>NW_027286786.1:5704117-6349117 GCF_022747635.1 Hetaerina americana | reverse complement strand
TCATTACTGCAATGGCATCACGCGCACCTCTCCCCTTCCTAAACCCAAACTGATCATCCCCTAAGCAATCATTGCCCTACTCTCTAACCTTTTGTTTATGATCCTAAGAACAACTTTTGCTTCGTGGGATATCCAACTTATTGTCCTGTAGTCCTCACATGATGTAGCCTTTACCTTTTTCGGAATAGGAACTAAAACTGATCTCACAAAGTCTTCCGGCCAGATTCCTTCCTCATAAATACTACGGATCAGCCCATATAGCCTCTTCTTCCCACATTTTCCTAAGCATTTTAAAAGTTCCACGGGAATGTTATCCACCCCCACGGCCTTATTTAGTTTCATCTCCCTTAATGCCCTTTCTATCTCATTGCCTAGTATGCCTGGACCTAAGCTATCATCCTCTACGTCATGTTCCTTTTCAATGTCCAACTTTGTTGGTCTAAGCTCTTTACTATACAGTTCTTCTATATATTCCTTCCATCTCTCTTAGATCTTTCCTGTGTCAACTATTACCTTACCCGCCTTATCTCTGACTTCCCGATAAAGATTTAACTTTGCTGTACAGGGCACCGATTTCACCCTTCCTCTGCAGGCTTTCCATATACCCGCACTGCATCTTCCACCATGCTTCTTTTGCTTTATTTGTTGCCTGCCTCAATTTATTGTTTATTTCTTTGTACTTCATTTTTCTAATTCTGTATTTACATTCTTCCATTTTCGCTGCTCCTCTATCTTTGTAATCATCTCATCCGTGATGCATGGTTTCCTTATCCTTTTAGCGTAAACGGTTCTAATAGTGTCTTTTGTGGCTTTCGATAACCCTTTCTTCATCCTTCCCCATTTACCTTTCGTCTGGCTCCCATCCATCGACCTATCTGGCATGGGTGACCCTACCAGGAGTGATAATTATTACTCCTGCCAGCACAGCTCTAGGGGTCATCGGAACGCACAAGCCCATCCACCACGTCAAGGTTGTAGTCCAAGAAGGGATATATAGTATATATATATATATATATATATATATACTACCTTGATCAAAAAGTTCCCGGAATAACCACCGTGTGGCGCTCCCATCGTTCCGATTTGAGTTCTGTTTTTTTTGTTAAATTGGTACATCTGTTGTTGATATTCCCTTTAAATCTTAGTGTCATAACTTGACATTTGCAAAAGTTACGGTCGGTTTTCGGTATGTCCATCAGTGCTTCCTGCGATTTTTCCATTACTTCCTCTCGGCTGCTAAAACGCGTTCCCCGTAATGGTTTTTTAACTCGATTGAACAGAAAGAAGTCACAGGGAGCCAAATCAGGTGAATTCGGTGGCTGTTGGATGGTATTTGTTGCATTTTTCGTCAAAAAATTACGAATAATGATAGCACTGTGCGACGGTGCGTTATCATTGGTGCAAAATCCACGAGTTTTCTGCCCACATTTCTGGTCTCTTTCGGCGAATTGCTTCACGCAAACGTCTCATAACGCCCAAATAATACTCTTTGTTTACTGTCTGGCCTTCTGGCAAAAATTCATGATGCACTACACCGTTGTAATCCATGAAAACCGTCAGCATTGCCTTCTTTTTTGACTGAAAACGACGTGGTTTTTTTGGTCTCGGCTCATTTGGTGAACGCCATTCACTTGCCTGATGTCTGGATTGCGTGTCGTACTCATAAACCCACGTCTCGTCTCCAGTAATGATCCTTTTGATGAATGTGGGATCGGATTCAGCCTCGCAAATCATGTCTTTTGCGACGTCAACACGGTCTCTTTTTTGCATGAAATTGAGGTCTTTTGGCATGCTACACGACGGAAACCCAAATCATTAACCACAATGTCTTGGGCGGATCCATAGGCAATGTTCAAGTCCTCCGCTATTTCTCTGATGGTTAATTTGCGGTTATTGACCAACATTTCTTTTACTTTATCAATTTTTTCACCGACTTTCGATGTCGATGGTCTGCCACTGCGTTCATCATCTTCGATTGACTCACGACCACTTCTGAACCGCTCGTGCCACTGGTAAACGACCGTTTTTTTTAGAGAATCGTTGCCGAAACACTTTTCCAACATTTCCAACGTCCGTGCGCCACTAAATCCGTTTTTTACGCAAAATTTAATACGAGTTCGTTGTTGCAAATTTAAATCCATTTCTGAAATTGTAAAAAATCGCCAACACACACAGAGATAGATGTACTCTTGGCTACGTAACTTTTGCAAATGTCAAGTTATGACACTAAGATTTAAAGGGAATATCAACAACAGATGTACCAATTTAACAAAAAAAACAGAACTCAAATCGGAACGATGGGAGCGCCACACGGTGGTTATTCCGGGAACTTTTTGATCAAGGTAGTATATATATATATATATATATATATATATATATATATATATATATATATATATATATATATGTGTACATGTATATAGACATATTTTTTATGCATACGCATGTGTACTTATTTACACACACACAAATCATGAATACATATGTGAATATTTTTTCATTTATTTTAATAATATTTCCCCTCTTGTAATGACTTCCGTCCAGCATGCCATTATTGAATTTTTCTGTTGATATACAAGCAGGCCGTGGACCCCGCCTTGTCACCCTCCTCCCATTCAAGTGGGGAAGATGTGGGCAGAATGGCTGACCAGGACCAATTGTCTTTGGGGGTTTTGTCAGCAGCTGCACCAAGGAGAGAAGTGGTGAACACCAAAAGGAGCAAGCAGGGGGGCAGCAGGAAGGTGCCACCGCCCCACTCCTCCCCCTTCATTCCCATGCCCAAGGAGAGGAAGCCCAACATTGTTCTCATCCTGACAGACGACCAGGATGTGGAGCTGGGTGAGTGTTGTCATTTTGCCCCTGTCGCTTCTGGGAGCCCTATTACCCAGATGGGAAGGCCGCTGGGTGAAATGAGTGTTATTTTCCATTATTTTGTTTGGAACTTTTCACATTAATAGGGCAAGATTTACCAAGCATTATAAAGGTGCTCTGGTGTATGCATGTTCTCTATTTACTACAGCTTCATGTTAGCAAATTTTTACATTGCCTATAGCATCAAAAACAGCTATTAAACTGATAATTGTTTATGTACATCATTTTGTGTTCATGCATTTTAAGTGGGAATATTTGTGTTTGTTCTCAACTGACCTCAGTAGTTTTTAGGGTTTAATGATTGATTGATCCAGGTTGAGAAGTGGTGTTTGGAAGTGCTTTAGCACTGATACGGATCAACAATTAACTTTTCTGCTGAATTCCAAGAGCAGAAATGTGTGGAAAGGTCACTGCTTACAATGCAAATCTCTTATGCATATGGAACCAACGTATTGATATTGGAAGTACCTTCTGAAACGTATGCTTTCTTTTGGGAAACAAAAAATAAACTATTGGGCTTAAGGTTTTGAAGGAGATAGCAGTGGTTTTATCAGACATTTGGGAGATGAAAAAGTGATACTGCTCTAATGGCAAGTGGATGAAAAGCTATTTGAAATTTTCGTTGACTGGTTCAAGACAATATTTGTTCCCCAAGTCATTAACACTCTGTGAAAAATAGAATTATCCAGGAAAGCCTTTTCTGTTAGATATGTACACTCTGGCTCACCCCGGTGAGGATGTCCTGATTAGAGATGATGAAGAGGGATTTGTTAAATTTTTGGAACCAATTATTACCTCCATTTGTCAGCCAATGGATCAAGGCATGGTTGCATCCATGAAAGAGTATTACAGGGGAGAACTACTTTTGATGCCCCTTGAGTGGATGAAAGCATTTTGCTTTTTGGAAGAGATTGCTGCTTATTGACTGTTTTCATGTTTCCCAGGTGTGAAAAAGGGGGTAGGAGCTCTCTTGAAAACATGGAAATTAGTTGGAGATGGTTTTCACAGGTTTTAGAACATTCATGGAAGCAATAATTTTGTTAATGTTGATTGACTAGGCATGGACACATTTGGTGGGTGCACCAATCCCCGGTGTGATAAATATTCAATTTTTCCTGGCTCAAATTGGTGGAATTTCATGTTTATTGAATGAAGAATACAATGTATCTTGCCACTGTCCAAAGAAGCCCACAGTGGAAGCTACACCATCCGTCTCTCACAACAGAGTGGTTAACATGTCAAATGTAGAACTTGATATCGAGCACAAAAAATTTATTGATCATGGTTTTAAATATATCCTGAACATTCCAATTGGAACGAAAGACTTGGAAAATTTAGCCATGGACTGTGAAGTTGCCCTTAGGAAGAAAGACATCGGCTTAAAGACGATCATAGCTAGGAAGTTTAAATCCTTTGTCAGTGTGGACTTCCCTAAAAGTAGGTCCTATTCTCAAGAGCTTCCTTCGATCATCTCCTGCAAAAAATGTTTGAAAGACAACAATCTGATTGTTTAAAAAGCGGACAAAGGCAACACAGTGGTAGTGATGAATAAAAGTGACTATATTGGAAAGTATTATGACTTCATCAGCAGTGAAAAAATTGTGAAACTCCCAAATGACCCCACCACGAAATTCCAAAGAATAGTTATCAAGTGTTTAAAAACCACCCACTATTAAAAAAAACTAGGGCAGTGGAAAGATACATTTTATTCTCCAGTGTGATGTTGTCAGCACTTGTATTTGAAATTAGGGAGTTCTCAGTGGGGTCTGGGAGTGAGTGTTGCCTGTGTTGGAGCCTTTGCATGTGATATGTGGTGTGGTGGGGCAGAGGTGGCTGAAGCATCCCTATGTGATTTGGACATGCAGATGGTTCAAGGGAGAAGAGAGAGAAAACCAGACAGCTGCACAAGTTGAATGCAATTGCCCTCAATGTCATAGACTCGGATAATAGGGGGGATCGAGATGGTGCGGGGGCTAACGTACTGGCTTCCCACCCTGAGGGCGCGGGTTCAAATCCCGGCGGTGTTGAATATTTTTCAGAGGTATCTCGATCCCTACTTGAGGTGCTTTGTGGAGGGCACTTTGAGTGAGTACGCCGTCCGTCGGATGGGACGTTAAACTGCGGACCCCTTGGCACCTTTCGTAAAGAGCAGGCTAATGCCGACGCCGGGTTTCTCTCCACCCTTCATCCTTTCCTGTCCATCCCCTATGGCGCAAATGACCTTAGCTGTCGGTCGCCTCCCCTTAAAACTACTACTACTACTACTCGGATAATAGATTAGATGATACAGGACCCTTGAGAATATTTTATTTGCCAAGATGTAGTTTTCATGCAAAATATTAGGATTGAGAAAAAGTTGAATGCATAAAAAATGTAGTGGTGAATATTTATTTGAAATAAGTTGTTATTTTTATTCAGGTGTAAATGTTTATTAAAATTTCTGTTAAACTATTTAAGGTTAGTTCATTTATCAAGGGAGCTGACATTTACTTTCTACTACCAGCTGTTAATCTTTGAGGCAAGTCTGATGCATGCACACAATTCATAAATTACTCCATTGATTAAACATGCCATCTTGGCTTACCTCTTCCTCTCGCAGTGTGAAGAATATTTCCCTTTTATTATTTAGTTTCCTTAATTCTAAATGAAATATAACTCAGTTGAATAGATGCATTCTACTCATACTTCTGATGGCGCAAGTACATGCAGTGGAGCGCAAATCAATGCTGAAAGGTTTGGTCTGGGGCACTGGTTGCTTAGACAGTATTTTAGGGGAATGGCCAGTGGAGGATCCAGGGTTGGTTTGCCATCACACCTGTAAGCTAGACACGGTGCTCTCATATTGATTTGCACCTTTGTCTGGCACTTCTAGTTTACTACTTGGTTCTAACACATTTACTACAGGCTTTTAATAATACTTGCACCTGCAGCAGCTTGCCGTTGCGTTTTTATGGAAAAAGTCAATTTATAAGAATAGGAGCTGGGATTAAATTCAGTATTGGTGTGCTTCAGTTATTTTACAGTTTACCTCTGAAACCTTGTTACTTAACTTTTAAATGCTTATGTCTGTGGCGAAACTTGAATCTGTAGGTTAGCATATCACTCCTAAATTCATGATAATGCTAAAAAAAATTGCTGATTTCAGTTATAATGACTTATTTAATAGCAAATAAACCATATTTTAAACATGAATTGGGGTTCATAATAATTTGGGGCTGTAGAGAACACAAAATCTGGAATGGATGCATTAATTCTCTTCTGTGATGACCTAAGTGGTATTTATTGAATACCAAAGCCATTTGTGTGTGTTGACTAGAATTAGTTTTTGCCTCTCAAAATGGTGTTAATGTGTAGTGATTGCTAAATTGAATAATTCACGAGTTAACTTATTTGCATCAGTGAGCAAGGGTGAACTGCTCCCAACAATGAACTGGGTCTTCCTGAGAAGGCTGGGTCTTATGAATAGCTATGCCTCACCATTACTTGTTGGGCCTTCATAGGGTAGTAATTGAAGTGATCAAGGCAAATCACAGTAGAGCTGAGAACTGACACGCTTCCATCAGTTATTGAATGAAAAATTTATCCATTTGTCCGTGGATCCGAGGCAATAGACACAATCATGAACTTATTTCGGAATGAAATGACTCCTTCCTGGGAAAAATTTGTGAACACACAATGTTTACTTCACAATGAATGTGAAAGGGAAATGGTGGCTCCTTTGTTTCAGTTCATGTAGTCACCACTGGGAGTTAGAGTCGAAAATGAATGGTGTTCATTCTCTGAGAGATATCGGAGGCAATGTGGGTGCCTTCCATTTTGAATTGGCAACCATTTGGCGTGGGGATTCTCCTGAATTGCTGAGTCTAATTCTAATTAGTGATTTCTCTGCAACTTCTGCAGATTGAAAAAATATTTAAGTTGCCATTGCTGGGTAAAGTTTGCATCCCTATGTCCCAATGAGAGCTTTGATTGGTCATGCAGTGACTCTGATTTATGAGTGTTGATTTGTTCAGTGATCACATTAAATGATTTAATTCTGATTTTCCATGTAAATTACTCATTTGTGTGACATTTACTCAAACTGTTTCTAAACTGAAAAGATTGATGGCATTTTACCAAAAATCTCAGTAACTTGTAACTACTGAATGCCACCCACCCTCATAGAGAAATAAGGTGCCCCAATGCCGCCATGATTTTCCTGTTTACTCAATGTTCATTTTTGAAGGTTCCATGAACTTCATGCCAAGGACACTGAGGGCTCTGAGGGAAGGAGGAGCAGAGTTTCGTCATGCTTATGTGACCACGCCAATGTGCTGTCCATCAAGGTCATCCCTGCTCACTGGTCTCTATGTACACAACCATGGCGTGTTCACCAACAATGACAATTGCTCAGCGGCTGCTTGGCAGGCCAACCACGAACCACATTCGTTTGCCACCTACCTCTCCAATGCAGGCTACAGAACAGGTTCTTAGCCCTTTGCACCTTAGATGCATTTCCACTGAGTTTCTGTTATTCAAATTTCTAGTTTATTTCTCTGCATTTGCCCAGCGAGGCTTCAACAAAATTGGTGTGAGAGAATTTGCTGTATTTTGCATTCTACTTTGTTTCCTTGGTGTACTTTTGTTACTCACTTTCATTTGTTTAATTAGAGATATTTGCAAATATTTATACTTCCTATATCTTCAAGTTAAAGTAAGAATGTTTAGTTTGGAATTGAATTATTTAGTGTAGGCCTTAGATACAGTGATTGAGTTTCTGAAGGCAATCCATGGCCATAGTTTTTTGGGATGTATGTGGAATCATCTGCATGAATTACTTGAAAAATGACAAATGATAACTGGAGAGAATCATGCGTTCTTATTGCATCAGTTAAACATCCTCATTTCCAGTGATGAAAACTCTGGATTTCGAATTACTAAAACGGCCACCATTTTTACCAGATGTGACTTTTACCTCAGTGACTTTTTTTAATTTTCAGACAAAAGAATGGCTTGGCAAAAAATCGTTCATGTTGAACAATGTGGTCATTGTCAACACAGATGCCTATTTTGAGGACCTTCCAAAATCGTATTTTTTGGACGGTTTAAAATAGTTTGAGAAATGCTGGGAAAAGTAGATCGAGATGAAAGAAAATTATGTTGGAAAATGACAAAATATCTACCCAAAAGAAGTCTTGACTTAAATTATGATTGACTTAAATCTTGCTCTGACCTCTCTTCCAGCCTCCCTCTTTCAGTCTCCAATCAGTTGAACGACTGATGATGGCGCAAAATAAACATTAATAAAAGTTCATAATAGGTTGAGTGATTGAAAGTTAAAATCTTGAATCCATTCGTATCATACCCTTGATTATTTCAGTGTAGTTAACATGTGGTTAACAAAGCAACTTATATGTGATAAATAAATGATTCTTTGCAATAAGCAAATTTTTAAGGACTCACTTTATCTTGGGGAAAGAAAATACAAAATATGTTTTTTAGTCACTGTATTAGATCATCGGTTTGAATTTCATAGGAGCCATGCATCAATTTATCCATGTTGAAATTAGTGCAAAGTCCCATGTTCCCATGTTTTGTTTCAGGACCAGCTTTAAATTGCAAGATATATCATGAGAAAAATTCATTTTTCGCAATCCATTTTTATTGTTGATACAATTGAATTATTTACTGATAGGACATGGATGATTGATTTTATTCCCCATCACAGCTATCCCTTTTTGAATACAGCTATCCCTTTTTGAGTAAATGCTCAATAATTTGAATCCTGCTGACCAGGACTCCCACCAACCATGAACAATCTGGACGTGCACTGCAGGTGGTTAATGAAGGGGTGATGAGAGGCAGCACTGGTTGCTTGCATTCTGCTGAAGAATTGGTTTAGCATGCTAGTTTCAATTTGATTGACTATTATTACAATATTTATATCAATATTTGAGCTGCACATTTAAAATTATTTTTAAACTATCTGTACATGAAACTAAAAGTACTTAATGATTATGGGATATTCTTGTGGTAATATTTGACAAATTAACCAAAGTAAAATTTGGCAAGGGTATCAAAGAAGGGTTTTAGTGAAACAAAATGAATAGAAACAAATAGAAAATGCAACATTGAACATTTAACTAGATGACTTCGTGAAGAGTAAGCTAATGCCAACGCTGGGTTTCTCTCCAGCCTTCATCCTTTCCTGTCCATCCCCTATGGCGCAAATGACCTCAGCTGTCGGTCACCTCCCTTAAATACTACTACTACTAATAGATGAAGTTTCATGAGAAATTAGATACTGTAGTTTCATATGGAAGTTTGGCATTTCTTGATTTACTACCCTATCTGCAAAAGAACACCAATTGTAGGATTCATCTATTTGCATAAGTTTGAATTACATTTTTGCAAAAAAATTGATAGAGGCTATCTGAAATTTATGTTAATGGAGGATGAGCGGTAGCAAGAGGCCATCCACTAATAATATGTTCATAAACAATCATATCGAGTGTGGGACTGATGTGCAATGTAAGCATAAAAAACTTACCAAATACTGGCATGCAGAGAACTTCTCAGTATAGTGGTTGACAATGGTGGTTTAGTGGACATAAAAAGATTACATCACATGAGATGATAGTGATGTTGTTTGACCAATTGTGGATGAATTGCAAGTTTAAATGACAATGTGATTCACAGGCACTTCAGATCTTTAATGCAGATGAAATTGGTTTGGAGGAAATAAGATCAAATGCCATAAATAGTGCATCAACCAGAGATTTTGATAGGTATTAATTATTATGGTGTTCTGATGCTGACCATAGGCACAAGTTGAATATTGTTGCCCTGGTAAAAAAGGACTAGAACTCTTTCAGTAGAATAATGGATGTCTTTAGTTAGTGTTAACAGAATCAATCAAATGCATGGTTACCATAATGAGCTGGTTTCATAATGGATTTGTTTCTGATGCTAGGCGATACAATTTTGATGCCCTGGGAAGTCCTAAGGAAGAACTGCAAATGCTTTTGTGAAATTGTTAGAGACTCCTATTCAGTGGCCCAAGGTTCACTAATGCATTATACTGGAATAATGCTCCTTTGCAATCAGGATTCAACATTTATTCCAATATTTTTCCAGATACATTGTGCCTGTTACACATATCGTCAGTTTTATTTTTCTCAAAATAAATTTCATCAACTTTGTTTTCTTTCCCAGGGTATTTTGGCAAGTACCTGAACAAGTACAATGGCAGTTACATTCCTCCTGGGTGGCGGGAATGGGGGGGATTGATCATGAACTCTCGTTTCTACAACTACTCAGTCAACCTGAATGGCAAAAGGATCAAACATGGATTCAATTATGAAAAGGTATTTTGTGAAAGATCTCTAAGACCTTTTTACCTTGGAGAAACCAGTGCTTAAAAGCTCTCTGAGTTCTAACTGTGATTGTCAGCCTTGCTTAAACCTTGTTCTTTACATAAAAAACCTTCCTGGGAAGGATCAATGGCTCCTCATAAGCCATTCTTGTCACAAAAGCCAAGGTTAATTTGAATAATTGCATGGGATAGGATGATGATGGCAATGTGGTGTGGGATGATGATTTAAGTTGGGGGTGTTATCTTTTAGGAGGAATATACCAGCGCTGTGTTTCACAGCCTCTGGCTCAGAATTTGTAATAACAGTTTGCATTCGGAATACCGGTGACTAACAGAACTATAGCAAAAGAGTGAGAAGATGTTTTAGAGATTTTATTTGATGGCTAATTTCTTGAGTGGTATTGATAAGATTTTGGCATTTAATACACTTTAACCATTTTATGAGCAATTTCAAATGGTAATTTTAAATTAATTATAATTTTAGCAGTCACATTTTCCGTGCCATAAGATGCACTTTTTTCTCCAGAAATTGCTCTAGAATCAGCCTGCGTCTAATGAGCCAATGGGGGTACACTGGTATAATTTCAACATGTAAGCACTAGCAAATTCGCCAGAAAAATTTTTCCCATCAAGCATGGTTTCCGTTATGACAAATGTCGGCAATATCAGTGTATTGAGTCATTAGTCAGCAGCAAAGTTTTAATATCTGGTTGAAAGTACTTCCTAAAATTATTCCCAAATCATACATTTTAAACACTAGCATGTTTAGTTTCATCTCACATGTGGTGGTGCTGAGAAACTTAATATGTGCTGGACTAATGGGGATGTCGCCCCTCTGCTAATACACATTGCATCCCTCCCGCGCGGGGGTTCGAGAAGGTGCGGGGGCTAACGTACTGGCTTCCCCCCACCCAGAGGCCCCGGGTTCAAATCCTGGCAGTGTTGAATATTTTTCAGAGGTATCTCGATCTCTACTCGAGGTGCTTTGTGGAGGGCACTTTGAGTGAGTATGCCGTCCGTCGGATGGGATGTTAAGCTGCGGACCCTTGGCACCTTTTGTAAAGAGAAGGCTAATGCCGACGCCGGGTTTCTCTCCACCCTTCATCCTTTCCTGTCCATCCCTAATGTCGCAAATGACCTCAGCTGTCGGTCGCCTCCCCTATTAAACTACTACTACTACTACTCCATCCCGCGATAAACTCAGAGTCCACCGGCATTCAACCTTAATTAGTGTGAGAGTTTTGCAAAGGCATAGAAAATGGTTGCTTTTAATAAAAATTTCAATTATATCAAAGTAATAGCTAAACATTGCATAAAAAATTAAAATGATAAAAACCTCATGAGATCTTAAGAGAGAGAAGATTGTCATACAGTATTTAATTGAATCTTGGGTTCATGAATTACACTTTAGAACAGGGGAACAAGGTAGCTGAAAGGCATTTCGGCCCGTTGATGATGATTTTCCTGGATTTTATCAGGAATAAAATTGATACACATGTAGCTGCTATCTTTCAATTGTAAAAATTCAATTACCTTTGTATTAAGTTTTAACAACAAAGTAATTTGATCTCTTCTATTTGAATTATATTTCATTAATTCTAACCTGAGAAATCGCTGTCCATCTAATGGGCCAGGAAATGCAGTAAATATGTTCCATCTTTCAGGTAAAATAGGATTGCATTGATATATGCCACGTGTAATTTCTTCAATTCATTGAATCCATTGAATTAATATTGTTACATCCATTATTTTACTTTTGATACTTACTGAAAGCAACATGCTTAATTGATAAGAAGCATGTGAATTTTAAAAAATTTTGGCTGGGGTCAATTTACCTGAAGAGTGCTGGATGAAATGACTGCTGTGAGGTTATACTAATTCTTCAATGTAGGTGACTCGGTGGACTGTGTATTATGGGTTGAGGTGGTAAATGAAAGACCTCTATCTTGTTTACTGCTTTCATTTATATGTGACCCCATTGTGCATTTATCTTTGATAGCAAACTAAAGGTTGTTTTTTGGAGTTTTGGTAAAAAATTATACGCTAGTGACTTGGTTATTTTATAAATCCCACCACTGTGCTTTAATTTAAAATGTATTTGTAGTAGAAAATGAAGAATAATTTAATTGGACTGGTACAAACTGCATACATTTCATTGTCTCGGTAACAAATTTATAAATTAACAAAGAGAATTATGTAGATGCTTGGCTTCTAGCCAAACATTGACTCAATCCTAGTAATTATTCCTCCTGTTGAGAGATGTTAACTAATTGAAAGTGAGGCTTTTGTTTGTGTAAGTTTTATGACCTTGAGCTGATCTCTCTTCCCCGTAGCACAAAACCTAGTGTTTTCAAGAGCAGGGGGAGGTTATTTGGAAGATTGCATCGTGTGATCTAATTTTTTCTCCCGCCTGACCAAGCCAAGTGCAATTTGGGGACTGCAGCCCTCAATGGGGAAAGGAGGCAACGGCCTTGAGAGTGCAAGTGTGTCTCTGCCCTGTTGTCGGAAGCAATCCTCACCCCTTGTCTCTTGAATAATCATGACTTTGCTCCCCTTAACCTCTTGCACAGGACTACTACCCAGATCTCATTGCCAATGACTCCATCTCCTTCCTGAGGCAGTCCAAGCGGTACTTCAGTCGAAAACCGGTCATGCTGGTCCTCAGTTTCCCTTCCCCCCACGGCCCAGAGGACTCGGCCCCGCAATATTCACACCTTTTCTTCAATGTCACCACTCACCAGTGAGTATTCCGTTTCTTATCACAATATGCTTGTTAGGCACCACTCAACTTGTATCACTGGCTTCTTTTATATCTATACACTATAAATGCCCTGAAATTATGCATTTGAGAGAAGCATAGATAATATTTGTGCATCGTAGATAAACATGGGTACTTAACCCCTTCCTTGATGACCACTTTTTCCTTAACTTTCATCTGTTTGGGTGCTAATCCACCTATTTTGAAAACTTCTTTTTATATTTTCTTGTACCTCAGATGACTTATCTGAGAACTTATTTTTTTTAAATAAGGGAGGACAAATTTTTTGACCATTTTTTCTTTTTTTGTTAGTGCATTCTGAACATGGAAGTTGTGGTTATCAATTAAATACATAAGTTCATGTAGTCTTTTAATTACGAGGGGGGGACCCAAAAGTAACGGGAATTGGGCTGCGGTGGGGAGCGAGAGTGGGGGAAGCCTTTGTTCGGCCGGTCATACGTCAGACTCACGCCACCTGCATCACTCTATGTGCAGTGCCATCGCTGTGACTTGATCGGTCCGTCCGTGAGAGCTGTTTCAGTGAAACAACCATTTTCATTTCGGCAAAAACTTGATGGCGGATTATCAAGAGCAACGCGCTGCAGTGAAATTTTGTTTCCCGTTGGGGAAATCGGCCGAGGAAACTATTGTAATGCTCAAGACTGCTTATGGGGAAGTTGCCCTAAGCAAAACCAGAGTCTACGAGTGGTTTACGCGCTTTAAAAATGGTGAAATGCCAATTGAAAACAACCCTGTTGAGGCCTCCCTTCAACATCAAGAACTGACGAAAATGTCAACAAAATCAATGCCCTCATTTGTGAAGACTGTCGCAGAACCATTGATCAACTCTGTGAGATGTCTGGAGTGTCATGGAGTTCAATTCAGACGATTCTATCGTCATGGATGCATATGAAAAGGGTTGCAGCCAAATTTGTCCCTCGTCATCTCATTAACGAGCAAAGGGAGCCATGAGTTCAGGCATGTTTTGAGCTTCAAAATCAGCTCGAAGATGACCCTGATTTTTTTCCAAGGTGATTACTGGTGATGAATGGTGCTGCTATAGATATGAAATGAAGCAGCAATCAAGCCAATGGAAGATAGCTGGGACTCCTTGTCCAAAAAAAGCTCGCCAAGTGAAATCAAAAATTAAGACAATGCTCATTTGTTTCTTCAATTGCAGAGGTATTGTGCTCTTGGGGTTTGTTCCCCCGGGTCAAACTGTCAACCAGAAGTTTTACCTGGAGGTTTTGAAGAGATTGAGGGAGAGTATATGGAATCAAAGAGCAGATCTATGGCATACAGGCGATTGGTTCTTCCATCATGACAATGCTCCGGCTCATACCGCCCTCTTCATGATGCAGTATTTGACAAAAAACGGCATGACATTGATTGTCCACCCCCCCCTACTCACTGGATTTAGCTCCCTGTGACTTCGTTTTGTTCCCCAGACTCAAAAGGGACCTGAAAGGAAAGCGTTTTGACACTGCGGAGGAGGTAAAACAAAAATTGCTAGAAGGCCTTAAGGACATCCTGATAAATGAATTTCAGAAATGTTTAAAACAATGGAAGCATTGTTTAGAGGAGTGCATTGTGGTCAATGGGGAATACTTTGAAGGTGAACAAAATTGAATGTAAATATATTGAGAACTAAAGAATCTATAACAATGTTCCTGTTTTTGGGTCCCCCCGCTTATGTATCATTAAATAAATGATTGTCATATTTTATGAAAGTATGAAATATTCAGTTTCAGACAAATTGCAATTAAACCATCACCCCAAACTTCAATTATTACACCTCTTTTGTTTTTGACTGAAGTATAATGAATATACTCCAGTCATAATTCTTTGTACATGTACATATTTCAGTTGTATTTAATAATTTAGCTAAGTGTGATAAATTTTAAACATGATACATAGTGGTACATCACATTCATTGCGCAGGAGAAAATAGTTTTTTGCGACTCTTTTTAGGCATGCAAGACATAATTTGGCATTGTGTTTTTTCTTCCCTAATTGTGAATTTATCTGGAAAATGTCTACCTTTTATTCTTTCCAGTTCTCGCATTGGAATTCTTTCTTTTTTTGGGCTGTTTCCGATTAAATTCTTAAAAAAAATAAATGAATATCAGCTGTCAATATTCCATGTTTCACAAAAATTGCCTGAGTGGTGGGATCTAGCACAATGAGCATAGTTGTTTCCAGAATCTTCCTCTTGAAGTGAAACTAGTTTTCCCATGTGATTAAATGTAAAAAACAGATTTGCATTTAATGCTTGATGAAATAAAATGTGGGCAAGGGTTGTATATGCATTGTTAATGATCAGGAATTATCTTCATCTTTGCTTCAATCATGGAATGAACGAACCTGGAATGCAAATTTGATTTGTAGAAAACAAAGTGAGCCAACATTATTTGTTTATTTTTTATAATACACCACCAAATCTTTTTTGCTAGAAAACTCTCTGGAAACATTTGTTTTTGCTGAAGCTTCAAAATTTTGACACCCTCACTTTGTGGTGCTGTAATTTTTCCAGTTTAGACAATCATTTTCCACACATAACCACTTTCAGCATTGCACAATGTATGTTATTGCATGCGATATCATGATAGTGATTTTGGAATGTACACCTTCCATCCCAGATTCCCTATCCACAGCAGAAGGCTGATACTGATCCACTGATAACTGACTTTCTGGAGTAAAACTGTGCTTAAAGTCTAATTTAATTGCTCATTCTTATGAATATTCTTATAAATTTTACCAGAAATTGCCTTTTGCTTGAAATGGCTCATTATTGGGGAAGTTTAGGAGTATCAACTACAAAAAGATATCCTATTTGGTCATAATCCAATGAAAATTTGGGGTGGTCATTTTTGAATAATTCCTTGCAAGAGAAGGATGCCGAAATATAATCTCATATCCTCTTTGTCTCTTTCCCTCGAGCCCTTCTCCTTACTTCTTTTCCTCTAAAGCTGACTACCTCCTGTCTCTCCTGTCTTGCATTAAGATTTGTCTCGGTGAGTTTTATAATTATTAATGTACATCTGAACTTTCAAAAACTAATTCTTCACTAGCACCCTTTTTTGGTAGTGCTGATAGTACTGACAACAAAGACAATACCACAAAAATGCTGGAGTTATTTTTGTTGATTAATTTATTTGTCTATGTTTTTTCTGCGTTATGACAACGAAGTCACTTAAAATCTCTTCATCTCCCTCTCATTTGCCTTCTCTACATATAGTACCCCAGCTTATGACTATGCACCTAATCCAGACAAGCAGTGGATTCTGCAGGCAACTGGAAAAATGCAACCTATTCACAAGCGATTCACTGACATGCTGATGACTAAGAGGCTGCAAACTCTTCAAAGCGTTGATGATGCAGTCCACAGGGTGGGTACTTAAAGTTGTGTCTGTTGTATTGTTAGTTGAATGACCCCTTCTTATAATTTGCATTGTTCAATTTGTTGATTTTTTCATCCGTTATCCTATATTGTGTGCAGTAGTAATCATCTAGAAAACCCACTCTTTCTCCAGTATCACAAATTAATGGTATTTCACAAACTTTTGGAATACCCACTTATAAGTTATTGCACTAATAGATTCCTTGCCACCTGCTCTTGGTTCTTCCCTTCAACAATGATGCCTGATGCGTGTCCAGTACCATCTCGTTCGCCTTGGCCCGTTTGTTCCTTTTTGGAAAGTAAAAAGTGGCACTCAAGCTGGACGTTAGTGAAACCTCACTGACTTCCAACGCAAGAATTTCAGAGTGTAAAAATCATTCGCCTTGACCGGAATCCTGGACAAGGCGAATGATTTTTACACTCTGAAATTGTTGCATTGAAATGCATGTTAGCAATCTTTTAAGAGTTACCATTGTGGCATCTACCACAGTGTCTTGGAACTCACTGCCTTTGTTCAACTTTAGTAAGGTGGTCATAAAAGAGTCTGTGGAGTAGAATATTTACAATTGATTAAATCAAAAATTGAATTTTGTATGATTCTGTAATGCATGCATGATTTGAGTAAACACTGAAGTTTTAATGATAATTCATCTACTACATTGGCGCAGTTGAAAAGGGGTATGATTAGTGTGGAAGTGTTTCTCTAAGGATGTGGGGATGACGTGTTTGAATAGTAACATAACTCTCAAATGAATGAGTAGGTTAGACTTGTTATTTATATTCTTTTTATATTTTTCAGTTATACCTGGAATTGAAAGCTTTGGGAGAATTGGATAACACTTACATTGTCTACACATCTGACCATGGATATCACCTTGGCCAGTTTGGTCTAGTCAAGGGAAAATCTTTCCCATTTGAATTTGATGTGAGAGTTCCTTTTCTTATCAGAGGACCTGGAATTGAACCAGGAACAGTGTGAGTACATTTTCTGATCCCAATCTTGATGTTCATATCTGGAAATTAAAAAAGTCCAATCAATATTTATATCTGGAAATCGATATAAATCAATTTTAATTGTTAGCTGATTCTTCTCATTGTGAAACTTTCAGGATAGATGATTTGGTGCTGAACATAGACATTGCTCCTACTTTCTTGGATATAGCTGGTGTTGAACCTCCTTCACACATGGATGGAAGATCTTTCCTTGAACTTCTGCATAGAAAGTATGTCTTTTTTCTTTCTTAAAGTTAGCTTATATATATATATATATATATATATATATATATATATATATATATATATATATATATATATATATATATATATATATATATATATATATATATATATATATATATATATATATATATATATATATATACAAAAGCTAACTTTAAGATATACATGTATATATATACATGTATGTATATATATTTATGTATATATATGTATGTATATATATATGTATATATTTATGTATATGTATTTATATATATGTTTTATATATATATATATATATATATTTATGTATATATATATATGTTTTATAATAAGGTAATAATAATATGTTTAATATATATATATATATATATATATATATATATATATATATATATACTCATATATACAGAAACATATATAAGGAAAAGGGATAGGAACACGTACAAAGGACGAACACAATAGAGGTGGGGAAGGCGGAATCGAACGGATCACTAGAGTAAAAATATCTCCTCAACCGGGAGACGCATACGGAGACGGCAACTCCTCAAATATTTTTACTCTAGTGATCCGTTCGATTCCGCCTTCCCCACCTCTATTGTGTTCGTCCTTTGTACGTGTTCCTATCCCTTTTCCTTATATATGTTTCTGTATATATGAGTATTTGTTCGCCGTTTGGCGGGATTTCGTGTTTGAATGTGTATTTGGCCAATGTGGCTCATCTCTTTCTTCTGGCTATGCGTGCCACGAAACGCACTGTTCTTTTCCTGTATGATGTTGTATGAATTCTAACCACTGACCTTTCCTCTTGTGTATTGTCTATTTCTCCTTTGGTGGGTGAAACAGCCCCCTGACGCCATCTCTTGGCTAAAGAATCGGGGCGCTTGGCGACATATAAGACCCACGGATCTCAGGGTAAATTACATATCCTCGATAGCTCAAGTGGTTAAGAGCATCCGCCCGGCAAGTGGAAAGATCCGGTGTTCGAGTCCCGGTTGAGGAGATATTTTTACTCTAGTGATCCGTTCGATTCCGCCTTCCCCACCTCTATTGTGTTCGTCCTTTGTACGTGTTCCTATCCCTTTTCCTTATATATGTTTCTGTATATATGAGTATTTGTTCGCCGTTTGGCGGGATTTCGTGTTTGAATGTATATATATATATATATATATATGTTTTTTATATATATATATATATGTTTTCTATATATATATATATATATATATATATATATAATTATTATTATTAGGTAATCTACCGGTTAAGGTAGGTTTTTGGATAGACGTAATTACTAATTAAATAATTTGTGGCCCCTAGCAAAACACAACATCCTACTCTACATCAGGTCCCTCTTCATCTCTGAGTACTTTCTTCCTCCCTGCATCCCGTCCAACATCCCTATCCTGTTCCTTCTTTTTCCTCTTTTGCCCAACATTCTACCCTCTATCACAGTCTTCAAATTCCAACTGCCGGTCAGCACCCCCTTCATCTACTTTTCCTGCCTCCATAGGATTGCTCCCAACAAACCCCTCTCTTCGCCCACCATACCAAGTACTTCCTCATTTGTTTTCTTCTCTGTCCATTTCACCTTCTCCATTCTTCTCCACACCCACATTTCAAAAGCCTCCAATCTACGTCTATTCTCCTGCTTCAATGACCACGTTTCCGCTCCATATCAAAGTTTTTACGAGTCTTTTCTTAACATCCTTGCTCAAAGTCCCTGTCATCAATTCCCTCCTCTTTGTGAAAGCCTTTTTGCCTAGCGCAATTCTTCTCCTTATGTCCCTACTACTTTGACCGTGTTGGTCCAAAACACTACCGAGATACATAAACTGTTCTACCTGCTCTAGTTTTTGCCTTCCTATTTTAATGTTTAGCTTAGCCTTTTTCTTTCTAGAAAATCGCATAACCTTTGTTTTATTAATATTGATTCTCATCCCATACCTGTCGCACTGAATTTCCAATTCACTCAGCAATGCTTGCAACCCCTTGGCTGACTGACAAACTAAAGCTTGGTCATCAGCAAACCTAACTGATTTTACGAATTCCCCGCCCACTTTCATTCCTACCTCCAGTTCTTCCCATGCCTCTTTGATCATTTCCTCTGCATACAGGTTGAACAGCAAAGGTGATAATGGGCAACCCTGCCTTACACCTCTTCCTAACACTGCTTAACCGGACTCCTCGTTCCCCACTCGCACCGGAGCAGTCTGAGACATGTACAGGTTGCGGATTAGCCTCCTTTCCCTCCAATCTATTCCTTTTTTCTGCAGAGTACTCATTAGTATTTCCCAATTCACTCTATCAAACACTTTTTTGAAATCTATGAAACAGGCAAATGCCTCCTGGTTGTGTTCTATATTCCTCTCGATTAATAATCTCATTGCTGCAATGGCATCACGTGTACCTCTCCCCTTCCTAAACCCAAACTGATTATCCCCTAAGCAATCATTGCCCTACTCTCTAACCTTTTGTTTATGATCCTAAGAACAATTTTTGCTTCGTGGGATATCCAACTTATTGTCCTGTAGTCCTCACATGATGTAGCCTTTACCTTTTTCGGAATAGGAACTAAAACTGATCTCACAAAGTCTTCCGGCCAGATTCCTTCCTCATAAATACTACAGATCAGCCAATATAGCCTCTTCCTCCCACATTTTCCTAAGCATGTTAAAAGTTCCGCGGGAATGTTGTCCACCCCATGGCCTTATTTAGTATATATATACATATACATGCATACATATATACATTGGAACCGTTAACGCAAAAAGGACAACAGTGCCTTTTGGGGCTTTAGACAACCCTTCCTTGATACGTTCCCATTTTTCTTCAATAGTACTTAGCTCTCTACCATCCTCCATGATTTCCTCTACAGCATGTTAGTATTCCATCCTTTTCAATCCTTTTACTGCTTCAACAGTCTATTTTCTAACCCGCCGCCCCTGCCTTATTTTTTTGAAGCAGACGCTACATTTCATAACAACTAAATTGTGGTCAGAGTCCGCATCCGCTCCCCGGAAGCTGTGGGAATTTATCGCACTGTGCTTAAACTTTTGTCTAACCAGAATACAATCTAGCTGTTACCTTTCTATATATATACATATATATATATGTATGTATATATATATATATATATATATATATATATATATATATATATATATATATATATATATATATACATATATGTATATGTATGTATATGTATGTATATGTATATATATGTATATATATATATATACACATATATATACATATATATACACATATATATACATATACATACATATACATACATATATACATATATATATATATATATATATATATATATATATATATATATATATATATATATATATATACATACATATATACATATATACATACATACATACATACATACATACATACATACATACATACATATATACATACTACCTTGATCAAAAAGTTCCCGGAATAACCACCGTGTGGCGCTCCCATCGTTCCGATTTGAGTTCTGTTTTTTTTGTTAAATTGGTACATCTGTTGTTGATATTCCCTTTAAATCTTAGTGTCATAACTTGACATTTGCAAAAGTTACGTAGCCAAGAGTACATCTATCTCTGTGTGTGTTGGCGATTTTTTACAATTGCAGAAATGGATTTAAATTTGCAACAACGAACTTGTATTAAATTTTGCGTAAAAAACGGATTTAGTGGCGCACGGACGTTGGAAATGTTGGAAAAGTGTTTCGGCAACGATTCTCTAAAAAAAACGGTCGTTTACCAGTGGCACGAGCGGTTCAGAAGTGGTCGTGAGTCAATCGAAGATGATGAACGCAGTGGCAGACCATCGACATCGAAAGTTGGTGAAAAAATTGATAAAGTAAAAGAAATGTTGGTCAATAACCGCAAATTAACCATCAGAGAAATAGCGGAGGACTTGAACATTGCCTATGGATCCGCCCAAGACATTGTGGTTAATGATTTGGGTTTCCGTCGTGTAGCAGCAAAGTTGGTGCCAAAAGACCTCAATTTCATGCAAAAAAGAGACCGTGTTGACGTCGCAAAAGACATGATTTGCGAGGCTGAATCCGATCCCACATTCATCAAAAGGATCATTACTGGAGACGAGACGTGGGTTTATGAGTACGACACGCAATCCAGACATCAGGCAAGTGAATGGCGTTCACCAAATGAGCCGAGACCAAAAAAAACCACGTGGTTTTCAGTCAAAAAAGAAGGCAATGCTGACGGTTTTCATGGATTACAACGGTGTAGTGCATCATGAATTTTTGCCGGAAGGCCAGACAGTAAACAAAGAGTATTATTTGGGCGTTATGAGACGTTTGCGTGAAGCAATTCGCCGAAAGAGACCAGAAATGTGGGCAGAAAACTCGTGGATTTTGCACCATGATAACGCACCGTCGTACAGTGCTATCATTATTCGTAATTTTTTGACGAAAAATGCAACAAATACCATCCAACAGCCACCGAATTCATCTGATCACCTGATTCACCGTATTCACTGTGACTTCTTTCTGTTCAATCGAGTTAAAAAACCATTACGGGGAACGCGTTTTAGCAGCCGAGAGGAAGTAATGGAAAAATCGCAGGAAGCACTGATGGACATACCGAAAACCGAATATAAAAAATGTTTCGAGGATATATATATATATTTATATATTTTTTTTTTTCGATATTACTTAGCTCTTTGCCATACTCCATGATTTCCTCCACCGCTTGTTTGTACTCCTTCCTTTTCAAACCATTTAATGCGTCTACATTCCATTTTCTAACCCGCCGCCCCTGCCTTATCTTTTTGAAACGTACGCTACATTTCGTAACAACTAAATTGTGGTCACAGTCCGCATCGGCTCCTGGGAAGCTGTGCAAATTTATCACATTGCTCCTAAACCTGTGTCTAATCAGGAATTAATCTAGCTGATACCTTTCTGAGTCACCTGGTATTTTCCATGTATACCTGTGTCTTTTGTGGTGTCTAAACCAAGAGTTGGTGATGACTAACCCCTTTCTCCTGCAGAACTCAATTGCTCTCTCCCTGTGGTCATTCCTCATGCCTAAACTGTAGTCCCCCACCTCATCACCATCTTTTCCTTGTCCTGCTATCCTGTTGCTGCAGGTTTTCCCTTGCAAGGCTGTCTCCTGCAATTAGTATTAACTAGCACTTGAAACTTCACCATCGGTTTTTTCATAACTTGAACGAAAGGTGTTTACTGAAATAATTACCGGCTGAGCTTTCATTTTAAAATTCATTATTTCATCACATATAATGTTTGCACCATCAAACAATATCATAAGTGTTAGATTATTACATACGGATACAATGTTAATCCTTGTCTTAAAATTAAGAAAAAAAATTGAAAAATACTTTCTTGCTAAAGTACTGGATTTATCAAAGATTATATTAGAATTTTTTTATAATATTTTATTAATCATGAGATTGCTAAAGATTTATTATCAGACTTGCAGATGCATTGTCTATATTAAAATACTGCAATCCATTAACTTTCAATGCCTTTTTTTCCTCTATTTTTTCATCAAAAAATACAATGATAAAAATGGCATCAGCATTGAAAAACTGACACAGGTATGTTTTCAATATTGCTTCTCTGTGTGGGTGGAATTATTTGAATTGCTTTGCCAATTATTTGAGGATTATGATAATTCAGTGGGTCTAACCAGAGGGCCAGGTTTTGATTCCTTGGGATGCCTCTGAGCACCCTTAGTTCACCCAATCTATGTTGTTGTTTCGCATATCGGATCTTCCTGGGAAACCACGGGAAAGGAGCTGGTCCCCATTTCATTATTTGTGGATTTAACACACTATTGGGCTTAGTACTAGGTTAGCTGTACCCTCATTCATCAAACCTACCTTTGGGTTATCACTGTGGTTTATGGGTTCATGGTTTACATATTATATTACTGACTTATATGAGAGCATTATCTGCATGTTATGAAGCTGCCATTTTGATTACATGTAATAATTTTTAAACTTTTGTCATTTCATGAAATAAAGGGCATAGATTGATGCACTTATTTGAAAGAATTAATATAATGATCTTAAATTTTTCAGCCCCAAACATGGTCGTAAAAGACTAGGAAAATGGCCTGATACCTTCCTAATTGAAAGGTTAGTATTCACCTGAGCAAGGTGTGACAAACTGCTATTAATTGTTTCATCCATGATAACTTAAATCCTGTCACCATAGATAGATATTTATTTCTTGGTCAAAATTGAACAGATTGAATTAAGGTTATGGGCATCACATGTTTGCACTTGGGCAAAAGAGTTTGTTAGGTCGTACATCCATGAATGATGAACATTGTTTGATGGACATCCAGTGGAAGTGACTTCCTCCAAATTGATTGACAACATATGTAATGTAGTTTTGAGTGATTGACAAATCAAAGTTCTCAAAAGAGTTGAGGGGTGAGAATCTACATCACAATCTACAAAAATTATCTGCATGAATTACTTGGAAAAATGACAAATGATAAATCGAGAGTATGATGCATCAGTGGAGCGAAGAAATTAAGAAAAAATATCCTCATTTCCGATGGTAAAAATTCTGGAATTAAAGTTCAAATCAATAAAATGGCCACCATTTTCACCAGATCTGGACGTCGGTGTCGTAATTTAATTTTCAAACTAAAAAATGGCTTGGCAGAAAATCGTTCATGCTGAATGATGTGGTCATTGTCAGCACAGATGCCTATTTTGAGATCCTTCCTAAATCATATTTTTTGGACGGTTTAAAAAAGTCGGAGAAAAAGTGGGAAAAGTGGATCTAGCGAAAAGAAGATTATGTTGAAAAATGAGTGATAATAAAACTAAAATAATTTATTTTTCTATCATTTTGTAAGGAATGATATGATGAATGATGTAAAATGTGGTGCTCATGTATTTCAGTCTTAGGTCTTAGCCAAGGACTGATGCATTCATCTTATGTCTGTTTCTTAATTATATGCAGTGGAACTTTTTCAAAGATTATGTATATTTTCTCTAAGATCACTTATGATAACATGAATATATACGCTGTAAATTGTTAAAAATTGGCAGTGTACAGTGTGGGGATTTTTAGAGTCTACCTTACATATCATTCTGAGAGCTTTGTAGAGGGATAGATTTGACAGCCAAAGAATTGCCCCATAACTTCAACCCAATTAAAATTGAAATGTTG
Organism: Hetaerina americana; assembly: GCF_022747635.1. Taxonomy (NCBI): domain Eukaryota; kingdom Metazoa; phylum Arthropoda; class Insecta; order Odonata; family Calopterygidae; genus Hetaerina; species Hetaerina americana. The sequence goes on along the minus strand of NW_027286786.1, from coordinate 6,324,327 downwards.
CCTAGTTTGTGTAAACAGGTTGGCCCTTGCCTATGGTGGAAATGTTTTGAATTTCCTTAATCGCACTATGACTTGTAAACAGTTTTAACAAATATATTGTGAACATGATCAATTCTGCTTATTGAGTCAAAGGCCTATTGATGTAACAGGTTGGTTATTTTCAATACATTTTTAGACAATGTGAATGACAGCTGTTGGGTTTTGTCCTTATATGCAGAGAGATTGACAGAGAACTCTCTTTGGAGTTGATCAAGAGTAATGTCTGATAACTCCTTTTTCAAGTATTTATCCCATGGATGGAAATAGTGACAACAGCAATTGGCAATCATTTACAGGTAGTCTTAGTTGGCAAATATTGACCATAAGAAGAAGGAGTAGAAATAGTAATAATAATTTATTTGCTCAGGGAAGATGGGATACCCAAAGATATACTATAGATTAATGATACATCTAAATTATAAGCAGATATATCTATGTAAAATATGAATATCTAGAGTCAAATAAATGTTCATATTTTGTGTTTAATACATGAGTAATAAGAATCACCAAACATTACAATTTTTCAGTACATTTTCAAAAATAATGATATTACAACTAGAAAAAAGTCATGTCAAAATTGATATTCCTTCTCTAGAAATAACCAGGAAGATATGAGATGTGTTACAAAATATAATATTTCATTATGCAATAATGATGAATACAATATATGTATAATATTTGTGTAATGGTTTAGCATAAATATTTTAATTTGTGTCAAATAGATATCCTTTAAATGAATAATAGTGCATTTCTTGCAGAAAAAAATTTTACCTTTGTTTTAAATTAATCATTTTATTCAATAGTTTTAAATTTTGAGGAAGTTGGTTCTATGTATTGAAACCCAATTAACCATGGATTCAGCTTTGCTCCATTAGTCCTAAAGAAATGATAAAGAAGACTGTATAGATGCTTCTTGTTTCATATTTATGAAGATCTGAAGTAGTCGTGAACAAGTTGATATTTTGTTGCCCAAAAAAAATTGATGCTAAATATTCACATTGATTTGGGAGGATGTGTAACTATTTTTATATGGGGTTTGAAAGAGCATCATAAGGAATTATTGCCATAATTTTTATTCTATATTTTTCAGTGTAAAGATTTTAGAAGTAGGCAATGAAGAGTCCCAAAATAATAGTTTGATTGGTTTAAGGGATGCTCCATTATATAAGATTAGTAGAAAGTGTATGTTAACTAAGTTTCTGAGGTGGTATAAGAGTTAACATATGGAGCTTAAGTTATCAGCAAGGACCTCAACAATAATGTCCCATGACAAGTTAGTGTTCAATTGAGTACCTAGAAATTTTGCAAAATAATATTATCAATTGTATTTTTAAGAAGGCATATATGCTCCTGTAATTTAAGCCTTTGGCCACATGTTATAGCATATTAACTTCAGATTTGATCCATATTTTTCAAATTATGAAATGGGAGATGTTAGCTAATGCTATGGATTTATTGTTGTTTGTCATAAAAATTTCATAATGATTTACATCCTTGCATTTAGCAGTACCTTTACATTTATTTGGAAAGCAGTAGCTACCTCGTTAAACTATTGTTAAGGTCTAGAATTTATGAGTACTGAAATTCACCTAGCTATTTCTTCATTTAATGAATCTAATATTGGGATGAAAATGGAAATAGGTTGTAAATTTTGTTTGATTAAAAGTTTTCTTAAAATAATATAATACTTCATAAATTTAAAGTATCAGCTGGATAAATAAGGTGAAATATGATAGATTTCACTTAGTGCCATTGTGGTGGACTCATATGCTACATCTATGTATGTCATGGCTAGTTGGTGATTTACATTGATGGTTTACTTGGGGTGCATTTGAATTTGCACTTAAGCAAAGCTGTCACTCAGTCAGCAAAATTGAGTAATTGGTGAAAAGTTTGGGTTCAAATAATCTTTAAAAAATTAGGAAAAAGGCTCAATATTTTGAAAGGTCAGGGTTTTCATGCTTAAAGTAGGAATTCACAATGAGGACAAGATTCTTTTAAGTTGTTAGAGCAGCCATGGTTTGGCTTAGGTCATTGTCTTGGTAGGTGGCCCTGGCACAAACCAACAATGTAGCAGGAGTGACTTTGACAATGTTTCAGCAAAGAATCTACAAGGAAAAATGTGTTGCATGTTTGTTGGGAAAAATGGGGATGGGTATTAGGAAAATAAGGAGCCACTTGGGATTCAAGTGTTTCAGTGTGATGGTGAATTGTTGTGTGGTGGTTGCCCTGGATTTGCATCATGGATCTGTTCAGGTGTTTAGAATGACCATCAATAGCTTCGGCTTGGGCGCTTAGTGAGACAGGCATGAGGAAGAATGCTTGCTCCAGAGATGCGTGTAGATAGCTTAGAATTGTGCCGTTGAGGGAGTCATGGCAATAACTACCATGGCTGTTCAATAAGTACCCATGTTAGAAATGAAGAAACCATTTTTCCAAAAATATTTTTTTTATTTTTCAACGCAGTCCCCTTTTGAAAAGATACACTTCTCCCAACATTCCGGCCATTTTTTTAACCCCTCCAAAAAATAGGATTTGTTGAAATCTCCAAAATACAACTCTGTCTTGGCAATAACTTCCACGTTTGAGCTAAATTTTTTTCCTGCGAGCCATTTCTTCATTTAGGGAATAAGATAAAGTCACAGGGAGCCAGATCGGGTGAATACGGGGGGTGCGGCAGCAATTCATAACGTAGTTCATGCAGTTTGGCGGCGACAACTCCGGATGAATGTGCTGGTGCGTTATCGTGGTGAAACAGCACCTTATTCTTCGCCAAAAGCGGCCTTGTCTCCTTTAATATTTTGCCAAAGCGGTCCAATAACTCACTGTAGTATTTCCCAGTGATCTTTCTTCCTTTTTCTAAAAAATCCATGAGGATGACGCCATTTGCATCCCAAAAAACCGTCACCATGACCTTTCTGGCCGATCAAACCATCTTCGCCTTCTTTGGAGCAGATTCACCGGGAGAAATCAACTCTTTTGATTGTTGGTTAGTTTCTGGTGTGTAATGATGAATCCAAGTTCCATCAACAGTGATAACCCGACGCAAAAACACCTTCGGATCTCATTTAAATTGCTGCAAACACTGCTTCGAAGTTGACAGTCGGATCGGCTTGTTGTCCACCGTAAGCAATTGTGGCACCCATCGTGCCGTCAATTTTTTCATCGCCAACTTATCAGGTAAAATATTAATTGCCGATCTGGTCGACACACCCACAGCCTCTGCTACTTCGTGCACTTTCATTTGTCGATCAGCGAGAATCATGGCGTGGACCTTTTGAATGATTTCCTCGGTAACCACGCCTGCCGGGCGTCCTGGTCACTCCTCATCAAAAACAGATGTTCGCCCACGTTTAAATTCGTTGAACCAGTATCTAACTGTGGTCATAGATGGCAAAGTGTCCCCATGAACAGCAACCAACCTTGCTTTTATCTCCTCGCATTTCTTCCCATCAAAAAACAAAAAGCGAATTACCGAACGATACTGCTCTATTTCCATCTTAGCGAAAATCACGAAACACGTCTTACTCGAATGGCTGCCAAATCCAAACTAACCTTTAACTCAATCTGAGATTTGTTTCACCATCGTTTGATAGATGGCAGCCCACGATGATAACATAAACTTCACTCGGGAGCGCCCCATGTCGTCAAACACGGGTACTTATTAAACCGCCCTCGAAAGTGCTCAATTCTATTGAATAGTGGAATGAGTTGAGATTTTACTGAAAAGGAGTTCTTGGTGTGGAAAGATGTTGAATTTTTCCTTATCGTTTGTTTCACAATCGAGGTAGCCTGTGCAATATTTGATGTGCTTTGAGACTAGAGCGAGTCCAATTGATCTTGCTCAATCGTTTTTGGAAATATTGGCGTGCCCTGGTCTGGGCTGAAGTGAGCCAGTCAATGAGAGCTGCAGGCATGCCGAAGGGCCATCATTTGGCACTCACTCCCCCCTACCCCTTTTGGCCCTCATTACCACAGTAGTGGCCGCAGGGAGAGCGTGGACCCAGAGCACCGACGGGAGAACAACCACATTGGGCGCACCAAAGGGACTCCCGCCCCCATCAACCTCCCCCCTGCCCCTGCCACTGCAGAGGGGGACCCGAGTGCGTCGACCGAGGACGAGGACAAGGAGGAGGGGGAGGAGGATGAAGGCAACGAAGGAGAGGGGGAGGAAGAGGAGGAGGAGGATGAGGAGGAGGGGGCGATGGAGGAAGGGGGGAGGGTGGGGCTGAGTGGGGAGGAGGGGGGTGGGGAGGAGGAGGAGGAGGACAATCGGATCATTGGGGGGACAGGGGGGAAGATGGAGCGGCTGGCAGCAGAGTGCCAGAGGCCGGAATACAGGGCACCGTGCAAGCCGGGACAGCGGTGGGAGTGTGTTCCAGAGGGCGGCAGGTAATATCGTCTCCAACAGCAGTTGCTATCACTTATGTCATCACAGATTTAAGAGTTATTCATGCAAGAGCCTTTCATGCATGAAGAAATCTTCTCAATTGCCCTTAATGATATTTGTTTTTTTTATTTTATAACTTACGATGAATTTTCTATTAGATCAGCATTTTTTCAATTATGTTGTTGAGGTGCATGCAATGGAATCTCAATGTAACAAGATTCCACAGTCCTGAACAAATCACTCTCTACGATGAGTTCTTGTTGACTTGAGCACTGTTGGTTGGCTTATATTCATTTATTAGCCAATTCTAATTAATTTCAGGTTAGTATATTCTTTACTTTGGATATATTTCATCATAGGTGTAAGGACATCCATCCACTGGAAAACTATTGATAATGATTCATTAAACATTTTCATGAATTTCATGGCATATATTGTCATTTTTTTCATAATAGCAACTACCCCTCCCAAAAGGAAGTTAGGCATTCTTATTATTGCCAGAGCAGTGCTAATTGTTGATTCCACTTGACTTGATCCTATTAATTATTACTTTCTTGTCACGGCCTTGCTTTCTTTAAGTATTTAGTATATTAAAGTAATATAACACATTGACATGGAAATAGATGTATGGAAACATAGGAACACTTGTAAAGGACATACATAAAGAAGGTTGGGAAGGTGGAATCAAGCAGATCACGAGTTCAAAAATATTTCCTTGACTGGGACTTGAACCGTAGATCTTTTGACTTGCTGGGTTGATGCTGTAAACTCTTGAGCTTTTGAGGAAACTTTACACAATAATCTACACTTATGGTCTGTGGGGGGGTTTATGCGACCAATTGCCCCTATTCAGTGAAACAACTCCTTAATGCCATCTCCTGCCCAAACAATTGGAATCGGAAATATATATGTACATGCAAATATTATTCCGATTCTTTGGCAAGGAGCATTGGGGAGCTATTTCACAGAATCAGAATATTAACACACATAAATAAACCATAAACACAGTAATCAACCTGAAGGTCAATTTGGCAGGTGTGTGTGTCTTAGGGTTGAAATTGCTGTTCCCCATTCAGGTTAAGCAGCCCTCCACCAAAGAATCTTTTGAATTAATATGTTTCTATGTTGCCAGCTCCATTGCCGATGGTATAAATTACAGAGTCAAGTGTGATGTGATGGAACCATTCCATAATAACAGAGATGAGAATTCTTTCAATTTTCCACTCATTAATGATTTATTTTCGCCTAGTTTCGATGTACTACATCATTTTTTAGTGAAATGATGTAATTCATCAAAACTAGTTGAAAATAAATTTTTATTAGGTGGAAAATTGCAAGAATTTTCACGTCTGTTGTTATGGCTGATGATGGTGGCGCATTAGAAAGGTCTTTAAATGTAGCCAATTGAAGTAATGTTTTCCAGCGTGTGCACATTTTCAAGTCATCTGTGGGTGTTTGATTGCATTTGTTTATGTTGCGCAATTACATGACCGCATGCCTGACCCAAATGTGTGTGACTGGGTCCCTCCTTAGTCCTAACCCTCGGTGCTTATTCAGGTGGCGCAAACACAAATGCAAGGGACAAGGATCCCCTCTGCCCCCCGTGCACGGGAGTAAGGGGAGGGGGAAGGGCAGGCGGAGGTGCAGCTGCTCGGAGCATGGTGCTTACCACATCCCACCCCACCACCAACCCTTCTACTCGCAGCCGCACCCGCCCTCCTCCCTCGCATTCGAAGCACTCCTCAGCCCAGCCGAGCGTAGGAAGCAGAATGCCTTTCTCAGGGCCCACACGGGAAGGGTAACTTTGACTATTTACTAGCCTGCCTTCATTCTAGACTCACAGAAAGTAATGAGGAGTTATTCAGCTGTGGGCATGGCTCTGCATCCATTTTCTCAAGAAGTGTATCCTTGTTGGTGCATGCTTTCTTTTACTGTCATCCTTCTTTGGTGCCACTTTCAAAAGTTACTTAAGGTTATACAGGAGATCCCTCAAGTGGCATTTGAGGATGTATGGAGAGCTCGAAATCTCATTAAAAGAATTAGCCATTTATTTCACTGACATGTGTTGCATCTGCAACATGTGAAGCATTTACGTGGGCATATGAATTATGTTTCGTATGGCAAAATTTCATTGTTTCAAACAATGCATCTGGAATTGTTTATTGAAATATTATTTAAATGTTATAATTATTGTCAACTACACATTTATAGGTATTTGCAAGCTTATTGAATTTCTCAGCTGAGTACAGCAGTGCTATCTCTCAAGATCTCTTAATAAGCCACCCACATTGCACAGCTGAACTCTGTCCTTATTTACAGTAGTCTGGATTAGTGAAGTTGTACTGTATGTCATCATTTTCATGAAAACTCTTCTCCATAATGCCAATGGTAATATTGTTTGCTCTCGGCTTTGTCATTATGTTATTTGCCTCTTTTAGTGCAATGGAGTAGTATTGTGTCATTTGCTACTTGTTGTTTTCATGCTGTTTTGTGTACTTATTTGAGGCTCAGATTGGTGCAGTGGCTAATTCCTAATCGAGGGCACTCTTTGGACAGCCCTTCAAATGGAGTATGCTGTTCGTCAAACCCCCTGGTGCCTCTCTTTGCAAGGGACATAGTGCTGATGCTGGGTTTCTCTGCACCCTTCCTCCATGGTAGTAGTAGTATTTAGGGGAGGCGACCGACTACTGAGGTCATTTGCGAGGCCATAGGGGATGGACAGGAAAGGATGAAGGGTGGAGAGAAACCTGGCGTCGGCATTAGCCTACTCTTTACGAAAGGTGCCAAGGGGTCCGCAGCTTAACGTCCCATCTGACGGACGGCGTACTCTCTCAAAGTGCCCTCCACAAAGCACCTCAAGTTGGGATCGAGATACCACTGAAAAATATTCAACACCGCCGGGATTTGAACCCGGTGGGAAGCCAGTACACCCCTTCCTCCATTCCCTGAACATCCCACCTCTTGGTATCTAATAGTGGCCTTGGCTGCCCCTCATCTGCCCCTTAATGACTACTGCCACTTTAATAAATTTGTTGGCATTGTGTGCAATATCCTTTATTTTCAGGCTTTTATTATCAATTCTTGTTATGTATATTTTTTTAATTGTTGTAGATCACTAGAAAATATTTACTAAGTTATTATGTTGATTTCTATGTTAAATGCTAACCAGACATAAATCTGTGCCGTGGAGTTTTTATTTGATTCTACTTCTAAATTCTGGTAACTGGAGCAACGATTCTTCCTGTAGGAAAACCGGAGACTGAAGTTACGACTACATCGTGGTAATAGAAGGAACAGAAGACATGCTATTGACAAAGATGTCCAACTTTCTCCTTCAGAGATAGAAGCTCTCAAGATACCAGAGAAATTTCCAGTGAAAGAAGATGATGGTGACTTGAAAGGTAAGCATTTCAGTTAATGGATGTGTAATTTAAAATATCACATTAAAATGACACTACATAATGTAAAATAAGGAACCATAAAAGGTTAACAACAATGATGGTTAAAATGTCCATGTGAAGTGCTGTATGATGCAATTGTAGGACGATTGGCTGTTAGTGTGCCAAGTATGATCACTTGTTAGGCAGCTGTGGATGTGCCTTTCCTTTGTTCCCTTAATCAGTGTGCTGTGGATTTAGACTTCCTCTTTTTCCCTTTCCCACAACCCCTCACTCCTTTCCTGTGGAAGAAGCGTGGTATTCCATGTCTATTAGTTGTCATTCTCCTCCCCTTTTCTTTCTCAGGATAAGGATCCATTTCCTTAGATATCGCAGAGTTTGCCCTCGCTCACTCTGAAGCCTATTTTGCGTGGATCTTTGCTGGGGGTCGTCGATCTGCCATGGAGTGGCCCATGCATTTCCGAGAATTCTGAAAATCTAGAAAATCTCACTTTCCTAAAATTGCAGCTCTATAGACCTGTGTTCATCTTGAGCAGTGTCAAATTTGTTTGCCACCTGCATTATGAGTAGTGGACATGTCCCCTTTTACTAAAAAAGAATGCAAATGTTTTGCAAAGATGATGATGTGGATATATTATTTTCATCTGATGAAGTGTGTGAAAAGTTTGTGGATAATATCTAGCCCTTCAGAAGCAACTGTTAGCCATGAAAGTGATTCTGATGACAAGAGCCCTCTTTCTCGTCTGGAAAATTTCCTGATGGCCTAAAATACTCACTGAATAAAATACCAGATTATAAGTGGGGTGATAAAAACAGTCCAAAAATGACCACTCCATCTCTATCTTGTGATTGGTGAAGTCATTGAGGCTATTGGTAGTGCCCAAATACTTATGCATCTAGAATGAAAGATTTTACTCAGCTACTCAAAACTTGGCTTTAGACATGGAAAGTTGACAGTGCAAGCTGTTGAATGTCTTAATGCTGTGTGCTTTTGAAGGTAGGCTGTTCTTATCTCTCTCATTGCTTGACCTCTCTTCAGTATTTGATTGTGTAGACCACCAAATCCTCATTAAAAACTGCAGTATTATGGCATCCAGGGCTATGAACTAAAATTCATGACCTCATATTTAAAAAACCAGTAAACTGGATAAACAAATGGTAGAAGTAAATGGCTGTGAGTAAATATTTTTGTGAGGAAATAATTCTGTGCCACAGGGATCTATATTTGGTCCTCTGTTATTTCTGCTGATGATCAATAATTTGTCAATCACCTGCTCATTGTATCCTGACCATGGGAAGACCCAGAAGTAGCCGGCCGGACCTAGAGATGGCGGTAGTTGTTTGAAAAATATCACTCTATTAGAAAGTATGCAATCTAAAAAGCATATATTTCATGTTTGAAGACTCTCCATTTTTTAGTAATTGTTTGGCAACCATCCATAGTGAAAGTTTTTAGTCAATTTATGAAAATGAAGAAAATTGGTCATTGTTTTGTGATACAATACTTTTATTTGAAAGGCCTCCGCTCAACCAATATAAAAGCTACTTTGGGTGAGCCTGGTCCTTCGTTTTTAACAGTAAAATATTGGATAGCAGAGTTTTAATGAGGCTATACGAGCTGTCAAGATGAGTGTCGCATTGGTCAACCAAATAATGTGATGACTCAAGAAACGGTGAAGGAAATCCACAAAGTGATACTGGATGATCGTCGACTGAAAGTGCGCGAACTAGCAGGCATAGTAGGCATTTCAAAAAGTGTGGTACATCGCATATTAACTGAATTTTTTGACATGAGAAGGCTGCGTGCAAGATGGGTGCCGTGTTTGCTCACACTCAAGCAAATCCAGTGTCGTGAAGATGTTTCAATTGAGTGTTTAGCCAAGTTTCAGAGCAACAAAGCAGAATTTTTGCAATGATTCATAACCATGGATGAATTACTTAACACTCGAGTCAAAAGAACAATCAAAACAATGGATTCAAAAGGGATAACCGCCTCCAAAGAAGGCAAAGACCATTTTATCTGTGAGCAAGGTCATGGCCTCGGTTTTTTGGGATGCATGTGGGATAATTTTCATTGACTATCTTGAAAAGGGAAAAACTATCAATGGTCCTATCAAACCTATCAAACTAACATTCGTTTATCCAACAATTGTTGACGATATACTATGCCAATGGACTGGAACCAACCGACAGTTAGACTCCTTCCTTAATTACCTAAACTCACTTCATCGGAATATCTCCTTCTCCATGGAAAAAGACGTCAACGGCACCATCAACTTCCTCGACTTGGCAATCACAATTAGGGAAAATAGACAAGAATTTGCAATTTATAGGAAATCCACGTTGACAGACCATATAATTTCTAATGATTCAGCACACCACTTTTCTCACAAACACGCAACCCTCCACTCCATGATCCACCGCCTCCTACACATCCCCCTTTCCCCCAAAAACTTCAACATTGCACTCCTGACTATCACTAATATAGCTACCAACAATGGTTACAACCCTAAACTAGTTGACACATTACTGTGGAAAAAACAAAAAGCAATGGCCATAAAAAGTATTTTCTTATCACTGCCCGCAGTATCTAAGGATCTTAAGTGGTGCTCAATCCCATTTCTGGGAGATCTTTCATATAGGATTTCCAACTGCCTACCCACCTCACTCAAAGCAGCCTTCTACCCACCCCTAACCCTCTCCAAACTTCTAGCCAATGGAAAAGACACCCAGGATAGCCTTCTCAAATCAGGCATTTATAAACTGAAATGCGAGGATTGCAACAGCGTTTATGTCGGTCAGACCGGCAGGAATATCAAGTTACGAGTCAAGGAACACGCTAGGTGTCACAAAAATCAGAATAACAACTCTCTCTTTGCCAAGCATTTACTGGAATTCGACCTCAGCAGTGACTTTGTCCCAGAGATATTACACACACTCCCAAAAAGATTAAAAATGGACGCTCTCGAGCAATTAGAGATTAGAAGGCACTTGGTGAACCCCAACACGACACTTTGTAATGAGCAATTGTTCCCATACCCCTCCCCACTCCTCTCCGAGAAACTAGCCTGGAAATGGTCAAAACAACCCATCAACGCACCTGAGAGCCGCAAGTCTGTGAAATGCATTGTACCATATAATAAAATCTATGGAAAATTACAAGTCTTTCCTTTTAGTATGGATAAGGAAACAATTTTCAATCGCTGATTGATTTCTGGGTAATATCCTTGTTTGGATCATAGTCATAGATCTGCAGTCCGATGACATTAGGGCTGTCTCATCCCTCCAATGGAGAGATTGTTTTGGTGATCTGGAGGAAGCACCCCTCCTCGAATTTGCAGCATGTTTATTTTCTTTGACATGCACTTCATTTGTTCACCAAATCCTTGGAAAAAAATAAATTGAATGATTGAATAGTTTTGGTTTTAATTTTAATGTCCCCATTCATACTACTCGATGAGTACAGATTCTTTACTTATTCTCTATCATTCTCACACATGTTATTTAATTTAACATTTTATTCAATATCGAACAAAATACTAAAACACAGTGTATAGACAACGTGTAATTATTTCATAATATCTTTTCAATGTTTATTTTTTGTACTTCCAATAAAAACAATATTAGTATTTTGAAGAAATTTGTATTACAGTATCTCACAATATTGGTATTCATTTGAAGAATGCATAGAAAATGGTGATGTATATTTAGGTAATAGTAACAGCATCCATTAAGTTTTTTGGAAGAGATAATTTTGTCCATTACTATGTGATATATGATCTTAAATGATCAAAGATTGAAAATATGGAAGAAGTTGTACATGTAAATTCATGAATGCCGAGGATGTTATATATCCTATTCTATTCAGTGTTCCTTAAATTGTGTTGACTACACAGATCGTGGTGTTGATTATGGGTGATTTTGGAATGCAAACCCTGAACATCTTTCATTCTCTGAATTCTTACTTAAGCATGTTTCTTGTCCATTTGAAAGATAGAAATCCCTCAAGGGATCACAGGGAGCTCTTGCTGAAGAAGTGGGCCAATAATGACTCCCCAGAGCTCAAAAGAATTGAGCCAAGTAATCAAATTCTGCTGACATACAAGATGTTTCAAAATAAATATCAGTGTTTTAAGACTTTGTAGTGTTTATTTTCTTTAGAGCTTGTAACAACTGCAAACGATATGGACATAGTTGTAAGCCTCTCCTTAAAACTGCCCACAGATATCACTGGAATTTCTAATTTACGACTATCCTTCCTAACTGATTTCTTGGGGCTACGCGTGAAAAACACTCACTCATTCAACACATTCTTCAGTCGGTCTTGGTTGTCTGATACTCTTTCCTTTGCAAAGGTGGTGTATTCAAACTGATGATACCATCTATGGATGTTATTGTCCCTTAGAGGCTTACAATGGAACTTGGTACAGTATGCACGTTGCACTCTAACCACAGGTTCAGTCTTTGCAAATCACAAAACAAATCTCTTGCTGTTCGCTATTTGCCATCTTTGCTGCTAGCACTTTCTAATGGATGACAGAGGAAACAGTGCATACTCGGGGGAACCAAGTGTTTGAGTTCATATTCATTTGGTGTATAATTAATAATTGCTACTTAAATGTAATGAACACTATGAAGATTTAAGACCCCGATGTTCATTTTGAAACACCCTGTAATCTATGAGGTACCCCATGTAATCAATCATTCCCCCTGATTTTGGATTATTGTATGATCAGTGTGCTCTCTCTCCAGGGAGTGGGACGAGCGCCAGCTCAAGCAATGCCTCGACTGCTGTGGATGGCAGAGTCGGAGGTGGGCGGCGAGGGGGTGGGAGGGGAGGGGCCGAGGCATCACAGTCAAGGGGAAGGCAGAGGGTCAAGACCCCCACGGGTGAGTCTGCATCCTACTCATAGGCAAACTTTCACATTGTGTGCTTGCCCAAGGCTGAGAAAGCATGACACTCCAACACTTGTAATTATTTTGGGATTTCTTGCACCCCATTGAACTTTCTCTCAACGGACTCCTGTGATTAATTCAATATTGTGAGGAACTGACTGAAGAGTTCATTTTAACATCTTTCATTTTTGTATGTGTTTGCGTAGGTGGACATTGATCATTTTTGACCATATGTAAAATGTTAAAAAAAATGCTGAGCATTTCATTTCCTCTGATTAGTGATGGGATGTGTAGACAAACCATCTGCCTTGTTAAAATTGGATTGTCATTTGGCTGTCCCAATTGCTTACCAAGTCAGGGAAGTATAACAGAGGCTAATATTTGGCAAAAAATTAGCACCATCAAAGAGTATCTTGTGCTCTATTTCTGACCATTCTTTGCAATGGCTGCGATGACATTTACTTCCTTGCCACAGTCAAGTGCTCTTTTCTGCTCCGTCATCCTACTTATGATTGGCCGTTTGGTATGTCGTACATATTTTGAGCCAGTATTGGCTTGAGTCTTGTACACCACCCTCTGTGCACCCTCTGTGGTCCATCTTTCAAAGTTGGAAACAGATCTCACTATACCAAATCTAGTTTCAGTTTTGGCTTTTCATACAATCTAAGCTATGAGGTTAAATGTTTCTGAAGTATATGGCAGCTGTGTGAAGGTGATGGGCATATGGACCCGGATGTATCATGGCGGCCAGTAATATCGTACGAGCCTGTAGTGGCTGTAATAATTCCTTGAATCTAGGCGAAAAGTTTATTACTTGTGAACTCTGTTCACTTCTTTTTCATTATAAATGCTCCGGCTTAGACGAGATAGCATGTAAAGCGCTAGCAAGCTGCCGGGATATTTTCTGGAGATGTTTTTCATGCCGTACTAACAAGTTCTCGATCGCTAAGATGGCGGCCGACCTAGAAGCTATCAAGCACGACGTAAACAACCTTAAAAGTGTCCGTGAATTGACTCAGGTCAAGCAGAAGGAAAACCCTTTGTTCGCAAATGTTGTGAAAGCAGCTGTGGAACCAGTTCAACCAAAAATTCTTACTCCCAAGTACGAGAAACCAGTCACGTGTCAATCTAAGACTGCGATCTCTAAAGAAGGAGCCCCAGAGCAAATATGTACCGTTTCCGAGAAATGTGATACATTCACTGCTGCCACTTTGAGCAAATCTGCCCAAAGTGCCCGCAAATTGTCGAATTGTGTGACTCCTCTGAACCTGAATCTGTTATGACTCTTAAACCTCGTCATCCTCTTAATGCATCTGATGATGGATTCATCCCTGCGACCAATAAACGAAGACGCCGTACTCCTCTGGCGATAGGATCATCGGAGAAGATGTGCTCCCTCGCAGGTATTCCACGACGATCGCATCTTCATGTATGGAATCTCAACTCCAGCACAACTGTGGAAGCTATTCAGGAATATGTTCGAGAGGAAATTCCTGATCTGGATACTTCATCGGTCATGGAAGTTGTCAAGCTCGAAGTGACCCGCGGCAACCATGCCTCCTTCCGCATTTCAGTGAATAGTGAGCTACGGGAAACCCTCATAAAGCCTTCATTTTGGCCCAAATATGTGCACGTCGGAAATTATTCTTTTTGGAAGACACGCCCGACAACATCGACAGGGTAGCGAAGTACCTCAAGGTCCTGCACATTAACATTCAATGTCTTAGTAACAAGTTGCTGGATCTTGAGGTCCTGATGAGTGAATATAAACCTCATGTCCTTTGTATTAATGAACACTGGTTGAAATTAAGTGATTTGAAATTTTTAAATCTACCTGGATATTCCATCGCCGATGTATTTTGCCGTTCAAAGCATAGAAATGGAGGTGTATTGGTTCTAGTTTCACAGTGTGTGCGCCTTTTCCCAACCTGTTTCTCACAGGATTTTCTCAATGAAGAGTTGTCCTTCGAGTCCTGTGTCGTGGGTCTCAGTGTAAATAATGTCGCATATCATTTATTATCTATCTATCGTTCTCCCTCGAGTGATTTTAGTGTTTTTCTTAACAAACTTGCCAAACTATTAGAGCTAATTCATGATGCTATACCAAAACCTAATTTAATTATAACTGGGGACTTTAATTGTGATTTCGCAAGTAATTCCAAAGCCAAACAGGAATTCTTAGATATCCTTACCTCTTTCAACATTTGTGTTACTAATACCGAACCCACTAGGGTAAACGGCCTTTCCTCTACTATTATAGACAATATCTTAACAAACATTGATTTGGGAAAAGTAAATACTGAAGTAATCAAATCCCACATATCAGATCACTATCCTCTTCTATGCAAGATTTTAATTTCTTCTCCTAGTCACTGCAAAAAAATTTATAAAAGGCAGTTTACAGAGCAAAACTTTATTATCTTCAATTATATGTTGAAGTCCCATGATTGGTCTGATTTATACCAACTCAGATCCTACAATGACTCATTTGAGTATTTTTATTCTTCATATCAATATTACTTTGACATTTGTTTTCCATTGGTCTCCCACAAAACTAGAAACTTGTCCTTAAATACTAGAAACCATTGGGTCACCGATGAAATACGATGCCTCTCGAAAAAAATGAAGGAGTTAGCTATCTCTTATAAAAATAAATGTAACTCGATAGACTGCTTGGAGTATAGAACACTGAAAAAAACGTACCGTCAAAAGTTACAACTGGCTAAAAAAACATTTAACAACTGTAGAAAATTCTCAATGCCGATAACAAATCTAAAGAAATTTGGAAGATTATAAAGGAAGCTAAGTGTTCTATCAATAATCATCATGATTTCAAATTACAGGACTCCACCGGTAATGTTATTTCTGATTACTCTCAAATGGCATCCAACTTAAATGACTTCTACTTGTCCCACCAGACTACTACAAATACTCCAATTCCTGTTAATTATCCTCTAATCCCAAGCCTGTCTAATTCATTGTACCTGCTTCCTTGTACTGAACTGGAACTGATGAACATCATTAAAAAATTCCCTAACAAAAGTAGTCCTGGTACAGATGGTATCCCAGGGATTGTGATAAAAAAATCAATTAATTCTATCAAGGAACAGATACTCTTCCTAATTAATAAATCCCTACAACTTGGTGTTTTTCCTGATGCCATTAAAATTGCCAAAGTTGTACCACTTTATAAAGGGAAAGGTAGTGAGCAGGATATGAATTCTTACCGTCCAATATCTTTATTAAACCAGATAGGGAAACTATTTGAAAAGGTCTTCCATAATCGACTTACATCATTTCTTGAATCTTTTAATCTCTTGTCTGGCTCACAGAATGGTTTTAGGAAATGCAGATCTACATCTACAGCTACCTATCACCTCGTAAACCTAATACTTTCAAATCTTGATAATAGAATTGAAACCTTGGGACTATTCTTCGATTTTTCCAAGGCTTTTGACCTAGTTAATCATCAGTTACTCTTGTCCAAATTAGGACACTATGGCATCAGAGGTATCTCTTATAACTGGATCAAATCTTACCTCAGCGCAAGGCACCAACAGGTTATTTTGTCAAAGAACGGTACTAATTTTACTTCTCCTAGTAAAGAAGTTACATTAGGTGTACCCCAAGGCTCAGTCTTGGGCCATATCCTATTTTTACTTTACATTAATGACTTACCAAAAGTTCTGCAGTCAGTTCCAGGAGCCGAGCCAATTTTATATGCTGATGACACGAACGTAATTGTATCAGCACCATCGTTAAACAACTTGACCTTGACAGCAGCTAGAGTTTCCGAACTTCTTTGTGAATGGTGTTCACAAAATTCTCTGAAACTCAACCCTGACAAGTCTGGACTCATATACTTCTCTAATAAAAATAAAGCCCCTGCTTCATTGGCCATTGACCTAGGGGGAACGTGTGTACCTCAAATTTCTAGATCCAAGTTTTTGGGAGTTGTTATAAATAAAAATTTATCATGGGATGAACACATATGCAATCTTCGTAGCAGGTTAAATTCCATTTGCTTTCTTATTAGAAGTATTAGGAAATCTGTAAGCCTTGATATCTTACTTTCAATTTATTACGGAGAATTTTATTCTTTAATTATCTATAGTATTCTGTTCTGGGGTTCTTCCCCTCATTCTGATTCAATTTTTAAAGCTCAAAAATGTTTAATACGATTAATATGCAATGCTCCCTACAATGCACCTTGTCTTTCCTTCTTCAAAAGGTTAAATATTCTGACTGTTCCATGTATTTACATTTATGTCGTATGCATTTTCGCTAAAAGTAATATATCCAATTATATGACAAATGACAACGTTCATTGCCACCAAACCAGAGCCTGCAGAGACCTGCATCAAACTTATTGCAGGACTTTAAATACATCCCTGGGGCCTAAATCAATGGGCCTCCTTGCACTGAACAGGCTCCCTTACGATTTTAAGTACGTAAAGGATCCAGTCCTGTTAAAAAAGAAATTAATATCATTTTTAAGGAAAGAACAGTTTTATTCTGTAATGGAATTCATGGAGAAAAAATAACCATACTGAATATGGAATATATTTTATGCAAAAAATTTATTATTGTGTCATGCTTTTCTGAATTTCATCATTTTTTAACATCTATATGTACATATGACGTGTCCTATACACTTATCTGATGTATCTATTACACTGTGTCAGTGTCTTCTGGGCAAATAAAGATTATTATTATTATTATTATTATGACAGTTGGATGAATTCAGTATGTTAGTCTTGAGATAAGTAATGGGCCACATAATATTTAAATGAATGTTTAATTATGGTCAACAATGCTCATTGGCCATCACAGTAAATAAGAGTGACAAATAAAATTAACTTATCAGGCTAAACCTATGAAGCTCTCAATAGTTATAATGAAATGTATTCTTTTGAATCTTAGGGAATCCTGAAAAATATGTACCAAGAATACTGTTTGCTATGAAAATCTTTGATGACAGATTATGCCATTAGAAGTAACTTAGATTAGGTGTTGTCACTCTCACATCAGATTCTGTTTTCATTTCTTTCTTGGCAGTGATGCCCTTAGGATGATAAAAATGATCTTTAAAGAAGATGCATGAACATTTTCAAATATGTTTGCGCAAGTAGAAGCAATGGTTTTGTGTCTCAAACATTCTTTGATGTTCAAAAAATGAGTAAAATCTTATGGCTTTTAACGCAAGTGTTTCTATTGCAGATGATTAAAATCTGACCCTTGATAAATGTTAAACCACTAATGTTTTTTGAATAATTCTGTCTTTAAATCCTCCAGCTATTAATTGTGATATTCATATATTTAAAAGGAGCAATACAAATAACATCAGTATTAATAATATTTGATAATCATATGCATTCGAATTATTTTATCAATAATTAGGTACCTTTTTGTAAATTTGTTGCAATTATGTTAAGGTTAAAATAGATAACATTTATCAAGATGTGTTTTATTCAATTGTTTATTTTGCTTATTTGAAAACATTTTCTTGAACTAAACTAAATGGGACAATATTTATCTGGGAAACAAAAATCTCTCCGCTACTTACTAAAACATTTTCAAAATGTTTGATAATTTTTTCTGCACACTTTGTAGGTTAATTTTTCCATTTTATCATTGTAAATGTTGTTATGCACATAAGGGAAGTTTCAAATTCTTCAAGAAAAATGATATGGGAACTAATATTTCTAAAATTTTTGAAAAAAAATTCTGTCTGACAATTTTCAACTGCAACATTTTTAAATTCTTCTTTACAGTCCTGCAATATCATTACTTTTTAAGTTAAAGTTTATTCCTTGAAATTGAGGAAGTAGTTGAAACAATTTTAATGAAAACATATAGTTAACTTAGGAATGTACTGCTTTTAATTGTTCCTGGCTCAACTTTGTGGAAGTTCATTTTCACGAATGAAAATGTACTGCTTTGTTTGAATAATATGAAGCATTAAAGTTCCAAATGATAATTTTTGTGTTCACCAGTCTGTTTAGCATGGTAATCATTTGTTGGATTTTGGTGGCTAATCTTATGTAGTTAGTTGTTGGGGTGAATATGTATGCTTTATTTTCAACTTCTCCCCCCTAGATGATGGGAAATTTGGCTTTGAAAAAAGTGCCGTGCATCAAGATGAAAGTGACATAGGAAGCAAAGTGGACTCCTTAATGGAAGATATTCGCCAAGAACTTCATGGGCTTCAGGTAAATTAGTAATCCAAAATGAATTACACTGATCACTGAGCACCTTTCTTAATAGTTTCTTTAACTCCATCTATATCCATGGATCTATGGAATGCCTAATACTTCCACTGATCAAATTATAAGCGAAAAATGATGGAGTTTAAAAACTATTAGGTAATCCCTAAGATTAATTCTTGTCTTTTTTGCTAATTTGGAAGCTTTCCTACATCTATTGTATTAATGACCTTGGTTTCCATGGAAAGCGAAACATATCATTAGGATAATGAAGCATCCTTGAAGCTGTTGAAATTTCTCATTCATCAAAATCCCCTAACACATCGTAATATTGCTTGCTGGATACCAAATAATTTTGCCGACAGCATTATAAATGCTACCACTGAACTATCTCTGTCAATAGCTATTTTGCAGTTCTCTGTCACCATCCTATGTGGACAGAGTCCCTGGATAACCCATCGTGTTTGTGGAAAATCTTAGTTCTACATTCTTCATGCACAGGGAATACGCATTTCCTTATTTAGACATTTGTTACCCAAGAAATAAATGAAGTTGACCATTTAATTGGGATATGCACTAAGGCTTCATGTTTTGCAATCTATTTCTATTTTTTTCATCTCTTCTTGGTCATTTTGTATGTGCTCAAAAAACTCTTTTCCAGTTTGGAAAAATTAATCATCTGGGGGATTATGTGTTTATTGATCCTGGGTTTATTTCTTCTCTTGGCTAACTTTCTCAGTCTTTGATTAGAAGATGGGCTAATTCCAAGACACTGGGAGATGACACAACAGTAACTTTAAATGCAGTCATCCGCTAACATGTACATTGCAATGCAACAATGTCAGAGTGTAATAATCATTTGCCTTGACCGGAATTCGAACCCGGATCTCTTGATGTCCAGCCGAGTGCTTTAGCCAGCTAAGCTACCGAGGCATCCTTTTACACTCTGAAATCCAGACCTGGGTTTGAATCCTGGTCAGGGCAAGTGATTTCTACACTCTGAAATTGTTGCATTGTAAGAGAAGATGGGCTCTTTCTCATGTTAATCTTCAATTGCTGTTGATGGAATGAGTTTATTTTGCTGAGTAGACAGAAATAATCCTTTTGAGTACTCCAAGAAAAATGCCAAATTTCCCCAAAATTTAAAAAGTAAAACAGATTGTCAAAGAAAGATTTGATTTCCAAAGTTACATAAAAGCTTTGAAATTATGAATGAAAAAGAAAAATGAGTGCTAGAAGCAGTTGGTGACATAAGTGATGATACACCTTATCTGACAGTTTTTTGAACTGGTTCCACTGTACTTGCAAATAATATTTCTTATTTATAATTGCATGATACTTGGTTGAATAGATTGCTCAGCATCATCACCATGGAGTCCATCAAAATCCTCAGCAGCAGAGTCGACCTGGTGTGCATTTGGATGCCTACCCCTCGCGACATAGCAATGGCTCACTTTTGCCACCTGCCTGCTCAGTGTCACGCTATGGAGATGTCAACTGCAGTCATAATGTTTATCAAAATCCACTCGCTTGGCGGCGCAGTAAAGCCAGAGTTGAAAAACAAATCAGAAGCCTGAGAATGCGGCTGGATGGCCTCAAAGTATGTACAATGGTATCCAGTTGTAAGCTTACCTTTGAATAGAAACATCCAGGGCCAGACTTCAGTACTTGTTACTCAATCTCTGTTGTTTACGTTATCTCTATTGGTAATACATCTTACTTTCACTACCTTGTATTTTCTCGCTTCACTTGACTACATTATATTTACCTCTCAATATTTGCAATTTAACAAAAATACTGATTTAAAAGAGCATGGCTTATGAGTGGCAATAAAGATACAGACCCCAGCATACAATGGAAGGTCCAGACTCATGGTCCTGGACCTTAACTCACACATTCCAGGTCTCATTTCAGGGTGTTTTGTATACTTTCCATTATTTTGAAGAAAATAATTGTGCTGGGAACATAATTTTTATTTTAATTTCTTAAGATTTCTATAAATAGTCACCATCCAGAGTAATACATTTCCCCCAGTGTTTCTTGACTCTGTGAAGGCCATCATTGTGGAGAGCTCAGCAGCTTACATCGAAAACTATTTTTCCACCTCTCGAGTGATTTCATTTGTGTTGTCAAATCTTCAACCTCACTATGGGTTTTTGAGTTCTGGGAATAAGAAAAAGTTGCTTGGGGTGAGAATATAGTGGATGTAGCAAAATTTCAAAGCTGAATAGTTTTGATTGCAGGTTGTGCCTTGTTTGCTTCTGAAATGGAGTGGTAGTCGTGGAACCCAGCATGTTGACACCTTTGGCATGTGCAGTTCATCGTGACTAATTTTCTGCACATTGCCATGAACTAAGATGAGTCTCATTCAATATCATTTGGATGGTTGCTCTTTGATTCAATAGGATGAGGACTTTATTCACTGTGGCAGTATCACCCGGGAGTGAAGATTTTCCTCTTCATGGATCTTCTGTGAGGGACATGTGAGCATTAAATGAAGAGCACAATGTATATTTCCACTGTTCTTTATTTAAATACCACTATGATGACGATGAAAAGAAACTTGACACTTCCACAATAAAGCTTTAATATTTCATGATCATGGTTTTGATGCTGCAAATCATCACCAGGTGTTGACACGCAATGATGATGATTTGCAGCATCAAAACCATGGTGATGAAATATTAAAGCTTTATTGTGGAAGTGTCAAGTTTCTTTTCACCGTCATCACAGTGGTTTCTAAATAAAGAACAGTGGAAATATACATTGTGCTCTTCATTTAATGATTAATTCCTATGATGAAATGGAAAGGGGTGTGGGACTGTCAGGGCTGGGGGGAATATGGAAAGAGAGGGGATGAGAGGGCATGTCTTGAGGCGTGACCAATGGCAGGGCTCTTTGGGGAAGGGAGTGGTAGTTAGCGGAGAGTGGGGAGGACCTAGGCAGGCCATTAGGAGGAGACGATGGGGCAACTGAAAACGAGTTTTTGAGGTGAGGGTGCAGTTGTGCAGGGTGGGGAGAAGGCCTTGAGTTGTATCCTTACCAAATGCATTCCAGGGCAGAGGTTCAATGGTATCAGATATAGGGATGTGGCACGTAGGGAGAAGTGAAAAAGGATCTGAAGTCCACTCCCATATTGTATTGAATTGTATCCTTACCAAATGCATTCCAGGGCAGAGGTTCAATGGTATCAGATATAGGGATGTGGCACGTAGGGAGAAGAGAAAAAGGATCTGAAGTCCACTCCCATATTTTGCAATCCCTCCATTAACTTTGCCCACTCTACACAGTCAAATACCTTCTCAAAATCCATGAAGCGCACAAAAAGACACACTGATTATATTTTATGTTCCTTTCTTCTACTGTTCATATTAATTAATAAATACATTGTTAGCAATGTGTGGGGGCTGAATAATTAATGTAATATCTCTCACTGGATGAACTATGCCTCGCCATTCACACAAAATGATGAACAGGGTGAAGATAAAATGTTTCTAAACTAGAAAACCAGCTGAGAGTACCTTGTGATGATACCAATATTGGTATGGCTATTTTTAGCAACAAAGCCAGGACTTCCACAGGTGAAGTCACATTTTTTTTTGGTTTCATGGTATTTTGTTCAGCCTGCACTACACTGTATATATCTCTCTCTCCATCTATTTGGGGCTACCAGCATGATCTACTTATTTAATATTTTCGGGAAATGTGGCCGTATCGCTAAATATATTAATCTCACAATTGCTGACAAAAAAATAGTAATGGCAGGAACCTTAGTAATTTTTGCTCTGGCTTATAACTTAAAATGATATTGCTTGTGTGAATATTTCAACTCCAATTACTGGCTGTAAAAATTAAAGTGTTCTCTTAATGTTAAATTGCATTGACCTTTTCAAGTCAAACATGTATATGATGAGTAGAAGTAAATTATTATTTTGATCGTGAGACAGATGTGATAACTATTCTCATTACTGAAGAACGATTTTGGATAAGTGTGTGGAACAGAGAGGCAGTGGCCAACATCAAGAGACAGCAAATGCCCACACCCAAGGTGGTCAATTGCTGGACAGACTGAAGCATTGGCTACCAGATCATACAGGGTGCAGTTGGAGTGGCCGAACAATTCGATTTGAAATTATCACCATTTGATACCACATGTAGAGGTCGCCATTGATGCCCACATAATTTTGACATATGTATTGAAAAATAATAACCTCAAAATGGTGGCAATTGTGAGAGCAAGTGCCAAGCATAACTGAAGAGCCATGAATATTGAAAGGTTAAGTGCTCGATGCTTGGGGACTGAAATTATTTGGTTCTCAAATTTTCAGAAATATTCACAATTAATTGGGATTCAGGTAATCCTACTGTGGAAACTCATAGAGCATAATGATGAGAAAGTGTTTACCCTGTGTAATTAAATGCAAATATTTCTTCATTTAATTCAACTTTAGTATGAAAATACACGATTGAAGATCCCTCAAAGATCCTTTTTTGTTTAATTTTATCCAATTTAGAATTTAATATGTGCTGGCATTAACTAGCAAACTTTCAATGATGAGCCTCTTCCTTACCTAATGCTCATCCTCAGGAAATCCGGCGGCATTTGAAGGAGAAGAAACCATTGGATGTCATATTGAAAGGTGATGACACAGACATAATTTATGATTGGGACAGCTTCAACTGGAACCCTGGGAGAGACCAGACAGCTAGCCATGGCAATGGAACCACCAGTAAAGTCACAACTCCATTTGTACTGTCGGTGCCAACTACTCAACATCCTCCAACAGTGCCAGCATTGTCTTCTAGTGTATCATCCCTTTCATTGGATCGATCAACTCTGGAAACCTTAGTGACAACCTTGAGCCCTAGTCAAGTTCCATTAGTTTCTGATGGTAAGATTAAAATAATTTTCTATTTGGCATTTTCTAAATCAGCTTGTATTATGAGTTAAATCACATTTTTTTCTTCAGAAAGGTTTGCTGAAGATGGCTTTTGGAGCTTAATCACATGTCCTTACCAAAACACAATCACACAATGGCAATAAACATAATGCTATTCATTTATGGTAATTGATCATTAATCAGTATCCATAATTAACCCTTGCCTTGTATAATTGGCAAAATAAGGGATGTGAAAAGTAACTTTTAATGCTAAACTTTGTCATGAAGTTCCACGATAGGCTTGATGGACTAAGGTGTAGTTTTACATCTGCAATTCACATTTGTTTTGGCCCTGACTGCTTTGTACTGTGATGTGGGCTGATTGCATACATTTGTAATTTGCTTGCAATGGATACATTATCAGCAACTTATTGTCAGGGGTAAAGGGTACAACTTGGCCCTTAGCAAGCCAGGTCAAAATCCTTCGGTAGCTGGATTTACAAACTAGATTGCCTTCCAAAAGTAGTTTATGTTGTAGAACCCTTAACTTTCTTCTGAGTCAATAATATATAGTGTATAGCATCTAGTAAATTCAATGCAATTGTCTTTATATTCCTACCACAATCATGCAGATGTATCAATTTCTCTAAAATCATTCTTTGATGTTGCACTTTAAATGAGTGAATTATGCCTGAATCCAGTGGTTGGAGCTCACTTGTGCAATTTGCAGGAAATGAATTATATCCGTACATTTCTCAAGTGTTCATTCGGTGGATGGGCTGGACAATGATCAATAAATGGCTGAATATTCCCATTCTGTGACCCCATTTTAGCATCCAGAGCCTGAAGCCTATCCTCAAGTATTTCAGAGGTCAATCATGCTATGGAAAATTCTCTAGAAATTTGGGGGCAAACATTTCACAGGTTACACCAAGGACTCTTTGATTTCCTTACTACTAGTGGTTGAAAGTTCTCTCTTCCATCTGCATTTGTGGTTAATATGAAAGTAAGTCTTTGTTTACTAAGAACCCCTTCATGATATGGTTCCCCTCCAAAGCACAGTGATTTCCTGGCAGTACATTTAAAATATCTTGTTGGCATTGAAAACATATTTTAGGACTATAACCTTCAGGAATTTTATTCAATTCTAACACCATCCACCAAGTTGCAGCCTTGATTTCAAATCTTCCACTTTCACTGTACACAGCCTTGTATAAAAGATTGTGTCTATTTTTAAGCCTATCCAAAATAAAATATAACATCCCTCTGGTTTCCAAGTATCTAAGCAAAGGGGAGGTCATCTTACTGTAAGTATCTTTGGATGTTAATGAAAAAACAATCAAGAAATGTAAAAATGATCCAAACTTTTTCAATTTGAAAAGTCTTGATTAGTAATGACGTGTGTATATGGTAACAAATTCATGCTTCCAACTGGCTAAAACATTATTTTAAAGAGTAAATATCGTAACGTATGTGGTCCTTAGGATATCAACTGACTTTACATGTCAAAATAGCTGAAAGAGAATCACAATGGGTTGTATGGAATGGAGGGGAGTGACCGACCAGCACTCGAGAACAGCCAAAATCAAACCCATTGAGAAAATATTGAATTTTTGGTCAACATTTCGTCAGAGTTGGCATCCTCCCAAGTTTCCAAGCTAGATATTATGTTCATGATTGCATCATCACCACATTGCCCGTTTTTTAATAACCTTAAGCATTGAAACATTGGTTGGATTTTCTCTTGTGGATCCACGGGAGGCTCATGATAACGAGTGGTTTTATATATGGACCTCCTGCCTGTGTTGACGCCTTCCACATGAAAATATAACCTTGTTCACATTCAGGAGAATATGGGGGTTATTCCCTAATAATGGCACCCAATGCTATTTGTTTAAGGATGCCATTATGGCATCGGCTATGTTAAACAACATTAGAAGCTCTTCTGTTAAAGCTGCCAATGCCATTTCTGGATGCTATTTGAGTGTCCGGTTTGGCAAACCCAAGATATAATGGAATCGAAAATACATTGCTTTGTAGTAGCCATTTGTCAAAATCATCATGCAACACGTAGGGTAAACATGAAAATCAAAGAGAATTCAGGGAAGTGATGTGGTTATTTTCATCTGCTTGCAACAGGCTCTAAAAGGATGAGTTGTGATAATTCTAAGGAGAAGGTAATGGGATCAACAAAACCATTTCATAGGGTGTGGTAAAGATTTTGTTCATTATTTTTGAGTTCTCTGCAAATGTTACAGAAACTGTTAGAGTGGAGAATGTTAGGCAAATAAGGAAAGAGAAAGAATAGGATTAGGATGTGGGGCCAAGTGAAGGAAGTATGCATTATTGAAGAGGGACTTATGGTAGTGTCGGATTTCAGGGTATGTTTTGTCAGAAGAGGCAACTGAAATCGCTTATATAGGCTGCATCCATCCAATACCCCACCTTTACCAGTGGATTATCAATAATAATAAGGATCATAGCACTGCATAACTATATACCTATGTCTGCAGGTTGAGGCATAGCTTAGATTTAACTGATCCACAACTTTTAACTCAGAAATGAGCCAAGACAACATATAAATTCCCTAGCCTATGCCAATTTGCAACATTATTGCTACATATGATGATTATTCTAGAACCCTTATTGTAAAAAAATTAGCTTGTAATATTAGACAAAAGATAGCTCCATAGCGTATTCATGTTTTTATGAATTGAATTTTGAATTCAATCATTATTTGATAAATTTAACAAAATTGCATTTGGCACGAAAGCTACTTTTGCTCAAAATAAAATGTATGGCTGAAGATTGCTACCAGCAAATTGTTGGTCACAATTCCATGATGGGAAGCTAGGAGTTAACGTTTAAAACTGTAATAATAATGATATTTTTATTTTATACTGATCATACAAGGTCTCTTTAAACGGTTCCCGAACCTCTTGAATAGCATGCCTTCAGATGGTTATTTTTTAATCCACTGAAACGCATTGTATCCGCAGAAACTTCCCAAATAACTGCCGTCAACCATTTTGTTGATATTTTGTTTTGTTGATTAATTACAGCCATTTTGGTGAAGGGGTTTGTTGGAAAATGGAAAACCCTGGGACTTGGAGCATAGAGAATGCTGCTGTTGATTTTACGAGGTCTATTCAAAAGGTTCCTGAACGTTTTGAATAGCGCACCTCCAGTTGGTTATTTTCTAATCTGCTTGGAGGCATTGTGTCTGTGGAAACTTCCCAAATAACCAACTACTACCACTTTGTTGACACCTTGTCTTGTTGATTAGTTACAGCTGTCTATGTGAAGGTGTGTTGGTTGAGTTTGTCGAAAAATCGAATTGTTAGAAATGAACTGTTAGAAGGAACAGCATTGTTCTGTGAAATTCTGCATGAAACTCCGTACTCCTTATCAGAAACTTTTGAGTTGATTGCCAAGATTCATGGTAAGGATGCTATGAAACGTACTGCGTGTGATGAGTGGTTTACTTTGGGTGCCAAATAGTGGAAGATGACGAGCATTCTGGAAGGCCATCAACGTCGACTGATGGATGACCCCCACATCAAGAAAGTGAATGAACTTGGTTGGGCAAACTGAAATTTGACTGTCAGGGAGCTTGCAGAAGAGTGTGGCATCTCGATGGGTTCATGCTATGAACTCCTGACTGAAAAATTGAGTTGCCACCAAATTCATGCCTCGCCTGATGACAACAGACCAGAAACAACATTGAGTTCAAATCCATCAGGAACTGTTTGACTGAGCTGAAGAGGATGAAACCTTTTTGTCCAGGATCATAACAGGACCCAGAGTCATGGGATTATGGATATAGCATCAAAACAAAAGTGTAATCTTCACAATGGATTGGTGGAACATCCCCCCGCCCCAAAAAAGGTTGACAAGTTCGCTCAAATGCCAAGGTGATATTTGATTGTTTTTTTTCGTTACAAATGGGGTTGCGCATCATGGATAATGCATCACTAAAGGCAGACAGCACGGTGTACTCCCTGAGAACTATGAAACGCCTAAGAGACAGAATCACGCAAAAAAGGTCTGAACTTATGAGGAGCGGCAAGTGGTTTTTTTCCCTCTACAATGCACTGGCTCATTTTTCCCTCAAAATGTGTGAGTTTTGAGCCGAAAATAAAATCGCTGTACTTCCCCACCCACCCTTCTCGCCAGGCCTGGCCCCATGTGACTTTTTCCCATTCCCCAACATAAAAACCCCGATCCAATGAAATAGATTTTCTACCGTTCCAGAGAAGAGAATATTTGATGAAGGAGCTATATCAGCATTCTGGAAGCATTCATTCCAGGGCTGTTTCAAAAAGTGGAAACACGGTTAGGATGTGCACAGTACGTTGGGGAGGAGACTGCATGCTGTGAAGGGGGGCCTGATAATAATTTGTAAGTGAAGTATTCTTTTGTAAAGAAGAAGTTCAGAAAGTTTTTGAACAGACCTCTTACATATCATGTACGTAAGGGAGTCATCAAACACAAAGAAAAGTACAAAATACATGTACATTATGACAATGTGGACATGATTGGGAAAGAACATGTACATTTGAGTATGCATTAAAAACACAATGCATCACAATTGCTTGTCTTAAAAATTCATTCAGTTAATAATAACACTTCAATAGGCGGAGGTTCTTGAGTTTGAATTTGAAAGGAAATTACTATACTTCAAGCTTCTCTTAAGTTGCTTCTATTTTTTGATGCATTTCTGTATTAAAATGTAATTTCTTTATTGCCTTCTATCACAAGTGGTGTTCACAGAGGCAAATGGATATGTACGAATGGACAGTGATAATACTTAACAATGTGTTGCCAAAGATGACCTGTTTCTCAATTTCTCTTCAAACTATATTGCCTAATAGAAGCCATCCATGATATAAAAATGCTAATTGTAAAATACGAGATAAAAATGAGGTATAAAACTTAAAAAGTGAACCCATGCATATGTAAATTAAACTACATAGTTTGTCAGTGAACATAAATAATCCACACCTGCTGTTTTCAGGGAACTATCATTTCAACCAATTGCATCGATTGATGGAAAATGTTTTTCTTTTGTCAACCTTCCATCAAATTAAATCATCGGGCTTCCTTAATTCTTCCATGAGATCAGAAATGGCATTGGTCGTAACAGAAGTCTAATAAATCAAAAGAGAGATGGTACTTTTTTCCACACTTTATTTTACAAGTCGACCGGTTTCGTCGCATAGGCGACATCATCAGGTATGCGACGAAACTGGTCGACTTGTAAAATAAAGTGTGGAAAAAAGTACCATCTCTCTTTTGATTTATTAGAATAGATTTCCACAAAGTGAAGCCTGACCATCGAGTTTATAGTAACAGAAGTCGTTTGCCGATGCTGCTGCCAGCAGCTTTTACGGAATAACTCCATTAATGGGAAGTGGAATAATTCCATTTTCAGATACCATTTGAATAATAGAATCAGGCAACTTACGAATTATGGAATAACCCCCTTGATATTCATATTTCAGAGATTAGAGCTCTAAGGTGTTGCATTTTTTTCATTTTGACAAATTATCTTGCCTTGCCTTGAGTGATTGCCATGCTGATTCCTGTGATTCCAAGGATATCGTCTGACTCTAATGACTCTGTATAGTTCCTAATAGGAGAGACAGTTCAACAGCTCCAAGCAGGAAAATCACGTTAGATGCAACGGTGACTGACAGTCTGCATCAAAGGATACCTGATCCTGGCCTCATTCTGGAGGGGCACCACCACGGCACCCACAGTGGACGGGGAAAGGCCAAGGGGAAGGCTCGCGTAGCTGTGAGTGGCGATGGTGCTGATGACTGCTTCTGTGACGTGGAAAGGTTAGTCTGAGCACGGGAAACATGTGGGAAGCAACAAGAGTGTTTTTTATTAACAATGATCTGCCAGTCATGGCAAATAATAATAAATTTTATATTATTATTATAATTGTCCTGTGGTAGAGCCATGTAAGAGCAGAAGCTCAACACGCAGTACAAAAAATATTCCACTGCTGCAAAATGAATGTATTACAAAAAGTGCATAATGTATTTTGTATAACTAATTTCTAAGGTAATTTTGCTTAGTTAACACTCTTTCCCAATTTTCTTTTGAAAGGATGTAATAAGCATACTATCTTAGTTATGTTGGTCGATCACAAGTGAATAGCAAAATTTATTACGCGCTCTTATAATATAATTGCAAAAAAATTAGAATACTCAGTTTAAGTTTGAACAGAAATGCTCGAAATATACAGATTGAAATTGATTTAGAGGTGATGCATGTCTTAGGTTGTTAGGTCTTTGGTTTATGGGAAAGGTGTTCCAAAGATGAATTTGCTGTAATAGTGAATGATTTCTGGTCTGTTGTCGTTTTATGGAAGGGATAGTAAACATTGCCATAAAGACTTCTTCTATGGGTAGTCTAGTGAAAGAGGACAAGTAATGATCTAGTCAAACTGGTAACCCATCCTCTCATGGTAAGTGTGGTGTATACAAATACTCTCTGAAGTATTTTCGCTTCAATTTTGTCTCCAGCCATTCTTGTTGACATCAATATGGGCTGAGGTGATCTATTTTTTGACATCATAGATGAATCTAGTAAGAGAGAATCAGGCTTTGGATGTTTATAATTAAATTCGTCAGGAAGAATTGCAAATTAGACAGCAGTCATCAATAATTGACACATTGCAAGAGTGTGTACTGAAAGATGATGTCTCTGTGTATAATTCAAGCAAGTATGGTGTAGAGTTGGGAATGTTCAATATAAGGTATACATTATCAGGCAAGGAGAGTTTGCTGCTCATAATTATGCCTAGATTTTTCCTGCTAGTAAAATACTTAATTTCATATCTGCCTACAGTAATTTTCAGAAGTTTATCAAAATCAGGGCTGTAAGAGCTACACTTTAATATTGCCTTGGTCTTTGAATTGCTCCGATTGAAATTATTGATATATCCTATTCAGAGATAGATTCATTGTCAGAATTTATTTTAGCTACAGTGTCATTAACTTCGTTGACCTTACAGTGGCAATAAATTTGTAGGTCATCTGTGTAAAAAAATGTACTTAGAGTATTTGATAAGTTCTGGCATATTCCTGACATATAATGAGAATAACAGAGGCTGAAGTGTCAAGCCCTACAGGAGACTGAGGGTAATTCACCACCAGGTTCATTTACATCTTGTTTGATCCTGTTGGGATAGGAATGAAACCAGCTTAGAACACCTGGTGAAAATTTGAGAAATTTTATTTCTTGCAAAAGCACTGTATGATTTAAATGACCAAATTCATAGCTTAAGTTAGGAAGGATCAGGCTAGATATCATTTCCTGTATCAATTGCAAACCTGACAGCATATGTAACCAGGAGAAGATCTGTATTTGTGTGCGTAGTTTGTCCCTGCATGAATCCTGATGGATAAGGGTCATAGAATTGGGCAAGTCGAGGTAATCAGTATTCTGATAGTCAACTAATTTTTCAATGTTTTAAAAAGAAAGGGCATAATTGATATTGGCCAGTATTGATATAAAGAGATGGCGCAGTGGATGGTGGGATGAAGTATTGATCGTTTTTACTAAAGTTTCCAGACAGATGGGAAAATTGAGTTCAGGAGAGAGAAGATATTAATTTCAAGTATTGCTGGTAAAATCTGGGTTCAAAGTTTCTAATTATAGATGGAGAGATTTTGTCAAATCCCATTGAACTACAGGTGGATTGACGAAGATGCTCGATTAGAAAGCCAGGCATGATATGGCTAAGAAAGAAATCACTATTTAAAAAAGAAAAGTGGATAAAAAGGATTTCAGTCATTTTCAGAGCCTCGAAAAATTTTCATTATTCCATGCAAAAGCAAATGCTTTTGGAAAAAATTTTAGTGTCTTAAAAAGAGATTCTAGTTATTTCCAGAGTTTCAAAACAGATAATTATTGCCATTAAATCAACCAACCAACCCCGTAAGGGAAAGGGGTAAGCTTTTCCTCGCGGGACTGCGAGGGTCGCCGCTCGATTCTCCTCTAGCAAAAGAAGTTTCAATTTTTGACTGTGATGGTCCATTGGACCCACCGTGGAAAAGTAAGCGTTAATGATGACAAACTGGGCCCCAACTTGTCTTCAGGGGCCTATTATTTGGAGAAACTGATGTTTGTTATTCCATGTTTACAGGCATATTCATTTCAGTCTAGAAGAGAACCTGGAAAGACAACGCAGGCGCAGAATTAAGGAGGAGAGAATCCGACGGAAGGAGCGCAAGTTGCGCCGCAAAGCCAAGATGGAGGACAGAGAATGCATATCTGAAAAAATGAATTGTTTTAGCCATGACAATGACCACTGGCGAACTGCACCATATTGGACAGGTTTTTGACCTTTCACTTATTTTTGGTATGGCCAAGCCCTTGAAATTGTTGGCTGCTTGAAGTATTCTCATTAGGGATATATGTTAGGATTCAGGTTTGCTCATTTATTTTCTACTTTCAACAGACCGTTGTATTTCTTTACAATATCAAGGAGACCTTTTGAATGTAATTGTAGAGCTTTCTTTCTCTGTTGTGTGTGTCTATAATTCCTTGGAAAATCCAAGAGTTGGGACTCATTGTATCAGAAAAGGTTAGCCGTCTTTCACTAGACTGCTGTTATAGTGTCGGCTGTATCCATCTCATTGTTTCATTTTCATAGTCGATTGAATCAATGAACATTTTTATTTAGAAAAAGGCAAAAAATAAGTTTTGGGTAGTGATTAAACATTTCTATTTAAGAAGCTTAACGCCAAAAGAGGTCAAAGCTGAGTTGTATTCAGTAAAGCTGAGTTACAATGGGGTGAGCGTGTTTGAATAACGCCATGCATCCACAAATGACATTCGAGACATCAATTGGATGTGATTTCCTCTGAATTGATTTACAAATTCCATGATATGAGATTGAATGATTGAGGAATCTAAGTGCGTGAAGGAGTTGTGGCCACATGCTTATTACAAGGTACAAAGTTTGTAATTTTGCTTGAAAAATTAGACGTGAAAAAAATCTCAGCAAGATGGATAAGAAGTACTTTAACACTGCTTCAATATCAATTTTTTCCAACTTCACAAATCACTAGATGGGAACTACAACAGAGAGAGATGTCCTAACCATAGATCTCTTTCCAGAGCACTGATGCATTACGTGTTCCCTCATGAAGGATTGGCTATCTATTACTTGGCATAAAAACTCATTGCACTAGTGCTGACATCAGGTGTTGATTCCAAGAATCTTTCACACTACCCCCGCGTAGCCACATTGTCATAATATTTCATTGGAATAGTGCATTTGTTAATTCTGAAACTCATTAATCAGTTAGAATTCTTTAATTAAAAGTAATTTTTTCCTGTGTGCATAAACAAGTTATCAACTGTTATATTCTTATTTTGTCCTAGTCCCATGAGTTTAATTTGCAAAAAATTTGAAATGCACCCACCATACTTTTATCTCTCTACCTTAATTTTACATAAACCTTGAATTTCATATTTTTCATTAGTTCCCTCAGAAGGTTCTATTTTAGGTAATACTCTGCGTGGCTTTTTTCATATTTATTACTCTATGTTTGTGTTGATTTTGCTACCTTCGTTAGCAATAGGATAAATGAAGTGCTTTAATTATTGTATTACAGATGGACCATTTTGTTTCTGCATGAATGCTAACAATAATACATATTGGTGTCTACGAACGATTAATGCCACCCACAATTTTTTATTCTGTGAATTTGTGACTGGACTTCTCACATTCTACAACCTTCGAATAGGTAAGTTATCTCGTTGAAATAATCTTGGAATTAACAAAATATTAGGAAATGAGTAGTTTAAATTGATAATCAATAGTTAACTGTCCAGTTATGTGACAAGATTGTGACATGACTCTTTTGAGTAATAAGTTGTAATATGAGAAAAGTATCAATACTATCACATTAATCTACTTTCAATACATAGTGGTTTTGTATTTCATGCTTGAAAATGAAGATAAAAAAATTGTATCGATATTTCACACACATTTTCCACTCTCTCAGATCTGTCATTCATTATTTCTGTGCAAGTATGCTTTTTGTAACTTATATATCTTGTGCAGGACTTCATTTGGGGCAGAACATTGCATTTCCCTCTTACATCGATTTCATTTAAAGTTGTGGGTATCTCAGGATGTGTATCCTTTGATAGAGAAATTTTTAGCAGAGACCGACAGTTGTATAAGGTCCTTATTATAAGCCCTTATTAATACAAGGCCTAAAGTTGATTGCATTGATGCAAGAGAGAAAAAAATGAGATTTTAATGATATATTCTGATGGCTTACATTATGGCTGAAGACGTGGATAGGTGAAGTCAGGACTCTTATCTGAAGAGGATATTTAAATAAGTAATGCCCATCAATCTGGAAGGTTAAGATTTCAAAAACCCCTTCTTAGGACTTTTCTAGGAACCCCAGACAAAAAGTGTAAAATATGGGAAAATGCAAATACCAGGAAAAAAGAGAATTTTCAGCGTCAAAAATGCTCTATTTGCATATCGTCTTTCCATTTTCAAGAAGGTAATATTTATTTTCCCAATCAATCGAGGAAAACTTGACAAATGAGAATTGAAGCTGCCTTACCACTGTACTTTCACAAACAAGTGTTCAAAAACAAAATTGTTTGAAGTTAAAAAAAATGTATTTAATTCAATGTAGTTTTGATGTGATGAAGCAAGTTTCGATACTTTTTATTATTCAGGTGGCCATTCCTATCATATCAAGGCATATTATCCCAGATGCCAGTCAATAGTTCTTGCTTTTTTCTCCCTTCAACATGTTTGGGTCAAAGTCATTTTTATTCCTTGTCATTTCAACTTAAGTGTAATTTTTGATTGTCTCCCTCAGGTGATGTTACTATGAAAAAATTATGTGATGAACTCCTAGTCCAACAAATGCATTCATTTCAGAGTTTCGAATATTTTGCATGGACACAGATTACAAGTTTAAGTAGTTCAAGTTTCTGTCACTTGCACTGTCCTGCAATATTCAAATTCTTTGCTTAAACCATTCACATTACTGCTTTCTCCCATCTTATTTCGGGTTTTATGTATGAAACTTAGTTCCTATTCCGAAAAAGGTAAAGGCTACATCATGTGAGGACTACAGGACGATAAGTTTGATATCCCACGCAGCTAAAGTTGTTCTCAGGATCATAAACAAAAGGATAGAGAGTAGGGCAAATGATTACTCAGGGGATGATCAGTTTGGGTTTAGGAATGGGTGAGGTACACCTGATGCCATTGCAGTAATGAGATTGCAGTAATGAGATTATTAATCGAGAGGAATATAGAACACAACCAGGAGGTATTTGCCTGTTTCGTAGATTTCGAAAAAGCGTTTGATAGAGTGAATTGGGAAAAACTAATGAGTATATTTCAGAAAATAGGAATAGATTGGAGGGAAAGGAGGCTAATCCGCATTCTGTACATGTCTCAGACTGCTCAGGTACGAGTGGGGAACGAGGAGTCCGGTTGGGCAGTGTTAGGAAGAGGTGTAAGGCAGGGTTGCCCATTATCACCGTTGCTGTTCAACCTGTATGCAGAGGAAATGATTAAAGAGGCATGGGAAGAATTGGAGGTAGGAATGAAATTTGGCGGGGAATTCGTAAAATCAGTTAGGTTTGCTGATGACCAAGCTTTAGTTTGTCAGTCAGCCAAGGGGCTGCAAGCATTGCTTAGTGAATTGGAAATTCAGTGCGACAGGTATGGGATGAGAATCAATATTAATAAAACAAAGGCTATGCGATTTTCTAGAAAGAAAAAGGCTAAGCTTAACATTAAAATAGGAGGGCAAAAACTAGAGCAGGTAGAACAGTTTACGTATCTCGGTAGTGTTTTGGACCAACACGGTCAAAGTAGTAGGGATGTAAGGAGAAGAATTGCGCTAGGCAAAGAGGCTTTCACAAGGAGGAGATAGTTGATGACGGGAACATTGAGTAAGGATGTTAAGAAAAGACTTGTAAAAACTTTGATATGGGGCGTAGCTATGTATGGCGCGGAAACGTGGTCATTGAAGCAGGAGGATAGACGTAGACTGGAGGCTTTTGAAATGTGGGTGTGGAGAAGAATGGAGAAGGTGAAATGGACAGAGAAGAAAACAAATGAGGAAGTACTTGGTATGGTGGGCGAAGAGAGGGGTTTGTTGGGAGCAATCCTATGGAGGCAGGAAAAGTTGATGAAGGGGGTATTGACTGGCAGTGGGATGTTGAAGACTGCAATTGAGGGGAGAATGTTAGGCAAACGAGGAAAGGGAAGGAACAGGATAGGGATGTTGGACGGGATGAAGGGAGGAAGAAAGTACTCAGAGCTGAAGAGGGACCTGATGTAAAGTAGGATGTTGTGTTTTGCTAGGGGTCACAAATTATTTAATTATTAATTACATCCATCCAAAAACCTACCTTAACCGCTTAAATGCTGGATTGCGTTTTGTTAGGAAGTATTCATTTGGCTGTCGTGTCCATCCAAAACCTACCTTACCTGGTAGATTACCTATAATAATAATGTATGAAACAAAGTCAAAAACGTTTTTTACAAAGGCTACTGTTCATGAATAACTGTTCTAGAATGTGAAATTTTTTAAAATCTAGGACATGGTGATGCAAATAGTGGGAAAGTACGAAATGAAATCGTGTGAATATGGGGTTCTAGATGTGTTGGAAAAATAGGAATTTTAATGGGACGTGATAAAAATCCTCTAAATGTGATCATGTGAATTCTGATGCCACAAGCATGGGGTTTTACTGTAATCACTTTCATTTGAAAGATAATTGAATTTTATTCTATACTTAGTTTCTATCTTCCAAACCAGGAGCATTTACCAATTAAATTCTAATTTGGCTTTAGGACTGGTATTTAGGCAAGAACAACCTGAGTGTATAGGCTTGATAATATAGTGCCAGGGAGTGGCCATTTTATTTTCATGTTTGAAATTATTTTCCCATAATTTTGCATGAAGTGATGGCACTCTTGTTTCCTTTGGTGTTTATTACCTGGTGTATCTCTTAATATATGTGATGGAGTAGCATTTACAGAGGTGAGTTCAGCAGATGTCCAAAGGAAGAGCACTCCCATGGAAAATAGCACAATAGCACTTTCAAATAGCACAGGATGCTATTTGTGAATAATGTCACAGTGCAGTAAATTGGATGAATATTTGATCGATAGACAACTCTCCAATCAAGTGGAAGAATTATTATTATATGGATTGTCCAGTTCTGATTCTGTTTAGTAATTAAGTCCCCCATATCTAATGGAAGTCTAACGTGGGAGTGACCAGTGTGTTCCAATGCCACACTCTTGTTATCCTCTCCTTGAAGTTCCAAGTTTTTTCTGGGTCATCAGTTATTCATAATAATCAAACCTCATGCCACTTTCACTTTTACAGATAAAGCTGAGTTTAGAGAACAATGGACCGTGCCAAAATATATTTTGCCTTAATTGTGTAGTCTGTCTCTGTGATTACTCCATTAAACTGTATGAAGTTTCTAATTTAAGTATTGTGAATCTTCGGTATTTAATTGTAATACTTCTTCATATGAAGGGTTATCCTGTCATATATTTATTAATATGTAATAATTAAATAAATATATGGGTTGGAATTTTTTGCCTTCACATCAGCTCCTTGCTATTTGTTTATACTTCTTCCAATGAATTGTGTGTATAGTTTCCTGGGACTCTGTCTATTTGCAGATCCTTTTGAGCAGTGGAATAGAATACAGACCCTGACATCAGCGGAGCTTGCATCACTAAAAGCACAGTTAGAGCACATGAAGAGGTGTAAGGGACCGAGGGATTGCAGTGGAGGGCAGCCTGGTGATGGGCATGGGCCGTCAGCTCAGCCGACGCACGCTGGAGGAGTCAACCACTACAAGAAGAGAAAATTCAACCCTGATGCAGGTGAGTTTCAATGCGTTATTCCATTGTTATCATAAGTTTTCCTGTTGTATGTGGTGTTCTTGGGTGGCACAGCAGATGGTGTTTGTGTTTAGCACCGATATTTCAATGTTTAACTCTGTCTTTGTCTTCAGGTTAAAGTCTAACAAAATGAGGAAATTTTTTGGTATTTATATCAATAGGCTTTGGTGAGGTGTCCTCTTGGTGGAGGCATTTTATTTCATCTGAATGATTTGCTTTCCATGGATTACTTAGGCCGACTATTCAACCATGAAACTGTGAAAGCTGTGACTTTGTTAACTGTGGAAAAACTGAATTTTCAGTGAATGATCATGTTTGATTTCCCCGGGTTATTTTATCTCAATTTGAGGAGGTGAAGAAATCCATTTTAATTTTGCCCAATTTTATTTATTTATTTATTTATCGACTTAATTGGGCAAGGTTGATACCTAGAGTCCCTTCTTCCACCTAACCCTTACAATGCAGACATTATATTGAAGACAATCACATACAACCAAGCCCTAGATGGAGGAAAATCCACCTAGGCAGGAATCGAACCTGCGACCTCTGAGTTGGTAGGCGAGGACATTACCCCACCGCCACCGGGGCCGGCAATGAGGCTATAACAGAGAAGTCTACTTATTATAAATATACTCTTTTAAATGTGTTAGTTTCCTTTTGAGTTAAATGTTTTGTAGGTTCCTTTGGAGTTCTCCTCCTATTTTACCGGGTGGCTATGAAATATCTACCTACATCAATGGAGGACATTGATTTCATTGAGGTCTACAGGGCAGCAGCATGTAGTCTGTAGTTTTTGTTTCAAATCACTGTTTTAATTAGTATCATCGTTTTATGACTCCTGAGGTACCACCAAAGACTTCACCATTCTATCACACTCTTTTCCCTGTTACTGTAAATTTCTTTATCTACCATGTCTTTGTCTAGACATTGAATGTTCTTTGTCTATGAGGCCCTACTATCATGGACCTCAACGGAACTGCTGAAGAGGTATATCCAGTTTAGAAATGCTGCCCCATGAGGGTAATTCAAAGAATTGCAGGAGATCTACCTTAAAGGATTCATCCAATAATGTAATAGGGCTGGCCCCTCATTGGCATAATTGCTGAAAGCAATTAAGGCATCTAGGCTCAAGTCCCTTTCTAGGCAAATACTTTTTACAATTTGGGCAATTTTTGCATTTCATATCTAAATGGTGTAGTTTGAAAAGTCGATCCAATGCCAGGGAGTTGGCACCACTGATGAATATAGTAATTATTTTCAGTTAGCGGCATCTCTTGAAGGAACACACTCTGTGAGGTTCCATCAGATTGGTGTATTGCTCTGGGTTTATTGGTTGTTTGAATTGAGCAAATTGAGTGATTTTCAAAAAATGGGCAAAAGATGCATAATTTTATCTCAGAAGACGTCGAAAGTTGTGTGTTGATCAAGAATTATTTCCTCCAAGGCAGATTGCAGCTGGAGATTTAAGGGAAACATGACAATGATCATGGTGGATCTCTGCCTTAGATTAGTACATGGTACGGCACTTAAATCCGGACAAATGAAACTTTAGTTTAAAAGCAAATGTATTAAATGTATTATGGGCTACGTTGCCAAGATGGCATCAATTTTGGCCGTACAGTGCTGTGGCTCTTGTAAACCACGACTCGAAGTACGAGATAAAGTTGGTAGTTGCGATATTTGCACATTTGCATATTTGATGTGTGTATGTGTATATCACCATAAATGCTCCAGCTTAAGTGATATCACATTAAGAGCTCTCTCGGATTGCCATGAGATTTACTGGAAGTGTTTTTTATGCCGTGTAAATAATTAATGGTTTCTGGCGTAACTTTATGGAACCGATTCATTATAAATAATGAAAGGACTAACTTTGTAGTTCCACACGAAAACGATTTATTCACACGACCCAGGTTTCGAAGTAAAACTTCATCATCAGGTGAGCTCTCTACGGTTGCAGCCCTTCTTATATATACAGCCAGGGCAGGGGTGGGGTGGAGATAATCAGGAAGGTTTGGGAGGGGTAAAGTCAGGAAGGGTTTGCGTGCCGGAGGGGAGGGCAGTTTGGCGTCACCTCCGCAAGGTTGAAGGAATGTGGAGCGGGAGGGAGAAGTCTACATTGCAGAGCTCTCGTGAGTCAGGGGATTAGAGAGGGTTAGATGAACGGGAGGGGGGTATGTCATCGGCCACCGTGAGGATTGGGACTTTAAGGAGGGGAGAGTGGGAGGCATACAGAAATTCGTTAACAATATTTTCATTTAAACAAACACTATTTAAAATTTCTAACTGTTCTAAGGCGTCTAATCTATAGCCTTTGCTTTCAACATGTAAAATTTCAAAATCAAAATCACTTTTATGGTTATTATCAATCAAATGCTTTGCGAATTGAGAGTTCATCTTTTTATTTCTTGCACATGCTTGATGCTCCTTCACTCGTTCTTGGAATTTCCTCCCTGTCTGTCCGATGTATATTGCTCCGCAATCGCACTTTAGCTTATATACTCCACTCTTTTCCTTATATGGGATTCTGTCCTTTGTGTGGGAGAGCAGGCCCCTGAGGCTTGATTTGTTATAATGGGCTATCTTAATTCTACATTTTGGAAGTGTCTTACATACTTTTTGTGAAAAATAGTCTAAATAAAGGATTCTGCGCCACTTGGCTGCGGGGTTCTGTGGCGGTTCGGTACTGTAAATATCTTTCAATGCCATTTTATTCAGTTTTTTGCGGTATAGTTTCTCTACTAGCTCCTCATCGTAGCCGTTGTTTCTTGCAATCAATTTAATCGTGGTAAGTTCTTTTTTGACGTTGTTTTGCGACATTGGGACGTTCACCAAGCGGTGTATCATTGAATGGAAGGCGGAGAGTTTTTGCGAGAAGCAATTTCTTGACTTGAAATGTATAACTTGATCTGTGTATGAGTTTTTCCGAAAGATAGAGAAATCAAGCCGGTTGTTTAATTTTGAAATTTTTAAATCA
This sequence comes from Hetaerina americana, assembly GCF_022747635.1. Lineage (NCBI taxonomy): Eukaryota > Metazoa > Arthropoda > Insecta > Odonata > Calopterygidae > Hetaerina > Hetaerina americana. The sequence continues at coordinate 6,283,599 of NW_027286786.1, read as the reverse complement.
AGAAAATTCAGTGTATTATTTTCTTCTACTTCACAGGTGAATTTTAGGTTTTCGTTCAAAGAATTTAAATGTGTAAGAAATAGCTGAAGTTGCCTTTTGGAGCCTCTCCACATACAAAACACATCGTCCACATATCGATACCAACACAACACATTATTTGTTAGTTCGTTACACGAGGAGAACAAGTTCTTTTCGAAATGGTTCATATAAATGTCGGCCAGAATCGGTGATAGAGGGCAACCCATAGCTAGGCCATTGGGCTGTTTGAAATACTTTCCGTTAAGTTGGATTAGTTCACAGATAACTGGGTAAGGCACAGAATTCTGGATAAGTTTGGTTTCTGCAATGTCTATAGCTTCTTAGGCGGCACACTGGTGAAGAGGTTGGATACATCGAAGGACACTAGGAAGCACTTGTTGGGGATTGTCACTTTGGAAACACGGTTGATAAAGTCAATGTAATTACGGACACCGTATTTTGCTTCAAATTTTGAATGCTCTCTCTAAATATGTCGTTTACTCTTCTCGCTAACAGGTGGTTGGGGGCTGTTACGTTAGAAATCGCGGGTCTAATCGGAAAATAAGCCCAATATTTACAATATGGCATCCGACATTAAGAATTTGAAAATGGAGTTGCGGGCTCTCCAATCCATGGAAAGTATTACCTTGCAGCCAATTCAAAGAAAGCTGTAACATTGTCATTGTCAAGAACATTGTAACATTGTGACCCCTACTCATGAAGAGATGGGGAGTATTCCAGAAGTTTCAGCTGCGGTGATAAATCGAAACGCCGATTTGAAAACTTGTGAGGCGCTGGTATCAACCTTTGCAACAAGGGGCCACCACGACAACACTACGGAAAAGTCTTCATTAGAGAAGCGTGTTACCAGCCTCCAAACGGGAATATCAAAGCCTAAGTCCATCTGACTAGGTAGTGGCATTAATTTATTTTGCCAAAATGTGAGATGTCTACAAAATAAGACAACGGACATAACACTAAAAACTAGCGATTTTCAGGTCCTTGAAAATCTTTTGCTTTCATATAATTTATACTGGGCAAACAAACAGCCTACTCGATTGTCTGCCTGCCTAGATAATGTAATTACCAATTATGTTCCTGAACTGTACAGTATTAGTGTCATTGACTATCTCCTATCTGACCATAAAGGTATAAGCTTCACTTTTAATACTCAAATAAACCAAAATATATTCTCAAATAGAGGTAAAACCATTATCATGAGGCCGTAACAAGAGAAGGTTTAGAGAGTTTCCAACTGCTTCTATCTTGTATCAATTGGCATGGTATTTGCACAGACTCTGGAGAGCAAACAAGTTTTTCAAGTTTTTAAGGTAATTTCCTAGACACTTTTGAACAATGCTTTCCTTAAAAAATACTTAACTCTATGCCCACTGAAAATAAAAATAATCTCTGGTATACTGGGGAATTATTAGCTCTTAGAAATGATTTACTTAATTACTATCACTCTTACAAAACCAGTGGAAGCCTGCATGACAAAGAGGCTTACTTGAAATACAAAAGAGATTATTATAATTCAGTTAGGTGTGCAAAAAGTAAAGCATATAAGGATTTTACCAAAAGGCGGCATGGAGAGTAATCAATGAAGAACTTGGCCATGGTAATGGGAAAGAAAATCTTCCTTTCACCCCAGATGCTGTAAATAATTTTTTCTTAAAAGCTGTTGAAGACAATTTCTTCTCTTGAAACTTAGATGCTGCCAATATTGGCAGTTTGCTGCCAAATCTTCCTCCGAATAATTTAAATTTTTAATGGAAAATCGTTACTCCATTTGATATTATATCAACTGTTAAAATATTTAAAAAATCTAACTGTAAGGATATTTATGGTCTTTCTAATTCCCTAATAAAGGACATTATTGTGTTCATTGCAGAACCATTAGCTATGTTAGTCAACTTATGTTTTGAGACAGGAGATTTTCCAACAGCTCCAAAATATTTCAAAACAGTACCTGTCTAAAAGAAAGGTGATAAAGATGATTTAGCTAACTACCGCTCCATTTCCATAGTCCCAGTTTTTGGTAAAATTTTTGAAATTATTAAGAAAGATCAAATTTGTAATTTTTTTGAGTCAAATAATCTCTTTTCCAAATCACAGAATGACTCTCGATCTGGGAAATATACAATTTTGTGCAGTAGAGTCCATAGTTAATTATATCATTAATGCATTTGAAGAGAAGGAGTCAGTCTCTGTAACACTATGTGATCTTAGTAAGGCTTTCGACTGTGTTAATAATTCAATATTACTAACCAAGCTAGAATATTATGGTATTAAGGGAATTGCACTGAAACTAATGAAGTCATATTTGGATGATCGCCACCAATTGGTTGACCTTGATGGCTGTCGATCTACAGCTCTTAAAGTAAAATGTGGTGTACCAGAGGGCTCTGTGCTTGGCCCAATACTTTTCATCATCATGATAAATGATTTGCTCTGTTATATGAAAACTGCACCTGTTTTATATGCCAATCACATTATTTTTGTGCAAAAATATCAATGTCTAGAGGATGCAAAGGTACGATCTAGCGCTATGCAAAGACAGGCTAAGGAATGGTTTGATGTCAATCATTTACATTTAAATACTATACAAAACTCAGCATATTGTGTGCAGTCTTAAAGCAAAAATAACTGATGTTGAAACTGAAAATATTAGGAATTTGTATTGATACAGAACTTAACTGGGAGACTCACATCAGTCGGACCTGTAATAAACTGAGTAAAGCTGTTTATATGTTAAGAAAGCTCAACTCTTTAATTTCAAATGAGTAATGTTTAAGACTTAACCATGCCTTCTTTCAATGTCATTTGAATTATTGTGTTGAGTCATGGGGTCATTCCCCACATGATAAACAAATTTTGCTACTTCAAAAGAGAATTATTCGCTCTCTTGCTAATATACCACTACATGATTCCTGTAAACCTTTTTTTTTATTAGGTATGGAATCATGACTTTATTTAGTTTATATATCTTTAAGGCCCTCATTCATGTAAAAATAAATCTATTAACTTACCAATTGAGATCTAACATCCATAACTACTCCACAAGAGGTAAATCAAATCTAAATACTACATATTGTAGATTGTCATCAACTTACATCACATTTCATTATATGAACATACGACTGTATAACTATCTGCCTACTCAGTTGAAATCTGACGGTATCCAGAGTTTCAAGAATAGGGTATATTATACCTGGTTACTTGCTCACCCACTTTACTCATTGGATGAATTCTTTTTTGACAATCTTCATCACATTTAAGAACTTATGTTTATATATTAAATAATATTACTGACGACATTTAATATGGTTGTACCATTTTTCAAAATGAATAAAGTATTATTATTATTATTATTAAAAAAATACAAATGAAAATGAAAATCCTTTTACATACAAGTAGTGGTATCTGTCAAGAGTAACATTACTCAATGTAAACCCCTTCAGCTGCAATGACCACCTCCAATCTTGTCCTGATTCGATCGCACGCACTCATTAAAACAACACTGTCCGTATTTGCGAATGTTGCTATGATAGTGGTGCGTAGAGAATCGTGACATAAGGATAACTCATGTTTTTGGTAACTCTTTCGACTACGCTCCAAACATCCAGTCCAAGCCAAAACAAACAGTCGAAGCAATAGTATGCCAGTGGGGAGTCACCAACAATGTGAAAACTATTCCTTCAACTGGAAACTAATTTAACCCTTTTGGGCTTCACCGGGAATTTTTTTTTATTGTCTCCTTGGAAAAGGGCCAAAATGTTATGGATACGTAAATCGCATCAATGTTTAAGAACTTGAAAACAGCTCACCTCTTTGGGATTATGGATCCAAAATTGGAGTTCAAATGCCAATGCATTCCATATCCCCCTAAACTCAAGACTTGACTCCCATGAACTACTGCATGTTCTCCTAATCTGCAGGTATGGCTTGTGGGAAGGAAATTTTATTCAAATGAGGGAGCGATGGCGTGAACAAATTTCAATTTTTCTGAGTTTTAGCAATTGCTTTATTTATTAGGGATCAACCAACTGGAGTAGCATTGGATATAAATGGTTGATGTCAATAAAATAAATGAAAATGGTTTAGTCAAAGAATTAGGTAATTTTCATTTTTACATTGACTTTTCAGAGCACCATTGTATTTCCATCTGGAAATACTTATAATATTTACTCTTAGAGACAGGATATTTGGCTTTCTAATGAATGTCAAGTAAACTCTCTCTAACCTGGGCTATATAGGGCCAGAGATTCGGTATAAGCAAAATACAGATTAACTGAGGAGTTGACACATATAACCGCATGGAATATATTTCAACACTGTTATTGTGAGTGCTTAATCCCTGGCAACTTAAAATTAATATATATGGTGAATAGGAAGCCAAAAGCATATTAACAACTTAATTAAAGTTGACCAAATCCTAACTAAATATAATACATTGCAGAAATTCCTCGTAAATTTGGTCAATTAGTCATATGTAACTTGAACCAACAATGATAATGTATTATTAACTACTTAAACAATGATAGTATCCATTCATTTGTTCTATCTAAATGCATAAATTGAATCAAGTGGGTTTTTATCAAATAAATATAAGTTCATCTTTAGAAAATTGTATTAAGTTTCTTATGTAAATTTTAGCAGTGTTGGCCGAAAACTTGGCTCTCACTTCTCCATCATGTTCGAATCATACCATCTGCAGGAGGAGCATACTAATGTGTATGGCTTGCTCAGCTTGCTGAAATATTTAAGGATATTACAGTGGACAGTTTTCGATGTGACAACATGGCATCATTAAAGGCAGCAGAATGCCAGCAGATTTTATTGAAGCTAGCAGGATTCTAAATACAAATGAAGTTGACCAAATTAATGGCTGCTGTCAATCAGATAAGGATGTGAGAGCATTTGCTTACATTCTCAGGATGATTATGGTAGAAGTTAATTAATGACAATTTTATGATGTATTGAGCGAAAATAATATTTATAGTACATATTATACCTTTGAAATCATGTTTTAATTATTCCTTAATGAATTTGTTGCATTAGATGACTATTTTATCCAAACTGAATAGCTATATATGTATGTCATTTTCTGTAAAAAAAGTTACGAAGACAAATTGAGATTATGTAAAATGATTAAATAATGAATGCAAAAGAAAATTAACTCCTACAAGTGTTGAGTATTAAATGATTTTTAGATTACTCTTGGAAAAGATGTCATTTTTTAAATGCAAATTCATGCTTATGGAATTCCTGCATTCAATTATTGGCATTTGAAGCTCCAGGCTGTTCAGATTTACGGGAAGAAGAGGGAAATGTTTACCAAAAGATACTTATTTTACTTTGCTTTCTTCTTTGGAGTTGCCTACAAATGACAATCTCCCACAGAGTTATCAAGTGTCCATGGTTTTATCTTTAAAATTTATGATAGTATCCAGGTCGTCTCAGTCCTTGAGATTGTCACTGATTTTTCTGCAGGCTCCTCTCTGCATTTCTCACTGCTGAAGCACTATCAGCTATTTCTTCTTCTGTAAATGTTTGTACACCTGAATCGCTTTCATCAGAATAAATCAAGCCTTCAACATTTCTGAAAGACAAGAATATTTCCCCGGCAGTGTGCAAAAGTTCCTGATAATCTTCAGGTTCAAATCTTGTGAAGTGGAAATCAACCTCTTTATACAGCTTCACCTCCCTACAAGAATCAGCCCAGTTGAAGCATGCAGACCTCAAATTATAGTTTGTTACATTCATAATTGTTCTCTGTCTCCTGTGGCCCTCTTCAATGTCATTGTCACTTGACTCCAGCATTCTGGGGCTTCATTCAAAAAGTCTCACCTCTACAACCTCTAGCAAGCATTTATTACTCCTTGCTCCATTGGCTGAATAAACTGAGTTGTGTTTGGGGGCAAAGCAAGGCTCCTCCCATCTTGGGAGTGGGCATTGTTCAAAATGAAAAGTGCTTTTGCCTCATCGTTTGGAATACTCAACATTGAATAGGTATTTCACAACTTCAGGAACAAAGTGATTAAGGAACTTGGTGAACTCTGGTAAATTGTAGATTCACCTATAAAGTGCAAGGAGTTCATTGATTATTTCCTTCAAAGCTCAGGGTTGAATCTTTTCTGGCTAAGCCCTCCAGTACAGACTCATGTCAACTGCATTATATTTCACCTCTCATGACTTCACTGGACTCTTTTATCGCAAAAATATCTTGCAGTGAAGTAACCTACATGGAATAACTTGGTAAGTTTTCATGTTGCATTTTGAGTGCCCATGCCTAAAATTCTTCACCGCTTCTGAGCTAAGCTGCTGAGCATACCACTGAAGGGCACCTTTCAACAGTTCTTCATCTTAGTAACCTTAATTGTTTTTTAAGGCTTCCTGTATATATTCTGGGTATTATGAGGGTTGCTATTATAATTTTAAGCCTAATAATGAAAAGACAGTAATTTATTGTTGAAAATGGCTTCATTGTTTTTTAAAGTATCCTCCATGATAATCAATAGACTTCAGCATGTGCTCGAACCAATTTTTGTAACACTTTTTCCACTCTAATTGAGGTACCTCCAAAACATGGTTTTTGAATGCATCAACGGCTTCTTCAGGTACCGAAAAACGTTGGCCACTCAATTTTTTTGATAAATGGGAGTAAAAAGGAGTCATTTGGTGCTCAATTAGGGCTGCACGGAGGATTAGCTATCAATTGGACATTTTGGCCAATCAAATGGGTAGTTGTTTCAGCCAATCTGTGAGAGCTTGCATTGTCATGATGAAGAATGATCCTTCGTTGCCGCTTCTTTTTCCGTATTTCACCAAGCACTTCTGGCTAACAAACACTCGTGTACCATTCAGAATTCACGGTTCTACATCGCTCTAATGGTACGGTTGCCACATGTCCAGTTATTCTAAAGAAACAGGCGATCATTTGCTTCATGCTTGAATCGGATTTGGCTCGTCTTGGAAGACCCATACAGTGGATTGCTGTTTTGTTTCGGGCTCATACGCATAGGTCCAAGATTCGTCACCTGGGTGGATGTCATTCACAGCTTTTGATTCATTGCGATTGTATTTGTTGAGTATTTTTTGCACCAATTGACATGAGCATCTTTTTCAGCTTTTGTCAAATTATACGGGATCCAACATGGACAAATTTTTTTCACAGGTTAATGGTCATACAATATCTTATTGATGCTTATTATGCTAATTCCCAAGGATGCCTCAGTTTCAAGATAAGTCGCATGACGATCTTCCTTAACTAGTTCTTGCACAGCTCAATGTTTTCTGGCACAAAAACTGATTTTGGATGACCTTCACGACTTTCATTGCTTGGCAAACGTTGGCTGTGATAGAATTCATTATACCAGTATTTCACAGTGGCAAAGGATGCGGCTTAATTGCCGAAAGTGGAAGTAAGTTGATTGGTGCACTCCTGTCTTGATAATCCATGTCGAAATTTGTAGAAAATCATTGCACGAAAGATTTCATGAGTTAACCCCATTTTTTCACTTTGACAAAATTTTTGAATCTCTGTAAACAGCTAAGTTATAATCAAACAAGAAAATTTTCTGAAGGAGATTAGCGTTAAAAGGGTCAAACTTTCACATGATAACGTCAGATGGCGCCTAAAGCACTTAGTGTTGTCAAGACTCAACATATAAATAGCAACCCTCGTATCATCAAATCTGAGAGCAGATGTCTAGGTTTTATACCTTCTTTTTTGGATCAGACAAAATAAGTTTAGACGCACAAAACTAGAGACAGGGACCATGCCTTCAACTTATCAAGAACTTTCACCTTTTTTGTAATATTGTGTCTCAAAGTTACGTGTTTTCATTTAAAGCCACATTTTTAATGCCATTTTTGTTGCACTGTTTTACTGCCAGAAGGACACAAAATCATTAGTTATGTGCTTAAGAAGCTATTGAACCACACAGAACAAACTGGCCTACTATCATAAAGAAATGTGCCATGACTATGTAATTGTGACCCCGAAAGGAGCCACCAGTATTGTATTGTCAGACTCCATGCAGATGAAGAGAAAAGAATTTCCTTCCTTCTGTGTGTGTGGAGGAGGAAGAAGCGAGGGCGGGCCAGTGACCGGGGGTCATTCACCGAGCATGCCCCTTGGTGAAGAGCATCCCTGAACGGGACTTGCCCCACTACCTCCCAAGATGGCATGTTTCAGAAATGGCTTTTCATGCACACGCAGAGAAGGAAGAAAATCCTTTACTCTTCATCTGGATGGGGTCTGACAATCAGACTGCTCCAGATCAAGGAGGTTGGGATAAGCAAAGGTCAAGTGTATTGATTTTTTTGATCTGTTCTGCACCTTAATTTTAAGTGATGGACTTAAATGTTTACTCTCTAGCCCTCATTCCCAGTTAGCCAAATGGAATGAAACTGACAACTGGAAAAAGTTCCTGATTCCCTTCAGAGATATATTTGTATTTTCTTAACCAATATCTAGAAATTGTTGAAAGGAAAGACATCAGTAATAGTCAAGAAATTGCTGCTAGAAATTTGTAAATGAAAATATGGGAAACAAAATACATTTAGTGATTTAATAAAGCAAATCATTACAGTTTATACAACTTATTGGCAAAAATAATGCAGCTCATTTTTCCCATCTAAATGAAAATTTATATCTTGTAACATCTAATTTACATAATAATCTGCAAAACACTTTTTTGCAGCCGTTGGAGTTCTTTCCATTTGATCTAAGACAGTCATCTGGAGCTTTTATTTTGAGGTCATGCTTAGTTTCACTCTTTTTTGACACAGGAATATGCTATGATGAGGTGTGACTGTGATGATATTGCTTTTACTATAAAATCAGGGTCCATTTAGTTATTGCGTTAAGGATGTAAATACTACAACTTCCATGTCACACAGCCATTGAAGAATTAACTTCATGTATAAGTTTCAATGAATTTACTTTGGGGTTATCTTATTTACTTTGATTTCAGTCTACTACCTTGATCAAAAATTTCCCGGAATTTATTAAGAAAATTAAAAATACAAGTTTATTCATCTAAATCTATATTGTCCCCTTCAAAGTAATCCCCATCGACTGCAACACACTTATGCCAGCGCTTGATCCAATCCTCGAAACATTTTTTATATTCGGTTTTCGGTATGTCCATCAGTGCTTCCTGCGATTTTTCCATTACTTCCTCTCGGCTGCTAAAACGCGTTCCCCGTAATGGTTTTTTAACTCGATTGAACAGAAAGAAGTCACAGGGAGCCAAATCAGGTGAATTCGGTGGCTGTTGGATGGTATTTGTTGCATTTTTCGTCAAAAAATTACGAATAATGATAGCACTGTGCGACGGTGCGTTATCATGGTGCAAAATCCACGAGTTTTCTGCCCACATTTCTGGTCTCTTTCGGCGAATTGCTTCACGCAAACGTCTCATAACGCCCAAATAATACTCTTTGTTTACTGTCTGGCCTTCTGGCAAAAATTCATGATGCACTACACCGTTGTAATCCATGAAAACCGTCAGCATTGCCTTCTTTTTTGGCTGAAAACGACGTGGTTTTTTTGGTCTCGGCTCATTTGGTGAACACCATTCACTTGCCTGATGTCTGGATTGCGTGTCGTACTCATAAACCCACGTCTCGTCTCCAGTAATGATCCTTTTGATGAATGTGGGATCGGATTCAGCCTCGCAAATCATGTCTTTTGCGACGTCAACACGGTCTCTTTTTTGCATGAAATTGAGGTCTTTTGGCACCAACTTTGCTGCTACACGACGGAAACCCAAATCATTAACCACAATGTCTTGGGCGGATCCATAGGCAATGTTCAAGTCCTCCGCTATTTCTCTGATGGTTAATTTGCGGTTATTGACCAACATTTCTTTCACTTTATCAATTTTTTCACCGACTTTCGATGTCGATGGTCTGCCACTGCGTTCATCATCTTCGATTGACTCACGACCACTTCTGAACCGCTCGTGCCACTGGTAAACGACCGTTTTTTTTAGAGAATCGTTGCCGAAACACTTTTCCAACATTTCCAACGTCCGTGCGCCACTAAATCCGTTTTTTACGCAAAATTTAATACAAGTTCGTTGTTGCAAATTTAAATCCATTTCTGAAATTGTAAAAAATCGCCAACACACACAGAGATAGATGTACTCTTGGCTACGTAACTTTTGCAAATGTCAAGTTATGACACTAAGATTTAAAGGGAATATCAACAACAGATGTACCAATTTAACAAAAAAAACAGAACTCAAATCGGAACGATGGGAGCGCCACACGGTGGTTATTCCGGGAACTTTTTGATCAAGGTAGTATTACCATGATTTTCTTCTTATAACCTTAAAATGGCACGAACTCACAAAATATTTATGAGATAGCATCACTCTATTCTTCCAGTATATGAGAGAAAAATCATGCAATAAAAATATCAATGCATTGTTACAACCATGCGTATCTTGTAAATATATACACCTGCCTAATTGTATTTCATATTAAAAATCTTAACTGTCAATATGAGCTCTAGCTAGCAAGGCAGGGTCGAGGACACCTAGTAGATCACTGGTCACTTTATCTTGTGTTAATTACAAATTTATGCAACTCTGTAATCTTTATATACTATTGGCATCTGTGGGTGCTATTTTAGTTTTAGGTCTCATGCATACAAACTTCATAAAAAAGTATTGGGGTAAAAATTTTATCCTGATGTGTACCTAAAGTGCTAAATTAAGACCGTCAGTTAAGTGTTCATATAGTTGCAGTTCGTATATTGGCATTGAGAAGACAATGTCAGTGCACACCATAATAACTGAAATTTTGGCGATGTGAAAGGCCAACGCTAAACTTGTCCTCCCAAAGGTATTGATGGGCGACCAACAGCAGAGTTGCTTGCAAGAACCTTTTGCAACGGCGTTGCGATGATTTCCCCACCACCTTGCAGTCCTGACTTGGCACCAGCAGACTATTTCCTATTGCCTAAAGTGAAAGTCTCTCTCAAAGGACAATACCATGGGACCCTAAGTGCAGCCAAAGAAGCTTGCACATGCACCCTTAAGGATCTGCCAGAATCGGCTTACCAGGGAGCCTTCAAGCCATGGAAAAGCCTGTGGCAAAAGTGTGTTAATGCTCAAGGGATGTACTTTGAAAAGTTTGAGGGATTGTGACAATATCCGAAACAAATCTATTTTTCCAAAACTTTTCTTGATACTTTTAATACAAAATATGTAGGTCATTTCTCTTCATGAATCTGGGACACCATAATGTTGATCCTGTTACATCACCAATGTTCCAGTTAGTACTGGAACACCATAATGTTGATCCTGTTACATCACCAATGTCCCAGTTAGTACTGGAACACCATAATGTTGATTCTGCTACATCATCACCAATGTCCCAGTTTGTAGCAATCGCTCCAGCTTGTTGAAGAGTCAATATTTTGGAAGCTGAAAATCCATATATTCTAATATCCAAGTTTTTAACTCTTCTTCTTCTAGTTCCGGCCATTTTTTAATTCCATGTCACAGGATGCGTTTACTATTCGTAACTTTCTCTTCATGTCTTTGCCAATTGCTTATCATATTTTCAGGTGATATGAAATTCCTCTCTGCTGCTGTTTCCATGTTTTTTTTATCATATGTAATCACTCTTAGCTTGAATGCAACATAGTATTAGAATCTGAGTTGTTTTTTAGTTATTATTATGAGTAATATGAGTAGTTTTTTAGTTAGCATTATCTGTCATGAAATCCCAATGGTTATATAACTTTGATGACTTGCTAAGGAAATGTTTTATTCACAAATGCATTCCAATGTTTGAAAATGAGGCAACGCCCTGCTGTTTCTATGTGTTCATTGATTTGTTGATGCGATGATTGTGAGTATCCACAATTCTGCATCCTGAGTAGGCTCTTGGTGACCAACCAGCAATGGCCACCTCTTGCCTCCCTGGATTCTGCGTGTTAAACTCTCCGCTAAGAGTCAGATATGGCTGATAGTGCTTCGCTGAAACTCATTGTACAGGAGTGAAGGTTACATTCCAGGGGAGCTTAGCTTAAAGAGGTGCACCATTCGCATTGGAATGGATTATGTGATTACATCAGCCTTTGCCTAATCGAATAACACATATGTACGTGCACACCCTGGAGAAATCATAGCGTTGGGTGTGTGTGTGTGTGGATCTGGACTCCTTTTGCTCGAATGCTTTCTCTTTGAGAGTGAAGCAAACAATATGTCACTCAACATATTATTCTTACAGAACAGAGAAAAATAAAAGATTTACTCGAAATTACTCTTTTGCAAAAAGGTAAAATGTAATAGAATACTTGGAAATGTATATTAATATAAAGCAGAAGCTTTAGGCACAAATTTTGACTTATACTTTTGTTAAGTTTGTCCCATACACAAGCAAATATGGTGCATTTTAGCTGATAGGATTTTGGGTGGCACTCGGTTTCCTCTCCTCCAAGGTAGAAGTGGTGCTGCCCCAGCTCAACTCTACCTTGTTTAACAATAGGTAGTGCACAGTTTATTTATTATTTCATTTTGTTATTTTATTATGCTAAAATATAAGATATGTCACACAAAAGCAAAATGTTTGTGAACATTTTGAGAAATTTTTATAATAAAATACCACTTATCATACCTTGACAAAAAATATTCATTTTGGTCACAAAAACAATTCTTGATTAGAAAAGATTTTAACTTAACTCCTGTAGATTTAAATATGTGATATAAGTTGGTATCTTTTACGCCTGTTGGTGAATGATTATAAATTTTAATCCCAGCATAAAGGGGCCTTTTTTTTAAACAAAGAAGTGAAACAACTATTACATGTACCTTCTTTCTTAGTCTTGTGGCATAATCATGGATACTGTAGTTAATATGTATTTTCAATATTCAAATGTTCTTTTGAAAACATTGTTTGAGAATGGGTATAAGATCATGAATGTGGGGATGGTGGGGGAATGGGAGGCAAGATGCAAATGGGCCGCAGACGAAGAAGAGGCAAGGGGACTTGAGGGCCCGCCAATCCACAAGGGAGAGTGGGGGGGTAAGGGGATTTAATTGGATGAGTGGGTGGGTCATGTGGTAGAGAGGGTGGGAATGTGGGGAGGGCATCTAAAAGCAGAGGGCTGAACATCGAAAACCAATGGCATCATTCAAGTGAGAGATGTCAGGCGAATCGTATTTGCGGACAACTCCAGATTGTTTCTAAAAATCCCAGCTTATAACTTCAGTGTGGAAATGTTTTTCTTTTAATGCTTTGAATGTGTTTCTATTTTAGCATATATTGAAATTTATATTTTTATTTTTCTGTGATCCTTTGAAATATTTAATTTTGAAAATATGAAAATAATCTTTATATATTTTTCTTCCTGAACTCAATGTGACTTGACCTGGATTGTATGAGAGTAGTTTGAAAAGTTCTTGGAATGGAATAGAAATAAATGGCTTGCCCCAGTGATACTTTTTTATATTTTAATGTAGTGTACCTGTACACTACTGCACCTGGTCCAGCGATGCTTGATCCCATCTCAAAAATTATATTCTTAGAGGACTTCAAAATACCCATCTACTTTGGCTTTTAGTTCTTCATTTGAAGAGAAACTCCATCCACGGAGGAAAACTTTAAGCTTGGGGAAGAGATGAAAATCAGAGGGAGCGAAATGTTTCCTCCAATTTGACTGCTGTTTTATTTCTGGGGCATAGCAGTGGACCCAAGTTTCATCTGTGGTCATGAACCAATGCAGAAAATCTGTTGGTTGCTCTTAAAACAGGTCAAACATTGTTCGAAAATTTCCATTCTGATGTGTTTGTGATCCTTCATCAAGAGATGTGGCACCCATCTGGCAGATAATTTTTTCGTATTCAATTTGAGAGTTAAAATGTAAAATGCCTGCTCAGATGTCATCCCTACAGCTTTTTTGATTTGTTGCACTTCCAGTTAGCGATTCTCTATGACCATTTTATTCACTTTGCGATAACTTGGGGCACATTTTGGCCAATCACTACACAGATCATCATCTAAGTTTTCCTAAGCAAACTTAAACTTGTTTTGTCCCCTTGGCTGCTGTTGAATATGAAGGAGCAGTTCCTCAGAGTATTCTGATAGTTGGCATGAATTTTCTTTGGTTTCATACTTTTCTTTACTAAGTATTTAATCACTGCTTGAATCTCAATTTTTTTCAACCTCACAAATCACTATATGGGAACGATAACTGAGAGAGACGTACTCACCATAGATCTCTTTCCGGAGCACTGACGGGTTATGTGTTCACTCATGAAGGATTACCTATTACTTGGCATAAAAACTCATTGCACTATTTTTGATATCTGGTTGTAATTCTGAGAACCTTTCAAACTACCTTCAGTTTTTCTCCATTGGTCCCGTTAAAAGGATAAATTCAAGGTTACACTACATAATAACTTTCCAACCATCATCAAGGGTCCATTTTTCTGTTTTTTTTTTGTTTTCGAATTCCATCTTTCTTTTAAGAAGTAGAGTTTTATAAGTTCCTTGGACAAATAATTTTTGTTTCAGGAAATTTTTTTTCTTGAATAAATGTAATGAGTGATTAACATTAGGAAGTGTGGGGATGCTTCTTGGTGGATAGCAAATGGAATGTTTACCCATTAGGTGATTGAATGTTGAATAATTAGGCATTTGAAAATCAATACTCACACTTTGGTGTTTGATATGTCTCATTCTCCATATTTCTCGCATTTACAGATTTTTCCACTTACATTTGTAAGCTCCAAGAGTGAACTTGTGTGAGTTTTAATGTATGCTACAGAACATCATGCTCACATTAGTGGAGTAAAATATTTTTCCTCAGTTGAAGAAAAATGGTTTTATTATTATTGCTTATACTTTGATTCACTGATGATTCCTTATGCACTGGCACTTCAAAGACAAACAATTGAGTGCTGTCACTTTTCATGTGGTGAGGCACCAAGTTGATGCCTGGCCAAGGGTAGAGTATCACTCCTGGATCCATGCTGCAGGTGGGTATTGGTATGGTGCGCATTTCCTCATGCCGTGACGAGTGAATACAGTTCTCCTCAACTGCTGATATGCAATACTAACTGGAATCTTAGGAGCCATGAGTTGCAGCACATAATGCTACCCTTACCTCTAAAAATAGTCAAGTGCTTAATTGTCACACATGCTGATAATCATTAATATATATATATCTGTTGTGACTCATGGTTGTGGTGGAGATCATATTTCAGCAATGGAGAGGAAATATGCGTTCTTTTAATGGTATGAGCGCAACATGCCCCTGCAGAATGGATCCAGTAGTGGTGACACATCCTGCCAAAGTGCACCTGCTGGCCTTTGTATCTCAAAGTGATCTTCACACGTCTTATTAGTTTTACACACATCCCTGCTTCTCTGCTCTTTCTGCTTGGGAAATGCTTTTTTGTTTATGTGTATGTGCAAATGATTTGGACCAGGCTTCGGAAACTCTGCTAACATAGTTTCCGTTCCTCCGCTTGCAGACCCCTCTGCTTCCTCCTCCGTTGCAATTGGCCAGGCAGACCTGGTGGCAGCCACAAAAAGGAAGAAATTGCCCAAGTGAGTAAAAAGTATCACTGTGGAGTGGTATTACCCAAATCAATTGCCAATTGTTCCTGTTCCGGTGATCGTTTATGAGGATGGAACTACAGCCCAAAGAGAATAGAATGAGTTTATTCTTGAAGAAAATTAACAGTTCCCACTGTTTCTTATCCCTTTTCTATTCTTTTCACTGGAATTAACAAATATTATGTATACTGTTTCCATATGTGTGTCCTCCTTTTCTTGAATCTTGTCAAGTCTGCACAATTACTTGCATTCTGCTTTTGAACTAAGCTGTGGATTTAGGAAAGATCATTTGACAGAAAACCATGTAGAAATTCCCTTTTTTTTCAAGATGAAAGAGGCGATCTTATTACAGATTGCAGTACAATTTCCAAAAAAATTGATGAGGCTTTTTTAGACAAAAGCATACTAAGGTCTAATAGTTTTGCTGTATGGAAAAAAATTAAATTGTTCTTCGTGCAGTCGAAGCCTATGGTGTCCCGTAAGATGCATCCCATATTTGAGCCATATTTTGAAGGGAAAAAAGTATGTCCTATACACCAGCAATATGGTGGTATTGTGCGGATGATTTTGTCTTATTCTTGTCGAAATCCATTCCATAAAATATTGGCGAAGCAATCAATGTACATTATTATAATTGTTATTAGTGACAGGCATCTTGTGTCAAGATACAAACACACTACCTGTATATGATCCATATCCTGCTCCAAGATGGCTGACTAATGCAGGTAACATGCATGTTCATCATATGGTTTTAAAAATTTTCCTGCAAGTTAGGAGTAGTTGGTCTACAAACATGTTTGAAAGGTGTTTAATTGGACATAGCATGTCAAATGTTCATGATTCAAGTACATTTTGTGATTTCAATTCTATTTGGTATCTTTTTTCTTTCTAAAATTAGTAAGTTCAGATCAATCAATTTATTTTTATCCAAGGATTTGCTGTACAAATTTAGAACAGATCAAAGAAAATATGCAGTTGCAGATATTCATTGGCAGAGTGAAACATATGCTTTACAGATATATGAAAAGTTTTTTTTAAATAGTGACATTTTATTGAGATTCCTCAAATTGTCAGGTAAATTATTAAAAAGAATGAGGCTCATAATTTTAGGCCCAAGTTCTGCATTTTTATTTCTTGCAAATGATTGTTGCAGATTTTCTGAGGTTCTGGTATAATAAGTATGATGATATTCATTGCTGCTGTAGAATGGGATGCTGCACTTTTTGTATTTTCAATATTGTCCTGGCTTATGGTGAGGAACTCCAGAAAATATCACTGTATGAAATGACAATGTGCATAGAAATAACCATAATGCACAGCTGAGAGGACATTACTAATGGTGTGCCTGATCACTCTGATGAGAATACAAATGGAGCTTAATTTATAGCATAACTTATTAATATGATCATCCCAAGATAATTTACTATCTATTTCAATGCCCAGGAAGTGATAACTTGTATTTTGTGGAATCAATTTTCCATCAATATTGATGTTGATGCTAGCTTTTGGCTTATTTTTGTTAGTAACATATACTGAGCTTGATTTACCCATATTGAGGGAGAGGGAGTTATGCTTGCATCACTCATCTAGCAGAAGTGAAGCATTGATTGACTGAAACAGCGGGCCATTGATGGAAGAGGCTGACACTAAAACATTGGTGTCATTGGCATAAAGCACTGGGAGTATGCCAGGCAAGGGATTTAGTCTACCTGGGAGGTCATTAATGTACAAAAGTATGGAGGGTGGTCCTTTTACTTAATCATGATAATTAATAGTTTACAGTAATTGACTTGGGTGGCAAATTGTTAATTATTGGTTTAATTTATAAATAATTTTGTTTTGTTGTAGATGCATCATTTATCTAACCAAAGGCTCTCCAAATTACACCAATTGATGTTTAGTAAAGCCATTGATAATGCAGTTTACTAATTTTAGTTTCATAAACATTTAAATATGTCTGTAAAGCCCATAACGGGGGCTACCTTGAGAGCTTGAGCTTTTAGGGTATCCATCTCTATACACTCAGGGTTTCCACAGTAAATATTGTCCCCCTCATTCAAAGTCTGATTCATTTTCCAAGGATGTCGGGTCCCTTTCTATCTAGATTATGGGGTCAAATTGATGTAAAGGGTGTATCAGATTCTTCCACTTACTGGTTTGATGTTAGCAAAGGTGGAAATGATTCTGATGAGACATCCTCAGATTGAGCAGAAGAAGTATATTTATGTTATTATTTGAGAATTTTTGTGTTCAAATTATCCATTCATTTTTTCCTTATTTTCTATGAAATATAATCTATCATTTAAAAGTCCTTGATTTATTATCATTTAAATACTTTTGGAAGAAAAGTGGTCAACTATTGTATATTGAAGTTTTAAAAATGGACAACTTAATTACACACAAAATCATATTGCAAAAGGATCTGCAAAAACCAAAATGAAAGTTTTTGTGAAAATGAAGGTTTTTGTGCAAAGTTGTTTTCCATGTAGGCAAATTAGTTAGGTTTAAGCCTTAAGCTCTACATTATGGAACTTAATTTTGAAATATGTGGTACGCTAAGTGATATTTTCCCCTAAAGAGCCAAATACTGGTACCTTAACCAACCTGGTTCCGTAGTCATTTTCCTTTTGTTACACAGATCTGAATCACTCATAAAATTAGTCAACTTTGTGAATCCATTTGATTTAGTCTGTGCTAGTTTCAATTTATTATTTGTTGAATCCATGTCAAAAACTGACCTTGGACATTGCTTGTAAAGGCATTGAGATTCTCATAATGTGCCTGCTTTTCATATTACAATTTTCCTCACAAGGTTCCTCTGTACTCATCATGTTCATTTACCCTACACACTGGGCACTTCTTGCTCTGTCATGTAAGTGATTGCTGATATCGTAAATTATTTTTAAATTTCTATTCACTTCCCCTTTTTATTTGATAGTCTTTTTGTAAGTTATTTATAAATTACTTCTGTTAATACACTGAAATGGGTGTATGGAAGTAATCTGTACTGGATGCTTTCCTGTCGTGGTGTTTTGGTCATCCATGTTAAATCATGAAAATATTCACCTGTGATCTTAGGGTGATTGATTATTTGATTGGGAAATCCTTTATTTAAGTCCAGGTTGTAGTTGCAAATTATAGTTGTTGTCACCTTAGTAAGTACTCTCATCCATATGAAACAACAAGTTACAGAAGGATGACATCACTAACATCAAAATACTTATTTTTGTTGGTGTAGCATGCCTTTTTCGGTATTTATTTGTGATGAAGCTGTGGGAGCAGTTAACTGCATTATTCTTAAAATTTTGTATCAACTATGTACAGTGATTACAATAAGTAACCCTTATTTCATTAATTTTTGAAAGACAACATCTTCAACTGCAATAAAGACATAATATGTCTATTAATGCTGTGAACTTTCTCTTTCTTGTATAATGCCATGCTAATATTTGCAATCCTAACTTACTTCTAAAATTATTGATTGTGTAATCTAGCTGAAATTACCTTAGTGATTATCCATGGCCAGAAGTAGAATTGCTTTCTGATTAAAGGCCCTTTTAACATGTCCTAGACTGTAACTGGCCTTTTGGTGCTGAACCAGCTGGAGAAAATGTGCTTTTCAAATGATTTTATTTTATGCTAGGCCTTGGAGGAACCGTAAGGCATGGAAGAAGAAACAATGGAGGCATGGGAGACAGAGGAGAAGACGCTATCGACAGTAGTGTTGATGGCACTCGTGCGATTAAAGGAGGCAGGAGGAGACATTACCAGTCGGTAGTCCCGCTGGGCCATGCACTGCTCCAGAAATCACTTGCTGAACCTGCTGGGTGAATGATGGGGTTGGCAGGAGAGTGCGAAGTGTATGATACGAACTCCTACCAAGCCCCATTTTTCTTTAGGTCACTCAATAGTGATGAAAGGCCTTGGCATTGAAGATGCTAGGGAAAGGCTTTTGGAAGCTCGTCAAAGTTTAAGAGTGGATGGAAGTGTATTCTTAAACTTAATATGAACTAAATGCATTGATTGCTACTCTCCAGTGTATTTTCAATTCTCCAGTATAAAATAGCAGTGATATAATTTTATATAAATGAATATTATGGCAAGGAAATGTGATTTTTTTACTAATAAGAAAGTCAGTAGGGAAGTGCTCTATCTCACTCTTTCCACTAGTCGATTTCCTTGTTCAAAATCTTTTTCTCTTGCTTAGAAGGCTATGAATTAATTTGGGAAAGAACTCTCTTTGAGATATCCCTGGTTGTTGAAAACCTACTACCGAGTGCTATGAGGAGTGCATATATGTTTTTCAGGTTGTAGGGCAATGGTATGTGTATTTATTTATGGTCATTATTCACCTGTTCTGATCAATATAGAAGATATGATCTTCAAACACAGGTAAATGGCAAACTGTTAAAAGCAGTGTAAGGTCAAAGCAAGAGTTCCTTCTGCATCAGATATGCATGTAGGAAATGCATCATGTAGTGTGTGGAACAGATATGTGGTGCATCACTCATTAGTTGCTGGTGTGCAGTAACAACTTTTTGATTTGGTGGCACTCTCCCCCTGTTGTCACATATTGTTTAGATGGAAGACACAAGGTGAGAGGAGAAATATGTGTGGCTCCTTGCTGTGAGATTGAAGGTCAGGAATGAAGCTTTCAGTGTGTGATGTGTGTGCATAGATGCTTGTGATTCATTTGTCTTCTGATTTTGCAGAAGCTTTTGCAGTCAAGAACTTAGCTGTAGCTTTTGTATTTGTGAAGTACCATATCATGGGAGTGACTGTTTGCAAGCATGTTTTAGTCAGAAATAAAAAACAGGAGTCTTTATTTTCTTGCAAAGGTATGTGATAAAACTGCACACAATAACATAGTCAACTATGTAAGAAATTTTAGCTGCCGTATCTGCCCAAATTTAAGTTTCCCCAGTTATTATTACCAGAAACTAAATTAGGTTCTTGGCTGCATTGTGGTTAGAATCAAAGGGTATCGAAGGGCTATAGTTGCATAATGATTTTTGAAATGATCCTTCAAGTGCTGGTTTCTCACGGATTAATAACTTAATGCACAATGCTGGGGTTTGTCTATGTATTTCATGTTAACGTAGCGTCAGGTATACGTGAATATATTTTGGAAATTAAACCTTAATTAATTTTTATTATATCATATGCCCTTGCTTTTCATAAACCGTTTGCTTCTTTGAATGTGTAGCTTATGATAACTTTTAAGTAACCTGGAATTTACAGGAGATTTACTGACACACTGATGTGTCTTAAAATTGAATGAAACTAATAGCATTGGTTATTCAAGAAGTATTTAAACCAACCACAGTTATCAACCAGAAAGTCTGGTTTGAAGGGTGAGGGTAGAGCACTAAGCCCAAAGATCTGAAAGCACTGAAACATCACACAGCCTGGTTGAATCTTAGGGTTCCCTCAGGCATCACCTAGAATTGTACCCAGGCCCTCTGGTCATTAGCCTTCTGCTCTACCCCCTGGCCTCCCCAAGAAGTAGTTATTAAAGTATTTTTTAAAATTTGGTGATATATCAATGTTTATGAAAGGATTGTTTAACAGAGAGAGTTATCTGCCATTTAAATTTCATTGTGAACACTATCATGGGCAGATAGGCATGAGCTTTATGATCAAGGATCATTATGGATTTTAGATACATCATCTCCTGTGGTTGTATACTAGAAGGGTGAGCCAATGTCACCACTTTGTCAATGTTGCTCATTGGTTCAAGTTACTCACCTTAGTCTCTGAATTAAACTGAAGGTTTTGAGTCAATATCAAACTGAAAGTCCTCAATCCCTGCATTGATTTAGATTGATTTTACATGCAAGTTTACTCTGCTGTAGCTGTAGGAACTTTTGAAAACTCTGATTAAAAAATTTGCTAACTGCTTTTTTTAAAGTTTTTCAAAGTAATTCATTGCTAATATTTGCGTAATAATTATCAAAAAATGTTCGTACAATCTTTCTAATCCAAAAGGTTTTGCTAGATGTTTTATTTTTCCAATAAATTTGTTTTAAATTTCCAATTTCATGTAACACAGAATATAGATCAGAGTTGGGACTAAATCATTACAATGATTTTTATAAATGAAAATAAGTATTGTAAATTTAAGAATAATTACTTTAAATCAAATCAAATTATTAGGAACACTATGAAAAAACAATATGATTGATTCCATAATATTGGCTATTATTATGAAAAAATTTCTTTTGGGCAAAAATTGAAGTTTGGAAGGTATAGAAGAAAGTGTGTTTAAATGTCTTTTAAACAAAGTCTTTCAATTAACAGTAAATCGAGATTTCGGATAATTCTAATGAATGATCTCCAGGAATTAGGGAAACATGTATTAACAAAGATGCAAACACTTTGAAATCCCTGGAAATATATAAATCAAAAGTAAGTACAATTTTTGTATTGCACATTAATATGATATTTGCTGTCAGTGTCACTGTCAGCCAAACTTGGACAAAAGTGATGAACAAAAATGTAAACATAGCACAAATTAAATCTTCTACAAAACTAGAAATAGTTGTGAAATGTAATCAAAATAGCTTTATAGATCTTACAAATTTTATGAAAACTATACTGAGCGCATTGGGTGGTCGAATGCTAAGCATGTAACTTTTAACCAACATCTGTTCTACTAACATAGAACAATTCTTGTTAGTTCCGTAATATAACTCCAGTAGAGTTCCATGCACCTTGTAGGCTTAAGTGATTCCATCATAGGTTCTTCTATTGTAATAGTTTGATTTCACTTCATAAGTATCATCGGTTCATGGAAAGATGAAGGAAGTGTCCTTTCTGCTTTTTACTTTCTGAGAACTTTTACTTCATAGGCTTCTTTGCTATTTTTCACCTGACTTTTATGCTAAAGAGACCAGAATATCTCATTTTTTTCTTTAGGAGGGGTCCCAAAAACAAAATTGGATTTCACATAAGTTTCTTTTGCATGCTCTAAATCTGCTGGATCATATCTTTACTGAAAATGGGTAATTTTCAGTTTCTGTAAATGGATTTACCTCAAATGAAATCACATCATTTGCCTCTTCTTATCAACATTTGCCAAATATGCTCTCCCCAGGGCTAGTTATAATCTGGCTTCCTTGAGGTTGGTGAATTAATGTTTAAATTATCATCCCATAACATTGGCGCAGTATCTGGTTTGGCTTGTTTCCGTGACTGTTTAAAATTTTATTTTTTTTTAAATGAGTAAATGCCATCCTTTGATCCAAGTGTGGTGATCAGATAAATCACTCGTGGAGCATCAACAGTCTCCTAAGCATGTCATCACAACATTCCTATAGGTTTTGAAATAGTTCCTTCCAAATTTAATCTGGATTGGTTCACCTTCAATCACCTTGGCCATCCAAAGAACTTGGATTATTCTTATAAAGTATAAATTGTGATATTGTTTTGAGGCACACCATCTAGAGACTCCCCTAAGCTCTAGGAATAATTTTTAATCATTTCTCCAATGCCTTGCTCTTCTGTACACATTGTCAAAACCTGGTCGTCAATTCTTGGTGCCAATTAAGGAACTTCACTCCTCTCACCTGCATATGGTTTGATCCAAATACTTCTGCCGTACAGCTACTTTGGAAAGACAACTTTTTTGAGTTTGTACACCAAAATCTCAATTGGAGAGGTTTGTTACTATATATTCCTCCTCACTTTTGAGTGATAAAGCCTGGCTTTCACCAAAGTATTTTTTTAATGTGTATCTGAAACTGCTTTCTCCAAGTCTTCTTCTGAATATTGTCATTGTCTTACCTTCTTTTGGCATTATACTTGAGGTAGGAAAATCACAGTTTGTAAATAAACTCAAAAGCTACAACCACATTTTATATCTTGCATCCTGTTGTGTGAGATTATTTTGTCAAATATGACAAAGCAAAACTTCTGAAGGCCACATAGTGTGGGTCCTAATTAACATCTTCATCCACAAAGCTTCTATACAGCACTCTAGGATGTCACTGAAATTTATCTCTTGACAGATTAAAAAAAAGATACTTTTCTCCTGCAACTATCTCGAATATTCTTTCCACTCTTGATCTATTTCTTTTGGGGAAAAAGTATAAGTGCACTACATTTTGGTAGGAAATTCAAATGTGAAATTAGGAATAAATAGTTGAAATTACTATAGCAGATTAAGATTTCCTATTTAAATACGTGCTTACATGGTGCAATGGTAAATGATTACCATTTGATGGCACTAGAGTGGTTTCTTGAAGTGAAGGAGCAAATGTTAAAATTTTGGTTGGAGAGGTCAAGAAAGTACTGCTATAATATTGTTACAATGAAATATGTGGGTAAGACTAGTAAGCATATGTATGAATGTAATGAAATGTTCAGACGTACAAATTCCCTTGGAATCAAGGGCTAGTGGTGATTCCTCTTTCACAAGACGGTGTATTACAGTTTACTTTAGGTATTTAGTAAAGCTGCCATTTTGGTAAATATGTACTTAAATCCATGACATTAATGCATTCACCAGGCCTAAAAAATATTGAAATTATGGGCCTTTTTCCATGTCATATTTGGACCAGATGGAAAAGTTGCAGTAACCTAACCTTGCAGTAACCAGCAGCACAAAAATTGTGATGTAATTCCATGTAAACCCAAGTGTAGGAATATTCAACAAAGGGGTAGTGATGTGCAAATGCATAAAAGATTTTTAAAAGTATAATAGGCATGCTTTTATTTGGGCAGATATAGTGTACGTGGTAAGTGCTGTGGAGCATTTTGTAAATTTGCTGTGGACCTCAACATACTTTTAAGTAAGAGGTATGGACCTACCTGACTACATAGCAAAAATTAGACAAATGGTGTAATGTCAATTTTATTTTCATACCAAAGGCCATGGACAAATGTTCTATGATGAATTTTTATTGCTGAAATCACTATGATTATCAAAAATTTAATTTCACGTGAATAATGTATTGATTGGATACATCATATGTTGTGGTGAAACCTTGTGACCTGTGGGCAGAATGAAAACTTTTTTGTTGATGAAGCAATGTCCTTGTGACAGTCTGCCTGCACACAGTTCTGTGTCAATGGTGGTGAGTCTTACCTAACATTTTAGTTCATTGATAGGAACTTAGGAAGGACCCAGCTGTATTTAAGTTTCAACTTTTTGTACTCTAGAGCTCTTCCTTTGCCTAATTTGGATAGCTTATGAGCAGGAGCTTAAAAGTTCACATTTTTTAATCTAAAGTAATAAAAAATACTTAAGACCAATGACCTTGCAAATCTCTGTTTGATGTCCCGTGTGTTAAAATGATTCGGCAATTAAAATTGTGATGTAATTCCAAAGAGTAATGAGAAAAGCGAGGCTTAATGCTCCTATTAATAAGCTTCTAATTTTTTTCAGTGTTGATTTCAATTTTGCTCGGTTTCCAATGCATTGGAAAATACCCCTTCATATTTGTTTTCTTCATGCTTTGAACCCTATATTTAACTCCAAAAAATAAATGATATGATGAATGCCTTAAACCATGAAGGCTTCCTGGTTGTTTTGTTCCTGTAGATTGCAAATTTTAATATTTATTGAATGCCTCGAGACATTCAAGGGAACAACATAATATAGAACAATAGGTATGCCAGGTTGGCATGGTAATGCAAGCTGTGAATTAAAAACCTATTCATCATCTGGCAATTTAAATAAGACATCCATAACCTTATATTAAAACGTTATTGTTGAAGTAATTTAATGCAAACTTCTGTTTATACACAGCACTAGTGTGATATGTTATCTTCCTGCTGATTGTATTCCTCTGTTCTTGGCATTAAATGTTTGGGAGCTCTTTTCTTTCACTGTACAATTTCCTCATCTCTAACGTAGGTACTGCCACCCTATTTAGTTATTACATGTTAGGGCTAAAAAAACATATTTTTGGAGACTAATAAAGTAGTAAATTAAAAAATTTGTTATATGTGATAGAAATAAAAAACTTGTGGAGCTTCATTTTGTCTCACTTTTTTTCATGTATTTGTGGATAAATTTTCATCACCCCATTGGCTTGTAATTGCACTTTCCCTTTCGGCCTGAAATAAGAATACTGGAGGTACATTTAGCCAGTCGTATGCAAAATGTCGAGAGGTAACCTAATAATGGGGACCTGCAATTTGCAGATCAACTGCAGAGATGAGTTTGAAGGGGTATCCTTCTACGCTAGTGGACGTTAGAAAAAATCAACACTCGAGCGTTAAACTCAAAGGGTTTATTAACAAAACGGATGTACAGAGGGCGATCATACTGCTTGTTTCTTCATTCGTGGCAGACCAGTTCTCTCGCCCGACGTCCACCTGTTTCGGTCGTACCGACGCCGTGTCCCCCTGGTAGTACCTTCCGCAACTAGGAACAAATAAATTCCGCCGTACGTTCCGTCTGCTCTCCTTGCGCCACCACAAGTTTCTTTTCCTTTGCCAATGTCACTCTAAGCATTCTCTGGATTCATCATGCCTCATTGGAAGATTTTATAATCAAATAAAAATAGTAGCAAAAATACGGGAACTGAAAAGAAATGATATACTCCTATAACTTAACGGAAACCATGGCACATATTCTTTTAATATAAAGATGTCAATAAAGCCAAATTTACTCAAATAATGCGCTGCATGAGTCCTTATTGGAAGATTTTACAAGCAAATCTAAATAGTAGCAAAAACTGGGAACTGAAAACATATGACATACTCCTGTAACTTAACGGAAACCATGGCACATATTCTTTTAATATTAATAACTTTGTGTCAATTAAGCCACATATCTCAAAGATTGCGCTTCATGATTCCTTATTGGAAGATTTTATAAACAAATCAAAGTAGTAGCAAAAACACGGGAACTGAGAAGATATGATAAATTTCTGTCACTTAACGGAAAACATGCCACTCATTATTTTAATATTAATAACTATTTGTCAATAGAGCCAAAATTGCTCAAAGATTGCACTTAATGAGTCTTATTTGGAAGATTTAATAAACAAATCAAAATTTTAAGAAAAACACGGGAACTGGAAAGATATGATAAATTCCGGTCACTTAACAGAAACCATTGCACATATTCCCTTAACATTAATAACTATTAGTCAAAAAACCACATTTGCTCAAAGATTGCGCTTCACGAGTCCTTATTGGAAGATTTTATAAACAAATCTAAATTGTAGCAAAAACACGGGAACTGAAAAGATATTATGAATTCCTGTCACTTAAATAAAATAGGGCACATATTATTTTGATATTAATACCTATGTGTAAATAAAGCCATATTTGCTCAAAGATTGCGCTTCATGAGTCCTAATTGTAAGATTTTATAAACAAATCGAAATATTAGCCAAAATACGGGAACTGAGAAGATGTGACACAGCCCGTAGCTGTGATTGAAAAAAAGTTAGTATGGAATAAGTTAAGATTAAAAAAGGCTATTACTGCCGAAGTTCATTTTGCAGCCTTTCCAGTGCAGGTAAATGGAAATGAGCATACGAACAGTGAGATTGTTATAAAGAATGGGGTAAATTTTGGCCATTTCTTTGTTCACAAGACGAACTGCTCGGAATGAAAGCCCTATTAGATTATGCGTCATTGAAATATGACCATATGCATCAATATAATGCTCAAATTGCATATGTTCATCTCGTAACAAATTACATCACTGCTTAATCGGTCCTTCAATAATGCATTGGGTATGATAAGTAGATTTGAAATCACAATTTGAAACCAAAATCCCTCAAATCAATTACGATCAATAGCACTATGGGAAAAAATGGAAAAACATTATTTCGAGTAGATTTTATTTAGTTTTTGATATAGGCTCCTTTTAGCTAGATACAGTATTTCTTCAACTTTTTTAAGTCTTCATAAGGGTAGAATTTGCTCGAAACGGGCACCTGTGTCTGTTTGAAGTGAATCGTTTTCCGATGAAGTTGAAGTATGAAAAGAAGTCACTTGGTAGCAAATCTGATGAATACAGTGGATGTTATAATAACTCAAGTTTCAATTCCACTTCTTTTCGGGATGGAAACTGCACCCATGTGAACTCGTGCCTTGTCTTGATGGAAGACAATTTTTTACAAACATTTCAAGCTAAGCATCCATCGGAGGATATGGAATGTAACTTAAGAGGAACTGGCAATCTCTTTCTTAATGTGGTTGGAAAGTAATGTAAATAACTCACAACCATAAGCTTATCTGTGCATGCAGGGCATGGCAGCATAACTTGCTGATTTGAATAAAAGCCCATTCAAAGAAGCAAGTTATGATGCTGCACCCGAATGGCTGTGGCACCACAACTTGGTTTCCCACCCAGAGGGCCCAGGATAGAGCAATGGTACCCTAACCCAGATTTGAGGTGATTGGTGGAGACCATATTGAGTATGACGTCCAATGAATGTGACTGTAGAAACCATTCCTCCATCCCCCTCATGAATCCTGTTGATAAAACTATGGTGTAAGGAATGGATTAAAGTCATTTCTAAATGACCGAAAATTTTTCAAAATTTCATGGAAGTTTCCAATACCCCCCTTATGCGTCCAGTCGAAATATTTAGGTTTATTGAATGGATTTAAGTAATTTCCAGAGAATCGAAAAATTATCTAAATTCCTATACCGTCCAATACCCCCTATAATTCATCCAGGTGAAGGATTAAATTGTATTGAAAGGGATAAAGCCATTGCCAGAGTTTCCAAAAATTAATTGCTAAGTATCGAAAAATTGTAAAAATTCCATAAAAACGCCCATTACCACGTCGTTATGCAACCAGACGATAAAATTAAGGCGTATTAAATAGAATAAAGATATTTCTAGAATATCCAAAAATTGTGATTATTTCATCAAAATGTCCAATACAATATTAAGAGAACGCCTTGCTAGGCTAAAGCACTCGACCGGACATTGTGGGATCCAGGTTCTAATCCCGATCAAGGCGAATGATTTTTACACTGAAATTGTTGCATTGAAATGCATATTAGCGGATGACTCCGTTAAAAGTTACTCTTGCGGCATCTCCTGCAGTTTCTTTGGAATTTGTCCAATACCTAATTCATTCAGGCCCAAAATCGACGTGTATTGAATAGAATGAAGTCATTTTCAGAGTCTTGACAATTTTTTTAATTCCATAAATACAAAGATATCTTCGTGTGCATCCTCGCAAAAAATAAGGTACTGAATTGATAAAAGTTTTTGTTTAATTGAAATCATTTTCAGATTGAATAAATATTCTAAAAATTCCATAAAAGTAACCCATATCGTCTTTTGCAGCCAGGTGGAAATAAAGTGCACTCAATGGATCTGATTCGTTCCCAAGGTATTGAATATTTGCGCAACACCATTAAAACGTACACTACCAGTATGATAATAACCAGTTGTTAAGTTTGTTTATTTATTGGGTAGAAGTCATTTTTAGAACTTGGAAAAATTGTCAAAGTTCCGGAAATTTGTCATCAATCCATAAAAATATTCAATACGCTAACAGACGTTAAAATTACGGTGTATTTGAATGGGATAGTAATTTCCAGAGTTTTGAAAAAAACGTAAAAAATGTATAAAAACCCTCAATAACTTATGCAACCAGACGATAAAATGGAGGTGTATGAAATGGATTGAAGTACCTAATTTCTAGGGTTTCAAGAAATTGTCATGTTCCATTATAACATTCAAAATTTCCCATTTATGCAACCAGCCAAAAATTAAAATGTATAGAGTTTCGATAAATTGTTCAAATTTCATGAAAACGTCCATTACCCCCCTAATGACCCGAAAACGAAAAAATAGTGTTTTGAGTTGATAAAATTCAAAGCCAGAGTTTTGAAATATTGTCATTATTCCATTAAAAATTCCATGAACCCCCCATATGCGACCAGATGAAAACAAAGTGTATTGAAAGTATTAAAGTCATTTCTTGAGTTTCGAAAAATTGTTAAAATACCATAAAAGAGGTCCGATTGGAAAATTTCCTAAATGCCATTCCTCCTCTCCCCTTAAAAAATAAGATCAAAAATTAAAGTGAATTGAATGGAGTATAGTCATTCCCGGTCGTATAAAAAATTGCCGTTATTTCATGAAAACGTCCAATACCCTCTCCAATTACGAACCAGAGGAAAAGATAAATTGAATTGAATGGAGCATAGTCATTTCTGGGGTTTCAAAAATTGCCGTTATTTCATGAAAACGTCCAGTACCGCCTCCTTTTATGCAACCAGAGAAAAGATTAAGGCGTATTGATTGGGCTAAAGTAATTTCCAGAGTTTCGAAAAAAGGTCAAAATTCATCATAAAAACGTCCAATTCCCCCTTTTATGAACCCAGACGAAAAATAAATTGTATTGAATGGCATAAAGTAATTTGCAGGGTTTCAAAATATTGCCTTTATTTCATAGAAACGTCAGTATCCTTATTGAACCAGATGAAAAAAGAGTAAATTCAATGAATTTAAATAATTTCCAAAGTTTCAACTTCAACAACAAAATTCAACAAACACGTACAAAACCCCTCCATATGACCCCACACGCAAAATCAAAGTGTATTTTAAAACCGTTC
Organism: Hetaerina americana; assembly: GCF_022747635.1. Classification (NCBI taxonomy): domain Eukaryota; kingdom Metazoa; phylum Arthropoda; class Insecta; order Odonata; family Calopterygidae; genus Hetaerina; species Hetaerina americana. Next base: position 6,253,445 of record NW_027286786.1, on the reverse strand, counting down.
AAAAATTGCCATTGTTCCATAGAAACATCCAATACATCCCTTTAATGCAACCCGACAAAAAATAATGTGCAATGAATGGAATAAATTCATTTCTGGGTAAAAACTACAAAAGTCAACAACATGTAAATTTCACCTCCTAATGCAACCGGATGAAAGACGAAAGTGCATTTTATGGTTTAAATAGATACAAAGTTTTGAAAAAACGGAATGATTCCATTAGAACGTCCAAAACCCCCCGTATGCAAAAATATGAAAAATTAAAGTGTACTGAAATGATAACATTTGTTTCCAAAGTTTCGAAAAATTGTCAATATTCAATAAAAACATTCAATACTCTACCATATGTAAAGATACAAGAAATCAGAGTCAGTTAAATTCTTGTCCAGAGTTTCGAATAAATAGTCAAAATTAAGAGAAAATGTTCTCTACCATATGCTAGCAGGTAAAATGAGAGTCAAATAAATGGAAAGAGATCATTTCCAGAGTTTCGCAAATTGTCAAAATTCAACAAAAACTTGAAAAACCCACCATACGAAAAATTAAAGGCTATAGAATGGGTTAAAGTCATTTCTAGAATCTGGAAAAAATTTTACTATTCCGTAAAAAGTTTCACTACCCACCTTATCAGACGGTAAAATGAAGTAAATAAAATGGAATATTTTCATCTCCAAAGTTTCAAAATATTGCCATTATCAAATAGAAGTGTTCAATAAGCCCTCAATTTATGCAGCTAAACGAGAAAAATAAGTGAATTCAATGGGTTAATGGAATTACCAGAGTTTCGAAAATTGTTGTAATTCAATAGAATAAACGCTCAATAAGGCCGCCTTAGGCAACCGGATATAAATGGAAAGTGTATTGAATGGATTAAGTTAATTTCCAGAGTTAAGAAATATGATCAACATTCAATAAACGCGTCAAATAATTCCCTCAATTGCATCTCATTAGGTTTGATCTTAGAAATTCCACTTTTCGTGTTTTATCTCAGATTTAGTTATGTCTAGCAAATTTTTATCTTTAAATATCCTCTCCAGCTATTTCAGCCAAGCCTTTGCAAGTTCACAGCGTACAATATGGTCTATAATTCCCGAGTTCGTGTCTAATATGTATAATTAGGTCGCACAAAGGCATTTTAACTTTTCGTATTTTACCTGAGAATTCTTTGTCTCGCAAAATATTCTCTCTATGTATCCACTCTACCTTATTCAACCAAGCGGTGTAGTTCATACCGTACAATATGACCTCTTGTCACCAAGTGCATATCTAATACGGTTTGGTCACACGGGAGCATCTTATTTTAGACTTTTCGTGTTTTAATTGAGATTTTGTTGTATCCCAAAATATTCTCTTTATGTATCCACTCTATCTTTTTCAACCCAGCATGTAAGCAATTTGAGTAAAATATAATCTAAATAGTATATCCTAATTGCGTTTCTAATATGGTTTGGTCTGATGAAAGTTACTTAATTTTTTACTTTTCGTGTTTCAGTGGAGATTTTATTTCTCATACAATTTTCTGTCTATGTACCCTGTCTCTTTTTCATCCAGGTGTGTCAGTTCATAGCGTACAATATGGTACATAGTACATTGATCCCAAATGTTACTTTAATACTCCTTGGTGATACCTAAGCATCTTAGTTTTTCACTCCTGGTTTCTTTGCTCAGATTTCATTACCAAGGTGGCGTCAACTTTGGCCGTAGAGCGCTGTGGCTCTAGTAACCCACGACTCGAAGTACGAGATAAAGTCGGTAGTTGCGATATTTGCACATTTGCATATTTGATGTGTGTATGTGTATATCACCATAAATGCTCCAGCTTTAGTGATATCACATTAAAAGCTCTCTCGGATTGCCATGACATTTACTTGAAGTGTTTTTTATGCCGTGTAAATAAGCCCAATATTTACAATTTGGCGGCCGATGTGGCGGTTCATTTGTTGATGTAGCAGTTCATTTGTTTGTGCGATTCAGGGGTGTGCCGCGAGGTGTCACCCTAGGCACTGCTCCCGGGAGGAAGCATTTTGACCCACGCGGGACCAGTCACGTCTCAACTCCCGTCGAGCGTTCATCCCTCTTGTGCACGTTGGGCCCTTGGCAATATATCTTTCCGTGTTGTCCTTGGTCTGTTATCCACAGCACTCAGAATAAATCTGCTGTTCATTCAAACGCTTTATATGTGCTTTATTAGTATTTCCTAGCACCGCCTGCGCTGAAATAATTTCCAGCACCCCCACAAATTGGTGACCCCGACGTGATCGCTAAGGTGACTCAAGTGTTGCGCGCGAAAAGTTTTTATATTTATTGTGTGGAAACGGAAATTTTCAGTGCTCGCCGTTTATCTAAATTTTGAAGTGCTCTAATCACGCATCCTCACGGGAATATGGCCGAAAATACACACGCCGTCAACCACGTGGCCATGCGGGTGCCGCCATTTTGTCCAGAGAAGCCACAGCTCTGGTTCGCCCAACTCGAGGGGAATTTTCGCCTCGCGGGCATAACCGAGGACACTGACAAGTTTTGGGTGGTTGTGGCGAATCTCGATACCCGTTACACACAAGAGGTCGAGGACATAATCGTCAACCCTCCCTTAACGGACGAGTACAAGCGGTTGCGAGAGGAATTGGTTCGGCGGGTTTCGCCGTCCGAGGAGCAAAGGATCATGCAACTCCTCGGGAATGAGGATATGGGTGACCACAGACCGTCGCAGTTTCTGCGAAATCTTCGCTCTTTGGCTGGCGGAGCCGTTCCGGACGACTTTTTACGGACAATTTGGCTGAGCCGCCTGCCGCGTCCCGTTCACGCCATTTTAGTCACCCAGGCGTCTACGAGCTTGACAGATCTCGCCGCCCTGGCAGACAAGGTAGCGGAGGTGACTCATTCGCCGTACGCTGCCGCATTGGCCCCCGACCCAGTTATTAGTGCAATGATGGAGAAGATAGAAAACCTCTCTCAACAAGTGGCAGCGCTCGCCAACGAGCGCGGCCCACACTCGCATCCCCGTTCCCGCAGCCGTGGCCGAACCCCACCCCGTCACCAGTCCTCCATTAATTCCCAGCGAGACCAAGGCATCTGCTGGTACCACCGCCGTTGGGGGAGTAACGCCACTAAGTGTACCCTTCCCTGTTCATACGACGCGGGAAACGAAGCGGGCAGTGCCTGAGGGCGGCAGGTTACTGTTTAGAGCTATCCAACCGTGTTTTTGTCGTTGACGCCGCGTCCGGCGTCAAATTCCTTGTAGATACTGGTGCTGATATCTGTCTCTACCCAGTCACGCGGCTCCGTGAGCGTCGAGGGAAGTCGGATCTTCAGCTTTTCGCTGCCAATGACACTCCCATCGCCACATACGGATCTGTCACTCTCTCCCTTTCCCTTGGCCTCCGGCGAGAATTTTTGTGGAAGTTTGTTGTCGCCGATGTGCCGCAGCCAATAATAGGGGCCGATTTTCTCCGCCATTTCGGTCTCCTTGTGGACATTGCACGTAAACGTTTGGTGGACAATGTGACGACGCTATCGGTTAAGGGCACCGTCGCCTCTCCCAGCAAAAGTCAAGTGAAAGTTGTCAGTGGTGCTTCCCCATATTCCCGCCTTATTGCCGAATTCCCGGAGATAACAAATCCATCGGGGGCTCCGCGGCGAGTCAAGCACTCCACGGTTCATTTTATAGAGACCACCCCTGGCCCTCCGGTTTCTTCTAGGCCCCGCCGTCTCACCCCAGACAAGCTTGCCATTGCCAAGAAGGAATTTGAGCTGATGCTTCAGACAGGTACTGCTCGGAGGTCATCTAGCTCATGGTCGTCTGCCTTACACCTGGTGCCGAAGAAGAGCGCCGAGTGGCGCCCGTGTGGCGACTACCGCTCACTGAATTCCAGAACCGTGCCCGATCGTTACCCGGTACCGCATATCGAGGATTTTGCGCAGGGGTTATGTGGCTGTACCATATTTTCAAAAATTGATTTAGTTCGGGCGTTCCACCAAGTACCTGTCAACCCTGCAGATATTCCCAAAACTGCCATAATAACGCCTTTCGGCCTTTTTGAGTTTCCATTTATGACATTTGGCCTTCGAAACGCTGCGCAGACCTTTCAGAGGTTTATAGATGAGGTGTTAAAGGGATTGCCTTACGCGTATGCATATATAGATGATATCCTTGTTGCATCACGTAATCCTATGGAGCATGAGCAGCATCTGCGGACAATATTTGGCCGCTTGAGGGATCACGGCGTGGTTATTAATCCCTCAAAGTGTGTTTTCGGTGTGAATGAGGTACAGTTTCTAGGATGCACGGTGTCGGAGGAGGGAACTAAACCACTCACCGAGAAGGTTAACGCTGTGCGTGATTTTCCCCTTCCAGCTACCGTACGCCAGCTACGGCAATTTTTAGGGATGGTAAATTACTACTGCCGTTTTATCCCCAATGCCGCAAATAGCCAGGCTCCCCTTAGCGACCTTCTGGCGGGCAAGGTAAACGGCAAGAACTCAATCAGCTGGACACCAGCATTAGAGACTTCGGTCCTAGCCTGCAAAGAGGCTTTATGCAATAGTGCCGTTTTAGCACATCCGAACGTGTCTTTACCACTGGCCCTTTTCACAGATGCTTTGGAGTTTTCGGTTGGCGCCATCCTTCAACAACTCACTTCCAAAGGATATCAGCCTCTTGGTTTCTGGACCAAGAAACTGAGTGATGCTGAAAGGCGTTACAGCGCTTATGACAGAGAACTGTTAGCAGTATATAAGGCAGTACTCCAGTTCCGGCATATGGTGGAAGGACGAACCTTCACCATCTATACGGACCATAAACCCCTTTCTTTTGCATTTTCCCAAAGGCATGAGAAGTGTTCCCCCCAGCAGTTTAGGCATTTGGACTTAATAAGTCAATTTACCACAGACATCAGGTATGTAGCAGGTAAAGATAATATCGTAGCGGACACCATGTCCCGCATTCAAAGCATTTCTGCCTCCATAGATTACTCTGCACTGGCTGCCTCTCAGGAGTCTGATCATGACCTTGTCAATTCTCTTCAGAATTCCTCATTAATTTTGAAGAAAGTTGCTTTTCCTGGTTCATCACACCCTCTGTTATGTGATATGTCCACTTCCTCAGCCAGGCCAGTGGTCACCGAGCCTTTCCGAAAACAGCTATTCCTCAGCATGCATGGATTATCCCACCCTGGCATTCGACAGACAACCCGCCTAGTAGCTGAGCCCTTTGTTTGGCATTCCATGAGGAGAGACTGCCGTGCGTGGGCACGCTCATGTCTACAATGCCAGAGGAATAAAATCACGAGACATGTTTCGTCCCCCATTGGTGCTTTTCCCATTACCAGTGCCAAATTTATGCATATTCACATAGATTTTGTTGGGCCTCTTCCATGCAGCCATGGTTTTCGCTATATATTGACATGTGTTGACCGCTTCAGCCGGTGGCCTGAAGCTTTTCCTATTCAAGACATCCCTGCAGAAACTGCCGCCAGTACCCTTTTCCAGGAGTGGATTTCACGTTTTGGAACTCCCGTTCGCATCACCACTGACCAGGGGCGGCAATTTCAGAGTAACTTGTTCCGGCAGCTGATGCAGTTGACGGGGGCAAAGCACCTGCAGACATCAGCCTATCACCCTGCAGCCAATGGGATGGTGGAACGCCTTCACCGCCAGTTGAAGGCAGCTATCCGTTGCCATGGTGGTAACCAATGGACTGATGTCCTGCCCGTGGTTCTCATGGGTCTGAGGTCCACATTTAAAGAAGATATTCAGGCAACGCCTGCAGAGGTCATTTATGGCCAAACACTTCGGCTTCCTGGAGAGTTCTTTTCCCCTTCCACTAGTGCCATTGCTGCTACTGCAGATTATGTCACCACCCTGCGGCAGGGCCTTCGCCGACTCCAGCCACAGCCAGTCTCTCGACACGGAGCCCGCAACATTTTCATGTTTAAAGATCTGGAAACTGTTTCCCATGTATTTTTGAGAAATGATAGGCTCCATCCATCGTTGGATCCTCCTTATGATGGGCCATTTCCAGTGATCCAGCGTGGTCCCAAGACATTCAAGCTGAAAATCCAGGGTAGAGAGGTATCTGTGGCAATTGACCACATCAAACCAGCGTATGTTGTTAATGATGACATTTCTTGTGCCCAGTTTGATGAAACTCCATGGTTAGTGCCACATTGCCCTGCTGCTATCATACCTAGGGCGACCAATCCTACTGTTCCTCAGCAGCCTCCCATATTACCGCAACCTCGACGATCACAGAGAAGAGTGCATTTTCCCAAGTATTTAGCTGACTTTGTGACTTAGGGGCGTTTCAATTTTTTTTCCATCTCCTGTATGTTATCTGATTTTACTTTGTACTTGCTGATGTGTTATTGTATAACAGTATTTGTTTTTTTTGTGTGGTATTATGTACCTGGCATTTCTTAAATAATTTTTGTGTTTCGTGTGTTTTACAATCACTTCGTGAAGTGCCAGTTACAATTTCTCTCTCTTTGCAAGAGTATGCTCCACATCTGCCAAGGGGGGTGATGTGGCGGTTCATTTGTTGATGTAGCAGTTCATTTGTTTGTGCGATTCAGGGGTGTGCCGCGAGGTGTCACCCTAGGCACTGCTCCCGGGAGGAAGCATTTTGACCCACGCGGGACCAGTCACGTCTCAACTCCCGTCGAGCGTTCATCCCTCTTGTGCACGTTGGGCCCTTGGCAATATATCTTTCCATGTTGTCCTTGGTCTGTTATCCACAGCACTCAGAATAAATCTGCTGTTCATTCAAACGCTTTATATGTGCTTTATTAGTATTTCCTAGCACCGCCTGCGCTGAAATAATTTCCAGCACCCCCACAGCCGACATTAAGAATTTGAAAATGGCTCTCCAATCTATGGAAAGTATTACCTTGCAGCCAATTGCAAAGAAAGCTGTAACATTGTCTGCGGAAATGAAATCCGAAGTCAATAAGTCAGAAGGCCTCAATAGTGACGACACCGATTTGTCCCCCAAAAATGTAAACACAAAATTTAGCACCAAGAGTTCAAAATCCACCGTCACTGACGAGGAAGGTTTTCAAATTATGAATTACAAGAGAAACAAACAGAAACGAAATATGGTGTTCGGAAGTTGTAAGCAGCCTGCTATTACGTGCAACTTTGTGGGAGTTCCTCGAAAGACTCTTCTACATTGGTCGTGTCCAGTCCAATGCAACACCTAATGACATTGTGAAGCATCTGTCCAGAATTTTTTCTGGGTATGAATTCAAATGTGAAAGTTTGAGAGTTGATGAAGTATATAGTTCTTTTAAACTCAGTGCGCCAATTAGCCCTATAGATCATCTGGTTAAAGAAGATATTTGGCCAGTTGAGGTGAAAGTGGGGAAATTTTACCCCTCAACACTGCGGAAACAGACCCCTACTCATGAAGAGATGAGGAGTATTCCAGAAGTTTCCGCTGCGGTGATAAATCGAAACGCCGATTTGAAAACTTGTGATGCTCTGGTCCTGGACCTTTGCAACAAGGGGCCACCACGACAACACTACGGAAAATTCTTCATTAGAGAAGCGTGTTACCCGCCTCCAAACGGGAATATCAAAGCCCAAGTCCTTCTGACTAGGTAGTGGCCTTAATTTATTTTGCCAAAATGTGAGATGTCTACAAAATAAGACAACGGACATAACACTTAAAACTAGCGATAGTCAGGTTCTTGAAAATCTTTTGCTTTCATATAATTTATACTGGGCAAACAAACAGCCTACTTGATTGTCTGCCTGCCTAGATAATGTAATTACCAATTATGTTCCTGAACTGTGCAGTATAAGTGTCATTGATTATCTCCTATCTGACCATCAAGGTATAAGCTTCACTTTTAATACTCAAATAAACCAAAAATATTCTCAAATAGAGGTAAAACCATTATCATGAGGCCCGTAACAAGAGAAGGTTTAGAGAGTTTCCAACTGCTTCTATCTTGTATCAATTGGCATGGTATTTGCACAGACTCTGGAGAGCAAACAAGTTTTTCAAGTTTTTTAGGTAATTTCCTAGACACTTTTGAACAATGCTTTCCTTAAAAAATACTTAACTCTATGCCCACTAAAAATAATCTCTGGTATACTGGGGAATTATTAGCTCTTAGAAATGATTTACTTAATTACTATCACTCTTACAAAACCAGTGGAAGCCTGCATGACAAAGAGGCTTACTCGAAATACAAATGAAATTATTATAATTCAGTTATCTTCCTCCAAATAATTTAAATTGTAAATGGAAAATCGTTACTCCATTTGATATTATATCAACTGCTAAAAAATTTAAAAAAATCTAACAGTAAGGAGCCTGCTATGGTCTTTCTAATTCCCTAATAAAGGACATTATTGTGTTCATTGCAGAACCATTAGCTATGTTAGTCAACTTATGTTTTAAGACAGGCGATTTTCCAACAGCTCCAAAATATTTCAACACAGTACCTGTCTAAAAGAAAGGTGATTTAGATGATTTAGCTAACTACCGCTCCATTTCCATAGTCCCAGTTTTTGGTAAAATTTTTGAAATTATTAAGAAAGATCAAATTTGTAATTTTTTTGAGTCAAATAATCTCTTTTCCAAATCACAGAATGACTCTCGATCTGGGAAATATACAATTTTGTGCAGTAGAGTCCATAGTTAATTATATCATTAATGCATTTGAAGAGAAGGAGTCAGTCTCTGTAACACTATGTGATCTTAGTAAGGCTTTCGACTGTGTTAATAATTCAATATTACTAACCAAGCTAGAATATTATGGTATTAAGGGAATTGCACTGAAACTAATGAAGTAATATTTGGATGATCGCCACCAATTGGTTGACCTTGATGGCTGTCGATCTACAGCTCTTAAAGTAAAATGTGGTGTACCAGAGGGCTCTGTGCTTGGCCCAATACTTTTCATCATCATGATAAATGATTTGCTCTGTTATATGAAAACTGCACCTGTTTTATATGCCAATCACATTATTTTTGTGCAAAAATATCAATGTCTAGAGGATGCAAAGGTACGATCTAGCGCTATGCAAAGACAGGCTAAGGAATGGTTTGATGTCAATCATTTACATTTAAATACTAAATAATACTACTATAAAACTCAGCATGTTGTGTGCAGTCTTAAATTAAAATTATTGATGTTGAAACTGTGAAAATATTAGGAATTTGTATTAATACAGAACTTAACTGGGAGACTCACATCAGTCTGACCCATAATAAACTGAGTAAAGCTGTTTATATGTTAAGAAAGCTCAACTTTTTAACTTCAAATTTTAAATTTAAGACTTAACCATGCCTTCTTTCAATGTCATTTGAATTATGGTGTTGAGTTATGTAGTTGGTAAAATTTTTGAAATTATTATCATTAAAATACTACCTCCCAGTCATCACCTGTAAATTATTACCCATTCCCAAACTCATTATAGCATACCCACCATCTTACCCCTACGGCAGGACACCCACGGCAATATCCCGCCAGTAACACCATCACCACAGGATGCTCTCCCACTCCTTTCCACTCAAAATACCTTGACCCCCACAGGTAACATCGCTAATCTTTGTCCCTAACACACGACTGAATTCCCTGATAAAGACCTTGAGTCATCACATTTTATCCAACTACCCACAAAATACCGGTTCGGATTTCCCCAAACCTTTTGGCCCCTAAACCCTTTTGCACCGGAATTCTTCCCTAAAAGCCACCACAGATCCCTAAATCCTCTGGCACCGGAATTCGTCTCTTTCCAACTTGAAGGTAAAAATACGTCTCAACGTCTTTCCTCTCAAACCATTGATCTACGTGAACGATATGCGGCTTCTAAACAATCCATTAAATCCAAAAAGTAAATTCCTAAACAATCAATTAACCTTATGTGACATTTTTAGATCTCACGCTCATTCTTTTCAAATAACTTACCTCAACGCCCAAAGTCTCTCTGCGCACCTTGACGAATTGTGTCAACTTCTACCTGACAACGACGTTCATGCAATTTCCATCGCTGAGACTTGCCTTAAGCCTCATATGCCTACCTCATCCATCGACATTCCTGGCTACAACTTCTATCGACATGATTGTATCGGCAAGGGTGGTGGAGGCGTTAATGTCTATGTGAGAAAAGATCTCTCCTTCAAAATTATATCAAAAAGTTCTTCCATTTACTGCAAAAGACCTGAGTTTGCATTCTTAGAGATAACCTTCGACACACAAAAAATTCTTTTAGGCATAGTTTACCGCCCACTCAAGGTAGGTTACTTTTCCAACTTGGAAGAAGCATTATCTTCCATCATTCCCAACTATGACCATGTTATTATTGCCGGTGACTTCAATGCCAACTTTCTTTCCTCAACTCATGACTCTAAAACAATGACTCTCTTTGTCATACCTTGTTCTTAGCATACTTCCCCTAGAACCTACCCATCATACATATTCATCAGCCACTTGGCTTGATGCAATAATTACAGCCAACCCTGACAACATCACAACATATGGGCAACTTTCTGCCCCAGGAATATCCATGCATGATGTATTATTTTTAACATACTCAGTTAGATGTCCTAAATTTAAGCAGAAATTCATTCTTACTCGCTATTTCAAGTCCATAGATGACAAAGACCTAGTATCCGATGCGGCTACCATTCCATGGCAGTCTATAGAATTCATCGACGACATAGATAAAAAAATTGAACTTTTTAATATGTTCTTAAATGAGCTAGAAGACAAACATGCACCGTTTAGAAATATCCGACTGTCCAAACCACGCTCCCCTTGGATAACAGATGAAATAAAATACTTGATGCGTAGGCGTGATGCAGTATATAGCCTGTTTAAAAAACATAGAAACGAAAATGTATTCAACATCTACAAAAAACTGCATAACAAAACTAAACAAGTCATTAGAAATTCCAAAATCAGATATGCCTTCCAAATATCTAAAGAGCCCCCATCACCTATTTGGAAAAGCTTGAAGTACCTTGGTGTCGGAAAAACTAAAAATCAACACTCCCTACCTGCTGACATTTCTCCAGACGACCTAAACCGTTTATTCACAACCCCACCGATGGATATGGACTTTAATGCAAAAAATGAATACTTATACAGTTTACATAATTCTGAACCAACTCCAGTTTCTGCTGGAAGCTCATTCAAAATTTCTCCGGTTACACAAATGGAAGTCCTTCAGACCCTCAAAAAAATCAAGTCCTTCTCAGATGGAGCTGATGGAATTTCAGCTATTCTCATACAAAAGTTAATTCCCATTGTGCTTCCTGTTTTAACTCATATCTTTAATTGGTCTATTCTAACTGGAACATATCCCTTACTCTGGAAACGTGCCCTCGTCCGTCCCATCCCCAAAAAATCCTCACCCACTAACATTGCTGAATACAGACCAATTAGCATTTTGCCTCCTCTATCAAAAGCATTCGAAAGACTCATTCACGAACAAATTTCAAAGTTTCTCAATGAAAATAACTTACTTGGTCCTCTAAAATTAGGCTTTCGGTCCTCTCACAGCACAGCTACCGCCCTCCTTAAAATATAGCAGATGACATCCGACTATCATACCTAAGTAACCGATTTCAGAGTCATCACACCTAATTCATTCTTTTACTGGCTTCAAATACACAGGGGTGTTCCACTAGGATCCATTCTTGGACCATTGCTTTTTCTTCTGTATATAAATGATATTAGTAAAGGCATTTTAAATTGCAATCATCACCTTTATGATGATGATTTACAAATATATCACCATTCCCGCCTTCAAGACCTACCTACAATTATAAACGAAATTAATTCAGATCTAGCTGCTTTGTCATTATGGGAAATAAAAAATTTATTGAAAATAAACCTAATCAAAAGTCAGTCCATTATATTCGGATACCATAGGATATAATCAAAAATAAGTATTGATAAACTACCACCACTAAAATTGCAAGGATCTATCATACCATCCCTAAGGACAGTAAATAATTTAGGCTTAACCATAAATGAAACATTATCTTGGACTGATCATGCAATTGCTATCTGCAGAAAAATTAACTCATCCCTGCATTCACTTACAAGGTTAAATCACATTGCTCCCCTCTCCTTAAAGATGCTTCTTGTGTACTCTTCTCATACCCCTCTTTGATTACTGTGATGTAGTATACCAAGACCTTTCAGGCGAACTGAAAACCAAACTCCAGAGGACCCATAATTTCCGTGTGCGGTTCATATGTGATCTTAGGAAATACCATCATATTTCAGACTCATTTAATAGAATATCCTGGTTAAAGCTAGAAGGCCGCAGGCATTTACATATTCTTTCAGTTTTCTACGGAATATTTTCAAACCACACACCTGAAAATCTATACAAAAATTTCCTCTTCATCAGCACAATCCACAAAAGAAATACTAGGGGTAATAATCAACTTCTTGTCCCACACCATCGCACGGAAATCTATCACAAATCCTTTCATATTACAGCATGCCGTCCGTGGAACTCTCTCCCAGATGACATAAAAAACTCCTAATCAACAACAACATTTAGAAGAGCACTTTACAAGTTCATTTTCCTCAGGTACTTAACTTAACCAGTATACCCTCCCTCATTCCATTCAGCTGTTATACAGATCACTGCTTCTGCTTTTTTTTTCTATTTAGTTGTTTTTGTCATCTCAATCAGTAGGAGTTTGCATCATTATTTTCAGTAATATTACGATTCTCATTACTCTGCTTGTGTTGTCAATGTATTTAATTTCTATTTCAGTAACTTAATAATATGTATACTATGTAAAAATGATTCTTACAATGTCATGTATCTTTCCTCTAATTAATAGGGTTTTCGCAGGTTTTTCACACTCCCCTTCTCTTTGTGGGTGATTTTCCTGCATGGGTTTTTACTAGTTGAGCAATGCCATGCTCTCCCTAGCTTTTCCAACAAACCTCATTCTTTGCTTAGACTTTCCTTATTTTATTCTTCTCTATCTTCACTGTCATTTTGACTATGTGTGTATGTGTAGGTGTATTCTTAATTTATATATGTATATGTATGTATGTATGGGTTTAAATGTGCATAATTATGTATGAATTTATGCATGTGTATGAATACATGTATGTATGCTTATGTGTGTATATGTATGTGTGTGTGGATATGTATGTATATGCATTGTATATATGTATTTATGTGTACATTTGAATATATGGATATATGGATTGTGGATATGTATGTGTAGGTAGGTATGTGTATGCATATATGTATGATATATGCCATATATATATATATATGGCATATTGTACTATATATATATATATATATATATATATATATATATATATATAGTACAATACACAGTAACACACAATATAGAAACACAAAAAAAGAAGAACACTCACACGTTATTTCTTGATATTTCGACGGAAACAATCCGTCTTCCTCTGAAGATATAGATCTATATCTTCAGAGGAAGACGGATTGTTTCCGTCGAAATATCAAGAAATAACGTGTGAGTGTTCTTCTTTTTTTGTGTTTCTATATTGTGTGTTACTGTGTATTGTACTATTCGGCACTTCCGTGTTACGTCTACGAAAGCATATATATATATATATATATATATATATATATATATATATATATATATATATATATCTATAATTTTTTTTTTTAAGGTAATCTACCGGTTAAGGTAGGTTTTTGGATGGACACAACTACCAAACAAATATTTTATTACTCCTAACAAAACACAAAATCCATCATCCTACTCTATATCAGGTCCGTCTTCATCTCCGAGTACTTTCTTCCTCCCTTCATCCCGTCCAACATCCCTATCCTGTTCCTTCCCTTTCCTCGTTTTCCTAACATTCTCCCCTCAATTACAGTCTTAATCATCCCACTGCCGGTCAATACCCCCTTCATCCACTTTTCCTGCCTCCATATGACTTCTCCCAACAAACCCCTCTCTTCGCCCACCATACCAAGTACTTCCTCATTTGTTTTCTTCCCTGTTCATTTCACCTTCTCCATTCTTCTCCACACCCACATTTCAAAAGCCTCCAGTCTATGTCTATCCTCCTGCTTCAATGACCATAGCTGCACTCCATATCAAAGTTTTTACGAGTCTTTTCTTAGCATCCTTATGCAACGTCCATCTCATTAACTCCCTCCTCCTTGTGAAAGCCTCTTTGCCTGGCTCAATTCTTCTCCTTACGTCCCTACTACTTTGACCGTGTTGGTCCAAAACACTTCCGAGATTCGTAAACTAGCTCTAGCTGTTTTTGCCCTCCTATTTTAATGTTAAGCTTAGCCTATTTCTTTCTACAAAATCGCATAACCTTTGTTTTATTAATATTGATTCTCATCCCATACCTGTTGCACTGAATTTCCAATTCACTCAGAAATGCTTGCAACCCCTTGGCTGACTGACAAACTAAAGCTTGGTCTTTGGCAACCCTGATTTTACAAATTCCCCGCCCACTTACATTCCTACCTCCAGTTCTTACCATGCCTCTTAAATCATTTACTCTGCATACAGGTTGAACAGCAACGGTGATAATGGGCAACCCTGCCCATTTGGACTCCCTGTTCCCCACTCACACCTGAGCAGTCTGAGACATGTACAGGTTGCGGATTAGCCTCCTTTCCCTCCAATCTATTCCTATTTTCTGAAATATACTCATTAGTTTCCTGGTTGTGTTCTATATTCCTCTTGATTAATAATCTCATTACTGCAATGGCATCACGTGTACCTCTCCCCTTCCTTAACCCAAACTGATCATCCCCTAACTAATCATTTGCCATACTCTCTATCCTTTTGTTTATGATCCTGAGAACAACTTTAGCTGCGTGGGATATCAAACTTATTGTCCTATAGTCCTCACATGATATAGTCTTTACCTTTTTCAGAATAGGTACTAAACCTGATCTCACAAAGTCTCCCGGCCAGATTCCTTCCTCATAGATACTATGAATCAGCCCATATAGCCTCTTCCTCCCAAATTTTTTAAAGCATTTCAACAGTTCTGCAGGAATGTTATCCACCCCCACGGCCTTATTCAGTTTCATATCTCTTAATGCCCTTTCTATCTCATCGTCTAGTATGCCTTGACCGAAGCTATCTTCCTCTATATTATATTCTTTTTCAATGTCTAACTTTGTTGGTCAAAGTACTTTACTATACAGTTCTTCTATATACTCTTTCCATCTCTCTTGGATCTTTCCTGTGTCAACTATTACCTAACCCGCCTTATCTGTAACTGTTAGCATAGATCTCCCTTTCTTATTTCCCGATAAAGATTTAACTATTCTGTACAACGCACCGATTTCACCTTTCCTCTGCAGTCTTTGCATATCCTTGCACTGCGTTTTCCACCATGCTTCTTTTGCTTTATTTGTTGCCAGCCTCAATTTATTGTTTAATTCTTTTTACTTCATTTTGCCTAACTCTATATTTACATTCTTCCATTTTTGCCGCTCATCCATCTTTGTAATCATCTCATCCGTGATCCATGGTTTCTTAGTCCTTTTAGTGTTAACGGTTCCAATAGTGTCTTTCGCGGCTTTAGACAACCCTCTCTTGATACTTTCCCATATGGAAAAATATTTTGAATTAAAATTTGATTTCCCAAGTTTTAAAAAATTGTCAATAATCAATAAAAACATCCAAGACACCCCACTTGTGCAACAAGACGAAAAATGAAGTGTACTTGTACTTATTGGATCTTAAGTCATAACTTGACTGTAGAAAAATTGTACAAATTCAAAAACAAAATAGAATACCCTTCCTTATAACCCTAGGTGAAAAATTTAAGTGTATCAAATGGATTAGAGTCTTTTCTAGAGTTCTGAGAAATTGTCATTATTTCTTAAAAACGTCCAATACTCCTCCTAGTGCAACCAGACAAGAAATTAGTACACTGAATGGATTAAATTCATTAACAGAGTTACATAAACTTGTCCATATTCAAAAATCTCGTCCGACGCATCCCTCTTTTGCAACCATAGGAAAGAGGATGAGTATTGATTCGATCTGAAGTCATATCTAGAGTTTCGAAAAATTGTCATCATTACATTAAAACGTCCAATTCCCTTAAACCACAAATTGAAAAATAAAAGAAAATTAAATGGGTTTAAGTCATTTGCTTAGTTTAAAAAATATCATAATTCAATTAAAATGTTAAATTCCACTCCCTTGTATCAGGGCAAAAAATTCAGTCTATATAATGAATTTAAGTCATTCCAGAGTTCTGAAAAATTAACAAAATTCCACAAAATCTTGAAATACTTTTGAAACCGTACGAATAAGTTAGTGGGTATTGAATAGGTTAGTCATTTCTGAAGTTTCAAGAAATTGTCAAAATTCAATGAAAATGTTCAATACCCTCCACTTTTGTAACTACATGATAAAATTAAGGTGTATTGAATGGATGAAAGTAATTTCCAGAAATTCAAAAATTTGTCATAATTTCATTAAACTTTCAATACCTCCCTTTTATGCAATCAGACAATAAAATTAATATAAACTTTAGCTGTGTTGAATGGATTAAAATCATTTAGAGTTTCAAAAAATTGTCATAACTCCATCATAACATGTAATCGCCCCCTTGCGCAACAAAGTGAATAATTTAAGTGTATTCAATGGATTAACGTAATTTGCCGAGTTTTGAAAAATGATCATATTTCCATAAATACATCCAAACTGTGCACTTATGCATCAAGGTGAAAATTCAGAGTGAATATAATGGATTGAAGTTATTTCCAGTTTTTAAATATTTACAAAATTTTATAAAATCTTTAAAAGACCTAAACTTTTGAAACTGGACAATCAAGTTTTGGTGTATTGCATGGATTAAATCCATTTCCGGAGAATTGACAAAATTCAATGAAAATGTTTAATACCCTCCACTTTTGCAACTAGACCATTGGGTGAAGGAAGAATTGAATGGATTAAAGTCATTTCCAGAGATTCGAAAAATCATCACAATTACAAAAAACGTTCAATAACCCCCTTTTTATGCCATCAGGCAATAAAATTAGGGTGTATGGAATAAATTAAAGTAATTTCCAAAGTTGAAAAATTAAAGTGTATAGAATTGAATGAAGTAATTTCCAGAGTTTTGAAAAATTTGCCTAATTCAATAAAAATGTCCAATATTAGCCACTTACAATATTTTTTAAATAGGGTTGTTGAGGAGAGTGGAAAAGGAGTAAATGACAGAAAGGAATGCAAACTAGGTTTTAAGCGTGGTGGATGAAGAGAGGGGATTGTCGGGAGAATTCCAAAGGAGTCGAGAAAGGTGGAGCATTTTCTCTGCTGTTGGAAGGATAGTGACTGTGACAGAGGGAAGAACGTTGGGCAAACAAGGGAGGGGAAGGAATTTAAAGAAGAAGGCAGAGGCGTGTTGGGCAGAATTGAGGAAGGAAGCATGTGGAATTGAAGAGGTCTTAAATTTGTGTCAATTCAAAATTTACCTCATGTGGTAGAGTATCAAATCATCAAATCTTTCATGGTTG
This sequence comes from Hetaerina americana, assembly GCF_022747635.1. Taxonomy (NCBI): domain Eukaryota; kingdom Metazoa; phylum Arthropoda; class Insecta; order Odonata; family Calopterygidae; genus Hetaerina; species Hetaerina americana. The sequence goes on along the minus strand of NW_027286786.1, from coordinate 6,235,961 downwards.
GCATTGTTGGCCAGCCTTTTACAGTAATCTGACCAACAATGGAAGATAATTATTATTTCATCAACGGACAGTATAATTCACGGTTAGCTAAGTGATTTATAGTGCCGTGTGTATCTCAGAGAAGTTTAAGTGACAATGGAAAATAATTATTTTCTTAAGTGTTCACAAAATTGATCTTTTCTGAGGGGCTACAGGGGGATTCTATCTGGAGAAACTGGCAACACATGTGGAAAGCTCTGCACACAAGTTAAGTGAGCTCGCAAATATAAAGCACTCCTTATTGGTCAGTCGTGATCACCTGAGAAAGAATTTGTCAACAGAAGTAGCTAGTGCCAAAATGAGGTGACCCAATGGATTTACAAATGCCACAATTCCTGCTTGCTGCATTGAAAAAGAGAAAGAATAACATGGGTACAGTGGCTAGCTCTTTTAAAAAGTTATCAGCCATCATTCATTGATGATTGGTGTAAACTATTTCATACCACGAAATGTTTGAATAAATTCGTTGAATTGACACTGAATGAAACAATCATTAGAGCCTCATTTTAGCAATTCAAATAAACAAATCACATGATAATGACAATTTAATAAGAATATAAAGATACATTAATACACAGTAAAACATCAATAAAAATAACATATTTGTTCAGTAATATTTCATAAAATTATAGGATTCATGTAAAATGGATTGATCGTTAAAAATGTATAAATAAGAATTAAACACATTATTGACCAGTGGCTGCATTGCCATCCTCACACGATTTCAGCAAATCTCTCAGATACACTTTATCTTCATCAGAGTATTTTGGGTTCACCAACGCCTTCCTTATCTCACATTTGAGACATTCATAAACATTGAGCACATACCTTCCAGCAACATACTTTAAATATGGCGTTTCTGCCCACCTTCCTTGCAGTAATCGGGTGACATGATTCTGGGGAGATCACAAAGAACAAATCAGACTCATATCTGTAAACATCATATTAATTAGATTTTTCACATTTGTTGGAATTTGGCTTTGATTGACAATCAGTATAACTTAAAAAATTCCTAAATAAGACTAAATCAGTGATGATTTTAATGTGTTGATATCTTGATATCATTTTCCACTGATACAGCACTATGATATGAGAATAGTGAATTTTTCACTTATTGTCGATCAATTTGAGAAACTTTACAAAAATTAGAAATTACCCAGCAACAAATTGAAAACATCTTACCTTCACTAAAAATGCATTTCCATTTACTCTCCTTAATCTCACGGGCAACCCAGAAAATACTTCATGATGCTTCAGCCAAGGCTGAATTATATACTAATGAAACTAGATTTTTATTGTTTTAGTTAGACGCCATTACATACTCCTACTTAACAGGTATCACAGGATGTTTTGCTTAAAAAACTTCTCAAGAATAACTGACATTTGGAGTGCATCCAACAAGAATCCACATTATGGGATGACTGACTTAGTTTTGATGTCATTATGGGATATGGGATGTCCAATGACCTTGTTCAGCACTTTACATGCACACAAAACTTCCCTTTTAGGAAATTTGATTTAGTAATCACGTCTTCAAACTGCATCCCTTGGCTGTCAGCCGAAAAAACTAACCTTTTTGCCCTCTGATGACTGTGCTCAAAGTTACTTCTGTGGTTTCTTTGTTTCGTTTGAATACGATTTAACAAAATTTGAATATTTTCAAGCGAACTTCTTCTGCCTATCAATATCGTGCATTTTGTTTACAATTTTCTACAGTTCACCAAGCGATTGCCCGCAGCTATTTACCACCTGATCAGTAATTTCTTAAAGCGTAAGCAGTACACATTTTGTTTTATTTTGGATAGATAGAGAGATTTATTTGCATAGAACAATAAATAATTGTATGGGCTTCGTGAAGATTTAGAGGTGCATTAACATACATACAAATTCATAGAAATAATAATGTACATGAAATATATGAGAATTAAAGATTTAAAAGACAGAAATCCCTACATTAGCTCTTTCTATATACAATTGGACACTATAAAAAAACATTATTTACAAAGATATCTCTAAACATTTTTTTGAATTTATTTTCTTGGGGGAGTATTCGTTTTAACTCTTCAGGCATTTGATTAAACAGCAGTTTTCCTGAAACTTCTGGGGTTTTTTAATAGTGTTGCTACTCTGCAATGGCCATTATGAAGATTATCCTTACCCCTTACTTGTGAACATCCCTATTTCTGACCAGTGAAGGGGTGTTGGTGCAGGCATACAAAATCATATTACGCATATAGATACAGGGAACCGTCATGACTTTGTGACATTACAAGTATTCCCTGCAGGATTTTCTTGCATTTAGTTTAATTATCACCCTTAATGCCCGTTTTTGAAGTATGAGTATTCTATTGATGCTTCCATGGGCTGAACTCCCCCAGCAGACGATGCCATATCAAACTATGGACTCAAATATACCACTGGGATCAATACTGCTGTAATACAATAGTTGGCAAGATTTTTAAAAGGAATAGGGCTGAACATTATTTTTTACTACATTTTTCCATTTCATACCTCCAGCTTAACTTGTTGTCAATTTCTAAACCCAATACGGTGGGATGTTTCCAACTCAGAAATCAATTGGTTTCCTATTTCTACAGAAATACTTGACTGAAGGTCTCTATTAGTAAATACCAAGTAAACTGTTTTTCTTGCATTAATTGTAAATTATTTACATGCAGCCATTGAGCGACTGAATTCACCATTGCATACATATCTATTTCTAATTGAGATGATTTAGTATGACCTGCTATTAGACTTATGTCATCTGCATAGAGCACCACATTATTATTCTCTGGAGAGATTATAGCTTTTTCAATGTCGTTCACATACACCAGGAAATGTAAAGGCCCTAATACAGAACCTTGTGGAACACCATATTTAATAGTTTTCATTTTTGATTTGTAGGTAGCACCATTTTTTCCGACAATTTCTACATACTGTTTCCTATTTTCCAAAAAAGATGTAAGCCAATGATGAGCTACTCCCCTGATACCATAATGTTCTAGTTTAGTTAAAAGAATGCTAGATTTTACAGAATCAAAGGCTTTTGATAGATCCATGTTAACCCCTATAACATGCTTTTTATCACTTAAAGCTTGGGCAATTTTAGTGACATAATCACTGCATGCAGTTTCTACACTTTTATTTTTTGTGAAGCCATGCTGTGACTGAGAAAGAACTTTATTTTTTATGAGGAATATTAATAATCTTTCTTCCATCAATTTTTCAAGTATTTTTGAAACACATGAAATAAGTGAGATTGGCCTGTAATTATTCAGTTGATCTTCGACCCCCTTTTTATGCAGTGGAATAACTTTGGTTATTTTTAATTCTTCAGGAAATCGCCCAGTTAGAAATGATTCATTGGCTATATTGGTAATAGGTAAAATGAAGGATTCTTGACAAAGTTTTATTAGATAATTTGATATGCCATCATGCCCCCTGGATTTTTTATTTTTTAGTTTCTTTATTACATTTCCGACTTCATTTTCTCTGGTGCGATTTAAGTAAATTGATTCACTAATGTACATTACTTTTTCTATGCTATCATTTAGAATTTTATCTGTGCTCTTGTTTTGCCAATGAATTCTATGAAGAAATTATTGAATTTTTTTGCCATATTTAGAGGATCACTGATTTCTTTTCCATCAATTGTTGTTAAGAAGCATTTATTTTTCCCTGGCTCTGATATTTTACAGGAATTTTCATTATTTACCACAGATCACAACGCTTTTGTTTGATTGGTAGAATTCGAAATAATTTGTCTGGCATGGTCATTTTTTGCTTTCCTAAGCAGCATCCTGTACTCGGACTTCAGTTTATTTCTTAAGGGTATCAGCCTAAATTTACTTTACTAGCCTTAGTTAAGTAGCTAAGCCTATTTCTAGCAGTCAGAAACTCATTTGTCATCCAGTTATATCCTTTATTTGTAGATTTATTTTTTATGGCTAGCTTTTTCAATGGAAAACAAATATCCCCGTAGAACTTAATAATTGATTGAAATTCTTTGAAATAGTTTGTAACAAGATTTGCATTTAGTACTGCTGGCCAGTCAACACTCTTCAACTCCTCCGATTTGAATAAATTTATATTTTCCAGTGAGTATATACGTGCCTATACTGTATCTGTGTTTCTCTCACTTCCATCTGTTTAATTGTATGTTAATTCAATAATATGAGCATGATGGTCTGAGATAGTAGTTTCTAAAACTAGAGATTTGAAATAATGCTCGGCTAGATTTGTAGCTATGTTGTCAATAACGGTTTCTGAGTGAGATGACACTGAGGTTGGGATATAAATAGTTAGCTGAACACTATAGTAGAGAAGTGTTTCTTTTAGCTTCTGAATAGTATCTTTTGAGACATCTACATTCAGGTCCCCAACAATGATAATTTTTTTATTTTCCTTGACGACTTTCCCAAGTATTTCATTCATTTTTTTGAGGAAATCATCGACTGGTGCACTTGGAGATCTGCACAGACCAATTAAAAAATAAGTTTCATTTGTCTTCGGCCATTTGCAAAAGGTTATTTCAAATCCTTTTTCTTCACTGATTCTATCTTTTAAGTTTTCATAGGCTCTGGTAACTGATTCAAAGCAAGTTTTGGTGAAAAATGCAACACCACCACCTTTGTTTTTTTCCCTACAGAAATGATTGACAAGAAAATAATCCCTCAGCTTTAGACTATTTATTTCATTATCTTTTAGTCCATGCTCCATTATACTAAGAAAATCCGGCCTCTCTTCCTTTAATAGGATCTCAATTTATTTGCTATGCAGTGAATTTTTTATGTGGAAGCTTCTTGGAGTTATTTTTTGTGCAACCAACTATCCTTTATGTATTTTGATTGGGGGCAGTGGTTATATTGACACTGGCTACCTCTGTTTTCCATTCCCCTTGTATGCACAAATATTTGCTACATTTTCAACTGCCTCACCTTACTTTAAATGCAGGCCATCGTGAGCTAAGCAGCGATCATTCACATATTTGTTTGCGTCAGAGAATACAACCTTAAGAGCACCACAAGCCCATCTGAGATTATCATTTACCTTTTGTTTATAACTAAGGTTGAAATCCTGTCGACATAAAATACTGTTTACCACTTTAACTGATTTTGGGAAATGTTTCTTCGTGCACCTGATAAGCTTGTACATTTCTCCCATTACTTCATCGGGTGATCTTGAGCTTCGAGGATTGTTTGTTCCCACATGAGGAAAAAACATATCTGTCTCGTTGATTTTCACATTTTGAGCGATTTCTTCCACCTTTTGACTCATTTGCTCAGCTTTGATTCCACAGAACACTTTTTTCCACTCTTCCGAAATGGACATTTTTTACAATGGAATCACCTCTTAGAATAACTTTTCCTGGTGGAAACACACTTGGGGAAGAAGGGCTTCTTTTAGCGTGGCTCAAAGGGGTGACAGAGGTACTTTTTTTGTATCTTCATCACTTTTAACGTTATTTCGCTTCGTATTTTTCCAAACAAATTTTGATTTGAAAGGGACAGTTGTTGTTGATTTAGCCAACTTCCAACCAACAACCGATTAACCGTTTTCTTTGTAGAATGCAAGTTCCCTTTGCAATTTCTTAGTTTCCAGTTCCGACTTTTAATTTTTTCCTGAAATGCAGCCAAATCCTTCATTAAAATGGATATAACTTTGCCCTTAGATTCAATCTCCCGCTTATGTTTGGCGAACTTTTCTTCTTCCGAGCGCAAGGCCATCATCCAGCCACTCTCTTCTGAGATTCCATAACTTTCCACTGGGGCACACTTAGTGTGGAATCAACTCATCACATCTTATGCCCTTTCTGACACTTTTTTGACAGAGTTTGCACTTATTCACGGAGTGTTTTTCGTTTTTTTGAGCGGGCTCTACGAGAGGAGTTGTCAAAGGCGCGATTTTGTTTTATTTTTTATGAAGTCTAAGTTTTATGTCTAGGTGTTATGTCCACTGTGTCCTCTTCATCGTTCCGTTCCTCCATGGGTTTATCAAAAATGCCATTAACACTGCACCTCTGTCGTCACAACAAAACAATCTAATTTGATAAACTCCCAGATTGAACAATTTGCTTCAAGAAGATCCCATTAATTGTCTTCAGTATCATCAGTATCATGAGTAGCTCCAACAGGAATATCTTCATCACGATCAACATAAAATCTTATCTTCCTGAAGCAGTTTGTTCCAGCATCATCGTTCATTAAAATAACCCAAGTTTCACGTGAAGATGATGCTATGCATTCTCTGCATTGAAACTTTGGTGATTTTAATCAATATTTCTAGCGGAAATACAAACTATATTCTTTGAGTCATGGATCCCTTCCACAAAGTAACGCTGGAAACTACATCTAATGTACATGAGCAACATAGCTTCAAACGGGGAATTTGTACACCAATTACTAAACTGATGACTTAGAGAGAGGTCACCAGATTGATGTTGTTTACACCAACGTCTTGAAAGCATTTAAGTCTATTATTACAGCGGAACCTTGCTTGACATGCAAATTTGCACATAATGAATGTTGAAGGGAGGAGAATTCCCAGAATGATTGTGCACCTGCCACTCTAGTTTGTGTTCGGCACTAATTCCCCTGGCATCTTAGCATCGCTAGTGATGACATGTTTTTCCAAACTTGTGTTCAGATGCATAACTAGTGACTTTTTTGTGCAAAGTTTTATAATATATTGTGTTTAGTTTTAAAGACGTCACCAAAGAAAGAGCTGTAAGGATATTACCATAATTGAATAAAAATAACTGTAGAAGTGAGAGGTAAAATCAATGAAAAGTGAGAGCAAGGTGTGCAGGTGGCTGATCTAGCAGCAACATACAACCGACCCATATCAGCCTCTGCAGTCTATCCTCAAGAACACGGACAATATTAGGAATGTAACATGCCTCTAAGTGAGGGGTTAGAATATCTACACAGTGGCTATAAGTTCTCAACAATGTTGAAAGGTTGCTTCGCATATATTGGATAAACAGATAGCAATGTGACAAAATTTTAGAGAATGTGATTTGTGAGAAGGTAAAAGTGATTTGGTATTTCAGAAGATACCAGGATCATCAAAGGCCAAAGAAGTATAAAAGGGAAGCCATGCATGGTTTGAGAAGAACCATTATTCACGGCATTGTGAGCCATGGTGAACCAGTAAGCTCTGATTCAAAGGCAGCAGAGAACTTCATCGGTGACTTCAACACAGGAGGAAGCAGCTTGGCAGTCTTTTAGACCACGATGGCCTAAGAAGTAGGGATATCAATGGAAAGATTGCATTAGGCAAAGAAGCTTTCACAACAAGGGATTTGATGACATGGATGTTAGGAAAAGATCAGTAGCAACTTTGATATGGATCACTGGTTGTGCATACTGCAGAAAAATGGTCCTTGGAGCAAGATGATGAGCATAGATTGGAAGTCTATGAAATGTGGGTGTGGAGAAGAATGGCAAAAGGCAACATGGATGGAAAGGAAAATCAGCAAAGATGTGTTAGGCATTGTGGCGTAGGAGAGGAGATGGCTGGGAGAAGTCATGAGGAGGCTGGAATGGGATGCAGAGCATTCTGATAGGTGATGGAGTGTTGAAAACTGTGATAGAAGGGAGGATGTTAGGCAAGCAAATTAAGGGCAGGGAAGCGTGAGCTCACTTCGACTTGTGTTGTAGTGACGATTACCCTTCAGTACGCTGAAGAGGGCTACTTAGTGGCCGAAATACGCGTATTCATATTCACCTTTCTTATCCTCTCCTTTTTTACCTTTTACCCCTTTTACCTACCTCATTATCCTTTTTTACCTTTTACCCCTTCTGGACTTGTGGCGCTAGCCAACTAATTTCATTTTTACTTTGTTTAGAAAGGTAAACTGTTTACGGCTATTGGAGTTTCACATTTATTATATATTACCACTTGTGTATTAAAAAATATTATTAAGCCATTTTTCTACATTTACAGACACAAGCCTGAAGAGCTAGAGATATAACTATTAACATTTTGCACTCGGATGTCAAGTGTGACTCGACACAGTTAGCAACGGCAGCAGCTCGTATGTCGAGCCACACCCGACATGGAGTTTCACCACGAGGGGAATTGGGATTTTTGTCTATTTTTCCAATAACTTTTCTTGTAATCATCTGCATGAAAGGAAAAGGAAAGTTAAAGCTTAATTAATAGCATGGCTTGTTTTATTAATTAATAGTATCAACCCATTATGTCGTCTTCAACATAAATGCCGTTTCCCAAAGGATGCCACCACCTACGCAGATGTTTTTTGTAATCTATTTACTGTGTTGTAAGTTCTTTTTCATTTCTATTGTTTGCTCTTCATTACTTGGAAGTCAGGTAAATGTAAAGCAATGTCTTTTAGAGATTATTGGTGTCTGAAAAAAGATCGCCAGAATGTAAAGTTACCTCAGTCCGCTGATCCTTAGTTCATTGCTTTCTAGTTTGGACTTTTTCATTTCCTTTTCTTCCTAGTGTCCGCTGTCTCATCAAATATTCTGCCTGCTCTTTTTCTATCTATTGCATAGTCAGGAATCTTGAGTAGGAGGGTCCAAGATATGATCTATTATATTCATAGTAAAACACGAACCTTAGGCCTTTTCCTGGAGTCTAGCTTTTTTGAGGTTATATCATCATTGTTTGAGGATCATCATTCTCCTTGCATGGAAAGACAAGAGGATAGTCACAATGCTCAGTACGAGGGACACTGCAGAGACTGAGTCCATGGAAAGGAGAGTTCGTGCTGGTGGGAATGAAATAGTTTTCAAACCCTAGGTTGTGACAAGCTATACCAAGTTTATGGGGGGAGTTGATAGAGCGGATCATTACACAAGCACCTACTGTTTCACGAGGAAAACTCTAAAATGGTGGCGTAAATTGTTTTTCTGGGGGCTTGAGGTCAGTGTTGTAAATTCATTTATATTGTATAAAGAATGCCAACAAAGAAAAAATGAAAAACCAATCTCGCATGTGAAATTTGTTAGGAAACTAGTACACAATCTCGTTGGAGAATTCCGAGATGGTACACAAACTTCCAGGGTTAGATTACCATCCACAAACATAGAGCAACGTTTAGATGGAAAACTCCATATAATCACACCTCACCCTAACAAAAAACGTAAAGATTGTGCGGTTCGCTCTGACCGAAAAATCAAAGGAGGAAGGAGAGAGACGATGTATATCTGTGAGACGTGTGAATGTAAACCAGGTCTTCATGTTGGTGAATGCTTCCAAAAATATCATACCATGAAAAATTATAGAGTTTAAATTATGGTTTATCAATAAATTTATCAATAATTATGTCAAAAAATCCAAATTAATAAGTTTGTCTGAAAAGAAACTCCAGTTTTTCATTCTAGTGCCACGCTTAGCTAATTTGGGGTATTTAAAAAATTGAATCCCGAGTAGACTAAGGCAATCGAGCAAAAAAGCACCCAAAGAGTGGAAAGGGTTAAAATGCCTATCTACATTCATGCATGCAGGCTCTTAGAAATACATTCCAGACACATAGAATTACCGTAATATTTTCAGAATTAGGAGATAACGTGATGGCTTCCTTCCAGAATTTGCTGGCTCCAAGAAAGTCATTCCTCAGAAAGAACAGGTACTCTCCTTTGAGAATTAACAATTTTGCATTCAGTTCTGGCCTGTTCAGCGCCACTTGATCTTTGATAAAGCCATCAATGTCATCAATGGGATTATAGTTTTTATCCATCTTCATGCGGACCTAGAAAGAAGTCAAAAAGAGTGCCTTTTTATGTGCAATACAAAGGAAAAAATTTAAACCACATTAAGGCTGACCAGATCTGCTATAAGAAAAATAATCTGAGTGGCTGATTGAAAGATGATTCTTTGGGACTTGTATGGCAAAAAAGTAAAATATATTCAAGGAAAAATATATGCAGATCAAAGCACAAATTGGAAAAATTCTTCCAAATAGCACCCTTTTGATTTGAGAGCACCTCTGCCAGTCACGGTATGCTTACTGGAAGGCATCACCGGGAACCTCATTCTGGCACCTCGTAACAGCCTCCTTGACGTTATTAGCTAAGATATGAAGTGATGCTTAGTCTGTGTCCATCTGAAACCTCTTTTAAACAGTAAGTTATTGAGTAACTAATTAAAATTTCAAATATATGAGTACTCATGTGTTTAATTGTAGACCCATGAGTACATTGCTTCCAAGCAATGAAATAAAGGAAAAAGTGTAAAATACTCCACGATTCACACGAAGAGGTCGATTACAAGGACTGCGCAGGGTGGCCACCCACAACCACCATGGCCAACAATGTGATGCAAGTGAAGAAACTGTTGAACTCAGACCAACAACTGTTTCTTTAATGGCTGACAAGTCAAACATTCTGAAAACTCAAGTTTATGACATTGTTATGAACCATATCGGTATGCGGAAGGTGGGCACAAAAATGGTTCCAAAAGTGCTCACTGGTGACCAAAAGTCATGCCGCATTGAAACGTGCCGAGAAAACCTAAATGTGTGTAAACGTGATACCAAATTTTTGGACAAGGTGATCACATGTCACGAGACTTGGGTACTTGAATATGACTCAATCAAACAATGATTGGAGAGGCACCTGTCAGTGTCCCCTCGCCCTAAGGAAGGAAGCCAGGCTGAGCAAATCAAAGTTCAAGATCATGCTCACTGTGTTTCTTGACATCCACGGACTGGTTCATCACGAGTTTGTAGAACCTGGAACCACTGAGAACTCCAAATTTTACGTGGAAGTCCTCATAAGACTGAAATGCATCCGGCCGGACATCACAGACAACTGGAAGTTGAACCACGAAAATGCACCGGCACACAGAGCCTTCAGCAACTACCTGATCAAAGCACCCAAAACACCCCTGAGAGGCAAGCATTTCGGGACAGTGGATGGGATCATAACAGCTTGCACCAGAGCATTCAAGGACATTCCGAAGGAGGCCAACCGCAACACATTTGAGAGGTGGAAGTCTTGCTGGAGCTGATGTATCCGATATGAGCCGATGTACGCAGAAGGAGCTTATTTTGAAGATTTTTAAACACTTGTACCAAAAAGTTCAATAAATGATTTGCAATAGATTTACTGACATTACTTTCAGGACGAACATTGTTTAAAGTGAGATAGGAAAAGAGGAAATGGAGATGTTTCGGGGCCTTGCATGGTGTGATGGAAGAATAGGGGATATTACTGGAGTGATAGTTGTAGAGTAATATAAAAACTGAGGGCACGAAGGTCAGCAAGAGGTCACAATTACATTGAATATAAGAGTAGAAAGAAGCATGGTGAACATAGAACCAGCAACTGATTAAATATTACTAGTATAGATGAAAGCAGAGCAAATGAACTTGGTCACTGTTACATGCCACAATCAGGGTGTTCCTCTTGGGGAAACATTTGATAGTGATGGGAGATTGGAGAGCAATGATAGGCAAACGAAGAGAGGTTGATGAGGGTGGGGGTTGCAAGAAAAAGCAATTGAGTTCTACAGAAGATCAAGTTCAATCATCACCAGCACTTGGCTAAATGAGCTAACTCAGATTATTATATTATATTTAGGTAGAGATTTGGAAATAGCATGCTCAGTTCACACAGTTTCCTGGTGGCTGATTTGCACTCTGATCGCAATTTACCAGAAATGAAATGTAGCATCTGATTAAAAAAAATTAGGCAGGAGAGACGGGTTAGGAAATGGAGTACACAAGCATTAACTGGATTGATAAGGAAGGAGTATGAACAGGCTGCGGAGATAATCATGAGTGATGAAAAAGAGCTGAAAACTATCAAGGAAAAATAGGACTCTTTATCAAAATAGGGATATCAAAATCTGTAAAATAAACAAGGGCAACTTTTCATAGTTAAGGGCAAATAAACCAGGGATTATGGAAGAGATGGTTGGAAAGATTTGCGAGTGAAGGAAATGGGTGTAAATACACTGGTAGAAAAAAGGACAATGGGTTTAATAATTAATTGAGGCAGGTAACAAATATAGCAAAAGAAGCATGGCGGATAAGCATTGTGAGGATATGGAATTTTTCAAAAGAAGGGTGAGATTAGTGCACTGTATGGAAACTAGTGTATTACGAGTAAAACACAGGTAGGTTAAAACACTGTCAGACAGAAAGAAGGGAAGATGTGTGTTAACAATCACAGATAAATCAGGGAAAATTGAACCAGGAAAAATACAAGAGAGATGAAAATACAGAAGAACTTTATGGTAAAAATATTAGGCCAGCAAGATTAAACATAGAGAGAGAATATGAGGTAGATGAGGATAGCTTAGGTCCAGGCTTGATTCACCGTGAGATAGAAAGAGCATTAAAGCAATTCAAATCAAATATGGCCATGACAACATTACTGCAGGAATACAAGGGTAGTTTGAAAGAATCATCACCAGATGCCAGCACTAGCATAATGAGTTACTGGCATAGTAATAGATAATCCTTTATGAGTAAACGTGTTATGCATCAAGGGTCTGGGAGGGATCTGTGGCGCAGATGCTTCTCTGTTGCCGTTCCCATCTAGTGATACGTGATGATGGAAGAAATTGAGATTCAGGCTGTGATTAAACAGTCCATAAAGAATGGTTTTTCGTAAAGAAGAATTTTCATGGACGATTGTTAGTAGATGGATGGTAGATTTAGATAGTTGGGAAAAGAGGGTGAAAATGAATGTTTGCATGGTGAGGAGGACTGGCAAGCCTACAAGATGATGGGGAAAAAGGGGATGGAGACATGTGACCTAGACACAGGAAGCCAAAAGCTGAAGTCAGTAATTGAGTGCAACAATACTTAGACCATTCCACCAAAAGGAAAAAAATCAAAACACATTCTTTTTAGAGAAAGCTTGAGGGATTCCACACTCAAGAATAGTAAGCACTAAAACAACAGCCATTATCTTGATCAGTTATTTCCATGAATTTGATTATACACTAATATATGCCGGCACAAACCAGAATCCCTCACTCAAAAATCAATAGTGATCTTCTGGAAGGTAACATACGTCTGCATCACATCAATCGTCACCTTTATAGCGCAAACACTTCACGTTGCCAATGCTACACTGACAGCATTGACCAGCAGCAACTGCTAATACCAAGGAGCCACGGAATTCAAAGACCTGTGGTAAATGCACAGGCAGTTACTTGGTTGGAGGCGAGCAATTTTTGTAGGGTGAAATATAATGTGAAGTTTTTGGAGAGATAGGGTGAATACTTTGTGGAATTTCATAGCAGTGCACAGGGGAGGATCAAAATGCTTTGCTTACATAGGAAAGAATTTATTGCAGTCATCTAGTTTGGCCACACCAAGCATCACCTGGACTTCCTTTTCACTTTCTTGAATTTCCTTTGTGAATTTAATGTTTTTTTCAAGTGAGTTAATCAGAGTTGTTCCTGACCATAGGCACGATATGTCTTCTACACGATGGAGTCCAGATGATGCTACAGTATAGCAAAACTAGTTGACAGCAATAAATTCCACCCCATGGGTAAGTGAAGTATTTTGATTCTTCCTAGCGGATAATATGAAGTCAAATAATTGGGAAAATTGTTTGGTAATCATAAATCACTACTGACAACTTGGGAGATCCTCTTAAGTGTGTTTCCAAATCCTGCTTCCTGTTGATATATCCCTTGTCTGGGTTTTCAAATATAAGAGCTTATTGATTATATTGATGCATATGTACTACATAAATTAAACTACAGTTGGACCTTTAATAATGCCCATGCATCACCTTCAATTACATTCTCTTCATATTGATAACTTAGGACAAATTTACCATAACAACCTTTTGAAAAATTCTTGGATGACCTGCCATTTACAAAGAAAATATGTCATAATCCAAGGGAAGAAATAAGCTCAATGGCTGCCAACCTATTGTGAATATGCAGGACTCTTTGGGCATTTGTGTTCATGACTAACAAGCATTTAACATTTAAAGATTTTCCCATACTTTTTTATGAGACGTTCAATTCTGATAGCCAACATTACTGCATGAGGAAAAAAGAGCTTACAAGATTCTTCAAAATGAGTTTACAATATTTGCAATTCTATAAAATATGCACCTTCTAGGTTAAAACCAACTATGTGATAATTTTTCACATCAACAGCTATATGCCTCTTTATAGACTGAACTTAAAAAGAGTTCTAAAATTGTAGGGTCTTTGAAAGAAACAAGATGTGATAAATACAATGTCACAGGTATTCTTAGTCATGTGCATTGAGCAACAATCCACAACATTGAAGCCAATGTTTTAAAAACAAAGGTACTCTATCTTTGAAAAATTCTTTGAACCTGCAGGGGATGTCGCAACATAACTTATAATGGAGTCATTTGCTAAATGCATGTTTAAATGCAACAATTTCTAAGAGTAATAATCATTCCAAAAAGTTACTGTTGCGGCATCCCTCAAAGTAAACTGCGAGGTTACTTTACTGCACAGTTACTACAGCTACGGAACAGTTACTTCTTTACTGCAAAATTTGTCTGAGGTAAAACACCCAGGTGGGTGAAAGTTGGCTTTAACCTCGTAGACTGTGGTGAAATGTGCATGAATACCTGTGATATTGTTCTTGGATGCATGGTATTTTTGTCAGAGCATCTTGTGCCTTTTCAGTCCCCAAAATTTTGGAGTAGCTCCACTGGCTTAAGCACTTGGCCCGACATCAAGGGATCCAGATTTGAATCCTGGTTAAGGCAAATGAGTTTTACACTTTGAATTTTCTGCATTTTAATGTATATTAGTGGATGACTCAGTTAAAAGTTACTGTCGCGACATCTGCCATAGTTTTTTGAATTTTTAAAAGATAAATTTACTTTCTTTATCTCAGGGATGGGTAAGACATTGGCTGAGCTTATTGATGAGAAGGCTGTGGTTGAGAGCATCAAACTCTTTTGAGAAGTCAAGAAAGATTGCATCTAGTTGTGGATTTCTTGCTATTGAGGTGGCAGAATGGTGCTGAAAAACTTAAAAGGTTGGTCACATATGAAAGACCAGGAAGGAAATCATGCTGATTTTTGGACAGAAAAGGAGCTGTAAAATAATCAAGATGGCATAAAACAATTCTCTCAGCAACAGTAGAAAGAATGGGAAGCAAGGAGATAGGATGGTAATTAGAGACATCATTCTATGGACCTGATTTATGAATTAGAATGATGCTTGCGATTTTCCACTCAGTTGGAAAAGTGCCAAGGGGAAAAACCGATTCTATGGTAGTGGACTTAAAATAAAGTCTCTTCCGATACTCTCGTGAATGGCAAACAGGGGGGAGTGCTTTTAGGGGAACGGATGCAAGGAGGAAATTCAGAGTGTGCCAAACTCCGGTTCCTTGGAGACAAAATTGAAATAGGTGAAGTGTATGGATGAAATAATTCATGAAAAATTCATCATGAGTGTTGAGTTGGTAGCCATTAATAGGAATCCCAGTGAACGGACAAATTGAAATCACCAACAAGGATAATAGGGTTGGTTAATGGCTCTCAGCACAGAGTTTAGACAGCTTTCCAAAACTATTAACATCACTGGCAGGTGGACGGTAGAAACTACCCACAAAAATTCTGTTTAATTTGGTGCACTTACCACTAAATAGCCTTGTTTCACACCACGCTATTTTAAAGTCTGTTTCAGATTCTTGTGGTGCTTTAAAGAGTGCACTTGATTAATCGCAAGCAGCACACCACCACCACCTCTTGAGTCCTATCGTGGCGACAAATGCAACGTGAATTGGAGAAGGACAGTTCACTATTAACAAGCGGAAGGGCGAGCCAAGTCCCGGAAAAGGCAATAATATCTAATTGGGTGAGCTCATGGACTTGATAATCGCAAGTGGAGAGCTTGTTTATGCAAATGAACTTGCGATGCACAGGAGGGGTATGGGTTGATTTGTACATCACCAGAGAGTAAAAAAAGGAGTAGGAAGACAGCTACAACAACATTGTGGGTACTGAGAGAAGGCCACGGGGAATGAGCAACTGATAGCTGGGGTAACGGAGGCACCAGAGGGGCAGGCCACAAGATCCATAAGCCAGAAAACAATATCTTCTATAACTGGAGATCTCTTGGGGACAGAGCACACATTACACCCAGAGAAGGTTTACTGGACCAAGCAGCACAAACACAGATGCAAAAGTTCATTAAAAGAGGCGAATGCACAATGGAAATCCAGAAAAATACAGGACCCAGGGACATGCGTGACTCCTTGCTGGTTTCCATACTTGTATTTGTACCATTTGGTGGATGACTGCGTAAAAAGTTACTGCCATGCCATCCCCCACAATTCTTTGAAATTTAAAAAGTTGATTTACTTTATTTAACTTAAATAATTTATTTTCAATACGTTTTCATCTTACACATGCAAAAATATTTGAAGCAACACATTTCCCACCTGTATCATGAAACAGGCAGCAACAACATTGCCATTTTTATATGACAATTGAAAATATTTCAGAGCACCTTCCAGATTTTTAAAGTGTTTCTCCTCCAATGTACCAAGGCTCTGGTATACTGCTGAACTTTGAGGGTTCAAGGACCCAGCTTTTTCGAGGCAATCCTTGGCAAGAGGGATATCTTTATGAGGAGCAGGTAATTTCATAAGTCCATTTCCACATCTGAAATTAATGAATACAATATTAGAACCAACTAGTAGCATCTTCCATATCCAATGCGTAGCATCTTGCACGCGGATAGACTGCACAGCCAACCTCAAAGTAGAATTAAAGAATAGAAACCATTCTTAGGGCATTCAGCAATATAGTATAGCACACACAACTTTCGTCTGAACTAGTGCTAAACAAAGAAGACATGCAAAATCATACTTGACATGGGCTACAATCATTGAAGCCCAGAGATCTATGTACATTCCATTATCAATGCCTTTCCTTTCTCAGAAAACAGAAATGCACATCAAGGATAAGGTCTCCAATGTCAATGGTGCCAACCTAAAATTACAAGCAGCTCTCCAGAATATATGGCAACTTTATTTTTACAGTAGCAACCAGGCTCGTGTCACTGGTCAAACCTTTTTTTAGACCTTGTACTTGGCCATCTGTGAGAGGGTTTCGCAGCTACGAGGGTTGTCCCAGAAGTTCCTGACCCGGCAAAGAAAACAAAAATTTTGGAAAATAATGTATTTAAATACAACATAATCTCCTTTCAACTCTACACACTTTCCCCAGCGATGTTCAATAAGTTCGATACCCATTTTATTATAAGAACTGTCTCTCTTCTCAAAATAGCCGTTAACTGCCAACGTCACTTCTTCACGGTTGGAAAATCTTTGACCACCAAGCCATTTTTTTCAAGTTTGCGAACGGAAAATAATCCGAGGGGGCTAAATCTGGCGAATAGGGTGCATGAAGTGGCAATTCCAACTTAAATTCATGAATTTCGGCCATTGCAATAACGGATTTGTGAGCTGGTGCATTGTCTTGATGAAACGACACTTTCTTCTTAGCCAAATTCGGCCGCTTTTGCTTGATTTCTTGGCTCAAACATTGCAATAAGTTTGCATAATATTCGCCGTTGATAGTTTTTCCTTTTTCAAGATAGTCAGTGAAAATTACCCAGCACACATCCCAAAAAACTGATGCCATGACCTTGCCTGCAGATGAAATGGTCTTTGCATTCTTTGGATCCGGTTCTACCTTTTGAATCCATTGTTTTGATTGTTCTTTTATCTCAGGTGTGAAGTAATGGACCCAAGGTTATGAAACGGTGTAAAAATTCTGCTTTGTGCTATGAAACTTTGCTAAACACTCAATTGTAACATCTTCACGACACTGGATTTGCTCGAGTGTGAGCAAACACGGCACCCATCTTGCACACAGCTTTCTCATGTCCAAAATTTCAGTTAACATACGACGTACCGCACTTTTTGAAATGCCTACTATGTCTGTTAGATCTCGCACTTTCAGCTGACAATCATCCAGTATCACTTTGTGGATTCTCTTCACAGTTTCTGCAGTCGTCACCTCATTTGGTCGACCAATGCGATGCTCGTCAGAGTAGATCCAGTTCAGTTTTTATATCGGTTGGGCCGAGGCCTTTCAAATAAAATTATTGTATCACATAACAATGACCAATTTTCTCCAGTTTCATAAATTCACTGTAAACAGTTCAATATTGATGGCTGCTAAACAAATACTAAACAACGAGGTGTCTTCAAACTTGAAAAATAGGCTTTATAGATTGTGTTCTTTCTAATACAGTGATATTTTTCAAACAACTACCGCCATCTCTTGGTCAGCCGGGTACTTATGGGTCTCCCCATGTACATATGCACAGACCATTTCTCTTCTAAATGAATCTCTTGCATCATTACATTGTCCCGGAAAAATCAGCAATAGACATATCGATCTCCTATTTTCTCAATTCAGTTAAAATAATATTTTTTGAAATAGTATTCATATTCTTCTGGGGATTTATTATCCAGTTGTTACATGTTCCTCAAGCTTTGGCCATTTGGGACAGCATGAGCATCAAGGGAAAAGAAAGGAATAAACACTTCATAAAAATACCTCTAAGAAACCAGCATACTTAAATACATATTGGCAGAAAACATAGTTGTCTCGCGGTATCGGGGAAAATTTATCTATAAATTAAATACCGCGTCACAAGTTGCAGTTCATTTATAGACCTTTCTTGAGGGGGAAGGAGCCTCATGATAGGGGCCTCACCCTTGCCAGATAGGTCGAAGGTTAGGAGCCAGAGGAATGGTAGTCCATGCAGTGTTTGTCTCAGTGAGGATGCTGCGAAGACGTCTGACCCCAGAGGGGCGGCCATCGAGTGATGGCGTCACATTAAAAACACTATTGAGGAAGGCAGCGGGAAGCATTTCCTTTTCTCTTGAGCTTCATGATGGGCATGATGGAGAAAATGAGTCCTGGCAACTTTGGGACTCAGCTCAATTGGCCACGCTTCATGCCTGGCAGTGGAAGGATATGGACTCTGACCACAATTTAGTTGTTAAGAAGTGCATCACCTGATTCAAAAAGATAAACCAAGGAAAATGGTTTAGGAAAGGGAAAAGCAACATAGAAGTACTAATCAGGTTGGCAAGAAAGGAGTACCAGAAGGCTGCGGTGAAAATCATGAGTGAGGAAAGAGAGCTCGGCCCTGAAGATCTAAGTCTTCCAGGATTTACTCTGCGTTGATCAATATTTCTGGGACAGAAATATGGACCCAGACTAAGATTTTCCTATTTTAAGACTTAAATCTTCAATATCTGCGCATCATGTAATCCTTAACAAGGGAGAGCTGGTCACTATTAGTGAAAAAATGGGAACATACAAAAAAAAGGATATCTGAAGCCACAAAACAAACTATAGGAATAGTGAATAGGAAAAGGACAAGGAAACCATGGACCAGACAATTAGAAAGATATATGAGAAGGAAATGAAATACAGAGTTAGGTAAAAGGAAACACAAAGGGTTAAATAATTAACTGTGGTGGGTAAAAAATAGAGTGAAAGAAGCATGGTAGAAGATACTAAGTGAGAACATGGAAAGTTTGCAGAGTAAGGGTGAAATTGGCACACTACACAATTAAGTTAAACCTTTGTCAGGAAGTAGGAAGGGTAAATCTTTGCAAACAATCAAAGATTTATCTGGGAAAATATTAGTTGAACCAGAAAAAGATTCAAGAGAGATGAAAGAAATATATGGAAGAATTGCATGGTAAAGGCATTAGGCCATTAAGATTAGAAACAGAAAGAGGATATAACATAGATGAGAATGGCTTAGGTCCAGGGTTACTTGATAGTGAAATGGAAAGGGCATCAAGGTAATTGAATTCAAATAAGGCAGTGAGGTAGACCATATTCCCACCTAAATACTTCAAAGTTTTTATGAAAAGGTGGGAGGGATAGTTTTTATGGGCTAATTCATAGAATTTAAGAGGGAATGATTTGGCCTAAAGACTTCATCAGATGAGTTTCAGTTCCTGACCCAAAATGTGAAAGTCAGCAATACATGACGAATACACAAAAATAAGATTCATTTCATGCAGCTAAAGTGACTCTCAGAATTATTAATACCAGGATGAAGAGTAGGTCAAATGGGGATGATCAGTTTGGGTTCAGGAAGGGGAGCGGCATGAGTGATGCCATTAACTAACTTAAGATAGAATACATCAAGATGCATTTCTCGGTTTTGTAGATTCCGAGAATTCACTTGATGGACTGAATTGGCTAGAATAGAGGAATGAATCACAGGAAATAGGAGTGGATTGGAGAGAGAGGAAACTAATCTGCAACCTGTACATGTCTCATACTTCTATCAAGTGAGAGTGGGGGATGAAGAGTCCGGATGGGTTGTTTCAGCAACAAGAAAAAGACGTGGTTGTCCGTTGTCACCAGTGCAGTTCAATGTAAATGTGGGGAAAATTGTAAAAAAAGGCATGGGAAGAACTGGAAATGTGAATGAAAGTTGGAGGATTATCATTCCTTATCCATAAAATCAGTTAGGTTTGTTGATGGTCAAGCTATAGATTGTTATTCAGCCAAGGCATTGCAAGCATTGCTGAGTGAACTGGAAATGCAGTGCAATACTTATGGAATGAGAATAGAAATAATATTAACATTAGAACAATGTTAACAGTAAATGCTAACAAAATTAAGGTTTTGTGGTTTTCCAGAAATAGAAAGGCTAAGTTAATAATCAAAATAGGAGTTCATAAACTAGAGCATGGGGAAGTTCATCTCTCTCGTATGCATTCCGTACCAAAATGGTCAAAGTAGCAGGGACATAAGATGATGAATTGCGTTAGGCAAAGAAGCTTTCTCAAGGAGGAGGGAACTTGATTGGAGGTTTTTCAAATAAGGGTGTGGAGAAGGACAGAGGTCAAGTGAACAGAAGAAAATAAATGAGGAAGAGCTAGGCATGGTAGGGGAGGAGAGGGCATTGTTGGGATAAATCATAAGGAGACAGCAAAGATGATTTACGAGTGTTTTGATTGGTGAATGGATGTTGAAAACTGTGATAGAAGGGAGAATGTGGGGCAATTGAGGAAGGTGTATATAGTATGATAGGGTTGTTGGATGGAATGAAGGGATGAATGGAGTTTGTGGAATTTAACAGCGACTTACTATAACGCCTGATTTTAGGTTGTATTTTTGGCTACAAGAAATTGCTTAGGTTGTGCCCATCCTGTCCACCTACCTTAACCAGGAGAATACAAAAAAATATGATTATGACTACATTACCATAATAATTATTGTAGTAGATCACAATTATTTTGTTGACATGTTTTGTTCATTGATGCAACTTATATCATGAATAATGTGCATGTAATTACTAGATCATTGGACCAATAAAATGCATCAGATTTTAGCTCACCTTCTTAAAGTACTGTATGTCTGGCTGTCCAATTCCAATGCTTTAATGTACAGTTTCTTGGCTTCACTGTTCAAATGACCACACATTTTGTCTGTAATTTGCACTTCATTTCCAAATTTTCCACTGGTACTAGCCTCCCTGTACGAATCAGCAAGAGTTGCCAAACTGACTGCAAAAGGGTTTATCTTCACAGCTCTTTCAAGCAGCCGGAGCTCTTCTTTGGAAGGCATCTGGAATAAATTCATAAGCCGGATAGCAATTAATAATGAAACTGTAGTCTTATTCAAGCCAATGAAGTACAAGCAATGCACTGCATGCAGTTGTTGAGTAAAAACCAATTTGTTGTGAAAGTGAATTTCAGACAAGGGGACAAAGTGCGTCAATTATGCAAAAAAAATCTACTTTTGGATACTCTTTTATTTCAGTTCTGATAAATGTTTTTTTTAGCAGTCTAATGAGATTATTTTAGGTAGTGCTATAAAATTAATAGCCTCACACAAGGCAAATATGCATAGCAGAAAGATGAGAAAAATACAAATTAAAATCATGAATGTTGCACTGAGCAATTTAAGTGAACTCCTCCGGCTGAAATGTATTCATAATGAAATAAAAAACCTAAATTTTCTGAATATCATGTTAGAAGGCTAAATGTTAGTGAATCCAAGAAGAGAAAGGAATATAATGGATTTTATAGGCGGCAAGAAGGAAAGTAGAAAAGAATAAAAAGAGGGAGTTTTGTATGGCTAATGAGAGTTAACGTTTGAAGGGAGCATTCAAATGTTTATCACCGTGTGTATAATGGTGCGACCAATTTTATACACAAGTTTGATGACTTCAGGCTCTAATGTGTAGACATTTTCAGTGAAACAAATTGTATTTTTCCAGCAAGTACTAGGTTAAAAGTGTTTTTAACATAAAACCAAATAATGCTGGGAACCTTGAAGGCTTTTGAGCTCTGTATGTTAGAATTTTTTAATTTTGGTACATTATTTGGCTATTCAGAGATTTCAGAGAATAAGAATTCAGTTATTGTTTTACTATGAGCGAGAAGCACATAATTTTTTGCAAGTGATCATTTTTGTACGTTGATCATTCAATAAGTTTTTAGAAATTATACATTATTTGGCTATTCAGAGATTTCAAAGAATAAGAATTCAGTTATTGTTTTACTATGAGCGAGAAGCGCATAATTTTTTGCAAGTGATCATTTTTGTACGTGGATCATTCAATAAGTTTTTAGAAATTACATAGTGCCAGAAAAAATTAGCTCTTAACCAGCCTCATCTCTCACTAGATTGCTGTTCAAGTTACACAAAAGGTTCCCGAACTTTTCGAATGGCACACCTTCAATTTGTTATTTTTTATTCCGCTTGGAGGCTTTATGTCTGAGGAAACTTCCCAAATAACCACCTTCAACCACTTTGTCAATATCTTGTTTTGTTGATTACGAGGGTGGTCCCATAAGTACCCAGCCTGAACTAGAGATGGCGGTAGCTGTTTGAAAAATATCACTGTATTAGAAATTATGGCATCTATAAAGCGAATGTTTCAAGTTTAAAGACACCATGTTGTTTAGTATTTGTTTGGCAGTGAACTCTTTCAGTGAATTTTTGAAAATGGAATTGATTAGTCATTGTTATGTAATACAATACTTTTATTTGAAAGGCCTCAGCACAACCAACATGAAAACTGAACTGGATTCTACTCTGGGTGAGTCTGCTCCCTCGTTTAGAACAGTAAAATATTGGGTAGCAGAGTTTAATGAGGCCATACCAGCTGTCAAGACGAGCATCGCATTGGTCGACCAAATGAGGTGATGACTCCAGAAACGGTGAAGAGAGTCCACAAGGTGATGCTGGATGATCGTCGACTGAAAGTGCGCGAGCTAACAGGTATAGTAGGCATTTCAAAAAGTGTGGTGCATCGCATATAGTAAAAATTTGGACATGAGAAAGCAGTGGGGTGCCATGTTTACGGATATTACTTCAAAACAAAAGTGCAATCTTCACAATGGATTGGTGGAACATCCCCCCCGCCCCGACAAATTCACTCAAATGTCAAGGTTATGTTGATTGTTTTTTTGTGAGGCAAAGGGGGTCGTGCATCAGGAATACCTACCTAAGGGTCAGACAGTCAACAAGTAATACTCCACCTGGTGGTAATGAAACGCCTAGGAGAGCAAGAATCAGGGGAAAACAGCCCAAAGTTTGGTGGGGCGGTGAATGGTTTTGTCACCATGTCAACATGCCAGCTCATTCGCCTCTCAGAACTTGTGAGTTTTCAACCAAAAGCAAGACCGCTGTGCTTTTCCACTCACCATACTCACCAGACCTGGGCCCCATGTGACTTCTTCCTGTTCCCCAAATGAAAACCCAACTTGAAGGAAAAAGATTAGCCACCATTCTAAAGAGAGAAAACTTCAACGGAGAAGCTTATGAGCATTCTGGAAGAAGCATCCCAGGACTGTTTCAAAAAGTGGAAACACCATGGTATACATTGGAGAGGAGACTAAATACTTTGAAGGGGACCATGACCAATAATTTGTCAGTGAAGTATATTTTTGTTATAAAGAAGTTCGAGAAATTTTTGA
This sequence comes from Hetaerina americana, assembly GCF_022747635.1. NCBI lineage: Eukaryota > Metazoa > Arthropoda > Insecta > Odonata > Calopterygidae > Hetaerina > Hetaerina americana. The sequence continues at coordinate 6,212,005 of NW_027286786.1, read as the reverse complement.
ACAGACCTCTTATATCCATCGCGTGGTTTCATTTTCACAGTCTATTGAAGCAACAAACTTAAGTTTGGTTGGAAATACGGGCAAAAAGTTTAGTGTGGTGATTAAACACTTCCATTGAAAGAGGTAAATTACTTCTGGACACTTCTATTTAGAGGTCGAAACCAAGTCGAATGAGGTTCATGGCACATGTGTTTGCGAATATTTACAATTGGGCAAATGAGTTTGAACATCACCATACATCCATACATGATGAACATTGTCCGGGACGTCCAATGGAAGTGCCTTCCTCCCAAATTACTGACAAAATCCACAGTATGGTTTTGAATGATTGATGAATTTGAGTTAGCAAAATAGTTAAGGCCACAGGCATACATATCACTAGGTACAATGTTTTCAATTTTGCACAAAAAATTGGGCGTGAAAATAATAATAATCTCAGCAAGATGGATGCTGCGTTTCCTCTCAGTGAAGAAAAAATTACTGTGACATCCAATTTGGAGGCTGGTTTGATGCTTTTCTATCATAACTCTGATAAATATCTGCCTCTATTTATAACTGTGGATACACCTTTCAACACTCCCAAAACAAAGCTACCTCTGAAATCCAACTTTCTTGAGAGCCTTAAGAAGTTGGGAGAAACACTGGGAAGAGTGTATGAAGCCAAAACAAGACTAAGATGAAAAATAATAAAAAAATATGATCAAAATATAGTTTCTCTTTTTTTCTAAATACTTATTGAACATCCCACATACCATGATGCTATTGTCCTACCGCAAATGAAATCACAAAATGACAAGTGTATTGAATTTGAAACAGCGCGTCACTTTTTAGAAATATTAGTCACAGCCGGACAAAAACTATAGAATAAAGTTGGACTCACCCCAGCCCTGTGTTTTATTCTACGTAGCTGTCCATGCAGTTTTCCCAAACTGTAATACCATGCACCTCGCCTTGAACCACATTCATCTGGATCTAATTTGATTGCAGATTCTAGCAATTTTACAGCCATTCTCTTGGAGAGCAAACCAAACTTTCCCAACACCTCTGCATTTAATGCAATTAAGGCTGCTTTGGCAGGGTTGCCGAGTCTCTAAAGAAAGAATGATGCATTGGAATAAATAGTTAAATTTTAATCAATATTAAACATTCCACATAATTATGCACTGCCCCTGGTGATGATTGGTACATTTAAAAGATAATTTTCCCCCCTTACACAGTGCAAGCATCTCCTCCCTCTCCATTGCTTAAATCATTGAAAGTCAGTGATATATAATTACGGGCATTCTACTAGTTATAGTAGGATTCGGCTGGGCCTAAACTACCAAACTCTGGTCTCTCCCAGCAAAACACAACCTGAAATCCAACCTTAACAATATGCCCCTCTTCAATTCCACACACTTCCTTCCTCCCTTCATCCCATCCAATATCCTCATCCTATTCCAGCCCTTTCCTCATTTTCCTAACATTCAACCCTCTATCACAGTCTCCTACACCCCATTCCATGCAACAATTTCGGAGTGTAAAAATCATTTGTCTTAGCTGAGATTGTAACCCAGATCCCTGAATGTCCTGCGGAGTGCTTTAGCTAATTAATCTACCTCTTACTCTCCAAAATGTTGTGGCCTTTAAAGGAACAAGAGGTTGCGACAAAATACTGTACACACAATGTCACAGGCTTTTATAGTCGTGCGGGAAGTGGGGTTAAAAGGTTAAAGTTCACAAGGTTAAACCCAACTTTGAATACTGATGTTTTACCTTTGAAAAATTTCAAGAAACTGTGGGAGATGGCGCAACAGTAACTTTGAACAGAGCCATTCGCTAAGATTGTTGCATTGTAACGCACACTTAGTGGACGACTCTGTCAAAAGTGGAGATCAAGATGGTGCAGTGGCTATTGTACCAGCTTACCACCCAGAGGGCCCGGGTTCAAATCCCGGTGCCGTTGAATATTTTTTAGTGGTATCTCGATCCCCACTGGAGATACTTTGTGGAGGGCACTTTGAGGGAGTATGCCGTCCGTCGGATGGGCCGTTAAGCTGCGGACCCCTTGGCAACTTTCATTAAGAGTAGGCTAATGCTGATGCTGGGTTTTTCTCCATCCTTAATGGAGCAAATGACCTTAGCTGTCGGCGCCTCCCCTAAATACTACTACTTTGTGGAAAGTTACTGTTGCATCATCTCCCGAAGTTTCTAAGAATCCCATTGCCAATTTGTGTCGAGTTTTCCTACTTCCTTTTGATTTCTCCCAACAATTCTCTCTCTTACCCCACCATACCTAGCACTTCCTCATTTGTTTTCCTTTTTATCCACTCGACCTTCTCCATCCCTCTCCACATCCTCATTTTAAAAGCCTACAATCTATGCCAATCATCCTTCTTCAATGACCATTACTGTGCCCTACAAAACCATGCTCCATATCAAAGTTTTAACGAGCCCCTTCTTAACAACCTTACTTGACGTCCCTCTCATCAACTCCCTCCTCTGTTTGAAAGCTTCTTTGTCCCACAGAATTCTTCTCCTCATGTCCCAATTTCTTTGACCATTTTGGTCCAAAATATTTCCGAGTTACCTAAACTGTTCCCCATGCTCTAGTTTTTGCCCTCCTATTTTAATGCTTAGTTTAGACTTTTCCTTTCTGCAGAAATCTCATAACCTTTGTTTTATTAATATTGACTCTAATTCCATATCTATTGCACTGAATCACCAATTCACTCAGCAATGCTTGCAACCCCTTGGCTGACTGAAGAACTAGATCTTGGTCATCAGCAAACCTAACTGATTTTATGGATCCCTTGCCAACTTTCATTCCAATTACCACTTCTTCCCATGCTTCTTCAACCATTTCCTCCATTTTTAAGTTGAACAGGACCAGTGATAATGGACAACCCTGTCTTATTCCTCTTCCCAGCACTACCCATCAGGACTCCATCCCGTACTCACAACTGAGCAAACTGTACATGTTTCGGTTAAGTCTCCTATCTATTCCCATTTTATAGAATATATTCATTAGTTTTCCCAATTCACTCCATCAACCGCCTTTTAGAAATCTTAAGAAACAAGCAAATACTTCCTGATTACATTCCTCTGTATTAGTGCCCTAATTACTGCAATGGCATACCTCTGCTCTTCCTAAACCCAGACTGAACATCCCCCAAGTAATCATATGCCATTCTTCATCCTCCTCATGTTGCTGATCCTGAGAACCACTTTAGCTGTGTGAGAAATAAAACTTAGGGTTCTGCAATCCTCACATGATGTATCCTTCACCCATCTCAATTTATTTATTTAACCTCGTGGACTGTGGTGCCTTGTGCACGACTACGAATGCCTGTGACATTGTATGCACAGTATTTCGTCACAACATCTTGTTCCTTTAAAAGCCCCAAAAATTTCAGAGTTTAAGAGGACACCTCGATAGCTTAAGTGGCTAAAGCACTCGACCGGATATTGAGGGATCTGGGTTTGAATCCCAGTCAAGGCGAATGATTTTTACACTCTGAAATTGTTGCATTGAAATGCACATTAGCGGATGACTCCGTTAAAAAGTTACTGTTGCGGCATCTCCTGCAGTTTCTTTGGTATTTATTATCTCTTTGCACCTTTTGTTACCTAACTCTATGTTTACATTCTTTCATTTCTCTCTCTCATCTATCTTTCTAATCATAATAAAGAAAAGACTATAGTTTGTTTTAAAGATTTCGATATACTTTTTTTTCATACATTCCCATTTTTCCCAATTGGTACTCAGCTCTATTCCCTCAATCATGATTTTCTCTACATCTAGCTGATACTCATTCCTTGTCAATTCAGTCAATGCTCTCATTCTAAAATTTAAAGAGAGAATAAATGATACTGCACCCAGCCATGGCGATGAACTTAAGGGGGCAGGGGGGAACAACTCTTCTCATTCCTCATGTAGGTGCAGGTACATTTCGAAAGCTTTTTTAATTCAAAATTACTTCCATGTTCATTTTATTCTCTGAATGGCATCCCCTGTTTGCTGCCAAAACCAATGCCTGGAATCATTTGGATTCCAGGCACTTGTTGGAAAAACTTTGGAAGAAGGAGTGCATCACCCTTACCCCTGTGATTTGTGAAATTAAAATAAAATAATCAGAAACTACCTTTCTATGAACAAATTACCTTCAAAGGAGCAACACCGGAGATAATTTCATCTGCCATTTCTGCATCTCCATTCAGAAAATGCAGATGAGCCCTCACTGCTTGAGTACAATGGGTAAGTCCTTCCATAATGCCCTTGAAAAACTCATCTTCAGCTTTTTTACTCAGGAGTTCTTCACAATTCTCCAAATGTTTGAATGCTTCACTCAGCTTCCCTGATCGACTGGCCAAAAATGCCGCATAGATTTGGAAACAGAACGTCCTCCATTCTTGATCAGACAGTTCTGATAGCATCTCAGTCATGTGATCTTCTATTTCTTCAGTTGAAACATACTCTGACCAGACAAATGGACAGTTGACTACATAGAAGGCCTCTGGTAAAGGGCCATATACCACTAGTTTAGCCCCTTCCTCTGCCAAAGACAAATTGCTTAGCCCCGTTTCTATTTCTCCAGCATCTTCGTTCATGAGCCCCATCGAATTTAGTAGTTCCAGCTCCCTTCTGAATGATTCTCTTAATTCTGGAGGTAACTTCAAGTCAGACATTCTGGAAGAGACTGTGAATTAACACTTTAAAACATAATAACTCAATGTACAGGATTAAAAATATCAATAAACAATCAAGACAGCAAATTTGAAGGCAATTAATTTCTGCAATTCGGTTCAATAACTTTGTATGCATTTCTGATGATAAAAAGATTGAAAAGTCCCTTAAAAATTTCTACACCATGATATAATTTATGAAATATCACAGCCACTCAAAAGCATTGAAAATAGCTCAAAAACAACTAGTAATTCCATTTTCTGTGAAATAAAACTCATCTGCTGAACATGGAAAACCCTTTTTGCCTAATCCAAAGCAAAATTTCAAGACATGGCCTGTGAGAAGATATATTTCTGTTTGGTACATTGATAAGTGATGCTCATCCCATTGACGGTTAAATTAGAATAATTATTAATTTTTTTAAATACTTCTTCAATGTGTCCAATAAATAGCTGGAGTGAAAATTGACACTATGCTTTAGATTGGGATTTAATAGCATTATTTAATTTTTAACCATTTCCTCCTTCCTGTTCCTCGTGAAAGCTTCTTTGGCTGATGCAATTCTTCTTCTTATATCCCTACTACTATCACCATTTTGGTCCAAAACACTCCCACGATATGTAAACTTTTCCACCAGCTTGAGAACTCTTTATTTTAATATTTAACTTAGATTTCCTCTTTCTGGAAAACCACATAATCATTGTTTTATTTACATTTATTCTCATCCTATATATACCGCAATGAGTTTCCAATTCACTTAGCAATGCTTGCAATCCCTTGGCTGACTAACAAACTAGAGCTTGGTCATCAGCAAACCTAACTGATTTTATAAATTCCCCGCAAACTTTCATCCTTACCTCCACTTCTTCCTATGCCTCTTTAATCATTTCCTCCACATAAAAGCTAAAAATGTACAACCTTGCCTTATCCTCTTCCTAACACTGCCCATCTCAGCTCTCCATCAGGACTCAGCTCCCTCAGACCTGAGCAGTCTGAGACACATACAGGTTACAGATTAATCTCCCATCCCTCCATTCTATTTCTATTTTCTGCAATATATTCATAAGTTTTCCAAATTCACTCTATCAAATGCCCTTCGAAATCTAAAACCTACTGCTTACTACGAGGGTAGTTTTGGCACAAGGCACAGTTCTAGTAATTTTAAATCGGATACATTTTAATCATGCTCCTGCAACCAATAAAAGACATATTGAAAAAGAAAACTTGGTTTTTCCACATAAAATATTTATTCACGACCTAGGTTTCGACGCTCAGCGTCATCATCACCTGAAGATGACGCTGAGCGTCGAAACCTAGGTCGTGAATAAATATTTTATGTGGAAAAACCAAGTTTTCTTTTTCAATATGTATCGTTTCCACAAAGTGACGCCTGAAGTTATCTCCTTTTTCAATAAAAGACAGTTTTCGTGCATTATACTGCTGCATTTGGTATATGTATAAAGAATATTTCACCAGAGGGTGATAATCTTTAAATAGCCATCATTTTGACAATCACTTCAGTAGAATAGCCTTGTGAGTGTGTGTCACAGTTTGCAGGCATTAGGTACAATATTATGCTATTCAATGCGGAGTATTATGTGAAATTATTGCTATGTTCCAGCGAAGAAATCAAGCAAAAGCGGCCGCATTTGGCTAAGAAGAAAGTGTTGTTTCATCAAGACAATGCACCCGCTCATAAACCCTATTCATCAGATTTAGCCCCCTCGGATTATTTTCTGTGCGCAAACTTGAAAATATAGCTCGGCGGTCTAAGATTTTCCAACCTTGAGGAAGTGATGTCGACAGTTAATGGCTATTTTGTGGAGCAAGACTTCTAATAGTAAAAAGGGTATTGAACTTATTAAACATCGCTAGGAAATGAGTATAGAGCTGAAAGGAGATTATGTTGAAAAATAAATACATTTTTTTCCATTTTTTTTTTTCTTTGTTGTGTCGGGTACTTTTGGGACCACCCTTGAATATGCTGCTGCAGATGAGGAGGAGGCTACTTAAGAAAGTTGCTGACTGAAAAAAACAATGAAACCTTTGGCCAATTACATGTCCACGTGAAATTCACATTTTCTCATGGTTGGGCGCACACAAAAGAATCCCTACAGTACCCACATCTGTGCATAGAGCAGGGAAAAACATTTACAAGCATTTATACTCCATCATGAATTACCAACCAACTTCTGCCTTTTCATGAAAAGTGGCCAAGCCAGGCATGAAAAGGTATTTCACCATCTGGCATCTTTGTCTTCCAAAAATAACTTAGGCAATTGGGAAGATTGGATGGGTGACATGGATTGTCTCTCTGCTTCTCCCACTTCTACGAAATTGTGTGAGCCCCACCAAACTCAATACATTTCCTTGCACTAGCTAGTTATTCCTCAAATTTCCACTGTGAAGTCGTTTGAGAGCATAAAAGTGAGGTGTAATGCATTGTAGAACACATTCTATGATATCATGTAGATGAATTCTAATGTTTTCTAACCTCAAAGCAACAGAATTTTTGGACCCAAAATCAAGCTTGAATATGCATTTGAAACACCATTTGACATCATGTCTGATGTGACATGGAATACTTTTAAGACTCCATAAACTCCAAGTATTTTAACACATTTTTTTTGAGAGTACAGCTAAAAAATTTATATTGAAAAATGCAGCACTTACTCAAGTGTTGTATTTTTTATGGTAAGTAAGGCTAATGAAGATGGACAGCTGACTCATCTCAGCAATACTACCTTGATCAAAAATTTCCCGGAATTTATTCAGAAAATTAAAAATACAAGTTTATTCATCTAAATCTATATTGTCCCCTTCAAAGTAATCCCCATCGACTGCAACACACTTATGCCAGCGCTTGATCCAATCCTCGAAACATTTTTTATATTCGGTTTTCGGTATGTCCATCAGTGCTTCCTGCGATTTTTCCATTACTTCCTCTCGGCTGCTAAAACGCGTTCCCCGTAATGGTTTTTTAACTCGATTGAACAGAAAGAAGTCACAGGGAGCCAAATCAGGTGAATTCGGTGGCTGTTGGATGGTATTTGTTGCATTTTTCGTCAAAAAATTACGAATAATGATAGCACTGTGCGACGGTGCGTTATCATGGTGCAAAATCCACGAGTTTTCTGCCCACATTTCTGGTCTCTTTCGGCGAATTGCTTCACGCAAACGTCTCATAACGCCCAAATAATACTCTTTGTTTACTGTCTGGCCTTCTGGCAAAAATTCATGATGCACTACACCGTCGTAATCCATGAAAACCGTCAGCATTGCCTTCTTTTTTGACTGAAAACGACGTGGTTTTTTTGGTCTCGGCTCATTTGGTGAACGCCATTCACTTGCCTGATGTCTGGATTGCGTGTCGTACTCATAAACCCACGTCTCGTCTCCAGTAATGATCCTTTTGATGAATGTGGGATCGGATTCAGCCTCGCAAATCATGTCTTTTGCGACGTCAACACGGTCTCTTTTTTGCATGAAATTGAGGTCTTTTGGCACCAACTTTGCTGCTACACGACGGAAACCCAAATCATTAACCACAATGTCTTGGGCGGATCCATAGGCAATGTTCAAGTCCTCCGCTATTTCTCTGATGGTTAATTTGCGGTTATTGACCAACATTTCTTTTACTTTATCAATTTTTTCACCGACTTTCGATGTCGATGGTCTGCCACTGCGTTCATCATCTTCGATTGACTCACGACCACTTCTGAACCGCTCGTGCCACTGGTAAACGACCGTTTTTTTTAGAGAATCGTTGCCGAAACACTTTTCCAACATTTCCAACGTCCGTGCGCCACTAAATCCGTTTTTTACGCAAAATTTAATACAAGTTCGTTGTTGCAAATTTAAATCCATTTCTGAAATTGTAAAAAATCGCCAACACACACAGAGATAGATGTACTCTTGGCTACGTAACTTTTGCAAATGTCAAGTTATGACACTAAGATTTAAAGGGAATATCAACAACAGATGTACCAATTTAACAAAAAAAACAGAACTCAAATCGGAACGATGGGAGCGCCACACGGTGGTTATTCCGGGAACTTTTTGATCAAGGTAGTATAAAACTTAAGTGAAGAACTACCATTGGCCTGACAGTCAAGTTAGTATTTGGGCACAAGTACAGGGTGCGGCATATGACATCATTTTTTCAAACGGAAAATGCTTTCCAAAAAGGAAGTTATGTTGCTGCATCCTTTATAACAAAATGATTGTGGCTTGGGATGGCTTTGTGGGTGTTCAGAAATAAAAGAATTATATTCCTGGCTATGTCTTCTCTTTCCCAAAGAGAAACTAGACGCTATTGTAAGAAAAAATGGTGAGAGAGGAAATTAGAGCTACTGGCTATTTTTAAAAACAAGCTGGCTTACCCACACAATATTACTGTGTCCCCTTCAATCTGAGAATCCAGTAAGTGTTTTAATGAAGTGCATAGAGGTGACATTTTACGAAAAGATCACATTCAAACATATTCACAGAGTACTTTAGGGTCTGGTAACACACACAATGACATTTGATCTGGTTTGTTGATTCAAGACAAGGACAATTAAAAATTATATTTTTCAAAGCCCAATTTGTGTAAAGCATGAAAGCTTTTTTCAACAGTTAAGCCAACGAAGGTGGGACAGCTGAGGAAAGATTTTTACTTAGCTTACCTTACTGTCACCTAGCTGACATTTAGCTTAGACCAGCAAATTTACACCCTTCTGCTTCATTTGCTGATGATCTTGGACAGCTTTGGGTGCAAAGGTAAGTTATTATTATTTAGATATCAATGAGCTGTTGTCATATTGAGGGAAGATATTAAGGTTATAGAAGTGCGTCATCTGGAAACACATTTAAGGCAAAACGAAAGGTGTTGCGTTTGTTTACATTGAGTCGTTACACAGCAGCAGCAGTTAGTGTCTCAACACGTTTGTTGCCACGTGCAACGGCAGCAATTAAGGAGCTAGAGGAAGAGCGTGTGTGAGTGAAATTTTGTTTCAAACTTGGCAAAAGTGCTTCAGAGACATTTGGAATGATTCAGCAAGCCTTTGTTAATGAGGCTATGGGTCAAAGCCAGTGTTTTGAGTGGTACTGTCATTTTAAATCGGGCAGAACCTCGACAGATGAAGATTTGCATACAGGGTGGCCTTCCACTTCGACAGACCCTAACCATGTCAAATTGGTGAACGGTTTGGTGCAGGCAAATCGCCGTTTAACTGTTAGGGAGATAGCCGAGGAAGTGAACATTAGTTTTGGAACCTGCCAGACAATTTTGACAGACATTTTGGGCATGACGCATCAAAATTCGTCCCGCGAGTGCTGACTGATGAACAGAGACAAAAACGAGTGGACATTCGTCAGGAACTCCTGGATCAAGCCAATGCCGACCCAGAGTTTCTTAAAACCATCATAACCGGCGACGAAACCTGGGTTTACAGTTATGGTGTTGATACAAAGGCCCAGTCTCATCAATGGAAAGGTCCTCATTCTCCGCGACCAAAGAAAGCTTGCATGTCCTGGTCCAATGTGAAGGTCATACTGGTGTGTTTCTTCGATTGGCAAGGGCTGATTCATTATGAATACATCCCTCAAGGTCAAACAGTCAACAAAGATTTCTACTTAAAGGTTATAAAGAGGCTGAGGGTCGCAGTGATCCGAAAGAGGCCGGACATGTGGAGAAACAATGCATGGCATTTCCACCACGATAACATGCCGGCTCACGTGGCACTGATCGTGACAGAGTTTTTTGCCAGAACCGGTTCTTCCGTGATCCCGCAGCCACCCTACTCTCCAGACGTGGCTCCATGAGACTTTTTTCTGTTTCCAAAGTTAAAATCAACCTTCAAATAACACTGATTCGACTGATGCGGCCATTAAAACTGGACCTGAAGAGGATCCCTAAGGTGGCTTACCAGACAGGCTTCAAGAGCTGGAAGAAACGCTGGCAAAGGTATGTACTTTGGGGGCGACAAGTTTGATTAAGCTGTATCCATCGAAATGAACAAATTATAAAATCAGTCCTGTTTTTTTATCACACCTTGTACTATAGATATACTAAAATAACCCTTCTTCAATGGTGCTCCTTCCTTCCTCCATTCTCTCCATAATCCCAATCCTTTCCTACTCCTTCCTCGCTTAAATAAAGAGTACGGCTGGGGTTGATTCTTCCCATAATATTCATATGGCCATAGTAACCGTTCACTTTATTCAGTTGAAAGTGTATTTTGGTCTTGTTATTTTGATGGGTATAATTGAGAAGCCTAATTTAAAAGCTATTGGGTTAAGGATACATGTATAAGTACACCATATTTTAGAACAATCATGCCTAGCAGAAGATTTCTGCTAATAAGTAAATACCGTATTTTCCCATCAATAATGCATGCGTTATCTGCACAAAAATGTTCAGATGATAAAAAAATATGGCGATACGCATTATGCAATGAAAATTGTAAAAATCCGAACATTTACACACAATAATTTAAAGAAGAGTCTCGCAAAAATAAATTAGAGTGTGAGCATGCCTTTTTAATCGCATGCTATTTAACACAGATCAGCTACTGTTACAGCTATATTATCTCAGAAATGTATGAGACAAAGAAGAAACGTATAATTTCTATACTTCATTTATTCTAATACATAATACTTCTTTCTTCTAATGCGTAGTACTTCACGTATATGTAGAGTATGTCGTATTATGTACACGTACGTGTAAATATTTGATAGGATTGGTAGATCGCTAGAATCCAAGAAATTCGTCCCCTGAATCGCAATTAAATGAATTTAGTGCATTTATTATCTCTTCAGGCACTAAGTTCACTCTCCGAAGTTAACTCTTCCTCATCTTCTAGCACTGGCGTTGAAATATTGCTTGGAGCTTTTTCAAATCCATTTTGCACAAAAGTCACTCAGACACCTTGCTAACTTTCCAGGATCCACCGGCTTATTTCTTCATTAAATTAAAACTATAAACACAGTAATCAACCCGAAGGTCGGTTTGGTAGGTGATGGTAGAATTCACCCAGTACTAAGCCCTATACGGCGTGTGAATTTTACACATCAGGGTAGGGGGGCCAGTTCCTTTCCCTGTGCCGGTTATGGTTTCCCAGGAAGACCTGGTACCGGAAAAATCACATAGCTTGGGTGGAGCTGCAGGTAGCCAGAGTGTCTTGCCCGGGAATCGAACCCGGGACGCTCTGGTCAGTAGCCCAACGCTCTACCCCCTGGATCACCGCGACCCACATTTCTTTATAAGATACTCCTTTAATCCTTCCCGATTCTGTTAAGTCATCATCCACTTTTCCCAACTGGAACGTAACTTCATGTTAAAGATTTATTAACGGATATATCCCGGCAGCCTCGCGATTTCCTTTCCCGAAATTGAAGACTTCTAGCTTAAACATTGCTGTATACGATTTTCTTCTCCCTGGGTAATTTACTTGAAAAAATTCTAAATTACAAAAGCTTATCTCAATTCAGGTTTGAAACAATCACCTAGTAGGTAGCACTTTCATTGAACTTGGAGGGTGTATAGAACAGCTTAGCGCTGATATTAACAAAGCGAAGTAAAGCAAACAAAACGAGAATTCTATTTTATTTATTCTCTAATTTTTTACATTTGATTCGCTGAAAGTTACTTCATTTAACAAATTAATGGGCACACAAACTTATGTCTTGTTTCGACTTACGAATCATAGGCAACAATAAGGAGGCATATTTTGTTGGCTTGTAAATATTTTGTATTTTTGGATTCTTCTGTGGTTTGCAGTTAATTTCAATCACTTTGCTCTAAACTTATGGTAGGTATAGCCTCAGGCACTCATGATCCCATGTATTAAATGGTTCTTATTATCTATTAGTACATTGATATAGATGTATTTTTACACACACCAAAAAAATATGTACATTAATACGCAAACTATTGCACGGCATCGACACTCGTATGAAGCTCTGGGCGCACGCTATCAATACAAATTCATGATACCTAAAAAATTCTGGGTGAGCCTTATCGATGGGCAAATATGGTACTTACATTTTGTAAACAATGAAAACAGAGGCCTGGCAACGGCAATGACCTTCTTAGAAAACTAAAGCCTGTCATATATGACGACTGCAAATGGAATTCCATTTGCATTGGGAATGGTTGATGAAATACAGATGTAGACTACACTTCATTCAATATATTAGGACAAAAAGGGCAAGATTTGGGGTTAAACTCTATTAAGTATGTGGATCCAGCAATGGTTATAAAAATAACTTTAAAATTTACATTGAGAAAGACAAAGTGGGCAATACTCCAGTTAATACTAAGCTTGTGTTAGATTTGATGACAGAGTTTAATCCACTAAACAAGGGGCACTCCTTGTACATTGATAATTGGAATAGTTCACCCAATTTATTTTACAAATTACATAATTTAGGAGCTAATGCCTGTGGTACTGTGAGAGCCCAATGGAAAAATATGCCAAAAGATATTAGGAGAACACTTAAAAAGGTGAAGCTATATTATTCTGTAGTAATAACATGACATAATATGCAATAAAATGGAGCGACAAAAGGGATGTAGTAATGCTCAGTACTATGCACCCCTTGGAGTTTGCAAATACCAAAAAGTTAGACTGGAAAAGTAAGAAGATGATAAGTAAACCCACTGTTGTGATTGATTACAATCAGAATATGGGAGGAGTAGATGTTGAAGATCATTTATTGAGTAAATTTCAACGCATGCGACGATATGACAAATCTAATAAATAAATTGTTTTTTTACTAACTAGATATGATACATTGTGTATAAATTTTGAAATAAGAGAAAAGATATAGCTTTTCATTTTTTCAAACAGATATTAGCAGAAGAGTTGTTGGAAAAATTTTATCAAGGTGTTGTGAGGGGACGCAGTAATGAAATATCCAACCTACCTGTGAGACTAACTGGTCGTCATTTCCCAGAAAAAGTTGAGGCAATCAAGGCAAAAGGTAAATGAACGACCAAAAGTGGTGTTGTGTGCCTGGAGAAAAAGTTAAGGAGAGTGGCATAGGAGGAGATAGGTGGCAGTGTGATGCCTGCAAAGTTCCGCTTTGCACAGATTATTTCAATCCATTTCATACCCTAAAGAATTGTCTCCAGTGATGTGAATTATGCAATATGTTTATTTCTGTAAACATAATGCTTTCTATTTTATTTTAATTTGTATCTTTTTCAAGAGCAGATTACTATTAATACAATAGCAAAATTTTGTCAAAATCGGCCGACAGTTACCTTATAATATTCTTTTTTCAAACGTGCTACATATGTCATTAAATCCCTTGAGTCGGTGGTGTTTGGGATCACTTTAAATCCCAGAGAGAAGATGCAAATGGATTAAAAGGCAAACAAAGATGCTGATAACCACTATTAATTGCCATTTCATCCAATTTCTCCCATTCACAAACCTTGAAAATGTAAAATAATTTTACTTAATAAAAAACCTTTCCCCTTTCAAGTTTTTTTGAAACAAGATGCCAATGGTAGATACATTTGATTAAAATTTGCACATCTTGTGCACAAAAGTAAACGGAACGTTGAAACAGTGACAAGAATTGGTACTAGTTCACTTAAGAAAAAAGAATTGCCTGATATGCAGGCATTTGAATGAAATCCAATTCTAAGATGAGGAATATAAAAAATGTATCTCTTTTCAGTACTTTTACATTTATAACTTCCAAACCTTTACTGCTGTCTTAAAATACCTGGAAGATATATTTGATTAATTCACCATTAAGTTTTAATGTTACTTTGGACAGATGCTGTACTATTTGAAGGGGTGAGTAGCAATTAATTAATATAAAAACGATCACCAACATAATTATCATAATCACTTTACAAACCAATGCTGTCATCAGAGTAACTTGAAGGTGATAATTACTGTGATTTATTCTCCATTTCAATTTTGCTCCCTTTTAATACTTGCTGAAGCCACAAACTGGCGCTGGAGGAGGTAGCCCAGTGGATAGAGCAGTCTGCCACTAACCAGAAGACTGAAGTTTAATCTGGGGGATGCTTTTGAATACTCCCAGCTAAACATAAGCTGTATTTGATTTTGTGAGAAGCAGAACAATCGGAGAAATCAAAGGTAACATGGGGAAAGGAACTGCCCTTTCCCCTACAATAAATGGTGAATGTCACACACTGCCTAGTTCAGTGCTACATGTGCTCAGGTTGAAGAAAATTTGAAGCCAAAATAGAGGCTCTTAATTATAAAAATGTATGCTTCATAGCTGTGATGCATGCATACTTTTATCATGGTTTCAAATCACAAGTCTTTAATTAAACTACATAATTTGATACAACCACAACCTGGTTACAAGTAAAATTGAAATTTCACTCTGCACAACAGGAAATAATCAAACAGAATGACATTCATTATCAGAAATTCCTCGGTTAACGTCACAATTGTTTAAACTGGGGGTTTCCTCACATTCTTCCTGGGCAGTGGAATTCCCAGGTCTTCCCCAAATGGGTATATACCCTAAACAAACATCAAATGATTCACATAATCAAAAGCGTTGCAAAAAATTGAATTAAATCAAAACAACTAAAACAGGTGAAAAATGATTAACAAGAGGCAGCTGGGAACTATAGATGGAGAATGGGAACGAATTGATACCATAAGCTGCAAATGAAACAATAGGAAGAGCAAATAGGAAAATGAGGAGGAAACCATGGATTACAGATGAGAAGATAGACATATAGACAAGATGGAGGAAATCGAAGAATATAATATCCGAGTTAGGTAAACAGTTAAATAATAGTAAACCAAGGTGGGTAACAGAAGTGCCTAAGAACTATGGTGGAAGATGCAGAGTGAGGATATGTAAAGTTTGCAGAGGATGGTTGAAATTGGTGTGCAATGCAAGGTTACAACCCTCGAAGGAAGTGAAAAGGGTAAATCGTTGCAAAAATTCAAAGATAGTTTAGTCAAAATATTAGCTAAGCCAGAAAAGATACAAGAGAAGTGGAAGGATGGGAAATATACAGCAAAGGCATTAGTCCAGCAAATTTAGACAGAAAGAGAATAAGACTTAGATGAAGATAGCCCAGGTCCAGGCATACTTTACGATGAGATAGAAAGGGCATAAAGTAAAGTGAAATCGAGTACGGCAATGGGGTTTTGAGTAATTCCAACATTACTGTGGAATTACCTAAAAGTTTAGGAAAATATGGTATGAAGAGACTATATGGACTGATTTTGTAGCACCTATGGGAGATGGATTTACCCAAAAGACTGTCAGATCAATGTTAGTTTCCATTCCAAAAAGGGAGCTGCAGCCATACAGAACAATAGGTTTGATTTCGTACATAACGTGGTTCTCAGCACCATCAATAAGAGAATGGAGAACAAGGCATAACATTACCGTTCTTCCTGTCCCATAAGACACACTTTTCACTCCCATACGTGCTCTAAAATTAGCCAATGCCTTACGGGCCAGAGTATAACCTCAACCTATAAGCTGATTCACATGAAACATACTTACTATTATACATATTTCATGCACAGAAAATGGCTACCTTTATTACAGAAATTTCAATGTTAACAGGAACTAACCATGGTCAAAAAGGTAAAATGATAATAATCTCATGGGATCTTAGGGAGAGAAGATTGCCGGACAGTATTGCATTTAAACTTTAATTCGTCAATTATGCTTCAGAACAGAGAAATTAGGCTACTGAAAGGTATTTTGGCCCAGCAATCATGAACTTCCTCAACTCTTAGGATGAATAAACTTTAATATACATGTAACTGCTAAATTTAAATTTTCTTCAACACCTTCCCAAATCACAATCAATATCAGAGCATTGCCCACGAGGGGGTTCGTCAGCCAGATTGATGGCAGAAGGTGTCCAGGACCAGGCCACAGGATATGACTGAACATTCCTTATCAATAGAGACATATTGTGAAAAGTACAGGATTGAATTTGAAATGAAAATTTTCCACCTTGGCCCTTTTGGGGGCTCTGCATAGGCACCTGAGAGTCTAAAAACATATTTAAGCATGCATTATGTAAATTGAATTCATTTAACAAGTCCATAACTTTGTCAAATCCCATTAGGGCTGCGTAGATTTCAGCTGCGCTAATCAAACTTAGTTCCAGCATTGGAAATGTTAAAGATATAGTCTAGATTGGTATAAATACACTGGTCCGGCTTGTTACCCTGTCGAAGGATACCCTTAAATAAGAGCATGAAATAGAGTTCTCATTGAAACAATTTAGGTTTTTTATTAAATTATTTTCATAGGGAAACGAGAATGGGTTTTCCCTTTTACATTAATCTCTAATTACATCTGAACTGAATTCTTACGCCAGATATTATTTACAGTGAATAATAATGACACATTACATAAGTTACAATTCATAGATAGGTCAGCCACAATCCTCAACTTGTCTCTACCCAAAGATAATTCTCTTGCATAGTCTTATAATCATCTTCAACAGGATGAGAGGAGGAGGAGAAAAACAAAGCTTTCAGGATTAACATTGAAGCAAGTGATTTTTATAATTTGCAAATTTTCAACAAGAGGCAGCACTTTGCCAGATGAAGCCAACAGCATTCCAACTAATAAGCATTATGCACCAGATCAACACCACAAGCCAAACAATCAAGGGGTTGTTGGGATGGTGAAGGGTATGGCTCAAGAGTGCTTCCAGCATAGTAATTAGCAAGAGATATCACATCAGTGAAGTAAAAAGCATTTGGATTTTCAGAAAATCACTCGGAGGCAGTGGACGATTTGCCTTGGTCTGAACCCTGCTGCTGGTCACAAGCCAAAGCAAATCGCTATGCGTCACTCAAGTCATTCAGCGGTGCTTTAATTCATAGAGGAGAGGTTAAAGGTGTGAAATATAGCCAACTATTCACTTATAAAACATAACTTATTTGTTAATGTCAATATTAGTAACTAACTGTTTACATGATTATCAATATTTATGATTGAGTTGTTGTTTTAGAACTGGGTTAATAAAGGTCTACCTTCCAGTTAATTCATCTTGTTTTGATGACATTACAGGGTGGCATAAAAAACTATTGGAATACGGTTGAGTTAATCTTACATAAGCCAGTATGACATTTTGAAATTCTTATAAATGTGCCTCTTACCAACTGGCAATTCCAGTAATCTAATGTAATAAACATACAATGGGATACCCAAAAATACCTGGAATAGTGCCATGGCGGGCAGGGATTACGTGATATGCATTCCTTCCATGAGGTGAGCATAGTGCAAATCGCTTGGAGTTCTGCGAAAGCATTGTTGTCATCTGGGAAGGTTGTGTTCAGTGTCAACAATTCATTTCGTAAAACATTTTGCTAGCTCCTCATTTTTTATCATGATGGATTAAGTGAATCAGCTTGGGAAAAACACCACAGAAACTGCTGTGATGTTTACAATAACTTACAAGGATTGTGCGATGGGAAAAACGAGCACACCAATGGTTTACTCGTCTCAAAGAAGGTGAGAAGTCACTTGATGAGAAACCTCATTCAGGCTGCCAATAACAATCACGCCAGCGGAAAACTTCATTGTTGTCTCGCCCATGAAAAGCTTGTCAGTGAAATCAAACTTCATGCTCATTTGTTTGTTCAATTCGAGGAGGGTTGTGCATTGAGAATTCGTACCACCAGGTGAGACTGTTAATCAGGCTTTCTATTGGGAGGTTTTGAAAAGATTGCTTGGCAATGTGCGACAAAAGAGGCTTGATTTGTGAGAGATTAACTCTTCTTTCCACCATGACAATGCACCGGTTCATGCAGCCGTAGTGCGGGTTTCTCGGAAACCCACACTATTGGTTAACTCTCCCAAGAATACCAGACAATGTATGGTGATGTAGCGCGGGCTTCTTGGAAACCGAGGAAAGACAATGTCCGCAACCCAATTCCCTTGTTGCTACAATGATGCTACCATGTAGCTACTTTGAAGTCCCTCCCCCCAAAGGTGTGATGCTATATAAAGCGAGACGCTCCTGGAGCCACACCCCCATTCCCTCACCCAATACCCCGCCTCTGAGTCCGTCGGTCGCAGGCTCCTACGACCACCCCAGAGATGCCCAGCCTTGCCCCGCTCGCTCGTCCCTACTCCCCGGTGCCTGAGCCCCATTGCTTGATAAGGCTTAAATAAAAGACTCATTAACCGAATACTACTCGCTCATCCTGTGCTGCGCTCCCACCAATGATGTCGCGGCCCCCAACCATGCGACATTATTCTGGTGTCAGGTGTGGGCTGGCACAGAAATTTTAAGTCTCGAACCCGTAACGTAAAACGCAATCCCCCCAAGTGATTCATTAACATTCTGAAATATTTTTTCAATATATTTTGAGAATGCTGTAATCGTATCTACCGATAATTTTGTTCTTCACTTATGTGCATGTAGTTTGAATCTATTGCTCTGGCTAAACTAGCTTAACCCTTATTCATTTTCATATTTCAGTGTCGTGTTCTACTGTTTACCGTCATGGCTTGGCCTAGTTATTCCCCGATAAACCCTTTCTCTCCCCATTTTGAGTCGCCTTCCCTAAGGGGTTCCACTAGCCTAGATGATTTTGATCCTTTAGTGCACTCAATGGAGCCTGCCACCTCAGCCCCTCCTCCAGGGAATATTCCATTGACAAGCAACACTTCCAGGGGGAACCATGTCTATTTCATTCCAAATTTTAGCGGTGACGATGATGTGACGGTCAAGAAATATTTAGAATGCTTAACAAATGCACTCGCCACTTTAGCTCTTGGAATGAACGTTAAAATCTCTGCGTAGCCTTCCCTTTTGATAAATTAGGAATAGCCCCGTACGACCGCGCAGTGAGAAGCGCCTCAGGACATGCACTGGTGACTAATGGTCAGAGTTGCGTACCTTTCTGTATGGACAGTCGTGTTTGCCCTCATGATGCTTTAGCAATAAATCTAGGGGACACACACTATGAGGGCATAATTGGCTTGGATTTTATGAAAAAGTATCGTAGCAAGATTTATTTCGAGAACAACGCCATTGAATTTCAATCTGACCACCTGATGTCTTTAGAATCCGCATGCAGTAAAGGCGAGGAAGTAGATTTGATTTCGTTTGAGAATTCCCCGTTAGGACCCGGCGAAGAGGCCGACACGGTGCGACAATGTGTTTCATAACCTGAATGACTTTGTGGAGAAGAGCGATGGGACGGGTTCAAGGACATCCCATGAGTCGGGGTTGGATTGGAGCGAGGACGCGGACACGCTGGTGCAAACATTGCTTGCATCCCATAACTTGAGTGGCTTCTTGAATCAAGGCAAACCCGACCATCTCCTACATACTATAAATGAGAGTAATGTAGGAATGGACCAGATCTTAGAGCCTGCACGTAAGGAAGAGAGTCAAGGGGAGGAACTCGGTGAGAATTTTGGGTGTATCAAGAGAAACTTAAAGATTCCTCCGCTCTTGTGTGTCATAGTAGACGCTTGTAAGAAAGATTTGGCAGGGAAAGACGTGGTGATAGAATGGGAAGATGGGAATTTTTTGGTTCCCCCAATGTTAACACAAGTTGAAGAACACGGAACGTTTCCTCTTTTGCTATGTAATACGGATAAAGACGAGCAGTTTGTTAAGAAAGAAACAGAAATACCCGTAGGAATAAGAGAGATGTATAATTGAAATTGCAAATGAAAATTCGGTTGAAGTGGTAGAATTATGGCCCAAAAAAATGTCCGCAAAGAGACCTGTTGTCTGCAGAATGGAGTATCCCAGTCACGCCTGAGAAACCACCCAACCCTGGAAAGGATCTGTACTTTTGTAAAAAAATGAAATATGAAGCTTGCAAATAAATAATTCCAGTTCTTTTTGGGTACCCCCTACCTAAACATTAAATGGCTGATTTTATACTTATCTGGATCAAGTTATGGCATTGAGACAATTTTGGTTTTAATGATGGACAACGTATGCAAGGAGAACAAAACGCATTATGTATAATATTCTAATTTACAAACAACATTCTGGCTCTACATTGAGAAACTTCATTTCAACACAATTAGTTTATTTATTCTGTAAATGACTTTCAACTCAAGTTTAAAAGGTTAATGCATCTAAATATCATATATTTTATGAAGTCCATAACAAATATTGAATGAAACATCTGATCATCTCGTGCAAAAACTTTTAGAAAGGCAAGAATCTGATCGTTGAAAAAGCGGACAAAGGCAACACAGTGGTAGTGAAGAAGAAAGGCGACTATATTACATTTAATAAACATGAACTTCCACAAAGCTGATCCGTGAACAATTGAATATCTGATACCTTAACTCTCTATAGATTGGTTACTCGACCAGCAAAGGAAAGACAGGCGGTGAACGGTGGGTTTAAAGCGGCTCCATTATGGGCTCGATCCCTGATAGTTCGTTGCATCCCTTATTCACCTTCAAATTAAACTCCTTTTCACCGAAATAATCACACCGACCTCTGCATAGTCATTCCATATTTCAATGAATGAAGATCAAGTTCTTAAGCCTCACCAATATGCGTGGCTGGAGACTTTTGAATTCTCTTTGCCAAAAATTTATCGTAATGTCACAAGTTCTTAGGTGAAATTTACAGCAACTACAATTATACTTAGCAAAAAAATTATTAACTTGTCACCTTCTTAATTAGAAAACACAATACCGGAGACGGTTTAGAGAGATATGGCAAGAACCCACATCAAAAACTTGTCTACCACTATTGCAATAGTATATTTTTCAATTTTCAATGTTCTTGCGAGGTTGGACCCACTCAAATTTTTTTACACAATAATGTACACTTGAGCAGAAAAACTCCCAAGGAGTGTACAACGGAATGACAAAAAATGAAATATACACATAGACATGACACTATAAATGTTTGTATAGTAAGTGAACTTTTGAATCCGCTAACATAACTAGAGTGCCTTGAGATTCCAAACAGCCAAAGATACAATACATACAATTATTTCTTTGAATAGTGCAATCATCCATTCAGGTAATTTCAGTATCTTACCCGGTATTATTAGTCGCTTCGCAATTCGTCCTGTTTCTTTACTCTTTACCACAAATACCTTGTAAAACAGTCGTTGTCCGCCTGTGAATATTCACTATCAAAGGAACGGCTTGACAAATCCGCAAAACGATCGTCTTCTCTTGCTGGGGCCAAGGGTGCCCAATTCCGTGTCAAGACCGTCAACTCAGCTATCTCTTAGTATGGACTCAAAGAAGTTTACTGAAGATGAGATTACTTCGCGAGCCAATGAAATCATTCCTATCTGCTTGTTTACATAATACGTCGACCGAATGCGAATCGTGCAGACGTACTTAACTGAACTTGGCCCACGGAGAACTAGCCCACGACTATCTACCGGCCGTTTAAGCTCTGGATTTTTCAGTCATACCAACGTATATATATATGCACGAAGTACCTCAGTAAATCCCCTAAACCAATTGCAGTAATCTCACTACAATTGACATATTATATTAAGTAATAATCCCTGTAGTCATTTGCAATTG
The DNA here is from genome assembly GCF_022747635.1 of Hetaerina americana. Taxonomy (NCBI): domain Eukaryota; kingdom Metazoa; phylum Arthropoda; class Insecta; order Odonata; family Calopterygidae; genus Hetaerina; species Hetaerina americana. The sequence continues at coordinate 6,189,834 of NW_027286786.1, read as the reverse complement.
TAAGACCGGGATGAGTTACGTAGTATATGATATTTGCACTAGTTAGACCTCATTTGGAATATGCCGCAAGTATATTTGGGATCTTTGGGAGAAAATTTACACTGAAGTTAGCCCAAGCGAGAGGCCGTCTTTTATAGCGAAAACAAAGAGTTCATAACGAAAACGTTTTCGACAATATCTGCTCAACTAGAAAAGTTCTTTCCTTGAAAATCACCAAAAACACTCGGCACTCCTTCCACTATCTCGACGTCCGCATAAAACCCACGTTCACGGCCTAATTTAGCATCCAGGGCCCAATATCGTCACCAGAGTCGACCTTTCACACCAAAAATAAAAAAAGCACTTCACAATATCTCCTAAACTAGAACATTTTTTTTCTAAAATTTGGCATAAACACTAAACTCACTTTACTTTATCTGCAGCCTTTCGCTTACCCCATGCTCATGCCCTAGTTTAGCAGACAGGGCCCTCCAAATGTGACTACGACACGACATTGAACTTGGCCCATGGTGATAGGTTTTTTTCACGTTAGTTCTTTTATGTGCTCTATATTATCTCTAATACGAATCTTTTTTTCTTCTTCAGTGTCACATAGCAGACCTTTTTTATGAAAAATAAACTATTTCAGCAATCTGTTTCTTAATTCATTGCTTAGGGTTTTTTTTATCATTTTACCACGAATTCCCGCCCACGGATTCCTCGTTTTTACACTTCCTCCTGATTCTTCACCTCTTTCCATTTTCTTTCTCCGATGTCTTGAGCTGCGAAGATGGGATTTGATGGAAACTTTTTACAAGGCATGTATAGATAACTTTTTTGTATTATTAGTAGTATTCATTTATACAGCACGGATTTAGTATATCTGCAAGTTATTCCACATCACCCGAAGAGGTTACTCGCCAAATACGTTTCTCTTTGTGCTTGGAGAAGAAACGAGCGGAAAAGAGATCCCCGGGATGCATATGAGAAACTTCTCGCTCTTTCCCTGACTTAGAACGGGAGCGTCTCCCGCTTTGATTTAAGGGATTAACTTCTGTTTAATTTTTTTCAACAATATATTCATACCTTTTATGTTCAAATGAATTTCGTCTAACCTCCTCCTTTTCGGGTGCCCTATCCACCTGAAAGAAATATTTTGAGTGTTGAACTTCTTATTGAAATTTTACGGAAGAATGTTTAAGAATAACGTTTACCTCTCCAAGCATTGTGTTTTTAGCGTTCCGTTGGCATTGACGAATAAGCCTGCCGCGTCAATCACCCTTATCCCCTCTAATAATGAAAGTAGCACAAGATATATTTTTTATCTATATGAAAAAGAAATAAAAAAATAAAAGAGAAAACTGTTTCAAGTTGGCTAAATAAAATTTGTAAATAAAAAATGTAAAAATTATTATAATTGTAATCAAAACCAGTAAAAAATTGTATTTATGCTTTAACAAATTGTAAAAGCCGTATCCGTGTTTTATTTCTAACCTTATATCCCATAAAATGAGAAATAAAAAACAATTTTCAATAATAAATTTTATTTACTTTAATATACGAACATTTCATCTTCAAATTTGAGTACAAATTTGATCGCTCTCAGGCGGGTGCCTCTGATATGGTTCGTGGTACAGTATCGCTCTTTCGATTCTTTATGGTCCGTGTAGCAAACTGGCTTCACTTCGTCAAATTCCACGCTCTCTACTTTGCTAACCAAGTGCGATCCACCGTCAAACTCAGTTCTTCCTCGACGCTCTGGAACATATCCTCCATTTACTCTCGATTGTGGGCGGTGTGCTTCATACACTTCCAGCCAAATTAAGGGAAGCTGCTCCTCGGCCTATAGACGCTTCTCAGAATCGGAGATGTCAGATGCCTTGGTGATGTTGAATCTCACGCCTCTCCCACTTCCATCTTGAAAGCCCGAAAATTTCACTTTTTTAAGTTGCGCTTACGTACGGGAGATACGTAAGCTCTATTCTTTGGAGATAACTAGTCCCTGATATCGGGGTTCGTTGTGGCAAGAAAATGTAATGAATAAATCATGCATGACGTATATGTGGAAGACGGCGTTTTAAACACCAAGAAATATATAAGAAAGAATTGAACCACGGCGATAGTAAGGTGATGCCAGCGTTATCTACCAACCAAGAATGTAACTACGTCCTAGTTTCACTGTCTTCGAGCGGGGGTCAAACATGAAACTGAGTTAAAAGTAAAAGGTCTCAGCACTCGATCGGGCGACTTCCCTGGATTCCTCTTTAATCTCCCTCCCCGCTCCACCGCAATTATGCTCTCTCAAACCACCCCCAACAACTCCTCCTTTGATGCCTTTGCCCTCCCCCAAACCCAGACGACCAATCAACGACGTCCTGGATTTTAAAATACCAGCCAGGCCAGTGTCAGTGGGGGGCCGATTCCCTATCGGCATTATTCCGGGTTATCTACGAGCGGGTTTCAGAACTATGAGATATCGACAGACCTTCCCCCCATCCTAAATAACTTGGAGGGGGAGGGCAGAGTCTTCCCGGGTAAGGATGAAATTTCGCTTTAAACTGATTCTTGCTACCTGCGAAGGTAGTTTTCTGTGATCAATCCTTTGTTATATTATTTGAATATTCTTATATCAGGAATTTGGGGTCACCAATTATTTAATTAGTAATTATGTCCAACCAAAAACCTACCTTAACCGGTAGCTCACCTAATAATAATAATATCAGGAATGGCACCTAGAAGATGTTGCTTGTTCGGTTGAAACTCAAGAGGGGATAATAATTCAACTTTCCGAGGGTGATTGAGAGGTTAGTGAGTAGGTTAATAAGTTTCATGCCTAACGAAGTCACTCGCTCATGTTGCAAGTCAATTATTATTATTATTACTTTTTATTTTCCCAGAGATCACAATACAAAAATACCAGGTTGGTGGTGCATGTACATGATATAAGGCAGGTCAAAAAGGAGCAAAAACCCTGGCTCCATTAAGTTACATAAAAGAAATGATGCTCATAGTTACATAAATATTTGGCTCAAGCCCATGAGCATTGGCTGTAACATGCACATGCAATATCAAATTCAGAAAAATCATTGATCACCAACATGAATCAGACTATGACCATGGCTAGAAACTAAAAGTATGAACTTAATGGCTGGAATATTGTTGATTTATTCATCAACCGACTAGAACATATTAGATATCTTTTTAATTTATGCCTTAATGCAGCAGTTCCCTCTATATCCTTGATACTTTTGGGTAGTTTGTTATATAATCTGATGCCTATTTCATTGGGTTCTAATTTCAATGCTTTAGTTCTTATATTCCCATAATTGATGTCATTTCTGCCTCTGGTGTAATGATGATGATAGGCAGAGTTAAGAGAATAGTTGCCAATGTTATTTTTTATATATAGAATTAAAAACATAATGTAGATGCATGGGAGTGGTAGCAAATTTAATTCATGGAAAATAGGCCTTGATGGAGCATTGTGAGGTTTCCCAGTGATGATTCCAATAGCTTTCTTTGCATTTCAAATATGGTTTGAGAAACAGCAGCTGATCCCCATAATATTATGCTGTAAGTTATATTTGAATATGTTTCCCCATAGTATAAATTAAGTAGTACTATTTTACTTGTAGTTTCATACAGGTGTCTTAATAAGTAGCAAGTTGAACTGAACTTGTGTTGAAGGGCTTTTACATGAGTATCCCGAGAAATATTTGCACACAGAGAAATACCTAGAAATTTGCATTCTGTCATATGCTCAATTGATTGGTCTCTGATTTTTACCTGCAGATTACCTGACACATTCGCATTGCGTGTAAAGTATGCTATTTTACTTTTATTTCCATTTAAGTCTAGAAGGTTGTCTGTACACCACTTTTTTATTGCAAGTGTGTGGGACTTAGATTTTTCCTCAAGGCTTGGATATGTTTGTGTTGATGTTATTACATTTGTGTTGTCAGCATACAATACTGATATTATTCCATCATTATTCTGTAAGCTGTTAGGTAGACCATTGATGTATGTCAGAAAGAGGAGTGGCCCAAGGGTCGAGCCTTATGGAAAACCTTTGTTAGCTTGGTTTGCTTCAGATGAATATTTTGACCCATCAACTGATAACACTACTTTCTCAGTGCAATTATGAATATAGGACTTCATCCAGTTTAGAGGAATTCCTCTAATTCATATTCTATTGAGTTTAATTAGTAATCTATTGTGGTAAACATTATCAAAAGCCTTTGACAAGTCAAAAAACATTCCAAGAGTTTTGCGTTTCACATCTAATGAATTGAGTATGCTGTTGATTGCCTGACATATATGGCACTTGTGGTAGACCTTTCAGATCTAAATCCATGCTGAGAATTTGAAAGTAGGAAGTTTTTTTTCTTGAGATAAGATGCTATTTGCATATACATGGCTTTTTTGAATATTTTGGCAAATGTATTTTGGATGGCTATTGGTCTGTAGTTGTTCAAATCATTGACACAGCCATGGTTTTTATAAATGGGCGCCACTTTCTTAGCTTTAGAAATCATCAAAAGTTATTTCATGTGTAGGGTAATTACTCTTGTGGATGATTGGTGCTACCTGCCTCGGTTAGTGAAGTACTGGATTGTGCAAGTCCATTGAAATGTGTGTATTTCGTGCTACACGTTGGCTCTGCTAGTGAAATTGATTGATATGTTGTAGGAAATGTTTACATTTCTCAAAATTTTAGTTGTTATACACGAGTACGACTCAGCAGGCCAATTGCTGTTACGATGTTGCTAAAGTTTCAGAATGTAAATTTGACATTCACACTTGGAATTCAGTGTTAATTGTGAATAATTTGTAAAATTTATAACTTAATCTTGCTTATTTTTTCCTTTATGTATTTGTAGTCATTGCCTTGTGTTGTTTTGCGATCGAGTGCTTTCAAGTGAAAGTCAATTTCTGTGTGGATAATTGTTTATAACAAAAGTATAACTAGGTAGTTATAGGGAGTAATGGCTTGTTGCGGGCATGATGGATAATTTTCAGTGGCCGCCACCAATTATAGAGGTTTTGGAGCATAGCTTATTTGTGATAGGTTGACCATGTGATTTAAATAAGCTTTGAAAAAGGTAATTACCTCACAGTGCTACTTATTTTGCAATAACATGGTTCAAATTTGAGTTTTTAGATTACCTTTTTCCATTGTTCTTGTAATCTGGTTGGCAGTAATAATTTTGTGTCTTATGTATTTATTACCTTTATCATGTTTCATTTATTTAGGTTTTTTAACCTCACAGAAACGCATTTGTCACCAACATCATTCCAGAAAATGCACGTGAAATTAGCTGCTTGAGTTTTGAGTAATCATGTTGCCACAGGACTACATGCTTTAGTTGGAAGAAGTGAGTTGTGGAATTTTTTTCCTTTTTTAAATGGAATTAATTGTTTGTTAGGCTCATGTTCATCTTTCTTATGTTCTTTTAGGTGTTTTGGGCATTGATGGTTACAGCACAAATCCTGGCGGAAGTGGATTGTACTTTTGACAGCTTGAATGGGACAATGGATAGCTAATAGAAGATACCCTTGAAGTTGGCTGTCACGAATGGGAATCTTCATATGGATCACTGGCAATCATCCCTTGCTAAAATCAGGACATAGGAATACTTTGGAAAGAGAAAGGTAATCCACCCTCCTTCGCAGGATGGGTGGTTAACAACCATAAGACCTTAAGCGGTGGTAATGGTGTTGTGGGCTGAACTGAAACCTAAGCAGTTCTGGCCCATCAGCACAAGAAACCTTCATCAAGATCCAATAGAAAACGTTTTCGATATTATTGGGCAAAACTGAGGGTAATTACCACCCCAATGCTGACCAGTTCTTTACAGCATTGAAAACTGCCTGAATTAATAATTTTCTTTCCAGCTAGACCCAAAGAAATACCATGGATGATGGCTGTGATCTTTCGACTGACTTATCCTCTTTTTTTTATGAAAATATTCTATACAGTACAGGAGAACCAGCTTACGATAAAGGAAAGGAGTTCTGCATAATATTCTGCAAGAATTTGGAATGTAAGAAGGCGAAATTCCTCTATCCCATGGACGTACATATCCCATACAATGGTCTCCGCCCGTGAGGACACAGGTAGCGAATGTGACCCAGCGCTGTAGGGTGCGGTAGGGTCCCCCCCCCAACAGGGAGAGAGATGAGGGACGGAAGGGGAAACTTGAAAACAGGCAAAGCAGAGCAAGCAATATTTAAAGAGCATTGCATTATTTAATGGCATTCTAATTTGGTCATGCGCCAAGGGTTGTGACGGCTAAACACACGAGGTTAGTGAAAGTGTGTGCTCCACTTTCACTAACCATTAGGTCCACTCCACTTTCAAGTGGAGTAGACCTAATTATTCTCTAGACGCTGGGAGGGTGGCAAATTATTCTTTAGATGCTGGGAGGGTGGCAAGTGGAATTTCTGCACTCTCTAACCCTGCAGTTGCTATCCTGTATTGTTCATGGGAAGTATGAGACCTTGAGTCTGCTAGTTCTGGCATCTATTTCCCGAATTTTATATGCATGATCAAAGCGACCAATGTATGTTGGAGTGCGAATATATTGCGAGAACTCAGCGCTGAAACATGCGGGTCTGAATTTATTTAGTAAGTCTAGCATTGAATTGTCTTCTTCTGATGACTCCAGAGGCATTTTAGTGATGCTTTTAGTTTTATCGTCAGAGTTTTTGACGAAATGGGCTGCCCTGCGTAGAGCCCTCTCAATTTCCCGAATGAGACCTTTTTCAATAGGGCCTCATTTGGGATATGCATGTAGTGTATGGGACCCGATTGAAAAAGGGGAACTCCCAGAACTTCTAGTTAAAATGTTCACATCTTTGATGTCTGATGGCTGTTTGGGAATGTTGGCCCAGGCTTTGGTTGTGGATAAACCTGCAAGTTTTATTCATGTGAGTTTTAATCATGAATAAATGCACTTTTGGGCTTTCTCGATCCCAGAGAATTAAAATAAAAAGAATGTGCCCTCAGATACTTATCAGCGTATCTCCTGGGTTAATTTGATCACCTGCCTGCCCATTAGCTTAATTAAGCCATGGTCGGCATATTAGAAGCATAGTAATTACTCTTACCTTATGGTGAGAACAATTGTGGAGTCTGTTAATAGTAACAATAGGTGCAAGTTATTTGTCTACGTTAATCAGTTTATGAAATTAATTTACTTGTAGTAATATACAAATTTTCAGAAATCCAATTGAAAGTGTATCACAGGACTGAAAGACATATATTCTTAAATATTATAATGCAAAAATTTCAGTGTGTAAATATCATTTGCCCCTACCGGGATTCAAGCCTGGATCCCTTGTTGTCCAGCCAAGTGCTTATGCCAGTGAAGCTATAGAGGCATCCTCTTACACTCCGATATTTTCAGGGAGTTAAAGGAACAGGATGCGGTGATGATATGCCATATATAAAATGTCACGGGCATTCGTAGTCGTGTGTGACGCGCCACGTCCACGAGGTTAAAGCCAAATTTAAACATCAGGAGTGTTTTACCTTTGACAAATTCCAAGAAACTGCGGGAGATGCCGCAACAGTAATTTTTTTATAAGGTCCTTGGCTTAGTATGCATTTCAATACTAATCACTTACTTGCAGATAAATTAAATTAGTAATGATCGCCGAAACAGTAATGCGTATTAATTTTGATTGTCACTCCGTTGCTCATGGAAGACGAAGTGGTCACTATACCCATTGAAGATTCTCCGTGAAATCCTTTGTTAAAGCTGTGATTCAGATGTGATGGCTCAGAAACTCGTGTGTGCACTCAAGATGTTCCTTGCATTGTTTCTTGTCAAATAAAGCACAAAATGTGTCAGGATTTTGTAAATATCAATGCGTTGAATGCTTGCATATACTTATGACCACTCAAAATTCATAAATCAAAATCACAGGCAATATGTTTCTGGATGCATCATTTTTCATTTCTGATCTATTTCCTATAATCTTCCAATTGGCTTTTTCCATTGCTAGAGTTCCTGCTGCTTAAATAGCAAAACTTTCCCATTTACATTAGAATCTTGCCTTTCTCCAATCTTACTTTGAGATTATATTCTTTAATATGACTGCATACTATTACCCCTCAACTTTAATCTTGTTTACCTTGAGTTTAAATTTTTTCTCAGGCCTTCTTTCTTGTGTCAGTATAATTATGGTGTTCAAAATATGCTCAATACATTTTATCCTATCTGTGTGTATTGTTACGCCCCCAAATACTTCTTCCCTAAGTTCATTTATTGCCTTTTCAACATTAATATTAGACATCACAGACGACATAGAACCCTGCCATACTCTTGTCTTTATTTTGGGTTCTCCCATCTTTTAACCACACTGTGTCAGTTTCCCCCACTGTCTACAAGTTTGTTCAATAAAGGGAATACCCAATTTTTCCTAAAATTTCACTGTATGCCAATTTAATTTTATGTTACTGCTTTGTCCTAGTGTTTAATGCATGCTTGGAACAAGTTAAATAAATTTTATTAGAATATTGCATCATGGGCATCTGTTGAATTTTGAAAAGTGTCCAGTTCATCTGCGGAAACGATGGGGACATCCCGACATTTTACCCCAGATTGCACTACTTTGTATTTTTTCTTGTAAGCCACAAAGTCAATTGAAAAGGAATCAACATGTTTCAACTGCTTTGAATCCTTTTTTGTCTCTGGGGTAAAGTAGTGCACCTAAGTTTTGTCTGTGGTCATAAATCAGCAAAGAAAATCTTGCTGAATTGATCATGAAATGGGTCAAACATTGTTCAGAAATTTCTATTCTGATGCGTTTGTGATCCTGTCTGAAGAGTCATGGCACTCATCTTGGAGATTATTTTCTCATATCCAATTATTACTCATACTGGATTTAACCAGATATTTTATTGATTCTACAATAATGATTTATCAAACGATTACATCAGGTACTCTCCATCACTCCTTTGGTTATTTAGAGTAATGTGGCCTTTGTGATAATTTAAACATTTAGAACATGCTTCAACATTTTGTAGAGAAGAGAATAGGAGTTTTTTAATTGATTCCAGGACATAGAGTTTACATTTACAGTATGTTTTAGATAGTTTGTTCTGCAGCCAAATTTCTATAGCTTCACTCTTTTGCATCAGGATATACATCCATGTGGAGATACATTTTCATATATGATTAAAGGCTGGGCTCTTGGTCCAAACGCCCTGAAGTAGCTTGGCAGCCTTGTATGCTATTCTTTTCAGATGCCAGATCTGATTTATATTTTTGATTATGCACGGCATGAGTGCCCATTGTGCTCTTCTGGTGCGGAATGGCTGTCAGTTGGGCCTTAATCACTGCCTCCCTTCCGGTGTATCTTGGATGTTCTCTCTTTGCCATTCCTAAAAATTCATTGTAATATGGCGCGCTCATTATTAACTGTAGGATGTAAATTAAAAATGAACTTACCTACGGTCATGAAGCAATAAAAACGAGATAGCCGAGACCGTGAACTTGATTGGCACTAGGTTGAAAAAGGGTTGGGGAATGAAACAATGTTACAAGTAAAGGGAAGGATAGGGAATTGTATCGGTTAAGTACCTAGAGAAAACCTGACGCCAGGTGTTTCATCTGCCAAGCAGGCCTCCTCAGAGCAGAATGAATATTCTGTTTGGGGGGTTTGAAGGAATGGATCATTGGGAAGGGGAAGGGGAGGAAAGATGAACTCGTGATTGGACAACAGAAAGGGGGTGGGGAAAATATACAGTCCAATGGGAGTATTGCAGGTTCAGAGGGGGGTGTGTGAGGAAGAAAACAGCCGAGTGTAATGGTGGATGAGAGAGGGGGAAAGTTTTGGCGGTTGGTTTGCTGATAGCTTATGCTTGTAATCAAAATCCCCAGGAGCCGGCTCGACATAATAAGTATTAACCTACAAGGTAGCGACTGCGCATGGTTATACGATTATATTTATATATTTTTTTTTGCAGGTTCCCCCTACCTTTCCCCATCCATTTGAAAAACCCTAACCCCCTCATCCCTTACCCTTTCCTCCTGGTGCTGCACCCCCTGCCACACACCTTTTTGGTGGCTTGCAGGGTATTGATGTAGATGTAGGAGGGGGGGAGAAAGGGGGTGGGTGGAAGCGCGGAGCTAATGGGAAGGTGGTGCCTGTATTATAATTTGGTATCCAGCTGTCTGATTGGCAGGTCACTGACACAGGAGGGATCCTTGTGAACCCTGACTGTGTGTTTGAATGCAATTTATGGGAGTGCTGTTTATTCCGTAAAACACCCTAGTGATAGAGTGGTTGTAAGTTTGTTTTAATTTTTATTATTTATTTTGCTTTTTTGTGTGTGATTGAGGTATGCGCAGGTCACTCACTGTTTGTGAAACACGCCAAAGTGACCTCGTGGGTGTTCCCTATCCTTCCCCTGACTTGTAACTTTGTTTAATTCCCTTCCCCATTTTCAACCTTGAGCCAATCAAATTTATGGTTTCGGCTATCTCGTTTTCATTACTGGTAGGAGATTTGTAATTATATTAGAATACCATATTTGCATTCATATTTACATTGGCAATACCATATTTACATTGCCCATGTGCAAGCCCATATCTACACAATTTCATTTTCAGATTTTCCAATATTTGTGTCAGTATGACCTTGAGTAAAAAAATGTTACATTCTAAAGCAGATGATGATTATTATGAGTCTTGATTTCAAAGATTATTTTGACTTTTTTCTCTTGTTGTAATCAGTTTTTGTATATTAAAACCTAAAATTCACAGTGCCAAATGCTTAGTACCAATACATCTTGTGGACCTGGAAATGTAGCATGTATGTATATAATTATACATATCAGCATCCACTCCCAGGAAACAATGTTAGTTGATCACCCTGTTCCTAAATTTGAGCCTAAATATAGTCTACATGTATATATAGTCTACATGTATATATAATCTACATGTATATATAGTCTAACTGATACCTTCATGAGTCACCTGGCATTTTCCATGCATGCCTTTTGTGGTGTCTAAACCAAGTGTTGGTGATGATTAACCCCTGTCTCCCACAGGACTCAATTGCTTTCTCACCATGGCCATTCCTTTTCCCAAAACTATAGTCCCCAACCTCACTAACATCCTTTCCTTTGCCTACCGTGGCATTCCAACTATCAAATCACTCCCTTCAGGAACACCCACAATTATATTCTTGTACTGATCAATTAACATATTGATCTCTATAATCCTCCCGATTAGTGATCTCATTACTTCAATGGCATCGCGCGTACCTCTCCCCTTCCTAAACCCAAACAGATCATCCCCTGAGTAATCATTCGACCTACACTCTATCCTTTTTTGTTGATGATCCTTAGAACAATTTAAGCTGCGTGGGATATAAAACTTATTATCCTGTAGTCCTCACATTATGTAGCCCTGCCCTTTCTTGGAATAGGAACTAACACTGATCTCACAAAGTCTTCCAGCCAGATTCCTTCCTCATAGATACTACGAATCAGCCCATATAGCCTCTTCCTCCCAAATTTTCCTAAACATTTCAACAGTTCTGCAGGAATGTTATCCACCCCCACGGCCTTATTTAGTTTCATCTCCATTAATGCCTTTTCTATCTCATTGTCAATTATGCCTGGATCTATCTTCCTCTATGTCATGTTCCTTTTCTATGTTTAACTTCGTTGGTCTAAGTTATTTACTATACAGTTCTGCTATATATTCCTTCCATCTCTCTTGGATCTTTGCTGTGTGTACTATTACCTTACCCGCCTTATCTCTAACTGTTAGTATAAATCTTCCTTTCTTACTTCCCGATAAAGATTTAACTTTGTATAGCGCACCAATTTCACCCTTCCTCTGCAAACTTTCCATATCCTCGAACTTCATTTTCCACCATGCTTCTTTTGCTTTATTTGTTACCCGTCTCAATTTATTATTTAGCTCTTTGTACTTCATTTTTCCTAACTCTGCATTTTCATTCTTCCATTTTCCCCTGACCCATTTTTGTGATCATCTCATCCGTGATCCATGGTTTCCTAGTCCTTTTCGCGTTAACGGTTCCAATAGTGTCTTTTGCGGCTTTAGACAACCCTTTCTTGATACTTTCCCATTTTTCTTCGATAGTACTTAGCTCTTTTCCGTCCTCCATGATTTCCTCAACCGCCTTTTTGTACTCCTTCCTTTTCAAACCTTTTAATACTTCTACATTCCATTTTCTAACTCGCCGCCCCTGCCTTATCTTTTTGAAACGGACTCTACATTTCATAACAACTAAATTGTGGTCAGAGTCCGCATCCGCTCCCGGGAAGCTGTGCGAATTTATCACACTGTTATTAAACCTGTTTCAAACCAGGATATAATCTAGCTGATACCTTTCTGAGTCACCTGGCATTTTCCATGTATACCTGCGTCTATTGTGATGTCTAAACCAAGTGTTGGTGATGACTAACCCCTGTCTCCTGCAGAACTCAGCTGTTTTCTCCCTGTGGTCATTCCTTGTGCCTAAACCGTAGTTCCCCACCTCATCACCTTCCTTCGCCTACAGTCGCATTCCAATCCCATCCCAATATTAGAGATAAAAGCACATCCGACGAACTTGGTTATTAGTCAGGTATACATGCCACCGAGCAACCATAAGGAAGAAGAGGTCGATAGGATAAACAATCAGTTAGAGGACATAATCTCATATATTCCCGGAGGGAAACATTTGATAGTGATGGGAGATTGGAATGCGACGGTAGGCGAAGGAAGAGATTGTGACGAGGTCGGGGACTATGATTTAGGCACGAGGGATGACCGCGGGGAGAAAGCAGTTGAGTTCTGTAGGAGACAGGTGTTAGTCATCACCAACACTTGGTTTAGACACTACAGAAGGCACAGGAATACCAAGGAAAATGCCAGGTGACTCAAAAAGGTATCACCTTGATTATATCCTGGTTAGACACAGGTTTAGGAACAGTATGATAAATTCGCACAGCTTCCCGGGAGCGGATGCAGACTCTGACTACAATTTAGTTGTTATGAAATGTAGCGTCCGTTTCAAAAAGATAAGGCAGGGGTGGCGAGTCAGAAAATAGAATGTGGAAGCATTAAATGGTTTGAAAAGGAAGGAGTACAAAAAGGCGGTTGAGGAAATCATGGAGGATGAAAAAGAGCTAAGTACTATCGAATAAAAATGAGAAAGTATCAAGAAAGGGTTGCCTAATGCCGCAAAAGATACTATTGGAACCGTTAACGCTAAAAGGACTAGGAAACCATGAATCACGTATGGGATGATTACACAGATGGATGAGCTGAGAAAATGGAAGAATGTAAATACAGATTTAGGCAAAATGAAGTACAAAGAGTTAAACAATAAATGGTGGCGGGCAACAAATAAAGCAAAAGAAGCATGGTGGAAGACGCAGTGGGAGGATATGGAAAGGTTGCAGAGGAAGGGTGAAATCGGTGCGCTGTGCAGCAAAGTTAAAACTTTATCGGGAAGTAAGAAAGAGAGATCTATGCTAACAGTTAGAGATAAGGCGGGTAAGGTAATAGTTGACAAAGCAAATATCCAAGAGAGATGGAAGGAGTATATAAAAGAATTGTATGGTAAAGAACTTCGGCCAACAAAGTTAGACATTGAAAAAGAATTTGACGTAGAGGAAGATAGCTTAGGTCCAGGCATACTAGACAATGAGATAGAAAGGGCATTAAGGGAGATGAAACTAAATAAGGCCGTGGGGGTGGAAAGCATTCCCCCGGAACTATTAAAATGATCAGGAAAATGTGGGAGGCAGAGGCTATATGGGCTGATCCGTAGTATTTATGAGGAAGGAATCTGGCCGGAAGACTTCGTGAGATCAGTTTTAGTTCCTATTCCGAAGAAGCTAAAGGCTACATCATGTGAGGACTACAGGACAATAAGTTTGATATCCCACGCAGCTAAAGTTGTTCTCAGGGTCATAAACAAAAGGATAGAGAGTAGGGCAAATGATTACTTAGGGGATGATCAGTTTGGGTTTAGGAAGGGCAGAGGTACGCGTGATGTCATTGTAAGTGTTGCCCATTATCACCGTTGCTGTTCAACCTGTATGCAGAGGAAATGGTGAAAGAGGCATGGGAAGAACTGGTTGTATGAATGAAACTGGGAAGGGAATTCGTAAAATCACTTAGGTTTGCTGATGACCAAGCCTTAGTTTATCAGTCAGCCAAGGGGTGCAAGCATTGCTTAGGGTATTGGAAATTCAGTGCGAAAGGTATGGGATGAGAATCAATATTAATAAAACAAAGGTTATGCGATTTTCTAGAAAGAAAAAGGCTAAGCTTAACATTAATATAGGAGGGCAAAAAATAGAGCAGGTAGAACAGTTTACGTATCTCGGAAGTGTTTTGGACCAACACGGGCAAAGTAGTGGGGACGTAAGGAGAAGAATTGCGCTAGGCAAAGAGCCTTTCACAAGGAGGAGGAAGTTGATGACGGGGACGTTGAGTAAGGATGTCAAGAAAAGACTTGTAAAAACTTTGATATGGAGCGCAGCTATGTAAGGCGCGGAAACGTGGTCATTGAAGCAGGAGGATAGACGTAGATTGGAGGCTTTTGAAATTTGGGTGTGGAGAAGAATGGAGTTGAAATTGACAGAGAAGAAGACAAACGAGGAAGTAATTGGTATGTTGGGCGAAGAGAGGGGTTTGTTGGGAGAAATCCTTTGGAGGCAGGAAAAGTGGCTGAAGGGGGTATTGACCGGCAGCGGGATGTTGAAGACTGTAATTGAGGGGAGAATGTTCAGCAAACGAGGAAAGGGAAGGAACAGGATTGGGATGTTGGACGGGATGAAGGGGGGAAGAAAGTACTCAGAGCTGAAGAGGGACCTGATTTAGATTAGGATGTTGTGTTTTGCTAGAAGTCAAAAATTATTTAATCAGTAATTATGTCCATCCAAAAACCTATCTTAACCGGTAGATTACCTAATAATAATATACATACATACATACATATTTTTTGCCAACGGCGAATAAATACTCATTCACATGGAAATGAATGTAAGGAAATTAATATATTTTTGTTTATATGTATACATAAAGTCGTATATCGTCTTAGTTACACCATTTATAACTCAGGAACGGTTGTACCGATTTTAATAATGTTTGGTTTTTTCGATAGGATTAGCCCAGAGTAGCGGAATGACTATTAAAATATCGTATTGCCGATTTAAATGATATTTGGCTTTTTGTATTCGTCTCAGCGAGGAATAACCATTAAAATATCGTAAAAGTATTGTATCTAAATATCGTATCATTAAGTATCTTAAAATATGGTATCTTATCGCTCCATCGAAGATATTTTAGCGTCGGAAGCAAGGCGACGCGGTTCCTGCTCATCCGGATGCGGGTTCTACTCATGCACTTGGCCGTATTTATACAGTTCATCCGAAGAATGATGAATGCTGTTACTGGTGAATTTTCGAGGGCCAACATCGTTCGAATCACTACGAACTGTTAATGGTATAGTGTGCCCAACATTTCGTGCTGCTTGTCAAGAGCTCAATTTGCCTGAAAGCGATGATCATTGGGACACGACAACGGCTGAAGCAACTATTAATGCGTCTCAAAGTCAGATATGCACATTATTTGCTATCATCCTTCTGACATGTTTCCCATCCAATCCACGTGATCTGTCAGAAGACATTTTACATCGAATTCCGGTAGGTTCAAGAAATATCGATATTGAAGTAAATGAGGCGATGCATAACCAGGCATTGCTGTTGATTGAGGACATGTGTTACTTCATGTGCGGCAGTTTATTAGTGAAGTTAGGAATGCCAGATCGTGGAATGAAAAACGCGTTTAATTGAGAATTGGAACGTGAATATGATCGACATGAGTCAGACCAATCAGTTCAAACGAATGTACTGCTGCTGAACCCCCAACAGAAGGAAGTATATGATGCATCAATGAAGGCAATTGATGATGGAAATAGTGGCTTATTTTTCCTGGATGTCCCTGGTGGAAAAGAAATGACATTCCTCATATCGTTGCTTTTGAACACTGTTCGTGTGGGATTGGACAATGCGGTAGCAGTTGCTTCTTCTGGCATAGCGGCCACATTGTTGGAAGGATGCCGTAAGGCTCATTCAGCGTGAAATTTGCTGTTAAACCTACAAAATTCTGAACAAGTGACATGTAACATTTTGAAACAGTCCGTTACCACTACATGGTAATGATTCGAGATGCTTTGGTGGCGTAATAGTTTTACTGTCTGGCGATTTCCGCCAAACACTGCCAGTTATTCCAAGATGGACTGCTGCCGATGAAATAAACGCTTGCCTCAAATCATCAAATCTGTGGCA
The DNA here is from genome assembly GCF_022747635.1 of Hetaerina americana. NCBI lineage: Eukaryota > Metazoa > Arthropoda > Insecta > Odonata > Calopterygidae > Hetaerina > Hetaerina americana. The sequence goes on along the minus strand of NW_027286786.1, from coordinate 6,173,525 downwards.
CCATGAGAAGAAACTTCATCTGACAACAAACATGAGAGTTTCATTGCTGAACGATCCATCTGCTGAAAATTTCTCCAGGCAATTGTTTACTATCGGTAATGGCCGTGTTCCCGTCGACGAATCGAGTGGATTGATTTCATTTCCTCGAAATTTTTGCAATTTCGTTTCATCGAAAGATGAGTTCATCAACAAAGTTTCCCGAACATCATCGATAAACACAAATGTCACACATTTTTGAGTGAGCGAGCAATTTTGGCGGCTAAGAACAAATATGTCGATGAGTTAATCTTCGTAATTCAGAATCAAATCGTTGGTTCTCCGCATTCATTCCAATCTATTGACTGTGTAGCAAACGAAGATGTAGTCACCAACTATCCATTTGAAATTTTAAACTGCTTTGATGTGCTTGGCTTACCACCACACAATTTACAGCTGAAGCTTGGCTCGGTGGTCATGATGCTTCTAAATCCAAAGCAACCAAAACTATGCAATGGAACGCCTTTGGTGATAAAAAAAAACTGATGATCAATGTGATTCATGGAAACATACTCAAAGAAAAATTAAAAGATGAGGAAGTTTTCACTCCTAGGAATCCCATGATCCCACCCAATATGGCCTTTGAGTTCAAAAGAATTCAATTTCCAATTCGTGTGCTATTTGCGATGACGATTAAAAAATCACAAGTCCAATCGCACAGTATTTTTGGTCTGAAACTAGAAAACCCATATTTTTCTCACGATCAATTATATGTGATATGTTCAGGTGTTGGTAAACCATCCGCTTTATTTGTTCTTGCACCTGATTACAAAGCAAAAAATGTTCTATAATAGAAGGTACTTGACTCCAGAGAATAAACCCGAATGTATATATGTATAAATTGAATAAAGAAAACGCCTTTCTGACAAACCATTTTAATACTTAATTTTTTCATTTTATTGAATTTTTTTCCTTATATTATTATAACAAGTATGATTAAAATCGGTACAGTCGTTCTTCATTTATAAACGGTGTAACCAAATTTTAACTGATAAAAGATTTGGTGTTTTCCCAGCGTTCCAGCTGCGTAAATTCCTCTCAGGTCTATAACCCGGTGGAGGACCCGAGAGGAATTTACGCAAATTTTAATTGATTGTCAGGCGGAACGAAGTTCGCTGGGTCTGCTAGTATATATATATATATATATATATATATACTAGACAGTAACGAACAATATAAAATCACAAAAAAAGATCACTCACACGTTATTTCTTGATAATTTCGACGGAATTCTACTGCGTCTTCATCGAAAGATAGAGAAGTAAAGCAGAGCAGAAGGTAGAGCAGTACTCTGTCTTCCGATGAAGACGGGGTAGAATTCCGTCGAAATCATCTAGAAATAACGTGTGATTGATCTTTTTTTGTGTTTCTATATTGTATGTTACTGTCTAATGTACTATTCGGCACTTCCGTGTTACGTCGACGAAATCATCTATCTCTCTCTCTCACTCTCTCGCTCTCTCTAGATATATATAAATAAATAAATATATATATATGTATATATATATGTATATATATACATACATATATATATATATATATATATATATATATATATATATATATATATATATATATATATATATATATATATATATATATATATATATATATATAGGTCACAGTAGTCCAGGGGCAGAGCGTAGGACTACTGACTGGAGGGCCCGGGTTCAATTCCTGAGCAAGCCTCTCTGGCCACCTGCAGCTGAACCCCAGTTATGTGATTTTTCGGGTACCAGAAGTTACTGGGAAACGATAACCAGCACAGGGAATGGAACTGGCCCCCCTACCCTGGCGTGTGAATTTCACATACCGTCGGGCTTAGTACCGGGTGTACTCGGCTATCTCCTACCAAACTGACCTTTGGGTTGATTACTGTGTTTTATATTTTATTTATCCCTCCCATGGACTACAACCTTGATAGAATGGAAAGGCCTGTGAATTTCAATGACCTCGAGAGCTGTGCCGGTGAGAGTAATGATAATTGCTCCTGGTAGGGTTACCCATGTCAGATAGGTCGAAGGTTAGGGGCCAGGCAAAAGGCAGTCCTCAGTGAGGTGGCTGCAAAGGCATCTGGCCCCAGTGGGGCGGCCGTTATGGTGCGATGGTATCACGTGAAAAACACTGTTGGGGAAGGCAGCGGAAACCATGTCATTTTTAATACCCTGATTCCATTGATAGACAGTAGAGAGAATATATGTTCAGGCAACAATGGAACTTGGCAGAATCAGCCATGTTTTGTGCCCGGCAATGGGAGAGGCAAGGTTTCTAGAGTCTTAATCGTATGAAAACTATGCAAAGCAAAACCGACAGCAGCAGAACAGAAGATGCAGAAGAAGAAGAATGCATTAGCCAGAAGAGGCACTTGGAATGTTAGGACAATATCGAGGACAAGAAAATTAGAGAATATAAAGAGGGAGATGAAAAGAGGAAATATATGTACACATTTTAGGTTTATCCATGGTGATAGGGAAGGATAGCAAGGATTACTGGTGTTATAATTCTAGAGTAATACCCAGCAGAGGTGAAGGGAGGCAATGAACCGTTGCCATAATATTGAATAAAGAGGTAGGAAGAAGCGTAATCAACATAGAGCAAGCAACGGATAGAATATTACTAGTAGAGACAAAGGCAGAACCAACGAACTTGATAATTGTTACCACCAATCCTTTGTCAATCCGGTGGCATTGCACCAAGCAATCATAAGGAGGAAGTCCATTTCAGATATACCTGCCACCTGGCAATCATAGGGACGAAGAAGTCGATAGGATATACAATCAGTTAGAGGGCATAGTCGCATGTGCTCCTGCAGAAAAACATTTAATAGTGAAAGGGGATTGGAATGCGATAGTGGGCAAAGGATGAGATGGTGATACGGTGGGGGACTACGGTTTAGGCACGAGGAATGACCGTGGGGAGAAAGCAATTGAGTTTTGCAGGAAACGGGTGTTAGTCATCACCAACACTCGGTTATGACACCACAAAAGGCGTAGCTACATATCTAAAATAACAGGTAATTAAGAAAGGTATCGTTTAGATTATATTATGGTTAGGCACAGGTTTAGGAACATGGTAATCAATTTGTACAGCTTCCCGGGATCGGATGTGGACTCCGACCGCAATTAAGTTGTTATGAAATGTAGCGTCCATTTCGAAAATATGAGGCAGGGGTTGCGAGTTAGGAAATGGAATGTAGAAGCACTAAATGGGTTGACAAGGAAGGAGTACCAGCAGTCTGTAGAGATAATCATGGAGGACGGTAAAGAACTGATTACTATCGAAGAAAAATGGGAATGTATCAAGAAAGGGATATCGAAAGCCGCAAAAGGCACTATAGGTACCGTTAACAGAAAAAGGACAAGGAAACCATGGATCACGGATGAGATGATTGCAAAGATTGATGAGAGAAGGAAATGGAAGAATGTAAACACAGGCAACTTGAAGTAAAAAGAGTTAAATGCTAAATTGAGGCGGGCAACAAATAAAGCAAAAGTAGCATGGTGGAGGACTCTGTGTGAGGCTTGGAAAGTGTTCAGAAGAAAGGGTGAAATTCGTGCACTATATCGCTAGGTTAAATCACTATCGGGAAGTAAAAAGGAAAGATCTGTGCTAATAGTTAGAGATAAGCCGGGTAAGATTGTAGTTAAGACAGAAAAGGTCCAAGATAGATGGAAGAAATATAAAGAAGAACTGTAAGGTTAAAAATGTAGACCCGCTAGGTTACACAGATTGAGAATATGACGTAGATGAAGATAGCTTATGCTCAGGCGTACACGATGACGAGATAGAAAGGATATCAAGGGAAATGAAATCAAATAAGCCTGTAGGGGTAGCTGATATTCCTACGGGACTACTGAAATGTTTAGGAAAATTTAGAAGGAAGAATTTATATGGACTAATTGATAGCATCAATGAAGAAGGAATCTGACTGGAAGATTTTGTGAGATCAATGTTAGTTCCTTTGATGAAAAAGGTAAAGACTACATCATGTGAGGACTACAGAACAATTAGTTGGATGTCCCACCCAGCTAAAGTTGTTCTCAGGGTCAACAAAAGGATAGATAGTAGGGAAAATGATTACTTAGGGGATGATCAGTTTGGGTTTAGGAAGAGGAGAGACACGTGCGATGCCATTGCAGTAATGAGATCACTAATCGAGAGGAATATAGAATACAATCAGGATGTATTCGCCTGTTTCGTAGATTTTGAAAAGGCATTTGATAACAATTTGGCGTATTGTATGGTACTTGTGTGAATGTTCAGTTAATTGTTGACAGCTGTTTTGCTTGGACGCGTTTTGGCTTGCCTTCGATTTTTACCTGTTCCAAAAAATCGATTAAAGAATCTGTGTCGAATTCTGTGTGAAAAACAAAATTATGTGCGCGGACGCATTCCAAATGTAGACTGTAGCATATGGAGAAGCTACCATAGACCGAATACGCGTTTATCGGTGGTATAAAATGTTCTCAGAGGGCGGAGAAGATGTGAACGACGAAGAGCGTGCCGAACGCCCGAGCACGTCAACAACAGACGAAAACATTGATGACGTGAAGAAAATAGCATTGGCCAATCATCGAATCACCGTTAGAGAAGTTGCTGAGGACCTAAACATGTCCATTGGCTCGCGTAATTCGATTTTTACCAATGATTTGGACATGACATGGGTCACCGCTAAATTTGCACCAAAATTGCTCAATTTTGACCAAAAACAGCAACGCACTAACATTGCTAATAAAGTGTTGGACTCTGTCCGCGACGAACAAAGTTTGCTCCAGAGGGTCATAAATGGTGACGATTTATGGTTATGACGTGGAAAGTAAAGCTCAATCATCCCAATGGAAGCTGCAGCACGAGCCAAGACCGAAAAAAGCGCGCCAAGTTCGGGCGAAAGTGAAAGTTTTGCTTACAGTTTTCTTCAACTGTAGGGGCGTAGTACATCGTGAGTTCTTGCCACAGGGTAGAAGGGTAAATAAAAAATATTACCTGCGAGTTATACGCAATTTGCGCGAAGCAATCCGCCCCAAACGCCCGGTTGTGTGGAAGAACAAAAATTGGCTTTTGCACAATGACAACGCCCCTGCTCACACATCGTTACTTGTGCGCGAATGTTTGGCCAAAAACAACACACTAATGATGCCACAGCCACCGTATTCCCCAGACCTGGCCCCCAGTGACTTTGCCATGTTCCCGAAAATGAAGAGGCCCGTGAAAGGATAACGGTACGCTACGATTGACGAGATAAATACTGCATCGAAGGTGGAGCTGAGCAAGATCACAAAAAATGATTTGCTGAAGTGCTTCGAGGATTGGAAAAAACGTAGCACAAGTGCATTATATCTAATGGGGATTACTCTGAAGGGGACAAAATAGATATTCATGAATAAGTAAATAATTTTTGAAACACGACACAAAAGTCGCGATACTTTTTGAACAGACCTCGTACGTACATACATTCAAACACAAAACAGAATGTATTTTGAACTTCATTGCACTCCTTCTCAAACTTAACATTTTTCAATGAAACAGGTAACTTTCAGGCAACTACTAAGTGCTTACTACAATTACTTAAAACATTTAAAACAAACATGAAAATCCTTCCTTGTCCCTAGCTCAAAAATCTGAAGCGTGCAGTTTCAATGATATTGAACAAGAGAACAGCTGCATAAAATTAAATACATCATCAACAATAACTTCCAAATACTTCCAGCAAAGTCATTCTGAGCAATGTAGAGTAGTCCTGAATTTTTGGAAAAAGTTTACCCTACTTTCAAATTTGAAATATATTACTTCTATTTTAAGATATACTTTTTGTAATAATGTTATATTCAGTCTGAAAATTTCTATGTTGTACCATAACCAACAAAAATATCTATCAATAAAATTTAGAATGGAAGACTGGGAAGGTTAATGATTCAGTAATATTACATATTTATAGCAAAGTTATCAATCATATGGATCAAGTTGAAGAAATGGGAGAGTAACCAGTGGCTTTGACCTGAATGTGTGAATGTTCACATAGGCATCATTGTGGTTTATTATAGGTGAGCACTTCCCTTACTCATTGAAAGGAAACTTCATTGATTATTATCTGTCAGTGATATGCACTTTAGAAGTAACTATATGGGGATAGTAATGGTTCAGTGGCTAACGTGCTTACCTCCCACCGAGAGGGACCTGGTTCGAATCCTGGAGATGGCAAATATTTTTCAGTGAGTGAGCACTTTGAGTGAGCAAGCTAACCGTCGAATGGGATGCTATACTGCGGATCCCTTGGCAACTTTCATTAAGAGTGGGCTAATGCCAACACCAGGTTACTCTCCACCTTTCCTAGTCCTCTTCCATCCATCCCTAATGGGGCAAACGACCTTAGATGTCGGGTACCCCCCCTTAAAGTACTACTAAGCAGCTATTTAACTAATATGAGAAGCAATATGAAAGGGCAATTTTGACGATTTGGGATGGCTATAATTATGTAAATATATACACTAAACAAGTCAAAAATAGTTTTATAACTTACCTAAGATGGTTCATTTTACATCCATCATGTATGAAATTGGCACACCCTATTTTGTCCATGTTTCAATCTGGATGGCTCTCGTGCGAAATTCGAAGCCTTTGAGGCTAATGTATATCATCAGAAAGAAACCCCAATCGAGTCCTAGATTTCCCCTAGCGACATTCGCTGGCATCGCGGGAATAAATTTATAAATGGCCACCTAATCTTCCATCGATGAATTCTGCCCATCTGACCGATTATTATCTTTCTATTTCTAAACATCTTCATTAATGCAATCGCAAAACCTGAAACAAAACCTTTGATAAAGTCTTTCATAATTAGAGCGGGAATAAAATTATTATTGTGCGGGTTTGTTCTTTGAGGAGGATATCCCCAGGCAGAAAAACAGGAAGGAGTGCTCCGCTTTGAAATTGACTTTGAGGTGAAGGTTTTCCTTTTGCTATCGAATGTCCTGATGGCATCTAGTCTCCTCTCTTGTAATCTCGCTATTCAAGTGTTTGACCATGAGGGACCTTTTTAGCTCTACATCTTTGGAGCGGAATAATGTCTTCATAAAAATCTATAGTTTAGTGAACTTAGTGAGTGACTACGCTGCTTACATATCGGAGCAAAAATGAAAAGACAGTAATTTATTGTTCAAAATGGCTTCATTTTTTCCAAGTATTCTCCATGATAATCAATACACTTTCGCATGCGTTCGAAACAATTTTCATAGCACTTTTTGCACTCTGAGTGAGGTACCTCCAAAATGGATCTCCTTTGAATGCATCAGTGGCTTCCACAGGCGCCGATAAACGTTGGCCACACAATTTCTTGTTGATAAACGGGAATAAAAAGAAATCATTTGGTGCTAAATCAGAGCTGTAAAGAGGATGACCCATCAATTGGACATTTTGGCCAGTCAAATAGGCAGTGCTTCAGCCGATCTGTGAAATCTTGCGTCGTTATGGTGAAGAATGATCCTTTGCTGCGGTTCTTTTTCTATATTTCACCAAGCACTGCCGGCAAACAAATTCCCGTGTACCATTCAGAAGTCACGGTTCTACATTGCTCTAATGGTACGGTTTCCACATGTTCAGTTATTCTAAAGAAACAGACGATCATTTGCTTCATGCACGAATCACTTTTGTCGGATTTATCTCGTCTTGGAAGATCCATGCAGTGGGTTGCTGTTTTGTTTCGGGCTCATACGCATAGATCCAAGATTCGTCACCTGGGTAGATGTTACACACAACTTTTGATGCACCGCGATTGTATTTCTTGAGCATTTCTTTGCACCATTTGACATGAGCATCTTTTTGAGCTTTTGTGAAATTATCCAACGCGAGTAAATGTTTTTCACAGCTAAATATTCATGTAATATCTTATTGAAGCTCATCATTCTAATCCCCAAGGATGCCTCAATCTCACGATAAGTCACATGACAATCTTCCTCTGCTAGTTCTTGCACAGCATCAATGTTTTCCGGCACAAGAACTGATTTTGGACAACCTTCACCACTTGAATATTCTGAAGAAAGTTACCGCTAAAAGGGTCATACTTTCAGACGGAAACGTCAGATAGAACCTGAAGCACATAAGTGTTGTCAAGGGTCAAAACAATAATAGCAACTATCATTCTCATGTAACAGTAGACATATGAATGATACAATTTCAGAGCATGAAAATCATTCGCATTGACCAGGATTCGAACCCGGATCCCTCTATGTCCGGCCGAGTACCAGTGAAGCTATCCAGGCATCCTCCTCAAAAGCACTGGGCCGAGCATCAAGGGATCCGGGGTCAAATCTCGGTCAAGGCAAATGATTTTCACACACTGAAATTGTATCGCTGAAATGCATATTAGAGGCTGACTCCGTTAAAAGTTACTGTTGCGGAATCTCCCACAATTCCTTGGAATTTGTCAAAAGACATCTGAATGCCCTCACCTTAATATGTGCTCAAGGATAGGGATTTTCTCTCTCTTTAGTAAATTTTACCTCAGGATTGGATATGTATTAACTGATTCCATTAGGAAAATGAATGTCTTATTGATTTGAAGATTTTATTAGGTTTTCCACAAGGATAGAAATATGCATTCATACAACCAATCACCTTAGCCTATGTAAATAATTACTTTGAAATGCCTTTTCAAATAACTTTGTGGGCTACAATAAAAAAATCCGAAGTAGTGTAATCTGTTTATTCAATACACAAAATGTTCACTGAAGTACAGAATGGCTTACAATGGACTTTATAATGGTAAATAAATATTAAACATTTTAAAAATATATCAAAATGAGAGCAACAGATGATAATATGAATCGCAATATTTAGCAATGGTGGCAGTGAGGGGCACAATGAAATATTTACAATGGAAGACAGATCTATATGGTGCTTCGATGGCGGAGCACCCGTACATTTATATGGTGCATCGATAATGTAACTAACAGGGAATTGACGAACCGTGCAGATCACGAAATACCTTTGAGTGAGTTAGTGCACCACCATTCAAGGATGGCGCGGGGAGTCGGACGCGGGATTAACTCGAACGCGTTCGAACAAGCGTTATTAAGCGCTTGAGGCTCACTATTGCAAAAGACCTAGCCGTGAAAAAAACACATAATTTTTTAATGCCATAACTTCCTGAGAATGGCATCATCCATCACACAAAGTTAGGAAAAGTGAATAAAAATGAACCATGCTGTTTCTCGGAGTTAACACTTAGTTGATCCTTCTGATTCTTATTCGAGTCACCGGATTCGAACTTTTTTGATCAATTTAAAAAATATTGATTCGACTCTTGATCAAAGTCAAGAGAAAAAAATCTGTCAGCCAATACAGTGTCTCTAGATTTTGATAATATTGTTAAGGTGATCCTGGGTGAACTTGCCGAGCATAGCTATCACTGACCGCTAGAACGAACCCATGGTCCATTTTACATCATTCAGGAAACTCTCTTCGACTAATAACCACGGGCAACTACTACGGGCATCAATGATGTCACACAGTGCTACTTCAAAATCAGAGGACTCCAGAGAGAGAAATAAATCGCTAAACCTACAAAAAAGGGCATTCTCGTCATTTTAACCTTCTACATTGAACATTTTTGTCCAAACACTTTCTATGCATGTAAATTATTCAACCAACTCTAGTTTATGAACTCCTATTTCAATACTTAACTAGGCTTCCCTCATTCTCATCAACCAGATGAGATTTTTTACATTTACCCTCATCCCATTCCTATCACACCTGACTTTCCAATGCACTCAGCAGAGATTGCAACCCCTTGGCTGACTGGCAAACAAAAGCTTGGTCATCAGCAAACCTAACTGATTATATTGAATCCCATTCTGACTTTAATTCCAAACTCCAGTTCTTCCCATAATTCCCCTTTTATCATTTCCTCCACACATACACTGAACAGCACACAAGTGATAATGGACACACCTGCCTCACTACTCTTCCTAACACTGCCCATTTGGGCCTTACATTCATCGCTCCCAACTGAGCAGTCTGAGATACGTAGACTTTCAAGGGTGTCTCCTTTCTCTCCAACCTATTCGAATGTTCAGCAATATATTCACTGGTTTTTCCCAATTCACTCTAACGAATGTTTTCTTGAAACCTTGGCATGCCAGGTGCACGAGAAATTAGTGAGAATATATGTAGAATGGTGGTGACCTACCACCCCCTACCACACATCCTCGCAACATCTTGCAGGGTACTCTGTAAATAAATGGAACCTAAAAACAGACAAATACATCCTGATTGCAATCTATGTTCGCTTCTGTTAGTGACTTCATTACTAGTATGGCATAACGTGTCTCTCCTCTTCCAGAACACAAACATCATCTTCTCTCCTCTTCATCCTTTTGTTGACTGTCAGTAATTCCAGTTGAAAAAGATGAAATTCAGCGATGAATTTGAAAGCTTTGAACTAGTTATTATTACCCCATCATAGTCTTGATCAAACTCCTGTTACGTTATACGAAATATTTAACCTAATTGAGTTAAAATAGCGACTGGTTTTAATTGTAATATTTCTTATCTATTAATACTTTATCCTATTAATTGCTTGGGTCGCGGTAGTCCAGTGGGTAGAGCGTTGGACTACTGACCGGAGGGTCCCGGGTTCGATTCCCGGGCAAGGCAGGGCACCTGCAGCTCCACCCAAGCTATGTGATTTTTCGGGTACCAGATCTTCCTGGGAAATAATAGCTGACACAGGGAAAGGAAGTGGCCCCCCTACCCTGATGTGTGAATTTCACACGCCGTATAGGGCTTAGTACTGGGTGATCTCTACCATCACCGACTAAACCGACCTTCGGGTTGATTACTCTGTTTATGGTTATTAATTGCTTACCATCAGCATTCATTATTAAACGTGAGTATTCCATATTTTCATTTTAAAGGAAAGATAAAACATATTGTCACTTACTCCTCATCAAATACGTCATTACTTATTGAAACTGCATTCTTTAAATTGATGTTATCGCATGACAGATTCTTCTTACTCGATCACACCTAGTGCTTTTCAAAATCCAAAATTCCATCCTTTTTTTAAAAAAGGATAAAAAACTGTAAATAATTACGAGGAAGATCCCATACGTGCCCAGCCTGACCTAGGGATGGCGGTAGTTTGAAAAATATCATTGTATTAGAAAGTACGAAATCTAAAAAGCATACATTTCATATTTGAAAACACTACGTTGTTTATTATTTCTTTGGCAGCCATCAATAGTGAACGTTTTCAGTGAATTTGTGAACTTTGAGAAAATTGGTCTTCAATATATGATACAATACTTTTATTTGAAAGGCCTCAGCCCAACCAATATAAAAGCTGAACTGGATTCTACTCTGGGTGAGTCTGCTCCTTTGTTTACAACAGTAAAATATTGGATAATAGAGTTTAAATGAGATCGTAAGACCTGTCAAGACGAGAATTGCATCGGTCAACCAAATGAGGTGACAACTCCAGAAACGGTGAAGAAATTCCACAAAGTGATACTGGATGATCGCCAACTGAAAGTGCGTGAGCTAGCACACATAGTTGGCATTTCAAAAAGTGCATTCCATTGCATATGAACTGAAAATTGCGATACGAGAAAGCTGTGTGCAAGGTGGGTGCCACGTTTGCTCACACTCGAGCAAAACCAGTGTCGTGGAGATGTTTCATTAAGTGTTCACAGCAGCAAAGTTTCACAGCAACAAAGAAGAATTTTTGAGATGTTTCATAACCATGGATGAAACACGGGTCCATTACTTCACACCCGAGACAAAAGAACACTCAAAACAATGGATTCAAAAGGGAGAACCGGCTCCAAAGAAGGCGAAGGCCGTTTCATTTGCAAACAAGGTCATGGCGTCGGTTTTTTGGGATGCGCGTGCGATTCTTTTCATTGGCTATATTGAAAAGGGTAAACTATCAACGGCGTGTAATTTGCAAACTCATTACAACGTTTGAGCCAAGAAATCAAGCAAAAGCGGCCGCATTTGGCTAAGAAGGAAGTGTCGTTTCATCAAGACAATGCACCAGCTCACAAATCCGTTATTGCAATAGCCGAAATTCATGAATTAAAGTTTGAATTGCTACCTCATGCACCCTATTCGTTAGAAGCAATCCCTGCGCAATTGGTCCATAGTTTTTAAAGTCACTATTGTCATTCTCCCCTCCCCGGACTTGTGTCCTGGCTTGCGTGTTGTCGGATGGCTTTCGTGCTGCATCCTGGGGTTAAGTTGTTTATTGGTTGGTGGTTTATGTGTTTGCATGAGTGTTGGATGAAGGGATTTTTGTATGCGTGTGTGCGCTGCTGGGGGTGTAATTTTCCATGTTGTTGTTTTGCATGTGGTATTGTTCCTTTTTACGGTTGGCGACCTAACACCCCCCACAACATGCCCTTGCGGCGGCTTGCGGGGTATTATTTGGATGTAGATGTAGACTACAACCTTGACGTGGTGGAACGGCTTGTGCATTCCGAGCTGTGCTAGATGGATCACGGATGAGATGATTACAAAGATCGATGGGAAGAAAACATGGAAGAATGTAAACACAGAGTTAGGCAAAATGAAGTACAAAGAGTTAAACAATATATTGAGGCGGGCAACAAATAAGGCAAAAGAAGCATGGTGGAAGACGCAGTGTGACAATATGGAAAGTTTGCAGAGGAAGGGTGAAATTTGTGCGCTGTACGGTAAGTTTAATCTTCATCGGGAAGTAAGAAAGGAAGATCTATGCTAACAGTTAGAGATAAGGCGGGTAAGATAATGGTTGACACAGGAAAGACCCAAGAGAGATGGAAGGTATGTTTAAAGGAACTGTATAGTAAAGAACTTAGACCAACAAAGTTAGACATTGAAAAAGAATATGACGGAGAGGAAGATAGCTTAGGTCCAGGACACCACATAAGGCGCAGGTATACATGGAAAATGCCAGGTGAATCAGAAAGGTAGGTATCAGCTAGATTATAATCTGGTTAGACATAGGTTTAGGGATAGTGTGATACATTCCCATAGCTTCCCGTAGGCGGATGCGGACTCTGACCACAATTTAGTGGTTATGAAATTTAGCGTCCGTTTCAAAAAGATAAGGCAGGTGCAGCCGGTTAGAAAATGGAATGTGGAAGCATTAAATGGATTAAAAAGGAAGGAGTACCAGCAGGCTGCAGAGAAAATAATGGAGGATGGTAAAGAGCTGAGTACTATCGAAGAAAAATGGGAATGTATCAAGAAAGGGTTATCGAAAACAGCAAGAGACACTATTGGAACCGTTAACGTGAAAAGGGCTAGGCCACGGATGAGATGATTACAAAGATGGATGACAGGAGAAAATGGAAGAATGTAAACACAGAGTTGGGCAAAATGAAGTACAAAGAGTTAAATAATAAATTTAGGTGGACAACAAATAAAGCATAAAAAGCATGGTGGAAGATGCAATGCGAGGATATGGAAAGTTTGCAGAGGAAGGGTGAAATTGGTGCGCTATACAGCAAAGTTAACTCTATCGGGAAATAAGAAAGAATGACCAATTCTAACAGTTAGAGATAAGGCGGGTAAGATAATAGTTGACAAAGCAACAGAAAAGATCCAAGAGGGTGGAAGGAAGATATAGAAGAACTGTATGGTAAAGAACTTAGACCAACAAAGTTAGACATTGAAAAGTAACATGACGTCGAGGAAAATAGCTTACTACCTTGAACAAAAAGTTCCCGGAATAACCACCGTGTGGCGCTCCCATCGTTCCGATTTGAGTTCTGTTTTTTTTGTTAAATTGGTACATCTGTTGTTGATATTCCCTTTAAATCTTAGTGTCATAACTTGACATTTGCAAAAGTTACGTAGCCAAGAGTACATCTATCTCTGTGTGTGTTGGCGATTTTTTACAATTTCAGAAATGGATTTAAATTTGCAACAACGAACTTGCATTAAATTTTGCGTTAAAAACGGATTTAGTGGCGCACGGACGTTGGAAATGTTGGAAAAGTGTTTCGGCAACGATTCTCTAAAAAAAACGGTCGTTTACCAGTGGCACGAGCGGTTCAGAAGTGGTCGTGAGTCAATCGAAGATGATGAACGCAGTGGCAGACCATCGACATCGAAAGTCGGTGAAAAAATTGATAAAGTAAAAGAAATGTTGGTCAATAACCGCAAATTAACCATCAGAGAAATAGCGGAGGACTTGAACATTGCCTATGGATCCGCCCAAGACATTGTGGTTAATGATTTGGGTTTCCGTCGTGTAGCAGCAAAGTTGGTGCCGAAAGACCTCAATTTCATGCAAAAAAGAGACCGTGTTGACGTCGTAAAAGACATGATTTGCGAGGCTGAATCCGATCCCACATTCATCAAAAGGATCATTACTGGAGACGAGACGTGGGTTTATGAGTACGACACGCAATCCAGACATCAGGCAAGTGAATGGCGTTCACCAAATGAGCCGAGACCAAAAAAACCACGTCGTTTTCAGTCAAAAAAGAAGGCAATGTTGACGGTTTTCATGGATTACAACGGTGTAGTGCATCATGAATTTTTGCCAGAAGGCCAGACAGTAAACAAAGAGTATTATTTGGGCGTTATGAGACGTTTGCGTGAAGCAATTCGCCGAAAGAGACCAGAAATGTGGGCAGAAAACTCGTGGATTTTGCACCAATGATAACGCACCGTCGCACAGTGCTCTCATTATTCGTAATTTTTTGACGAAAAATGCAACAAATACCATCCAACAGCCACCGAATTCACCTGATTTGGCTCCCTGTGACTTCTTTCTGTTCAATCGAGTTAAAAAACCATTACGGGGAACGCGTTTTAGCAGCCGAGAGGAAGTAATGGAAAAATCGCAGGAAGCACTGATGGACATACCGAAAACCGACCGTAACTTTTGCAAATGTCAAGTTATGACACTAAGGTTTAAAGGGAATATCAACAACAGATGTACCAATTTAACAAAAAAACAGAACTCAAATCGGAACGATGGGAGCGCCACACGGTGGTTATTCCGGGAACTTTTTGATCAAGGTAGTATGTCCAGACATAATCGACGATGGGATAGAAAGGGCATTAAGGGAGATGAAACTACTGAAGGCCGTGGGGGTGGATAATATTTTCGCGGAACTATTGAAATGTTTTGGAAATTTTGGGAGAAAGAGGCTATATGGGCTGATTCGTAGTATCTATGAGGAAGGAATCTGGCCGGAAGACTTTGCGAGATCAGTCTTAGATCCTATTCCGAAAAAGGCAAAGGCTACATCATTTGAGGACTACAGGGCAATAAGTTTGATATCTAACTCAGCTGAAGTTGTTCTAAGGATCATAAATAAAAGGATAAAGTGTAGGGCAAATGATTACCCAGGGGATGACCGGTTTATGAAGGGGAGAGGCACGCGTGATGCCATTGCAGTAATGAGATCATTAATCGAGAGGAACATAGAACACAACCAGGAGGTATTTGCCTGTTTCGTAGATTTCGAAAAAGCGTTTGATAGAGTGAATTGGGAAAAACTAATAAATATATTGCAGAAATTAGTAATAAATTGGAGGGACAGGAGGATAATTCGCAACCTGTACATATCTCAGACTGCTCAAGTGCGAGTGGGGAACGGGGAGTCCAGATGGGCAGTTCTAGGAAGAGGTGTAAGGCAGGGTTTCCCATTATCACCGTTGCTCTTCCTATCACGTCACTGTTTGTGCAATGTTTAATTTTGTTCCAACTTGTAAATTAAAGGTTTTCAATATATCTAAATTGACTTCGGTTTCTTACTATTATGATTCCTGATTGTTCAGGGAAAGAATGAGTATTTGTATCTATCTGTACTGGAATCTTTTTTCCCACTAGACTACCTTTCGTCTGGCTCCTAACCTTTGATCTATCTGGCATGGTTGAGTCTACTGGGAGCAATTATCGGTATTACCACCTATCTCTTAATTATCATCATAATGCACAAGCCCTTCCTCCATAACAGATTTTTATTAATTTTGCAGAAGATGATTGAAATGACATAAGATTGATAAATATTCATTTATATTTCCCTGTTGACAGTGGTTCTAAGTAAGTTAATGTAAAAATATAAATGTAATAAAGTATTAATAATACTTCTACATATTGAATTAATGCAATAATATAAATATCCCTTTGCATTTATATTTTAAAATACATGGCATACTAGTAGGCTATCAGTATGAAAATGTATATAGTATGTTATTCTTCTCATGAGGCATCTTTTGATTGCGAACTTTATAATTTAGGGGTTAAAGCATTTGAGTTTGAATACATTTAGCTGTGAGTTATTGGAGACATTTTATCCGAAATTATTCTGATATCTGTTGTTATCCAGTGATCTTGTTCATCACTATTCAGTTTGTTCATGTGAAAATTCTTTCAACATATTTTCACACGTATGTGGGTAGTTTTTTGTTATCAGCCATCCCTATTCTCTAACCCTAGCGTTCTACGAATAGGCCATATTCGCAGTGTTCTCCTATGTAGGCCTACAAGGTGTGATCAAAAAAATACGGCTGATTTTATAACTTGTTTACTTTGACGGATACAGCTTCATCAAACTTCTTGCCCTCCAAGTACATGCCATGACGACACACCTTTGCCAATGTTTCTACCGGCTCTCGAACCATGTCTGGTAAGCCCCCTTATAGGGATCCTCTTCAGGTCCACCGTGCAATTAGTTTAAATATCCACAATAGTGTAAAATCGGCGCCATTTTAAGGTTGATTTTAACTTTGGTAACAGAAAAAAGTCTGATGAGTAGGGTGCCTGCAGGGTCACGGAAGTTCCGTTTCTGGCGAAAAACCCTGTCACGATCAGCGCCATGTGAACCGGCGCGTTATCGTGGTGGAAACGCCATGTAATTTTTCTCCACATGTCTGGCCTCTTTCGGCTCAAAGCAACCCTCTGCCTCTTCATTAACTTTAAGTAGAAATCTTTGTTGACAGTTTGACCTTGAGGGATGTATTCGTAATGAAACAGCCCTTGCCAATCGAAAAAACACACCAGCATGGGCGGCGGGTTAGGAAATGGAATGTAGAAGTATTATATAGATTGACAAGGAAGGAGTACCAACGGGCTGTACAGAAAATCATGGAGGACGGTAAAGAGCTGAGTACTATCGAAGGAAAATGGGAATGTATCAAGAAAGGGATATCGAAAGCCGCAAAAGACACTATAGGAGCTGTTAACGGAAAAAGGTCAAGAAATCGGGGATGAGTTGATTACAAAGGTGGATAAGGGAAGAAAATGGAAGAATGTAAACATAGAGTTAGGCAAAATGAAGTACAATGAGTTAAATAATAAAATGAGGCGGGCAACAAATAAAGCAAAAGTAGCATGGTGGAAAAAGTAGTGCGAGAATATGGAAAATTTGAAGAGGAAGGGTGAAATTGGTGCCCTGTACAGCAAGGTTAAATCACTACCAGGATTATGAAGGGGGGATCTATGCTAACGGTTAGAGATATGGCGGGTGAGATAATAGTTGACACAAAAAAGATCCAAGAGAGATGGAAGGAATACAGAAAAAAACTGTATAGTAAAGAACTTATGTTGGCCAATGAGGTTAGACAAGGAAAAGGAGCATGACATGGATGAAGATAGCTTAGGTCCAGGCATACCAGACGATGAGATAGAAAGGCTGTAGAAACTAAATAAGGCCGTGGGGGTAGATCACATTCCTGCGGAACTACTTAAAGGTTTAGGAAAATGTGGGAGGAAGAGGCTATATGGGCTGATTTGTATTGTCAATGAGGAAGGAATCTGGCCGGAAGACTTTTTTAAATCAATGTTTGTTGCGTCATGTGAGGACTACAGGACAAAAAGTTTGATATCCCACACAGCTAAAGTTTTTCTCAGGATCATCAACAAAAGGATAGAGAGTAGGGCAAATGATTACTTAGGGGATGATCAGTTTGGCTTTAGGAAGGGAAGAAATAGGCGTGATGCCATTGCAGATAAAAGGAATAGATTGGAGGAATGGGAGGCTAATCCGCAATCTGTGCATGTCTCAGACTCCTCAGGTGCGAGTGGGGAACGGAGAGTCGGATGGGCAGTATTAGAAAGAGGTGTAAGGCAGGATTTTGCATCATTATTTGTTCAATATATATGTGGAGTAAATGATTAAAGAGTTGATGATGAAAGAATTGAAGAGAAGAATGCTCCATACCTTTCATTCATTTCATCGAATGCTCCAACTCCATTTAATGAATGAAATCGGTAACCTTTCCTTTTTCAACCAGCAAGTCAGCAAAGGGATTGCTAAATCGGCCGTGTTGAATTGAACAGTTACTACGAGATGCATGGGATGAGAGAAAATTAAATTAAAGAAACGTAATTTCCCACAAAGAGGAAGGTTAACTGAAACATTGAATGAATGAAGTAAAAAACTAGAGCAGCTGGAACAATTTGTGTATCTCTGAAGTGTTTTGGACCAAAATGGTCAACGTAGGAGGGAAGTTAGGAGAAGAATACTTTAGGCCGAGACGATTTCGCAAGGAGGGAATCCATGACCGGGATGTTGAATGAGGATTTTAAGAAAACACTCGTCAAAACTTTGAAATGAAGCGTAGTTATGTACAACACGGAAACAATGTCACCGAGGCCGGAGGATAGACGCAGATTAAAGTCTTTTGAAATGTGGGTGTGGAGAACGATGAAGGTGGGTGAAGAGACAGAAGTAATGGATGCAAAGTATATTGATTGGAAATGGCTCCTTCTATAAAACTACTTAACCTTTGCTTTATTTATATTCATTCTTATCCCATATCTATCGTACTGCATTTCCCCATCACTCAGCAATGCTTGGAAACCCTTGGCTGAGAGACAAACTAGAGCTTAGTCATAGGCTACCCTAACTAATTTTATGGATTCCCCACCGACTTCCATTTCTAGTTCCAGTTCTTCCCATACCTCTTTAATCATTTCCTACCCATGGGGGAAATTTCCTCCACATACAAGTTGAACAGTACGAGTGATAATTGAAAACCCTGCCTTAAACCTGCCCCTAACACTGCCCATTCGGACTCCCTGTTCCCCACTCACACCCGAGCAGTCTGAGACATATACATTGCGGATTAGCCTCCGGTCCCTCCAATCTATTCCTATTTTCTGCAATTCACTCATTATTTTTTCCCAATTCACTCTATCAAACGCCTTTTCGAAATCTACGAAACAGGAAAATATGTCCTGATTGTACTCTACATTCCTCTCGATTAGTGATCTCATTACTGCAATGGCATCACGCGTACCTCACCCCTTCCTAAACCCAAACTAATCCTCCCCTAAGTAATCATTTCCCCTATTCTCTATCCTTTTGTTTATGATCCTGAGAACAACTTTAGCTGCGTGGGATATCAAACTTATTGTCCTGTAGTCCACACATGATGTAGCCTTTACTTTTTCGCAATAGGAACTAACGCATATCTAATAAAGTATTACTGCCAAATTCATCTCTCATGAATGCTACTAATTAGTCGATAAAGACTCTGCCTCCCGTATTTTTCTAAACCTTTTCGTAGTTCCGCAGGAATGTTATCCACCCTCATGGCCTTACTTGATTTCGTCTCCCTTAATTCCCTTTATATTTAATCGTCGAGTATGACTGGAGCTATTTTCTTCCACGTCAAATTCTTATTCTATACGATTTTTTCTCTTTCAACTATTATCTTACCCGACTTATCTCTAAGTGTTAGCACAGATCTCCCCTTTTCATTTCCCGATAGTGTTTTAACCTTGCTGTAGAAGCGCACCAATTTCACCCTTCCTCTGCAAACCTTCGACGTTCTCGCACTGCGTCTCCCACCTGCTTCTTTTGTTACGTCTCGATTTATTATTTAACTCTTTGTTCTTCCTGCTGCCTAACGTGGAATTTACATTCTTACATTTCCTTCTCTCATCTATCTTACTAATCATCTCATTCGTGATCCATGGTTTCCTTGTCTTTTTCCAATTAACCATTCCTATGGTTTCTTTTCTTCTGGAAAACCCACAGCTCGTCAATACTTTGAAATAGAGGTTGGTTTACTATGCCGCGGAGGCCATGGCCGCGGAATCAAGATCATGAGCGTGGATTGGAGGAGCTTGAAATGTGGAACAGGAAAGGATGGAAAAGCTGAAATGGGAATTAGGAAAAACAAAGGCCAGTGCTAGGCAAGGTGGGGTCGGAGTTTTGGGCGAATCCCAATTGAGGCGGGAACGATGGATGCAGAGCGTTCTGGTTGGCGATTGTATGTTGAAGACAGTGATAAAGGGGAGAAATCTCGGTCATCCAGGAAGGGGGAGTAATAGGAACGGCACGTTGAACGTTATGAAAGATGGAAGAAAGTAAGGGTGCTCTATAGCAAGTCCCTCTTCAATTCCGCATTTTTTCTTCCTCCCTTCATTCCGTCCTACTTGCCAATCGTATTCCTTCCTCTCCATCGCTAGCCTAGCGCTCTCCCCTGCCACGTGCTTTCAACTCCCTGCGTCCCAATTTCACCCTTCCTTTGTAAATCTTCTATGCCCTCATATCGTCTTCCACCCCCTTCTTTCGCTCTCGTCTCTTTTTTATCGGCCTCCTTTTATTAATTTAACTCTCTATACTTCCTTCTGCCTAATTCGTTGCTTATATTATATTTTGCTTTGCTGCGTTCCTTTTTTCTCTCATCTAGCTATCTAATCATCAGGTCCTTGGCTTCCTTTGTCCTTTTCCTATTTAATACTCCTATTGTCTTGTTTGTAGATTTTTTATATGTTCAATTTATTTCTTCTACAGCAGCCAGATCCCTGATATCATCCATAATTTCCTATACAGCCTGGAGATACTCCCATATTGTCCTTCTTGTCAATGCTTCCTTATCCCATTTCCTATACCAGCTTCCCAGTTTCTTTCGACTTCGAAAGAACAATGAGTGAACGCATTAAGAATCGCTGAGATTTACATTGAGTTCTTATAGGGGTCAAAATTCATGCGAGTGATTACCTCATTAGAGTTGTAACGTTTATTTGGCCCCGGTCGCAGCATGGTAACGTCCTCGTTTGCCAACCCAGAGGTCGCCGGTTCAATTCCCGCCTTGGTAGTTTTTCCTCCACCTTGGGCTTGGTGGTACGTGATTTTCAAATTGTTATATCAATGTTCAAAGACCGATCGAAGTGCTGTTTTCGGACTAATGCAAAATAAATTGTTCATCTGTTCTGACGACAAATTATCGCCTTAAATAAACCCTGAATAAGCCTGACTGAATTAGAGACATTATTTAGCCTATAAGTCTGCAAACTGCTTTTAAGAATAACGTCGGACTTCTTCCGAAAAAGCATACCAATTTTTACCAATGTAAGTGGAACTTTAAAGGTAGGATTTGAATGGACAGTGATTACTACATTGCATTCTTAGCTTCGTCTATCAAGATAATCCAGCATCCCACTCTGTGCACAACAAGCCCTCATCAACTCCACATATTTCCTTCCTCCCTTGATCCCTGTCCTGTTCCTTCCCTTTCCTCGTTTGCCTGACATTCTCCCCTCTATTACAGTCTTCAACATCTCACTGCCGGTCAACACCCCCTTCATCCACTTTTCCTGCCTCCATAGGATTTCTCCCAACAAACCCCTGTCTTCGCCCACCATACCCAGTACTTCCTCATTTGTTTTCTTCTCTGTCCATTTCACCTTCTCCATTCTTCTCCACACCCACATTTCAAAAGCCTCCAGTCTACGCCTATCCTCCTGCTTCAATGACCACGTTTCCGCCCCGTACATAGTTAAGCTCCATGTCAAAGTTTTGACGAGCCTTTTCTTAACATCCTTACTCAACGTCCTCGTCATCAACTCCCTCCTCCTTGTGAAAGCCTCTTTGCCTAGCGCAATTCTTCTCCTTACGTCCCTACTACTTTGACCGTGTTGGTACAAAACACTACCTAGATAGATGAACCCTTCTTCTTTTGCCCTTGCTTTTTAAGCTTCTCGAAGCTTGAACTTTTTGAAAGTTTAGCCTGGCCTATTTCTCTAAAAAACGTACACCTTTCTTTTTTTGCATCGATTTTCATTCCATACCTATGACACTCGCTTTCTAATGCTCTCCTCAATCATCGCAAGCCCATGTCAGACCAGACAACTAAAGCTTGATCATACGTGAATACAACTTACTGTATGGATTCCCCGCTGACTTTTATCTCTCTCTTTCTCTCACTTTTATCTCCCATGCCACCTTTGCATTTTCTACCGCATGCATGATGAAATGAACAGGTGATGGTGGTCACCCCTGCCATACCCCTCTTCCTAATACTGCCCTTCCTCCAGTTGCACCTAGGCACTCTTAGAAATAGACGGGTTGCGGATGAATCCCCTAACCTTCCATTCCACTCCTATTTTCTTTACAATATTAATTAGCTTTAACCAATGTAATCTATCAAACGCCTTGTCGAAACAAACAAACATCCTATTTGTACTAAATGTTTTTTTCTGTTAAGGTACTCATTACTGCTAGCGCCTCACGCGCAATTCGACCATTTCTGAAGCCAATCATTTGCCCTAAGCCCATTTATCCTCTTGTTTGTTGACGATCCTGAGAACCACTTCAGTTGCGTGGGAATAAACTTATTTGCCTGTGTTCCTTACTTACGGCTTCCTTTCGCTTTTTTAGAATAGGAACGAATTCTGATCTGACCAAATCTTTTGGCCGAAGTCCTCACTCATAAATCCTATGAAATAGTCCATAAAAACTCTCTCTCCCACCTTTTCCAAAACCTTTTAAGAGTTCCACAGTGATGGTATCTGTTCCCACGTTCTCATTGGCTAATGCTTCCCTCATGCCATTTTTATCTCGCTGTCAAGTGCGCACAACCTAGTGCACTTATCAAATTCAGGTTGGTGGAATTTCGGGCTATTTTGAGAGCAGACGAAGCTTTCGGCGTTTAATGAATTGTCAACTAAACGAAGAAACATGGCGGCGTAGTAGGCTATTTTAATTTCTCGCGTTTTTTAATAGTTTATATTATTTAGATTTCTTGGAATTATAAGTTTTTCTTGGCGAAGAAATGATAGAACCTCTATGAATGCAGTCAGAGTTAAAGTAATAAAGTATTCCTACTAATAAAGTATGTCATACGTTTCAAAACAAAACCTCTTCTCCATTCGGAGACGTCGGGAAAATCCTTCCCTCTCGCATTGGCGACTCGGTCTCTTGTCGGGGCGCGCGGTGTGCCATGCGCAATGCCACGGTCATCGACCGTTCAGTTCGGTTCAACAGCTGAGGGCCAGAGCACAACTAGTAAGGAACGCGACGGCGTTCGGAATACACACCTCAAGTTCATCATTCCGTGCCACCAATGCTTTATTCAGGAATGCTTGGCACCCAAATATTTCGGCTTGGATGCAATTTAAACACCAGAGACGCCATCCGGAATCGAATCCCGGCCCTCCTGCCAGGAGCCCAGCGCTCTAAACACTGGATTACCACGTCCCCCGATCACATGCATAAAAATGAGAAAAAAGTGCAAAGGTGATTTAGCTGGAAGTAGGTACTCATTCGCCCAGCCGATGTGTCCAGATATGTTTCGTTTTCAATGGTACGCGAATAAGACGTGACAGAGAAGAAATCATTTATGACGAGGCGCCCAGGATCACTACACCAAGTGGGGGCAGCGAAGATTGATTGAAGATTGGGGTGGGAATCATTGGCTGAAAGACGATTCAATGCAAGATTGAAATTATTAAATAAATTTAGATCCGTATGTTTCAGCACCGAGGTCTCGCAAATTATTCGTACTCCTACATACATTGGTCGCTTGGATCATACATATAAAATTCGGGAAATAGATGCCAGAACTAGCCGACTCAAGGACTCCTTCTTCCCACGGACAATACGGGAGAGCAACTGCAGGGTTATAGATAGCAAAAATTCCACTTGCCACCCTCAGCGTCTAAAAAATAATTAGTTGTATTTAAATGCATGCTCTTCCACTAACCTTATGTGTTTTGCTATAATAACCCATTCTTTCCGAATGACCTCATTCGTGTTCCGTTCATCTGTTTTTAAGTCTCTTTCCTTTCAATCCCTCGTCCCTCTCCGCGGGGGGGAAATTCCTGCTACCTGCAACGTTGGGTCGCATTCCATTCCCTTTACAGACTCTTTGGGGGTAGAGTGTTTTGTGGTGCATTTTCATGTGGTAGTGATGTTTCAATTTCTTGCTTGTTGTGTCCTGGCTTCCATGTTGTAGGATGGCTTTCGTGCTGCATCATGGGGTGCAGTTTTTTAGTTGTTTTGCGGTATATGTGTTTGCATGAGTATTGGATGAAGGCATGAGTGTGTGCGCTGCTGTGGGTGTGATTTTCCGTGTTGTTTTTTTGCATCTGGTATTTTTCCTTTTACGGTTGGTGACCAAACACCCCCCGCCACACGCCCTTGCGGCGGCTTGCGGGGTATTATGTAGATAGATGTAGAAGATGAAACGCAGCAAGATCGGCGAACAGTCCAAGCGCCCGAAGGCCTTATCACCGAAGGTCAATGGGATCGACACCGATCTGCAACAAGCATCCTTTTCGACCCCACTGTGTCATCACTTTCTTCCCTATCAATGCCACCGCGAACCTATCTCCCTCCGACCCATTTCAACCGATTAACCTCGCCTCCCCGCGAACGTCCGGGCCTCCCTCCCTGCTCCTTTGATCTCCCCTCCACCCTCCATCAGTGGGGGGGGGGTTCTAGCGACGCTTTCCGCCCCACGGAGGGCCACGGCCGCTCCACCCCCAGGGGGCACCGCCCATCCGCACCAACGACCACAGGGTCCTCCTCCCCTACTCCACGTCGGAGTGCTCGATGCATTCGCGTGCGATGCGAGCGGCGGTGACCGCCTCTCTTATTCTCGACCCCCCCCCCCGTGCCCCCCCTCGCCCGCCAACACACCGATGCCCTCGGAGGCAGCGGAATGGGGCGCCGCGCGAGGGCGAGGCGGTTGGAAATCAATTGGGTGGGGGGGAAGGAGGGAGGGGCGAGGAGGGCGTGTCGGCGGAAACACCGGTTAAGGGGGTTGGTTCGTCATGGAGGGGCCCCCGGGGGAGGGCAAGGGGAGGGCGGGGCCTAAAGAAAGGGTCGGCCTCTTCGATTGGTCGGCTTGTTTCGAGCTCGTGAGGGTGGGGAGGATATTTGCGTTCGTGTGCACGGGGGGATTGTCCGGGAGTGGCCGGCCCTTTTCTCGCTCGTTCGGTGCGAGGGTGGGGGGCCGTTTCCCTCCCTCCGAGGGAGTGAGGGGCGGGGGTCGCATCCCGTCTAGAAGAAGGCCCACCACGTGAGCGAGCACCAGCGGCAGCGACGGACGGCCAGCAAGGGCGGGAAGAGCGGCGCGAGCGAGCGAAGGGAGCCGGGGGAGTGACTGACTGCTCGGGGGGAGAGATAGTGCGCCCAAGGACCGACCGCTTCGGGCCTTCTCTCTGCGGAAGCGCTGTGCCCCCCCCCCGTGGTGCTGCGAGGGGCAGAGTGGAGAGACGGCCTTCCTCGCAGCCGGCGGAAGGCGACCGACCGCGGAGGTGGCCCGTGTCACGACACGCGATATCGCGCGACTCCTGCGAAAGGTCCCCCAGGGTATTGACGCCCCCTCACTCCAGAGGCGAGGTGCCGGCGGCGACCTCTCCGTCGGGTGCCGTGCAGGGGCCGTTCCTCTCCCGGCGGGGGATGGCGGTGTTCGGGGGCCGCTGAGGGGCGCGCTCCGGGCTGGAGGGTTGGGGCGTCGGCGCCCGTGCCATGCCCTGCCCCGGGCCCACGGCCGCCATGTACCACCAGGCCTACTACGGGCCGTACCTGTACCAGAGGGCGTCGTCGCTGGCGCCGACGTCCTCGCCGTTCGCCGCGTCCATCGCTCAGCCGCCGCCCTTGGTGCCTCCAGCCCCTCACCACCACCAGCACCACCACCCGCCACTCGCCGGCGCGGCACACTCTTCTTCTTCGCACCACCACCACCACTCCAGGCACCACCACAGGCAATCGCAGGCGGCCGCAGACAGGGTGAGGCTCTCCCCAACCTCCTTCCCTCTTTCTCCGGGTCACCGGCCGCGAAGTCGACTTTCGGCCGTTATTCCATGAACGCAACCCGGATCGCCCGGCGCGATCCGTCCCTCTCAATCCTCCCCTCTTATCCTTGTGATCTATCCGTTTGGGTATCGCTAATGAATTACTTGTTTGAATACCCTTTTATATCGGGATTATGGGGGCGATTCATGGCATCATCAACTTAATTTTGGATCTACATATCTATACAAAGTGCTGGATAGTATGTTCAATATAAATACGATGAGGTATCGTAAAGTTTTATAGCTAAAAAATAATCGAGAGAGAAACTTAATTTTTAGTCATATTAGTCTCTCATGGTCACCGTCCGAAGTTAAACAGTTCTCGCCGCATTTCTTGACCTTTCGAAGGCCAGCATTGTGGAACATTGCATCTTGCGTCGAAAACCATTGCTCCAACTCTGGCGTGGCGCCATAAGTGGATGCGTTGATTTTGCATGTGCTTCAGTTCTCCCTTACGGGTGGTAACCTAACACCCCCCGCCACACGCCCTTGCGGCGGCCTGCGGGGTGTTGCGTAGATGTATATGTGGATATGTGTTTTCAAATATCCGACCCCGCAGTGGTTTTTGAGTTCTGGGAATAAGGAAAAGTCGCTTGGGGTGAGATCGGGAGATTAGGGCGGATGTGGCAAAATTTCAATGCCAAATCGCTTTGATTGGTGTTTGCTTCTGAAGAGGAGTCGTGCAATCGATCCACAGGGCTGCACACCTTTGATATGTTTGTAGTTCTTCTTGAATAATCTACCGCACACTGCCCTACCAACTAACATCAGTCCCACTCACGATCATTGGATGGTTGCCCTTCTCTTTAATAGGAATTAGTCCTCCACTTTCTTCGCCGTGGCAGAATCGTCCGTAATTGATTGCCATCCACTTCTTGGATCGCCCGTGGGGCACACGTGGGCCGTTTGGAAATTCCTTTCCCACCCCTTTTCATTCGATGGGCTATCGTTTCCATGGACAGCCAGCCATCTTTCATTGTGTATTTGCCGGGCACCACCGTAATGTTTCAAATGAACGAACTTAACACACTGCAAGCCTCCATCTCGACTTCATGCTGCGAGTTACTTCAATCTACGGCGCCCTCATGCAATAAAATCCAACATTAATTACAGCATTGCGTACATAAGGATCCATATGTATATGTAGAATAAATTTTATCAAGATATCTCGGTTATTTCTTAATAATAATTGCTTAAAACGTTACCCTTATGCAAGTCAAGCTGATACCTCTTTTTTATAAATTAGTGAAGTGAAAGTGAAAGTAACAAATAATTTTCTCCATTTTTTCTTCAAAATTGTATAAATAAGTCTTAATATTCAATCTTGAAGTTGTAATAAAAATGAATAATCAAAATTTCACATTAAAGTCATCAATGTTAGCAAAAATCCCTCAATATATTGTATTCATTTGAGCAATAAAAATAAATAGATAAAATATGTGATCATTAGGCGGTATTAACGGCATTTTCAATCCAATCACTTATGATTCAAAAACAAACCCTTCGCAATGAAATTCAAGGAAGGAAAACGACGGCCACCGGACGGAGCGGGGTGAGGGATTGTCCTTGGTCACTTTCGCTCGCGACCCGCCGGCGGGTCAGCCCTCCCTTCCACTCCCCTCCCCCTCCCTCCCGGGTGTCTCGCTGTGAGCGATGCCCCCCGCCACGATGTCTTCGAGTTCACCTTCTTAAGATTATCCATTGACTTGAATCATTGTACGTGTCAGCGTGTGAATGTCCAAACTCGACTGCTTTCAAACGGCGAAGTTCGAAAGCACTGAAGCCTGGGACTACTATATCCCATCCCAACCCTTCCCAGTCATCCTCCTTAGTTCTTAAATATCCATTTGACAATGACCCCTAGGCAGGGATGTCCTGCCATATGCTGGCAAGGGGATCGGCAGCAGTAGGAAGAGAAACCGAAGAGAAATTTCGAGCAACGCTTCATCTAAAACGCACTGATGGTTTGGATGGATCCAACCCGGCAAACCCCCCCCCGTCAATAACCCTGTCTCATTTGCCCCCTGGGGTCTACTAGTCGTGGATCTAGTTTGCAATCCTTCAGATAATTACATGCTATTACATATATGACAGCATTTTACCCTTTCGCTTTCCCATCTACCGGGTTCTACGGCGCTTTCCCGTCTCCAACAATTCATAATGGAAACTTGATTCACCGGTCAAGGTAAATTGAAAATTCGATGTGTTTAGCAAAAACTCATTTGTATCCACGTAAAGTATTGGTAATCGGGGGTTGATAGTCGTTACACGTTCGGAGACCTCACTATTTTGAACGAAATTGGACTCGAGCGATGGCGGAAGGAATGATAACTGCTACTGATAAGGTCACCTATGCCAGATAGGTCGAAGGTTACGAGCCAGATGAAAGGTAGTCCGCGCAGCGTCTGTTCCTCAGTGAGGCGGCTGCAAAGGCGTCTGACCCCAGTGGGGCGGCCATTGAGTGATGGTTTCACGCTAAAAATACTATTGAGGAAGGCAACGGGAAACCACCTCAATTATCAACCCCAAACATATAATGATGGACAGCATAGAGAATAAAAGTCCTGGCAACTACGGGACTCGCCCCAACCGGCCGTGTGCATTGCCCGGCAGAAGGAGAGGTAAGTCTTAGGAACTTTATATATGATAGAATGTTACGACAACGTTAAGGACAGGAAAATGAGAGAATATGAAGCGTGAGATAAAAGAGGTGATATAGATGATTTAGGTCTAAGCGAGGTGAGATGGAAGAACAGTAGGGAAGCCCTGGAATGATGGGTATAGAGTATTATACAGCGGAGGGGACGAGAGCCAGCGAAGGGTTGCAATATGATATTGAAGAAAATGTAGAAAAAATCGTGGATGTTATAGAGCAAGCTTCGACAAAAATGCTCTCTTTAAAAGTATAAGCAGAATTGACGACGTTGGTCATTGTTCAGGAACACATGTCAACAAGCGCCCATAGGGAAGAAGAAGTCGATAGGTTTATTCAATATATGATTGTTCGTTGCACAATCAGTTTGGGGATATAATAGGATGTGTTCCTGCAGGGAAATATTTGACAGTGATGGGAATTGGAATTCGACGGTAGGCGAAGGAAGAAAGATTGACGAGGTGGGAGATAACGGTTTAGATACATGGGGAGAAAGCAATTGAGTTCTGCACCGCAGATAGGGGTTAGTCTTCAACAAAATTAGATTTAAAAACCAAAAAAGACGTAGGTATGTGCATGTAAAATGTCAGGTGGCTCAGAAAGGTAAGTTAGATAATATTATGGTTAGGCACAGATTTAGGAAGAGAGTGATCTATTCACACGATTTTCCGGGAGCGGATGCAGGCTCTGAACACAATTTAGTAGTTATGATGTGTAGCGCACTATGGAAAGATTGTGTAGGGGAGGTGGAATAGGAAATGGCATAGAGGCGATAGAAGCGTTAACTGGACCGGCAATGACTGAGTATCAACAAGCTGTTGAGAAAATAAGGCGTGAGAGAAGAAAACTGTGCGGAAAAATGAAAATATATAAGAAATAGCGATATAAAAATTTACAAAACAAATTAAAGTAACTGTTAATAGGGGAATGGCAAGTAACTGTTAATAGGGGAATGGCAAGTAGCTGTTAATAGGGAAATGGCATTGGCAAAATAAAAAGAAAGAATGAATGAAATCATGATGGGATGATTACAAAGATAGATGAGAGAAGGAAATGGAAAAATGTAGACAGAGTTAGGCGGAATGATATATAAAGAGTAAAATAATATTGAGACAAGCAAAAAATAAAGCAAAAGAAGCATGGTGGAGGACACAGTGCGAGGATATGGAAAGTTTACAGAGGAAGGGTGAAATTGGTGCGCTATGAAGCAAGGTTTAAACGACTATCGGGAAGTGAGAAGGGAAGATCTGTGCTAACACTTGGAGATAAGTTAGGTAAGATAATAGTTGAAAGAGAAAAAATCGTATAGAATAAGAATTTGACGTGGAAGAAAATAGCTCCAGTCATACTCGACGATTAAATATAATGGGAATTAAGGGAGACGAAATCAAGTAAGGCCGTGAGGGTGGATAACATTCCTGCGGAACTACGAAAAGGTTTAGAAAAATACGGGATGCAGAGTCTTTATCGACCAATTAGTAGCATTCATGAGAGATGAATTTGGCATTAATACTTTATTAGATATGCGTTAGTTCCTATTGCGAAAAAGGTAAAGGCCACGTCATGTGAGGACTACAGGACAATAAGTTTGATGTCCCACGCAGCTAAAGTTGTTCTCAGGATCTTAAACAAAAGGATGAAGAGCAGGACAAATGAATACTTAGGGGAGGATTAGTTTGGGTTTAGGAAGGGGTGAGGTACGCGTGATGCCATTGCAGTAATGAGATCACTAATCGAGAGGAACGTAGAGTACAATCAGGACATATTTTCCTGTTTCGTAGATTTCGGAAAAGCGTTTGATAGAATAAATTGGGAAAAACTAATGAGTGAATTTGCGAGTGGGGAACGGGGAGTCCAGATGGGCAGTTCTAGGAAGAGGTGCAAGGCAGGGTTTCCCATTATCACCGTTGTTGTTCAACCTGTATGCAGAGGAAATGACTAAAGAGGCATGGGAAGAACTGGAGGTAGGAATGAGAGTCGGTGGGGAATTCGTAAAATCTGTTCGCTGATGACAAAGCTTCAGTCTGTCTGTGAGCCAAGGGGTTGCAAGCATTGCTGAGTGCATTGGAAATTAAATATTAAAGATATGGGATGAGAATCAATATAAATGAAGGAAAGGTGTTGCGATTTTCCAGAGAGAAAAGGATTAAGGTTAATATTAAAATAGGATGGCAAAAACTGGAGTAGGTAGAACAGTTACGTATCTAGGAAGTGTTTTGGATCAACAGTAGTATGGAAGTAAGGAGAAGAATTGCGCTAGGCAAAGAGGCTTTCACAAGGAGGAGGGAGTTGATGACGGGGACGTTGAGTAAAGATGTTAAGAAAAGACTCGAACAAACTTAGATATGGAGTGTAGCTATGTACGGCGTGGAAACATGGCCATTGAAGTAGGATGATAGAAGTAGGTTGGAGGCTTTTAAAATGTGGGTGTGGAGAAGGATGGGGAAGTTGAAATGGACCGAGAAGAAAACAAATGAAGTGGGAGAGGAGAGGGGAATGTTGGAAGAATTAATAAGAAGACAGGAAACATTGTTGAAGGGCGTATTGATCGGAAGTGGGACGTTGAAGACTGTAATCGATGGAAAATGTTGGGCATACGAGGAATGGCCAGGGACGTTGTATTTATTGAAGCGATGAAGGAGGTATGCAGATTTGAAGAGATGGGCCGAAAGGAAAACAAATGTGGAAGTACTGGGTATGGTGGGTGATTAGAGAGGTTTGCTGGGAGCCATCATGTAAAGCTACAAATTTCCCCGCAATCCGCCGCAAGGGCGTTTGGCGGAGGGTGTTAGGTCACCGCCCGTGAAAGAGAAGAAAACGTCGTGCAAAACCAACGTATTTATGCAAACATACATCCACATTTGGGTATATATTCATGCGAATACCTTTTTAATTTACACGTATGCAAATGCATATACTATCAAATAACATACACAATCGGATCTTAGAATGCAGTAAACATTTTTTCATTAACGTGAGAATTAGTACTGAAAAGTAACTTGGGAAAATTCCACCATCTAATGGAGATGCAACATACAACGGTCTCCTCCTCCAATGACATAGGTAGGGAATGTGGCCCAACGCTGCAGGTAGCGGGAAGGTCCCCCACAGAGGGAGACGAGGGAGGGAAGTGGAAACTTAAGAACAGACAAAGCAGAGAAATACTGTAAAAAGCACCACCCACTTTAAACACAGTCCAATGCCATAGGGGATGAGTTTTGACAACAAAACACACGAGGTCAGTGAGAGTGTATGCAATTGAGTGGAACTAATTATTTTTTAGACGCTGAGGGTGGCAAGTGGAATTTTTGCTATCTATAACCCTGCAGTTGCTATCCCGTATTGTCCGTGGGAAGAGGAAGTCCTTGAGTCCGCTAGTTCTGGCATCTATTTCTCGAATTTAATACACATGATCCAAGCAACCAATGTATGTTGGAGTGCGAATAATTTGTGAGACGTCAATAGTCAAAAATGCGGACCTGAATTTATTTAGTAAGTTCAACCGAGCATTGAAACGTCTTTCTTCAAATGATTCCCCCCCCCCTCCAACTCCAGAAGCATTACTCTGGTGCGTTTCGTTTTATCGTAAGAGTTTTTAACTGAACGTGCTGCCCGGCGTTAAACCTTCTCAATTTCCCGAATAAGGTCACTTTCAGTCGGATCCCTTGCATGCTACCGAGGTATCTCATTATTGATCAGACGATAATGTGCTCCAAAATTTTGCAATGAATAGAAGTGAGAGAAATGGGTCTGTACGAGCATTTCTACATCTACATCTACTTAATACCCCGCAAGCCGCCGCAAGGGCGTGCGGCGGGGGGTGTTAGGGCACCGCTCGTAATTTAGAAGAAACGCATGCAAAAATGTATACCATCCACAAACAAAACATGGCATACATTCATGCAAGAACACTTACACCCCACACACATGAAAACACACCAACTACCAGCTAACATACACATGCACCTACAACTATACCCGATGTCTTTGCAATATTTGATTTTGTTCCGACTTGTAAATCAAATGTTTTTAATATTTCTAAAGTAACTTTGGTTTGTTACTATTATGATTTCTGATTGTTCGGGGAAAGAATGAGTATTTGTATCTATCTGTACTGGAATCTATCTCCCTTATTTTATCTTTGTGGTCTGATCTACCTGAGTAGTGTGGGGCCATTATAATTCATTTAGTGTCATAGTTAAACTCGTTTGTTCTGAACCTTTCTAAAAGTCTAAGCCTCGCTTGTTCTCTTCGCACTTCAAGTGGTTCCCAGCCTAAATCCCCTAAGAGACCTGTCACACTTGTGTTCTTATCATAACAATTTTTAACGAATCTGGCGGATTTTCTCTGGACTTTATCTAATTCTTTTTGCCAAATTTTCTCCCAAGGATCCCAAATACTTGCGGCATATTCCAAATGAGGTCTAACTTTATCATTACATTTCCCCACCACCCGTTTTATGAAGCAAAGTTTCTTTAAAGCTGATCCGCATATTGCCCTGATATGTGCTCCCCATGAAAGGCGTGGTGTTAGAACAACACCCAAATATTTAACTTGATTGGCTGTAATCAGTACTGAACCCTCTATTTCGTTGTTTATATCCTGTTCGTGGTTTCCTTTGCTCAACAATTTCAGAACTGCGCATTTATCTATATTAAGTGTTAATCCCCATTTATTGCACCATTCCGAGATATTGTCTAAGTCTCTAGAGAGTAGCTCGCGATCTAGTTGGCTCCTTATTTCCCTGTATACCACCGTGTCGTCAGCAAATAACCTCAGATTGCTACCAACGTGTGTGCTTAAGTTATTAATGTATATTAAGAACAGAAGAGGCTCTATTGCACTTTTCTGGGGGACGCCCGAAGTTACATCTCTATCCGTTGAGCACAACCCATCTATGACTGCTATTTGTTTGCGATTTGACAAGAAGTCTCTAATCCAATTAATTATTTTCTCATTGATTCCATAGTATTTAAGTTTATATAACAGTTTATTGTGTGGGACTTTGTCGAAGGCTTTTTTGAAAACCAGGAATACTGCATCGACTTGTGTGTTGTTTTCTCCCGATCTAAGTAAATCGTCAATGAAAAGACCTAATTGTGTTTCGCAAGATCTGCTTTTCCTAAATCCGTGCTGGCTGTGGCTACTTACTGAGGTCCTCTCTGTCACTAATTAAAAAAATGGGCGTTATTTGCACGATTTCGAAATCTTAGAGACTGTTTACTCTGTGATGGATTTATTACATATAACTTCGAGATACGGGGTGATGTTCGGAGCTAAGTGTTTCAAAACCCTAGCCGGTATATTTTCGAGACCTGGGGATTTGTTGGGTTTAATCTCTTTAAGCAATTTGACAATTCCTTGTTCGTCTGCTGTAATATTTGCCTCTCAGTATGCCTGTTCAGCATGTATTGTTTCTAGGAGGTACGCGGTGGCAACAACGTACATGAAAACGCTTTGGGAGAATTTATGATATTACCTTTTCCCTCACTGTCGGTGTGAATAATATTGTTCCTTAAGCAAGCCACGGTTTGATCACCCCCTTTTACTTCCTATGGGTCAAACCATTGAAGTTCTTACCCTTGCTTGGTGGTCCATTAAATCGAGGCATTTTTCATCTTCAGGTTACCGGTCACAGTATTACGTAGAATTTTCCGTTTTGCGTTTTTGTTATGCATCCTTTCGTGGGATTGTGCGTAAGCTCTTAGGCTGGAAGATTTTGAAGACTTACGTCTACATACCTATAGCAAACATTACTCGGTCAAGGAGCGTTTCTCATGGGAATTTATAGGCACGACACTAATTCCTGTAACACTCAGCAAAAAGAAAACCATTTTTAACTGCACGCAACTAATTTTTAAACCCACAATCTCTCCACCTCATTGCGTCTAAATACCTCATTTTTTTTTACCGCGTAGCCTCTCTTGATACCCTCGCTATCTTCGTTTTAAACTCTTCCTAAATATGGAAACTGGTCTTTCTGCTCTTGTTCATGACCTCAAATTTTTTATTTGAACCTTAGTCTTTTTATTAATTGACACCCTCAT
Organism: Hetaerina americana; assembly: GCF_022747635.1. Taxonomy (NCBI): domain Eukaryota; kingdom Metazoa; phylum Arthropoda; class Insecta; order Odonata; family Calopterygidae; genus Hetaerina; species Hetaerina americana. The sequence continues at coordinate 6,138,757 of NW_027286786.1, read as the reverse complement.
CGCCTTCGTACCCTTATTCCTAATCTATCGCACGGACTCTACACACGGACGGTCCGCGATCCCTCGGCCGTGGTGTGCGGGCCAGCTGACCCGCTGAGTGACCGTGCCGTGACCTTCTCACTCTCTCCCTTCGAGGGACGTCTTTCAGAAACCATCCTCATCACATTTACACCAATAACAAAAGTCACCCACTTAATGCTAAGCAATTGAAACGAGGCCATCGGCGATTCACGTCTACGATGTGGACGAATATAAACGGCGGCGGTGAGCGCGAGGGATGAACCGCGACAAACCCTCGCCCCGCGCTTGCGGAAAGTGGGAATTTGAAAACATTTCCATTTGCACTTCACCTGAGCTGGTGATGCACAACGGTCACGTATCTACGGGTCCCACAATAGGTGGTGTTTTCCGAGCTTTCAAGCCAAATTTTGGAATATTACAGTGAACATACTGTAATATTCCAAAATTTGGCTTGAAAGCTCGGAAAACACCACCTATTGTGGGACCCGTAGAATACGTGACCGTTGTGCATCACCAGCTCAGGTGAAGTGCAAATGGAAATGTTTTCAAATTCCCACTTTCCGCAAGCGCGGGGCGAGGGTTTGTCGCGGTTCATCCCTCGCGCTCACCGCCGCCGTTTATATACACGCCTGAACGTATTATTAGTGTATCAACTGATGAGGGCTTGAGTGACCATAAAGCAATTAATGTCCACTTGGACATAGAAATAAAAATGATCGTTAAACCAAAAAGAAAAATTTATAATTACCATAAAGCAGACTTTGAATCTTTTGCCAATCAATTAAACTCTTCACTACCCGAGTTCAAAACCCGCTTAAGTCATGTCAACGTGGAAGAAACTTGGACAGAATTTGTCAATATCATGCAAAAAGGAATCGTAGATTTCATACCTATAAAATACGTTAAAGCAAATCGCGACCCCAGGTGGTACAATAAAGACGTTAGAAAAGCCCTTCGAAAGCAGAGAATGCTACACTCTAGGGTAAAGAGGGCAGGCGTGAACACATCATCCCCTGAGAATAAACAATTATGGGACACATATAGATCCTCTAAAATTGAAACCAAAACACAATTACGTAGCGCTTTACTGGACTTTAAACGCAAAGTACTTTGCGAGCACTTGGACACTGACCCCAAAGCTTTCTGGTCATATGTTAGGGAAGTAAATGGGAGTAAACAAACCGTGGCTTGCTTAAGGGATTGTAGCAATATAATTCATACAGACAGTGAGGGTAAAGCTAACATCTTAAATTCATTCTTCCAAAGCGTTTTCTCGAATGATGTTGCCACCGCATATCTCCAAGAAACAATACATACTCCACCCATGGAAAAAATAACAGTGGACCAACAAGGAATTCTAAAATTGCTTAACGAGATTAAACCCAACAAATCCCCGGGTCCCGAAAATATACCAGCTAGGGTGATAAAACATTTAGCTCCAAACATTGCCCCGTACCTTGAATTTATATTTAACAAATCCCTCACAGAGTGCAAAGTACCTAAGATTTGGAAAACCGCGCAAATAACGCCTATTTTTAAAAGTGGTGACAGGGAGGATCCCAGTAATTACAGACCTATATCTCTCACTTCCATCTGTTGCAAAATCTTAGAGCACATAATTGTCAGTTCAATAATGAGACACCTAGACAATATTAACTTTTTAAGTGACAATCAACACGGATTCAGGAAAACCCGCTCCTGCGAAACCCAATTAGGATTATTTACACAAGATTTACTTTTATCGGGTGAGAGAGGTAGGCAAGTGGATGCCATCTTCTTAGATTTTCAAAAGGCATTTGATAAGGTCCCACATGGTAAACTCATTCATAAATTAAAGGTCGCGGGTATAAACAAGGGCGCCATAAGCTGGGTTAAAGATTTTCTTTCAGAGCGGGAACAGAGGGTAGTCCTTGTTGACGCTAGTTCCGACAGCGTTCGGGTCACGTCGGGGGTACCTCAGGGAAGTGTGATCGGGCCGTTGTTTTTCTTGATTTTTGTTAACGATTTGAACCGCGAAGTGAAAAGTAAAATTAGGATGTTCGCGGATGACACGGTGATCTATCGGGAGATATCTGAGGATGAGGATCGTTTTATTCTAGAGCAGGATTTAGGTTGCATTACTAAATGGTGTTCTAACTGGGGATTGACTCTAAATTATAATAAATGTTCAGTGGTAAATTTCTTTAAAAGATCAACGGGATTTGCTTACTAATTAGCTGGAGGTGACCTGGCAGTAGTTGATACGGTAAAATACCTAGGTGTCACATTCACAAAAGACAACTTGGGGGACTCACATACGTAAAGTCTGCGGTCAAGCATATAAAAAATTGGGATTCATTAGACGCATTGTCGGCAAAAGTGACTCGAAGGTCAAGGAACGTTGTTACCACGCTCTTGTAAGGCCTCATTTAGAATACGCATGCAGCGTGTGGGATCCGAGTGAAAAAGGTCTCATTCGGGAAATTGAGAAGGTTCAACGCCGGGCAGCCCGTTTTGTAAAAAATTCCTACGATAAAACGCAAAGCGTCACCGAAATGCTCATGGATTTGGGGTGGGAATCATTGGCTGAGAGACGATTCAATGCAAGATTGAAATTATTAAATAAATTTAGATCCGCATGTTTCAGCACCGAGGTCTCGCAAATTATTCGTACTCCTACATACATTGGTCGCTTGGATCATGCATATAAAATTCGGGAAATAGATGCCAGAACTAGCCGACTTAAGGACTCCTTCTTCCCACGGACAATACGGGATAGCAACTGCAGGGTTATAGATAGCAAAAATTCCACTTGCCACCCTCAGCGTCTAAAAAATTATTAGTTGTATTTAAATGCATGCTCTTCCACTAACCTTATGTGTTTTGTTATAATAACACATTCTTCCCGAATGACCTCATTCATGTTCTGTTCATCTGTTTTTAAGTTTCCCTTTCAATCCCTCGTCCCTCTCCGCGGGGGGAAATTCCTGCTACCTGCAACGTTGGGTCGCATTCCCTGCCTTTTACAGACTCTTTGGGGGGTAGAGTGTTTTGTGCTGCAATTTCATGTGGTAGTGATGTTTCAATTTCTTGCTTTTTGTGTCCTGGCTTCCGTGTTGTAGGATGTCTTTCGTGCTGCATCATGGGGTGCAGTTTTTTAGTTGTTTTGCGGTTTATGTGTTTGCATGAGTATTGGATGAAGGGATTTTTGAATGAGTGTGTGCGCTGCTGTGGGTGTAATTTTCCGTGTTGTTTTTTTTTTTGCATGTGGTATTTTTCTTTTTTACGGTTGGTGACCTAACACCCCCCGCCACACGCCCTTGCGGCGGCTTGCGGGGTATTATGTAGATGTAGATGTAGATGAACATACATTGCAGTAAACTTACATTTGACATCCACAATGATCCACCCGCGGATTGATTTGAAATACGATGGTATAGTTCATCCAATTCTAAGCTCGACGGGGAATGAGATGCAGCCGGGCGAAAATGGGGTCCAGTTCCTCTCCCGCCTGTACCGCCTTTTGCTTCCCAGGAAGATCTGACGCCCAAAAAATCACACAGCTCGGATGAAGCTGAAAGTGTTTAGTGGCGTCACTGGGAATCGAACCCGAACAGTCAGTAATCCAACGCTCGGCCCACTGGAATACGACGGCTCCCACATTTAGCAGTTAAAAGACTAAATTCATTTGAAATATGCGAAATTATAATCTGGACTTTCTAAGATCGTAATTTTCAAAATATTTAAGAAATAGCAAAATCAACGTAAGCGGTCGCGGGCCGCATAAAAAGCAGGTGCGGGTCGCAGGATGAGACACCACTCACCTAAGGCAATCTAACACTGCGAGTTTAAGTCCAGGCCTTTGACTAGTGGCACGGTGAGAGCAAGCATTCGAGAGAGCATCTGCTTGGAAGTGGATTCGAGTGGTCATTGAGGCCGCAACGGACTGCCGTTCGCCGCAATCGGCCGAAGACAGTTCGCACGAAGGCTCGGATGAGGCCCCGTGGAAATCATGAAAGAGGTGAGCGGGCATCCTGCAGTGTCCCTGGCAACTGGGCGCCAGCGAGAGGCGGGAAAGGAGCCAGGCGCCACGCCCCTTCCCCTGGCGCCACGGCGCCTCGCTCCGTTCAAAAGTTTTCTCCTGCGATGAACAGAAGCGAATCGCATCTCCGAGACCCGCGGAGGGCGTTTATAAGAAAGATTGCTCGGGGGACGCCGCCGTGGCGCTGAATTGAAAAGTGGCGACCAAGGCCCTGAGAATGCGGCACTGTTGGCATGGAGAGCCACGTTTCCTCGTGATGGATCCGCACATGGGTGACATCGATTCGCACGCAAAGGCATTATAATTAAATAAAGAGATAAATTGGGACGACGCATTGGCGTTCGGGACGCACCTAAATTCAGCAGATCGCGGACTGGCTCACTCAGGCTACTTGAATGTCTCCGACTGATTGGAGATGGGGAATTAAATCCCAGAGGATATGCAGCAAGGGACTTGTTGAGTTGAAGAAATAGAAGCGAGTGTGACAGCCGAAATAAAAGGGATGGAATCTTGGAACAAGGAACTGGGAGCACACTACCATCTCCGATCCTGCATTGGGAGCAATCATGAGAAGGACTTCCGGGGCCACCCAAAAAGAAACTTGCCCCGCCGGAACCGAAAACTGATTCCCCTCTTCCCATCTCCAACCCATATTTTCCAAGACACTCCACTCTTCGCCCGCCCTCGCCATGGACTGAAATCTCGAAGATGTCGAAGAGCTTATGTGGTCCGGCGATTTTTTGAATCGTATTGGCCAGTGTAGCGGTTGCTGGAAAATACGTAGAAAGCCCTCCCCCGCCGCGTCTGTTCCTCATCGAGGCAGCTGGGCGTGTGATCTCTTTGTTGCGCGGCCATTTATTTATTTTAGAATTAGGTTGCAATTAGGCGATTTTCCTGGAGGAAACGGTCAAGTTTGGTCAAAGATAACTCTTACAACGAAAAATACATACATACACGCAATACAAAAACACATAAGAGACAATATATTCTAACATACAATGACACTTCCTCATCACATACAAACAAACTTCCACATCACATACAAAATGCCGTCCACATCACATACAAACAATATTTTTATAACTAAAATGAAGTTTATCACCCAGTGGCTGCTTTACATTTCAACTTAAAACTTCTAAAATTGGATGGAAAGGGCTCAAACAAACCTCCAGGCAGCTGGTTCCAATCAATTATAGTTCTATTTAAAAAAGAGTATTTTTTCTTATTTGTTTTTTGAGTCCTTATTTTTATTTTGAAATTATGGTCGTTTTTTCCCTTAAAGTTAGGCTTTTCTATCCCTTGCCATAAATCTTCCCACGCTTCGTCCTTTTTAACAATTCTATACATCGCGCCTAACCTACTCCTTTTTCTTCTATTTTTCAAACCCTCCCATTTCAGTTCATCTAACATTTCTGTGACACTATCTGTTCTTTTGTACCTTCCGAGTACATATCTTGCTGCATATCTTTGAACTTTTTCTATCTTTTTAATATGCACCCCTCATATGGATCCCATACTATGGAGGAGTATTCTAGGATAGGGATAACCAGTACCTATTTGCTTTTTCTTTTGTGGCTAAGCTACTTCCTTTTAAATTTCTCATTACTCAATTCAATACTTTAAATGCCTTCCGGGTCAAATTATCTACTTGGACTCCCCACCCAAGATCCCTAGTTAAATAAATGCCTAAATATTTGCATTGACTGGTACATGGGATTCTTTCTCCAAAGAGGGTGTAAATTTCCTTTTCTGCATTATTTTTATTTGAAAAATGTATACGCTTACTCTTACTTATATTAATGCCGATATTATTATTTGTAACCCAGTCACCAAGGCGATCGATGTCATTTTGTAGTATTACGCGGTCATTTCCATGCTCTATCCGTCTATGTATAATGCAGTCATCAGCAAAGAGTCTTATTTGGGAATGTAAAATGTTTGGTAGATCGTTTACGTAAATTAGGAAGAGTAATGGCCCCAGAACATTGCCTTGTGGAACTCCTGCTAAAACGCTCGCCTCATTTGAAAATGCATCCCCTAATTTTACTTTTTGAGTTCTGCCTCTAAGAAAATTTTTTATCCATTGTTTTACCCTCAAATCCAATGGTAATGTATCTAACTTTAACAATAATTTATCGTGAGGCTCTCGGTCGAAAGCTGCCGAAAAATCAACGATTACTGCATCCACATCCTTTTCTTCATCTATTGCGTCGCCGATATATTGGCTAAATCCCAAAAGCTGCGTTCCACTCGAGTATCCCGTTCTAAACCCATGTAGGTGTTTGAATCTGTCTCTTGTTAACCATTCCCGAATGTAGTCAGCGATTCTTTTTCCCATTACTTTGCAAACAACTGAGGTTATGCTTACCGGTCTATAATTGTTGGCTATTGTTTTATCCCCTTTCTTGAAAATTGGTGTAATATTTGCTTTTTTCCAATCATTGGGCAAGGCATAATTATTTAAAGTTACTTTGAATAGATGACTCAGGTACAAAGCTATTGCTGTATCACCCAGTTTTAGAATGTTCATTGATATATTGTCCGGTCCCACTGACTTATTCTTCCTCATCTTCCTTATTTTTTTCACGAAATACGAGTCCTCCACGATAATACCGTTTGTCGAGGGCAGTGAGCTATTTGGTGCTGTTACGCTGATGAAGTTCTCTGTCATTTCTGAGCTATTTAGGCAAGCCTTATTTTCCTTTTTGTTATCTCTTCCCCGAAAAACATCCGCAAAGCAGGAGTTGAACATATTTGCTATTCCTACAGTCTCTGTTACAATGCCATTTACCTTAGTTTTTAATATATTCACGCGTTCCCTGTTGTCTTTCCTCGTTCTCATGTATCTATAAAATTTCGTTGCATTGTCTTTCGAAATTGCATTCATAAGAAATTTTTCCTTTGCCATTTAAAGAGACGGGGTTATGCTATCGGCATCCTCTGACCATATCAATTCGTTCTTCTGTTAAAGTATTTTCGCATGAAAAAGAGATTGAGCAGAGAGAAAAGATGGGGGAGGGGCAGGGAGGCGATGACGTCATTTTTGCAGATGATCAAGCCAGAGTCGGTTGAGCATACGTAGGGTGGCAGTTCTAGCCAGTGCCTCAGCACGAGAAATATGGTGTGCCGAGTGACCATAGGGAGACCAAACTAATGATACTCTCAAGAATCGGGAAGGAGAAATTAAACAATGTCACAGGAGGGAATAAACTGGATCAGATGGAGCAGTTCATATATTTGAGCCTTATTTTAGGCGAAAGCAAGCATAGATCATTGAGTTTACAGAAGAAGAATTAGGTGAGCGAAATAACCATTTGCAAGAAAAAGAGGATTGATGACTGGTTCGAAGGAAATTGGCGAAGAAAACATTTTCAAAAAGTTTGATGAGATTGGAGCGCAGTGTTTTATGAATACGTGTGGGTTTTGGTGTTTGAGACAAGAGAATAAGCATAGATTGGAGGTTTTCCAGATCCGAGAGATTGTGGGAGAGTGGAGAAAGTAAGTTGGACAGCGTAGAACGCAAGCGCTGAAGTTTTGCAGGAGGTAGATGGAGCGTGGAAGTTGCCGGAGAAGTCGGAGGAAATGCTTGGAGGAAAGACTGAAAGGCAGTGGAATGTCGATGGTCGCGATGGAAGGGAGAGCGTTTGGTGAGAAGTTTCGAGGATGGGGAAAGCGTAATGATTGGGATCCAGGTCTCACGAAGTATCTGACGGCAGAGTGGAACAATGTTTATGGGTACAATGTAATTCAATTTCCTGAAGGTTCCTGTTAATCGGGCAAGGCACTCCCGAATCTCCTCGGTCGGTTCGCATCGCATCGATTCCGGAACGAGCATGAGGGAACTGACCAAGAGGGCGGGGATGCTTGTTGACAAAAATGTGTTAATCGTGTGAGTGAGCAAAAGAGTTGGGATGACCTCCGCGGGGAGGGGAGGGTGCCCGGGGTGGGTGGGAGGGTCGTCGCAGCGCGTGAGTCACGGCGACGATGTCGTCATCGATCGACGCAGAATAGTGAATTCCCTTCGGGGAGAACTCCAAAGTGGAAGCACCCACGGCGTCCCTGGCCATCTTAAAAATTACGACTTTTTCGCGAATCGAATTTTACAGCAATTCACATTTCCATACTAAAAAGACTTTACTTTTCCACAGATTTTTATTATAAGGTACAACGCGTTTCACCGACTTGCGGCATCGCTTGCAGTAGGATAAAGTTATTAAATTAAACGAACCCAATGTTGCCGCAAGTCGGTGAAACGAGTTGTGCCTTATAATAAAAATCTGTGGAAAAGTAAAAAGTCTTTTTATTTATTTATTTTTTCAGCATTAGTCCGAAAACAGCACATTTTGGCCTTTACATGGAACTATTAACAACGATAACAATGGTCACATTTGCAAACACCCAAGCCCTAGTTGGAGGAAAACTCACCCAGGTGGGAATCGAATCCGCGACCCTTGGAATGGCAGACGAGGACGTTACCCCGCCGCCACCGGGGTCGGCAGTTTACTATGGATATTAAATACTCCCACGAAGTGAAGCCTGAAACAGTAAAATAGTTCACATTATATCTGAAATGGAAGCTAATTGGATGTGGATCTTACTAGTGCATCGGAATGCTAAGGGAGTGGAGAATGAGCTGATGGCTTCTCGCCTCCGTTGTTCGAAGAGCGCGCATGCGCGTGTGAAATTAAACTCTCCTGCCATCGGGAAAATGATGGCGCAACCCTTCCAGTTCTCATTTCGAAACAATAAATGTAAATCAAGCATACGTAGCGCGCATCACTCACTCCTTGCTACCAAGTTGTTTCATCCCGTAGAAACGGAGTCTGAAGTCGAAGTTAATTACGAGGAAAAGAATTTACTTAAACCCTGCGTGTTGATTTGATAACCTTTCATTCAATCACAATGAGAATTTCCTCTATTCATTGCACACACACACACACATACAAAACTAATAAAAGACAGTCAAGTGACTGGGTCATTGATTAAAAGGCAGGTCCGCCATTAATGGATTAAAAGGAACTGATATGCCGCCAATCCTTTGTGTTTCAAGGACCTAACTGATACCATCACTACAAGCAATTCATCCAATATTTTTATTTCTAGCCCAATAAAGTAAAAAAAAATATTTCATCGGCACATTAATTTAATCCATGATTGAACTAAATAATCAATATTACGATTCGTGAAGTTGGGACATATAGTATGCTACGATACCCGCATCCTCTGATTTGATGAGTGGAAATGACGTTAGTTTGAGGCAATCCGTATTTTAAGCCTAATTGGGGTGCAAAGAATCATGACTTTCATTGAAATCAGTTTTACTTACGTTCTTGCTTCCCACGTTAACATTTATGTACTCCCACCGACCACGTGGGCCAGCGAGTGGCGCCATCGTCGAGTGGCGCCTCCTCATTGCGAAGCTGCATCTCCCCAAGGAGTTATCTCCCTTTCCCAGCAAAAAAACGACTATCACCGTGCGTGACAAGGAAATGGCTTGAATAGTCATGCCTAGAGACCACCGGAAGAAAAGCCGTGAAGATGGTTAAGAACAGCTATTGACAAGCTCCAGGGCCGTACGTAGAATCTCGATGATTGCGTGAAATTCAATAAGAATAATTTACCGGCCATTTAATCTCCAATGAGTTTTCCGTGTGCGTTTAATCACATGACGTGGGTATTCCTAAAATGAATCCGTTTTCCACTACAGCAATCCTTATAAAGGGGAGAGTTAGACAGGGGAGAAGAAATATTCGGCAGAGCTAGCAATCGAAAAAAATTCAGCATTCTTTGATGCGCATCGCATCGGGCCGTTTCAGTTAAACCCATAACCGTTAAATCTCTCTTATTTATACACTGGCCTAGTCAGTGAGTTACCTTTCGAACGCATAATCCTTTGACGGTGACTCATAAAATGTCTCTCATCGTGACATAATCTGAAGTGAAAATTAGCGAAGAGGCGCAATCGAAATACACAACATCTAATTGGGAAATAATTAATTTTGGAGAACCGTGGCTTAGATGCTCCAAGCGCTCCTCCTCCTCCGCACCTATGCACATTGAACCAACAATATTGTGGCGAGGTTGAGGTCAGCACACGGAATTGGGGTGGGCTCTTTCTTTCGCTGGTTTGACTTTTGGTTGCCTATCTATTGCGCTTTTTGTTCCACAAGTCTGTTCCACAAGTATTCCTTTCTAGTGAAATATTGCAAGGCTTCCTGAAAGTCGATGTAAAGTCTATAACAAATTAAAAGACATTGTATTTGGCGTGGAGAAGAATATCAAATGGACGGACAGGGAAATCAGCGAGGGACACTAAACGTGGCGGGAAGGAGTGACGATATCCAAAGGAGGCGAGGAAGGTGGATGCGGGGAATTTTGGTCGGAGAAGGAGTGTTTAAGACCGTTTGAGGAAGTAATATAAGGAATGTGAACAGAACGGGCATGTCGGACGGAATGAAGAGAGGCGTATTTGAAAAAGGGTTTACTGAGATGCAGGGCGTCACATGTCGCGTTAGACGAGACTTGGAAGTGATGCCGTGGTTGCTCTTAGTCAGCTCTCCATCCAAAACCGACCTCCAAAAGGTAGACCGCCATTATGAATGAAAATGCGAAGTTTCATTGTTTCACAGTTCTCTAACTTTTGCATCTAAATGCCCAATTAAATTCGACATGGAATGTCTGGAAATCTCACATATCGTACATTTAAAAAAAATGGCATCTTTACCAATTTGAATTTTCATATTAACTCGTTTGAAACGAATTTCCATTTTATTCCCACGTTTTAACGGAGTCTAATCAACTTAAAGTGCTATACCTACTTAAATAAATATTGCAAGGGATATTTCATTTCATTTTATTTACTATTACTTTTAAAGAGAGCTTCGATCAGTTGAAGTTCTCATATTGTTAACTACCATTGGGTGTGGTTGAGGTTAAAAATGAGTCAGCTGCTCGACGTCCCGCCGCGGCCCCCATCTACCCGGCCTGCGCCTCACGCGCGAGTGAGTGCCAGGCGCAGGAGGGAGTGAGGGCTCGGCCGAGGCATTGCTCCGCTCCATCCGAACCGTCGCACGCGAACTCGGGTGGCAATCGGCGGGAGAAACTTCGGACAATGGGAGAGTCGATTTAAATCGTGAGGCTATTTAAATTGTACGAACGAAATGCGTGCGGGCCAAATAGTGATTACTATTCATCAATTTGGTAAACAAAATGATATTATTAACATAAATTATAATTACAATGTTATTGACCTACAATTTATTGACTTACTGGATGGAATAATAGTACTATTTTGGTTTGTTTGTGTGGGGATGTGATATCAAAACAAATGGTTAAAACTATTATCTGGCTCTCTGTTTCGGTGTTGTCCATGCTGTAGGCGATTGGAATGGAACTGCTCTTAATCCAAAAACTACACATTTTTTAAGTTTACTTATGATTGCCAAATGCCGCACGAATACTGCATAGCGGTAAGATCAAGTTATACAGCTACATTATTCCTAGGACTACGGATATCTCCGCAAATGACTGCATCGTCTGCAAATAAACGAATCTTTCTATTGATTACGGTGTCAATGTCGTTAACGCAAAGAGGAATAATGGAACCCTTATAACTCTTCCCTGGGGAACACTTGAAGTGACTCCTACATTAATATCTAAATATAGTGCCAAAATTTAAAAATTGAAATTAAATATATGCAACATTTTTTGCGTATAAATGGCAACAAAAAAGATGATAGAAAACATAAATAGCATTTGTTTTCCCATAGAGTCGATTCTCGAGTGAAGTTCATGACACAATTAAGAATTACGGAATTGCGGAATTTGAACGGCAACCGAAACAAGGATTTCTTAACTCTCGCCTCCTGTTCTCAAAGAAAATACGAAATTCACTCGAGTTCAGCTCGGTGTTGGTGTGCCTATCGCTTCGATTCCTCTTGGGTGCCGTGCGACCCAATCACTCCTCGAGCATTCCATCGGTTGACGCACACCCGCCAGCCGGGCGATTATCCAGCCCACGTACGCACATCCTCCCTTACGTAACCCCCTCCCTTACTCACACCCCTTCCCTTACTCACCCCCCCTCCCTTACTAACCCCCTCCCTTACTCACCCCCCTCCCTTACTAACCCCCCCTCCCTTACGCATCCCCTCCCTCACGCACCGTCCTCCCTTACGTTACCCCCTCCCTTACGCATCCCCTCCCACACGCACCACCCTCCCTCACGCACCACTCTCCGTTAGGCACCCACTGCCTTACGCACCCCGTCCCTTACGCACCCACTGCCTTACGCACTCAATACTCTTCGCACCCCCTCCCTTACGAAGCCCCACCCTTACGGTACCCCTCCTTTACGCGCTTCCCCCCTTACGCACCTCCTTCCTTACCATATCCAATATCCAAAGAAACTATTATGACCACATTAACTAATAAAGCATAACTCTGTACTAAACCATAACTAAAAGCATAAGTGAAATGTTTAAGTTGACTCTTAGTCCAGAATTAAGGATTTGGTGGTGACAATCGAACTTGGTGTGGCACCAGTGATCTATAATCAATCGATTTGATGCGACTGGACAGCACGCACAGACAGTGACCCAAGTGTCCAAATAGGAAGTCGTGAACTGTAAATATACGAGCCCAGGTAGAAGTTAATGTGGCCATTTGAGGTGAAAGTCAAAACAATTCAAATCCTCTGAGCTATTGCAAGTTAAGGATATAGTATGTATGATGAGTTGAAAACAGAGCAGCTTCATGGTCTGTTCAAATGGTTCCCAAACTTTTTGAATTGCTCGCCCCCAGTTGGTTGTTTGTTAATCCGTTTAAAACCGCTCTATCCACTAAACTTCCTAAATAACCGCCTTTAACCGTTTTGCAGATGTATCATTTTGTTCGTTAATTACAGCCGTCCTTGTGAATGGGTGTTCGTTGAGTGCGGAAATGAGCTCTTTGAACGAGCAGCGTCGCTCTGTGATATTATGCGTGAAACTCTGAAATTCCTTCACGGAAACTTGGTTTCCTACTCTTTTTCCCATTAACGGTTCGTATAGTTTCTTTTGCGGCTTTCGATATCCCTTTCTTGATACATTCCCATTTTTCTTCGATAGTACTCAGCTCTTTACCATCCTCCATTATTTACTCTGCAGCCTGCTGGTACTCCTTCCTTTTCAATCCATTTAATGCTTCCACATTCCATTTTCTAACCCCCTGCACCTGCCTTATCTTTGTGAAACGAACGCAACATATCATAACAGCTAAATTGTGGTCAGAGTCCGCATCCGCTCCCGGGAAGCTGTGCGAATTTATCACACTGTTCCTAAACCTGTGTCTAACCAGGATATAATCTAGCTGATACCTTTCTGAGTCACCTGGCATTTTCCATGTATACCTGCGTCTTTTGTGGTGTCTAAACCAAATGTCGGTGATGACTAACCCCTGTCTCCTGCAGAACTCAACTGCTTTCTCCCCGCGGTCATTCCTCGCGCCTAAACCGTAGTCCCCCACCTCATCACCAACTCCTCCTTCGCCTACCGTCGCATTGCAATCCCCCATCACTATCAAATATTTCCCTGCAGAAACACACGTGATTATGTCCTCTAACTGTTCGTATATCCTATCGACCTCTTCCTCCGTATGGTTGCTCGGTGGCACGTATACCTGAACAATGACTAAGTTCGTCGATCATACTTTTATCTCTACTAGTAATATTCTATCCGTTGCTTGCTCTATTTAGACTATGCTTCTACTTTTTATTCAATACAATATTGCAACCCTCCGCTTGATATCGTCCCCTCCGCTGTAATTACTCTATATCTATCATTCCAGGGCTTCCCTGCTATCCTTCCACCTCACCTCGTATGGACCTAAAATATCTGAATTTCCCCTTCTTATCTCTCGCTTTATATTCTCTTATTTTTTTGTCCTTAACATTGACCCTAAAGCTGGCCTCATGCTCCCACCCGGTCAACTTATTGAACATTTTCATGCGATGTTAATGTAATTCCGCGAGCGAATCATTATTTGATGACAGCATCTCGCCCCATGTAACATGGTTTTCTATAGGTATCGACATATCTCGATTCTACTAGGTTTGGCTTAAAAGTATCGGTAACATTTTTTTCCTGACGTATGCGTGAAGTGCTGTACTCAGACTGTTGGTAAAATTTGCACAAGATCGCAGATTGTATGATTGGCATTGATAAGACAGTGAATTGAATTACTGAACATTGGCGATGCGAAATATCTGCGCTAAACTTGCCCTCCCATAGTTCTTGACCTACGACTAAAAGCAGAAACAAGGGTCTTCTAGCAAAGCCATTCTGAACAACGGCATCCTGACGATTCCTCAACTCCCTTGTAGTGCCAATTAGGCCCCAGCTGACACTTTCCTATTCCCATAGAAGTGCAATCCTCTCTCCAAGGACACCGCTAAGAGGCCCTAAGTCCCGTCAAAGAAGCTTGCACGCAGGCCCCTAAGTTCCCTCACCCGGAATCCGCCAACCAGGGGGTGTTCGAGTCGTGGAGAAGCCCCAAAAGGGCAAAAGTGTGTGTGTCGACGCTATCAAAGGCTTTACTGATAGATGAACTTTGAGGCAATTTAGCAATATCTGAAAGAAATCTATTTTTCCGAAACTTTTATCGATACTTATAATAGAAACCATGCATGCGGCAGGCCCAACTTGCGAACATCGGTTTGGGGTGGTAATGAGTTTCTGCTTCGACATTCGGTGTTTGATTCCCGGCGGTACCAAAATTTCTTCTAAGTTAATTATTAATTCTATGGTTTTCACCTCAACTTGATGGAACTTCATGATGAAAAGTGAATAATAATAACTTTGTAAGTTTCACTGATTTATATTAAAAAACGACTGGTTCCGTCGATAAGTGGACGTCATCAGGTTGACCTGATGATATCGACTATACGACGAAACCAGCCGATTTTAAAATAAAAAAAAACAGATGAACTTACGAAATAATTATTATTCACTTCTTTTAATTATTAAAAGGGTAAATCATCATGATTAATCCTATCCTTCCTTGGAGATAGGAGTCGTGTAAAGGAGGCATTTGAATTATCTTCAATACCCCTCCCCCGAGATTAATGGCCTCGGGGGACATCTCCGCAGGGTGCCGCTGGGCCTCGAGTGCATCTCGCCCCTGGCTGGACTCACCGGCCGCCAGGGGACGCGCCCCACATCCAGTTCGATGGCTGGATCAAGGCTCGGCCTCAGGGCACGACACCCAAAGCCGGAGGTCCCCGCGGGGCCAATCCGGGCTTCGGCAACGGAGCCAACTGGGGGCGGGTTAACACCTCCTCGGCGGGAAGCTTATAATCGGTTCGAGACATTGCAGGAGCTACGTCTGCGTCCCCGTTCATTAGCAGTGGTTTTGTCGGCGAAAATTCTTACCCCTGCTTTCTGATTTTTGAGGGATTGATACTTTCACATGTAAAACGAACTTTAACGGGCCCCCCACACTTCCCGGCTGAATACAACCAAGACAGATATTAGATAGAAAGACGCCGTGGAATGAAATTGAGGGATTTCGGTGTGACCCCCCCCCTCCCCCAGCGGGGGCGTTCAGGGAGAGCCTTCGTGCCAGAATACGACACTCGCAATTACCCACCGAGCCATCCCTCTGGCGGGATGAGAAGCAAACTGAGCTTTAAAGGTGAATAATTTCATTGTCTTTGGGAAAAAATTAAATTTCCTTTTGCAGATAAAGTTTAAAATATTTTCCTACCAATTTATATTTTCATTTTTGAATGTCAGCTGCTCCAGTACCCATAGGAATGCCATTGATTGTCGGACGATGGCCGATTCATTCGCGGAGAAATTACGCACAATTTCGAAGAGACCGGAGTGAAGGCATTCTTCGGTTTAAGTCGAAGTCTCACATGGAAATTTGTAGAAGCATTTCGAGGCATTGGAAACTGCATTTATTTGATATTCGCCGTGAGGCAATTAAATGCGATTAAAAGCTTTGATTTTGTAAATGAATAATTTATGTTGTGTATTGTCAATTTAATCACTATTAATGCCAATAATAGTCTTCCTGCCGCGGTGGGTTTTGAATGGGCCTAGTGACTAAAAACTTCGACATTCCTGAGTCCCGTAAATCATGAAAGTAATTGCCCTGACACCCAGTATCAAAATGAATCATTTCCTTAAGTCGGCATAGTTGATAGGTGCCGGCATGCCGTCCCACTCCCATCTTCCCCGTCCATCTGCTTCGCTTGGCCAACATTTCTCCCCTCTTCCCAATTCATCGCCAAGGAACATGCTCTGGGTCCATCTCCCTTGCAAATCTATAAATCTTTTCCGAGAGTCCTCTTGCGCTCCGCCTCGAAATTCGATCATTTTTGCATTGATTTGATTTCCCCCATTTTCCCCTCGCACATCTCAGAAGTTTACATTCCGCGCGTATTCTCGTGTCTCAACTTCTAAAAAGCGGAGCTCCATCTAAACTAAGCCGCAAATAGTAGGAGATTATGAATGTAATCCTAAACCCAGTTAAACTCTGTATTCAATGTACCATTAATATTACAATAGGAAAAAATAAACAAAGAAAATAAAATGTAAGATTTGATTATAGGAGGAGTTCGCAAGATAGTTTTGTATACAAAAACATGAATAATCTTAAATTACTCAATATTCATTTCCTTACTCTTTCATTATATTGTTTTGCAAACTTTTTCGAAGAACGCTAACTTTTCATTCCATATTAACGGAGAGCCGCGCCACTTGCTGATGCTCATTTGTCTCCGTGAAAGGCACCGCGACGTGCACCATTTATCCTGACCTCAGAAAATGATCACCATTTATCGAGCAAAATTAAGGACCACTTTACTCCCACTTCCGGTATCAAATATCAATTCCGATCGAATCGTGGAGAAGTGATTTCGCGGTCCATATGAGTGACGCGGCCCGCCTGCCCAGACATCTCCGTTGGGGGAATGAGTTCATGACATTCCCGCCTGCCTCAGCCCCATCCCACCAACCTCACGATACGTTTCCCATAACGCAACGCGGTTCGGCCATTTGTCATTTGCTCTGGTCCACGGGTGCTCGGTCGGGGTACTGCCGACACTCGCGCCTAAGAAGACTTGGCGCCGAGTTTCCTTCCTCGCCGTGCCCAAATGACCCGGCGCGAGTGTTAGTCGCGGCCCCAAAATAGTTAGTTCATGCGACGCGACTTTAACCAGAATACGAAGAATGCGAGTGGAATGGAAGGGGTCGTCTGAAGGATTGTAAGACATGCGAGAAGGGACTCGGAAGACTCTTTTGCCGAGAGACCCCTCGCCGCGGAGGGGGGGCGTCGTCACGCCCCGCGCGAGGGTCCCCCCTGGCTTCCCTCGAGGCCCTCCCCAAATACAGGGCCGGCGCCGCCAATGACTCGTGGATCGCATCAGAGCTGTGAGAAGTTGCAGCGGGGCGTGGAGGGGCCCCAAAATACCTCCCACGCCCAGTCCCGACTCCTGCAGAGCCTTGGAAGAATCCTCCGCCCCACGCGTCCCCCCCCACCAAAGGTCCGACCAACCATCCATGCCTTCATTACGCCTTGCTCCGTTCCACGAAAGAGAATGAAAGCGCCATGCTTGGAATGCAAGAGGGTGAGTGGAAGAAGACCATCTTAATGTAACTGTTGAAGAAAAACAGTGATTTCCATTTCGTGTGCACGTGAGCACGGGCGAAACTGCGGAGGCGATGATGGGACATTGTTTATTTATAAAAGTAGCCTTGTAGGAAAAGGATGAGTTTATCCTAGTCCCAGAAGCTAGACATAGTCACATTGCTAAACCCCGCCTGAATAATGAATGCCCTAACACTCCACATTAGACTAAATAGTTGCTCACATTGGACTAAATACACATCCTCCCTCTCTCCATTCTCCAACACAGCCTCTAACATTCTATTGCTGCTTATTACGTACGAAAGGCCATCCTACACTGCTTGAATCGCGGAAAACACATTTATCTGCTTGTGAGGGGTCTGTAAATCGCGTGTTTCGTTTAATTCGTCTGCCCTATGGATCCAGTTTGAAAGACGCGTCTAGAATACAAGGTGTAATAAAAAAAAGACCGGACTGATTTTATTCTCCGCAAACCGTTCAACGGATCGATCCGTTTTCCTTTGATTTGGAGAAATAAAATATTTATTTTGTATATATAAACGGTAATATCAAACGAACGCATCGTATAAATTTAAATTTATTTATTTATTTAGTAAAAATTGTGCACATACAGCAGGATTGCCAATTTATAGTGACACGTATAACAGCAACATATAAGGACACAAACATCAACAAGACTATAATTAGCAGTTATTAGAGATAAATTTTCATAGAAATAACAAAAAACAGTGAACGAAAGGAACAGAACCGGGATGTGGGAGTGAAAGGAGAGATTGTGCTAGTTCTTTCGAGAGAGATGTGTCAGAGAAAGGTTTATAAATGTGTTGGCTGGGAGTGAGAGGGGGTCAATGCTTTCGGGAAGGGAATTCAGTAAAGCGGGGAGACGGAAGAAAAGGGAACGTTTGGTGAGGGACAATCGTGGAACGGGTTGGTGGAATAAATCTACATCTACATAATATCCCGCAAGCCGCCGCAAGGGCGTGTGGCGGGGGGTGTTAGGTCACCAACCGTAAAAAGGAAAAATACCACATGCAAAAGAAACAACGTGGAAAATTACACCCACAGCAGCGCACACACTCATGCAAAAATCCCTACATCCAATACTCATGCAAACACATATACCGCAAAACAACTAAAAAACTGCACCCCATGATGCAGCACGAAAGCCATCCTACAACATGGAAGCCAGGACACAACAAGCAAGAAATTGAAACATCACTACCACATGAAAATGCACCACGAAACACTCTACCCCCAAAGAGTCTGTAAAAGGCAAGGAATGCGACCCAACGTTGCAGGTAGCAGGAATTTCCCCCATAAATTGTAATATGTAACATACAAAATAAAATTTTTAATAAGTACACGAATAATATATTTAAGAATACAAAGTAACTTTCCACTGTCCTTAATTAGCGTACAACCGGTTTCAACGCTCAAGCGTCATCATCAGTTAGTTTGTATTCTTAATTTTATTAAAATGAATTTCCACAAGGTTCAGCCGGGAACAATTGAAAAGTACACGAATATTCATATATTACTCCATTGCTGTTAACGTTACAAAAATAATAATTAACATTTTACTTGAGTACCAGTGAATTCATGTTGAAAAATGCATTTGTTCAAATTCCAATTGTCTCTTTATATTTAACAAATTTTTTACAAGCATTGTTATATAAAAAGCCCTGGAAAAACATTTCGTATCTTATTATTTTTTTAGCCAATTTATTTTTTCATATTTGCTTGGATGAATGAATATTCCTGGGAAACCATTACCGGCGCAGAGAAAGGTACTGGCCCCCCTACCCTGATGTGTGAATTACACACGCCGTATAGGGCTACGGCGCTGGGTGAACTCTACAATCACCTGACAAACCGACCTTCGGATTGATTACTGTGTGCATGGTTAAATGAGTATTGCGCGTTGTCATTCAGCTGGCTGCCTTTCTCTTTTTTCGATTTAGACCTAACATTGATCTCACGAAGTCTTCCGGCCAGATTCCTTCCTCGTAGATACTACGAATCAGCCCATATAGCCTCTTCCTCCCACATTTTCCTAAACCTTAGTAGTTCCGCAGAAATGTTATCCGCCCCCGCGGCCTTATTTAGTTTCATCTCCCTCAATGCCCTTTCTGTCTCATCCTCGAGTATGCCTGGACCTACGCTATCTTCCTCGACGTCATGTTCTTTTTCTATGTCTAACCTAGTTGGCCTAAGTTCTTTTCCATGTAGTTCTTCTATATATCCCTTCCATTATTATAGAACATCCCCTGCTTCATTTAAAAATAATTTGTCTCGAATTGTCCTTGATGGTTTGCATGGATTTTTCCTTTTCACTGTATGGCAATACCTTCACCCTTCCTTCAAAGCGCACCAATTTCAACCTCCCTTTATAAACTTTCCATATCCTCGCACCAAGTCCGTCAGCACGCTTCTTTCGCTTCCGCCTCTGTCGATCACTCAACTCTTCCTCTTGTCCACCACCTGCTTCCTTGATTTCGTTCTCCCATTTCCTTATCTCGCCTTTCTAATTACCACGTCCGTAATCCACAGTTTACTCTGCCTGCCTATACATACAAGGAAGGAATTTTTCGAGAAAAATGGGAAGGACTGGTGATGGAAATTCATTCAAGTGGTCAAGTCCGTTTGATTCACAAATAACCACCGAGTGCGTTAAGTAATGATGTGAAGAAAAGACAAATGAATAATGTAATGTGGAGCGTAGTACGTTACGGTTCGTTAGGTGTCACAGCGGTATTATTCAACTTGGCCGCTGAAACAAGATGATAGGCTTAAGATTAGGGTCGTGATGAATAGGCTCGTCTACGTCTACATAATACCCCGCAAGCCGCCGCAAGGGCGTGTGGCGGGGGGTGTTTGGTCACCAACCGTAAAAGGAAAAATACCAGATGCAAAAAAACAACACGGAAAATCACACCCACAGCAGCGCACACACTCATGCCTTCATCCAATACTCATGCAAACACATATACCGCAAAACAACTAAAAAACTGCACCCCATGATGCAGCACGAAAGCCATCCTACAACACGGAAGCCAGGACACAACAAGCAAGAAATTGAAACATCACTACCACATGAAAATGCACCACAAAACACTCTACCCCTAAAGAGTCTGTAAAGGGAATGGAATGCGACCCAACGTTGCAGGTAGCAGGAATTTCCCCCCCGCGGAGAGGGACGAGGGATTGAAAGGAAAGAGACTTAAAAACAGATGAACAGAACACGAATGAGGTCATTCGGAAAGAATGGGTTATTATAGCAAAACACATAAGGTTAGTGGAAGAGCATGCATTTAAATACAACTAATTATTTTTTAGACGCTGAGGGTGGCAAGTGGAATTTTTGTTATCTATAACCCTGCAGTTGCTATCCCGTATTGTCCGTGGGAAGAAGGAGTCCTTAAGTCGGCTAGTTCTGGCATCTATTTCCCGAATTTTATATGCATGATCCAAGCGACCAATGTATGTAGGAGTACGAATAATTTGCGAGACCTCGGTGCTGAAACATGCGGATCCAAATTTATTTAATAATTTCAATCTTGCATTGAATCGTCTTTCAGCCAATGATTCCCACCCCAAATCCATGAGCATTTCGGTGACGCTTTGCGTTTTATCGTAGGAATTTTTTACAAAACGGGCTGCCCGGCGTTGAACCTTCTCAATTTCCCGAATGAGACCTTTTTCACTCGGATCCCACACGCTGCATGCGTATTCTAAATGAGGCCTTACAAGAGCGTGGTAACAACGTTCCTTGACCTTCGAGTCACTTTTGCCGACAATGCGTCTAATGAATCCCAATTTTTTATATGCTTGACCGCAGACTTTACGTATGTGAGTCCCCCAAGTTGTCTTTTGTGAATGTGACACCTAGGTATTTTACCGTATCAACTACTGCCAGGTCACCTCCAGCTAATTAGTAAGCAAATCCCGTTGATCTTTTAAAGAAATTTACCACTGAACATTTATTATAATTTAGAGTCAATCCCCAGTTAGAACACCATTTAGTAATGCAACCTAAATCCTGCTCTAGAATAAAACGATCCTCATCCTCAGATATCTCCCGATAGATCACCGTGTCATCCGCGAACATCCTAATTTTACTTTTCACTTCGCGGTTCAAATCGTTAACAAAAATCAAGAAAAACAACGGCCCGATCACACTTCCCTGAGGTACCCCCGACGTGACCCGAACGCTGTCGGAACTAGCGTCAACAAGGACTACCCTCTGTTCCCGCTCTGAAAGAAAATCTTTAACCCAGCTTATGGCGCCCTTGTTTATACCCGCGACCTTTAATTTATGAATGAGTTTACCATGTGGGACCTTATCAAATGCCTTTTGAAAATCTAAGAAGATGGCATCCACTTGCCTACCTCTCTCACCCGATAAAAGTAAATCTTGTGTAAATAATCCTAATTGGGTTTCGCAGGAGCGGGTTTTCCTGAATCCGTGTTGATTGTCACTTAAAAAGTTAATATTGTCTAGGTGTCTCATTATTGAACTGACAATTATGTGCTCTAAGATTTTGCAGCAGATAGAAGTGAGAGATATAGGTCTGTAATTACTGGGATCCTCCCTGTCACCACTTTTAAAAATAGGCGTTATTTGCGCGGTTTTCCAAATCTTAGGTACTTTGCACTCTGTGAGGGATTTGTTAAATATAAATTCAAGGTACGGGGCAATGTTTGGAGCTAAATGTTTTATCACCCTAGCTGGTATATTTTCGGGACCCGGGGATTTGTTGGGTTTAATCTCATTAAGCAATTTTAGAATTCCTTGTTGGTCCACTGTTATTTTTTCCATGGGTGGAGTATGTATTGTTTCTTGGAGATATGCGGTGGCAACATCATTCGAGAAAACGCTTTGGAAGAATGAATTTAGGATGTTAGCTTTACCCTCGCTTTCTGTATGAATTATATTGCTACAATCCCTTAAGCAAGCCACGGTTTGTTTACTCCCATTTACTTCCCTAACACATGACCAGAAAGCTTTGGGGTCAGTGTCCAAGTGCTCGCAAAGTACTTTGCGTTTAAAGTCCTGTAAAGCGCTACGTAATTGTGTTTTGGTTTCAATTTTAGAGGATCTATATGTGTCCCATAATTGTTTATTCTCAGGAGATGATGTGTTCACGCCTGCCCTCTTTACCCTAGAGTGTAGCATTCTCTGCTTTCGAAGGGCTTTTCTAACGTCTTTATTGTACCACCTGGGGTCGCGATTTGCTTTAACGTATTTTATAGGTATGAAATCTACGATTCCTTTTTGCATGATATTGACAAATTCTGTCCAAGTTTCTTCCACGTTGACATGACTTAAGCGGGTTTTGAACTCGGGTAGTGAAGAGTTTAATTGATTGGCAAAAGATTCAAAGTCTGCTTTATGGTAATTATAAATTTTCCTTTTTGGTTTAATGATCTTTTTTATTTCTATGTCCAAGTGAACATTAATTGCTTTATGGTCACTCAAGCCCTCATCAGTTGATACACTAATAATACGTTCAGGCGTGTTTGTAAGAAATAGATCCAATATGTTCTTTCCACGGGTGGGCATGCGTACTGCTTGATGGAGGGAGTTTCTTTGAACCAATTTTATCATGGAATTGCAAGATTCGCGATCGCGGGTCCCAGATTTAACGATATTGTTGTCCCAATCTATACCAGGGAGGTTAAAGTCGCCACCAATTATGTTTATGCTGTTGTTATATTTACGTGTAAAATTGTAAATTTGATCGTTGAGGGTGTGAAGTGTTTTCAAATCTGAGTCAGGAGGTCTGTAGAAAGAGCATAAATTTATGTTGGGTTGATTGGTCCGTATTAAGGTGCACCAAACACTTTCTGTGTTATTATTTTCAAATGGAACTTGCCTGCTTTCAAAATGACTTTTAACTGCCACGAAAACCCCTCCTCCGGGTCTTGTATCTCTATCGTGTCGGTAAACTTTGAAATCTATTGGGAAAATTTCTTGGTCATTAATGTCATTGCACAGCCAACTCTCTGTGCCTAATACTATATCAGCGGAATGAGTTTGGATTATGTATTCTAAATCCGCTGATTTATTTTTGAGGCTTCTGCAATTTATAACAAGTATAGTTAAATTATTTTAATGTTGAATAACGTCCTTATTTGTGCCTGACTGTAATTTAGGACGCCTTTGTGGGGAAGTGCGTGTCACATGTCTTTCTAAATCAATGCCAGTGTTGTCGGTGACTTTTATATTTTTATTAATAATATTATACGCGCTATCCCCAGATGTTATTGACCCACTAAGTGACCTGCCCTCTATCCTAAAAAAGGCCTACAGTGGTCGAGTATCCTATCTGCTACTTTACTCGCCGCTTCCGCCGTGTAATGGACCCCAGATCGGTTAAGGGGAGTCCTGCAAGATCGGAGGGTTGGTCTGAGGTCGACGAAGGAGGCTCCTTTGTCCGAGCAGAATCTCGATAGTCTCTGGTTTATGCCTTCCACTCGGCTCCAAACCAGAGACCCGCGATCCTCCCTCGGAACGATGCTGCAGACCGTTAGTCCCAGCCGAACCCCCTCGACGCCCTGGACGCGCTTCACCTCGGAGCTCAGTTCCCTAAGGGAACGGAGGACCTCCTCGGATCCACGGTCCGTGACGTCGTTGGTGCCCACATGGGCCACGACCTGCAGCCTAGAGCACTTCGTACCTTTGACCGCCGCCTCGATTGCCTTCGTCACCTGAGGGACTCCTCCACCTGGTATACACCAGGCGGTCACCCGTTGATGTTCGGTTCATAAAATAAGCCACAAATAAAAAAATAAGAAATTTATCAATAATTTCAAATTGAGTAATGACTTGAAATAAGGAAAGGAGAAGCGTGGGCTGGACACTCTTGAGATGTGGGCTTCGACAAGAATGGAAAAAGTGAAGTGGACGTGGGCTGGAAAAAAGGGAATGAAGCTCTAAGGGGTTGCGGGGGGGGTTGCGGGGGGGGGGGGGGAGAAAAGGTTTTCGGGAAAAGCAGGAAAAATGGATGCAGAGCAGATTGAATGGCGATGGACTGTTGAAGACTGTGGCGGAGGATCGAATAATAGGCGAAGGAAGTAGGGGCAGGAGAACGTAGGTGGGAGTATTTGACGGAATATCGAGTGCCAGGAAGCACATTGATTTGAAATCGACGGAAACAAAAACAGAAGACACGCAAATAGCGAAGGTCGCTAAGTAAATTTCGATTTGGCGGAAGGGTCTCCTTGGAGCCGACGCCTCCAAGAGGGAAGGAATTCATCGTGCCGGAAGACTTATTTAGCCGAGAGATCCTTATTCAGATCAATAGCATCTGAAATGGGCTCTCAAGAGAGAGAGAAGGGCAGATAAGAGAGCTTTCCGACTCAAAAGAGCGAATACAAATAAAGGCGAGGAATTTGGCTCGTCGAGTGGTTTTCCCATTCGATTCCCCATTCCCTGCCTGCCCCCGCGCTTTGATTTACAATTCGCACGAGGATGGAAGAGGGTTGGTGGGAAAGGGGGCGGGATGCACTTCTGGAGGAGGGGGCGGACCTCCCCCCCCAACACCAATGTCCTTCCAGGAGGGCAGCCAGCGGCCTCCTCGACTGATCTCCTCCAGCCAAGGCCGATCAATCATAAATCAAGGCCAGTGGAGCGCCCTCTCCACCGTCCAATGGGCGGCTTGTCCTATGCCCGCCCCCCCTCTCCCTATAGGAGGGGGGGGGGCGGACGACGCGCTCAACAATAAAGCGGCTTCCTTCAGACGGCCAGTCGGACCACATCGCCGCTCTCTCCACTACGGCGACGCTCACAGAGACGCAAATTATCCCCATGATAATGCTCTTCTCGAACGGGGATTATTAATTCTCGGGAATTCGCCCATTCCGAGGGCGAATTATTTCCCGGTAAACCAGCAAGTTCTACGTCATTTACGCCATGGGTCGCCACGGTTACCGTCCCATCGTGCACGCCTGTGTCGACCGATGCGATGCGTCATAGGAATAATATCATATCAGCATTGGATTCTGGGACAGTAAGCGGGTTGGAGTATTTAAAATGGTGCCTTCTTTGATCGCGAATTGAAGAGGAAAAAATAGGATATACGTGTTTTTATGTGTCCGTTTCTCTTGTTTTACCACCCAGGTGTTTTACCACTCTATGCACGCGCTCATGTTCCCATCCCATGGCTGCTAAGCCACCCCCCCCCCCACCCGGTCTCGCTGGCTTTCATCTCCTTTGGAGAGACTCCCGTCCTAGTTTTTCTAGTAATTTCGCCTTCCCCTCACATTCTATTCGCAACAGATTTTGCTGGAAGCTCAAGAATGGATAATTGGATAAAAAACGTGAAGGAACCAAAAAAGCTCTCCTTTTCGATCTGCATTGTAATCGACCAAACACAGGATCGCGAGTGATGAACGGGCCCGGGTTCTTTCTCGCCCGGCCAAAGAGAGGTACACCGACATTGCGAAGGGGAGCCAAGCGAAACATTCAAAGAGACGAAAACGGGGAACATGCAGGAAGCAGAATGAAAATGATTGACTCATTATCAGTATGCTGTTTCTTTAAACTTTCATGATCGGGGGAACTGCAGAGGTTTCGCTTGGCTCCCGGGTACCTCCTTTCTTTCCTCGGCTCGGGCTTCGTCCAGGCGCGACCGTGCATCGACGGGCGCCCGAACGGGCGATTGACAACTGTCATTCAATGTACCTTACGCCGGATTTTCGGAATATTTTGGGTATTTTAAGTCGCATGCATTTTCCAATTTCACGCGTCTTAATGATGCGTCCTTATTTATTCCGTAATAAGGGGAGTTAAATTTTCCCTGTCGAGCTATCTGAACGAGCATGACAAAATTATTACGAGGAGTTCACATGGTTTGTATAAAAAGTATCGGGTAAAGTTTTTGAAAAATAAATTTTTCCCAGATATTGCTGCAATAACTACGAAAATTCTTCAAAGAGAGAGCGTCGACACACCTTTGCCCCTTTTGCGGCTTCTGCGGTCTTCTGGCGGTCCACGACTCGCAGGCTCCCTCGTAGTCTACTTAGGGTCCCGTGGTGGTGTCCTTTGAGAGAGAATTTCACCTTTATTGGGAATAAGAAGTATAGGTCTGCTGGTGCCAAGTCGGGACTGAAATTGGGGTTGGGGAATCATCGCGATGCCATTGCAGGTCTTCTTCGTAAGGAGACAGACACTCGACGCTGCTCTTATTCGTCCGTCAAGAATTTCGGGACGAGTTTGGCGCAGATCTTTCGCATCACCAAATTTTCGGCGATAATAGTGTCTGCACTGTCATCTTTATATCAATGCCGATTGACGATCATGCGCACACTTGCAACCGATGGTATGAATTAAGTACTTCACGCACACATTAGGAAAAAATTGCTACCGACACTTTTATACAAACCTTGTAGATTATTAGCTACACGCTTCCCATCAATGAAAATAATGCTAAGGCATGATCCATCCATGTAATCAACGTAAAAGGACGCTAGACACACTCGCCCTCAGACAGAGAGAGCATAAGGAACATGGTGCATACGTAGAAATGGGAAGAGACGTACTTACAATAAGGGAGGAGGTCAAAGCGCATGCGCGATGATGAGAAAGGACGACCCAAGACAGATGGATTTGCATGAAGGAGGATCTGCTTCGATGGGAAGGAGCGGAGCGCTGAGAGCGAGCGATCAATCTTTCGGAAGGAGGGCCACGCGTTCCCATCTGTCGACCAAACGTCCCGGAGACCCCTGGAAACCCGCTTCCGGTCTCGGCTCCGCCCTCCACCCTCGGGCGATGGCCCAGGAGGAGAAGAAGGGGCACTTCCACGCTCGGAGCGAAAAAATACCTTGCCCATTGCATAAGGGAGAATAAGTGCTCACTTCATGAGCATATATTATACGGTGCATTTGAACTGAATAGAATTAATTGAAAGTTCTACTTATGTTTATCAGCGCACTGGTAGGGATTGGCACCCACTCCTTTTGGGTTCTTAATTGCAAATATCTGGATTCTTACATTACATACTGTAAATTCCTCAGAAATTGCGCCAATCACGACGCTCGAGGGGAGTCGCCTCTTACAACCAAGGGGCGCTTCGACGGAGCTGCCAACATTTGCCCTTGGCTCGCCTCGATGGCCCTTTCAGGGGTCATAGGCCGAGCGTGCGAATGCCTTCTTTTCCAAGGAGGAGAGAAGGGGATTGCACACCTGGGCATCGCAGCCTGGCAGAAAGGAATGGACAATGTCAATCGAGGGACGTGAGCCAGCAGTCCACCTCCAACCCACCGCAAAGGTCTTCCAGCATTTGGATATGCAGAGAGAGAGCGAAATCGTAAGGGCAGGATTGTTTTTTGCCCTCTCGTCTGCGAGTCCAATATTTCAGCGTCGAGAGCCGTTTATGTTAAAGCGGGGGTGACTCATTTTTTAAAAAATTTCCATCCTTGGCATTTACTCCGTCCGCGACTGACTCCAGCGCGACATATTTGAGGGTTTTTGCGCACTTGCGAGTTTCCGTACTTCTGAGTAAATCGGTTTTTCGTGTTAGCACGTCGGGAATCATAATGTGGAAATATTACGGACAGCCCGGAGCCCCGTCCTATCCCGACGCCGAAGGAAGTCATGGCAAACGCCTCCCGAATCGGGAATTTCCCTACCTAGGGACTCACCTCTCTGGGAAACGTTTTGGATGATGGTGGGCAGAGTTGTAGGGACGTAACAGACAAATTGTCTACGGCGTTTGCATAGAGCTAGGAGCTGATGGTAGGCACTTTAACACATAGAGATAAACCTACCGATTACATGCAAGAAAAAGACTAATTAAACTTTCACGTGGAGATACGTTCTTCCTAGGAAGGAAACTTGGTATTTTAGACAAGAGGATAAGCAAATATTGTGGAGATTAATATGAGGGCGTAGGAAAGAATGAAAAAATGAATTAGAAGAATAGGAAAGCTCTATAAATGTATAGAATGGAGGCCTTTTCAATGTGGGTGAGCAGTAGAATGTAGAAAGTGGTCCGAAAGGAAAACAAATGAGGAAGTGCTAGGTATGGAGGGGGAGGGGAGGGGTTGTTGGGGGAAATCATAAAGAGGTAGGAAAGATAGATATTGCAGAGCCTACTGATTGACAGTGGAACGTTGAAGACCGTGATAGAGAGGAAAATGTTAGGCAAGGTGGAATTGAAGAGGGCTTATGGCAAATGCCCAATGTCAGGATATGCATTAAGAGAAGCAAGATATATATATATATATATATATATATATATATATATATATATATATATTATTAGGTAATCTACCGGTTAGGGTAGGTTATTGGATGGACATAATTACTAATTAAAATAATTTGTGACCCCTAGCAAAACACAACATCCTACTCTACATCAGGTCCCTCTTCAGCTCTGAGTCCTTTCTTCCTCCCTTCATCCCGTCCAACATCCCTATCCTGTTCCCTCCCTTTCCTCGTTAGCCTAACATTCTCCCCTCAATTATAGTCTTCAACATCCCGCTGACGGTCACTACCCCCTTCATCCACTTTTCCTGCCTCCATAGGATTTCTCCCAACAAACCCCTCTCTTCGCCCACCATACCAAGTACTTCCTCATTTGTTTTCTTCTCTGTCCATTTAACCTTCTCCATTCTTCTCCACACCCACATTTCAAAAGCCTCCAGTCTACGTCCATCCTCCTGCTTCCATGACCACGTTTCCGCGCCGTACATAGCTACGCTCCAAATTAAAGTTTTTACGAGTCTTTTCTTAACATCCTTACTCAACGTCCCCATCATCAACTTCCTCCTCCTTGTGAAAGCCTCTTTGCCTAGCCCAATTCTTCTTCTTACGTCCTACTACTTTAACCGTGTTGATCCAAAAAACTACCGAGATATGTAAATTGTTCTAACTGCTCTAGTTTTTGCCCTCCTATTTTAATGTTAAGCTGAGCCTTTTTCTTTCTAGAAAATCGCATAACCTTTGTTTTATTAATATTAATTCTCATCCCATACCTGTCGCACTGAATTTCCAATTCATTCAGCAATGCTTGCAACCCCTTGGCTGACTGACAAACTAAAGCTTGGTCATGAGCAAACCTAACTGATTTTACGAATTCCCCGCCCACTTTCATTCCTACCTAAAGTTCTTCCTATGCCTCTTTAATCATTTCCTCTGCATGCAGGTTGAACAGCAACGGTGATAATGGGCAACCCTGCCTCACACCTCTTCCTAACACTGCCCATCCTGACTCCCCGTTTCCCACCCGCACCTGAGCAGTCTGAGAAATGTACAGGTTGCGAATGAGCCTCCTATCCCTCCAATCTATTCCTATTTTCTGCAATATACTCATTAGTGTTTCCCAATTCACTCTATCAAACGCTTTTTCGAAATCTACGAAACAGAAAACTACCTCCTGGTTGTGTTCTATATTTCTCTCGATTAATAATCTCATTACTGCAATGGCATCACGCGTACCTCTCCCCTTGCTAAACCCAAACTGATCATCCCCTAACTAATTATTTGCCCTACTCTCTATACTTTTGTTTATGACCCTGAGAACAACTTTATCTGCGTGTGATATCAAACTTATTGTCCTGAAGTCCTCACATGATGTAGCCTTTATCTTTTTCGGAATAGGAACTAAAACTGATCTCACGAAGTCTTCCGGCCAGATTCCTTCCTCATAAATACTTTGGATCAGCCCATATAGCCTCTTCCTCCCACATTTTCCTAAGCCTTTTAAAAGTTCCGCGGGAATGTTATCTACCCCCCCCCCCCCCATTTGTGGGTGAGCAAATTATTTTCTTTTCCGATTGTGCATTAAATCCACCTCCTTCCCCTCACTCCTTCGGAAAAGAAGTGAAGAAGTGACGCCTCAGACAATTTTATCCCTCACTCCTTCCCTATCTGTGCTTCCCTCTAGTCTCTCCTCTCCCTAAAACCTTTCTCGCACCCCTCCCCCGCCTCCCATTCTCCCCTTCCCCCACCCCCCTTCTCTTTCTCTCGCATTCTTCTCCTCCCCTATACCAGCAGTCAGTACAGCTCTTTCCTCTGAGGACGACGGAGCTAATTCCGTCGCAATTATTAAGAAATAACGTGTGAGTGTTCCTTTTATGTATTCTTATATTGTTTGTTGTTGTCCAAGTTATATATATGTTTACATATATATAAAAATAAGAAAAACATGTAGATTTTTAAACGATAAAAACACAAAGAAAGGACACCCATATACGTTGTGTTGACGTTTCGACGGATCGGCCGTCGTCTTCAGGATGGCGTTCTCGGGGAAGAGCGGAGAGGACATGTGCGGGGGAGAGGTGAGGGAAGGAGAGGTAAGGGACCAATAGGAAATGAAAAGGGGGTGGGAGGGGATATGTAGGCAGCTACATGATGCATTCAGTGGGCGTGGTACAGACCGGGCTGTTTAAACGACTGGGTCACCCAGATTTGCGCCATCTCGCGGGTTCTCACCTCTATTATACTGGCAGATTTGAGAAAGATTTTAATCACCGAAACGAAGAAGCAGTCATCAAAAGATTGGTTGTGGGAAGCAGTGTGAGTAGGGATGGGATCATTAAGGAGGGTGGGAGATTTGGCGGAATATCGGTGGTTATTCATTCGGAGGGTAAGTGCGGTCGTGCATTCGCCCACGTAGAAGGCAGGGCAGAAGTTGCAGGAGAGGCGATATATAATGTTTTTTGAGGTACAGGTGGCGACCGGTTGGGAGTTGGTACTAAGTGAGGGGGAGGGTCTTAGAAGATGGCAGCATTTGCAGCGTGGGCGGTTGCATGGTGCGGATAGGGGCGGGGGAGAGACGGGGGTGATCGCAGTTGGTTTTGTTGACTTGAAGATGTCTCGCAAGTTCGACGGGCGTTTAAACGAAACAGGTGGACAATTTGGGAATAAAAGTGATGTGGACTGAGTGTTGTTAATAATGGGGAAGAGGTCAAGCATTAGATGTTTAATTTTGTGTGTTCCGGGGAAAAAAGTGGTGATAAGATTAGGGCATTTTGGGCAGTTTGGTCTGGGGAGGGGAGTGTATTGGGTTGACGGTTTGAGGATTTCACTGGTCAGCGGTTTTTCAGGGTACATGCATTTTCTGAGGGATTCATGCAGCTGGTCCAAGTATTTCTGTTGGGTGGGGGTGTTGTTGCAGAGACGGAAGCCACGGACTGAGAGTGGGAATGGAATGGAGCGCTTTGGTAGAGGTGGATGGCAGCTGTCGAAATGAAGATACTGTTGCTTATTAGTTGGTTTAATGTGGACTGAGGTGTGAAACGTATTGTTTTGGAGGTGAATGTCGATATCTAGGAAAGTGATATTCGAGTCGGATATAGAAGAAGTGAAAGATTCCGAGGAGGAGGAGTTGAGAAAGGAAATAAAAGAGGATAAATATTCGCGTCCGTGGGGCCAAAGGAGGAAAATATCATCGATATAGCGGACCCAGAAGAGTGGTTTGTTGTTGCAGAAAGTCGTGTTCTAGTTTACCCTTAAAAAGATTGGCGTATGCAGGAGCTATACGCGTGCCCATTGCAGTGCCTTTTATTTGTAAATATATTTTGTCGTTGAATTGAAAAGAATTATTGGTGAGAACGATTTGGCTCAGATCGATGAGGAAATCTGTGGATGGGTTGTGTGGTGTGGGTCGTAGGGAGAGGTAATATTGCAGGCCTTAAAAGCCTTCTTTATGGGGAATGGAGGTGTACAGAGATGTAATGTCAATCGTGGTCATGAGAATGGTCGTGTTGTGCGGAATTGGGATTGAGTGTAGACGTTCCAGAAAGTGGTGCGAATCTTTGATGTAAGAAGGGAGTGAAGTGGCTATTGGTTGAAGGCGGTGGTCTATTAATGCGGAGATTCGCTCAGTGGGTGAGTTGATGCAGGAGACGATAGGGCGTCCGGGGTTATTGGTTTTGTGGATTTTGGGTAGCAAATAGAAATGGGGTGTCTTAGGATTAGGTGGCGAAAGAGTGGACACATCTTTGGGGGAGAGACTTTCTTTGGGACCAAAATTGGATAGAAAAGAGAGAATATCCTTATGATATGAAGGGTTTGGATCTTGGGGCAGGGGGGCATAGCAAGAAAGGTCGTTTAATTGGCGAAATTCCTCAGCGTCTTCTTTGTTTAGCACGACAACGGATGACCCTTTGTCCGCCATCGTGAACCGCCGTAGTTATAAGGAAAAGGGATTAGGACCCACATAAAAGATGAGCACAGGAATGGCGGGGAAAGTGGAATCATGCAGATCACTAGAGTGACGTTTCCCGGTCCCCGTCAAGGAAACTTTATTTGAAAGAACGATAAAATCGCTACTTCTTAAAGTCGCAAAATTAACTGATGATTCAATATTTTTTCAGCGATTTTTTTATCAGCAAAAGGAAATTTTGTTGTCTGTGAGTAATTTCTACTTATAATACTCGATTATTGCCGAAAATACTTGTATTACTCTTCTACCAAGAATTTTTCCAACCATACAATATATTTGGGAGGATTGTAGATTTTCGTTTTAGGAACTGCCTCAGGCAGTAAAATTCGTCCGTTGCGGGAAGGTTCAATTAGCTGTACCCATTCGCATTTTTAGTCCAGCCAAACTTTTAATTATAATTGAGTAGTTTGTTAATTTCAAATTTGTACTGGAATTTTTCATATTCCTTACCCCATCTCTGTATCACCGTGTACCCTCTCAAAGAAAACTCAAAAAGAAACGTTTAGCGTTTTCACATTTTCTGATTTTCCGATGTGTCAGTAACCTTGTGGCAGATTGAAAATAATTTTTAAAATATCTGACATTATTCACCCATCTTTATACGCATACCCGAGGAAGAATGAAATCGCGACGGCCCTCGCTAAATTAGGTTGACACCAAAGGATGGCGCGAGCGTGGGTGGCTGGGGGTCGAAGGTCAGCTCTCCTCCCTCGGCGGGGAAGTAGTCGAGGGGTATCGTCATTTCCGGAACGAGGATGCAGCATTATTTCGTGCGGCCACCGATTTCAATATCGCCGCGCCGTTGCCGAGAGGAGTTGTTCGGAGCGACCAGGCATCCCCGCGGCGAGCCGGGGAACAATTGCGACGGCGTCCGACCGATGACGCTCGTCGAAAGGGCCTTGTGGATGCGAGGGGAAGGGGGGAACCCCTTTTAATTGACGCGGGGGGAGGGGGCGGGCGGGCGGGCGAAGGAAGAGGCGGGAGGAGCGCAGGGCTACGCTTCCAACATTCTGGGAACTATAAATACAAAAGGAGGAACGGAACAGGACAATAGGTTTGGAGGGGGAGGGGAGGTAGTAGGTGGGTATCCTTCGTGTGGGGGGGGGCTCTAATTCAAGGTGGGAATGGGGGGCGGGGCAACGAATGCGGGAAGATAAGCAGCCGGACTATCTCCGCGTCCATCGGCGAAGGAAGGGCGACTTATTCAACTGTCGGCTGTCGCCTGCCATTCGGATTTATTGCGCAGGAATTGGTGGTGGTGGAGGGGGATGTGTGGAGGGGGCGCGGAGTGGGGTGTGGGAGGGGGAGGGGCGGGCACTAATTTTGTCACGTCTAAATTTAATCAGACCGTATGTCATTCGGGGAGTTTTTCTTCGGCCTTTCATTTGCTTCCCCGAAACGCTCTCCTCTTCTCATCTCCTTCATTTCGAGGGTCTCCCTTTCCCGCTTATTAATGAATGGCACGGCAAAACGACGAGCTCTCTTTGTCTCTGGATTTCCATCGATCTCTCCCGTGATATTGGGCCCCCCCCCTTGGCCGGGACCCTCGGCCATTCCACGCTTCACTTACGACTGCCCCTATCCTGACGGAGTGACCATTTGCCGCAGGTAAAGGGAGGGAGCCTTTCATTTTCCTCGGTGGCGTCTTCGTTTTACATTCCCGACTGGGAGCTGCTGTTAATAATGAATTCGTTGAGCTCAGGATTTCACACGTTTCCACGCGCCGTGTGTTCATTTTTTGGTTCCGTCCTCCTTAGTTCAATGCAGGCGACGGGGGAAAGCCTTGGATTTTTTTGAGGTGGGCCTTTCTAGCAAGGGTTCTATGGTGCGATTCAAATTGTAAGGGCTCGCGGTGCGCCACTTGCTCCTAGACGACGTAAATAATCCAAGGTTATAAAATTTCCGATACATATATCTCTACACATTCCATAATGGTGTTCCCGATGCAGTTGGTGTTCGGGAGGGCATCGCTCTTTTTCCAAAAATTCATCATCACGCACTTTTTTAAATTTAATTCTAATTGCCATGTGTCACGCCAGCGTCTCGCGAATAGCAAGTAGGTCAATGGCCAAAGCTGCTTTATCCTTTGGATTACGGATATCCCTATATGCAACTGCATCGTCGACAAATAAACGCATCTTATGCATCTCGACTACGGAGTTAATGTAGTTAATGGGAATTGGAAATAAAAGAGGTCGGGGAACACTTCCCTGGGGAACACCTGAAATAACTTCTACTGCATTTGACCTAACTCCATATATATTTACTCTTCGTGCGCGACCGTTCAAAACGGCTTTAATCCTACCACGGATATTTTTATCTATGCCATATGCGTCTAGCTTTGCGAGTGGTTTACTATGGGGTTCTTTGTCGAAGGCTTTCTTAAAATCTAATAAAATCGCGTACACTGGAACATTGCTCTCTCCTGAAGTAAGAATATCATGAACAAAAAGCGCAAGTTGTTTCTCGCAGGATCTACCTTTTCGCAAAACGAGGTGATTTGTCATTAATAACTCCTGGCAATCGAGATGCCTCTTTAGCGGTGATGTCGAAAATGTATTATCACCCCCATCGTACTATGGTAAAAGATATCATGCTAATATAATTAGAGAGATTGAGTGTAGAACAGATAGATTTAAGACGTTATTTTTTCCACGCATTATATGATCTTAATAATAACATTGTTCGATCGCGGTAGGATCATGTTCTGGTAAAATTATTCTGGTGTGTATTCACCCCCTGACACACACCCTGGCGGTGGCTTGCAGGGTTTATATAATTAAAAATAAAAAAGATGTCTCACGATCGAACTAGCAACTATATGTTCCATGGCCTTCTCGAAATGATGTGAGGGAAATGGGTCTGTAATCACTCGGTTCCTGCTTGTCTCCGTTTTTAAACATTGGTGTTTCGTAAGCCGTTTTCCAATCACTGGGAACCTTGTGATCTAACCAGCGATTTGTTAAATAAAACTTCTAGATACGGCGCCATTTCCGACGCTAGATTCTTAAATAAACG
The DNA here is from genome assembly GCF_022747635.1 of Hetaerina americana. NCBI lineage: Eukaryota > Metazoa > Arthropoda > Insecta > Odonata > Calopterygidae > Hetaerina > Hetaerina americana. The sequence goes on along the minus strand of NW_027286786.1, from coordinate 6,102,892 downwards.
TGTGGGTATTTGACCGGGCCCGGAGGATATATTTTTGGCTTAATATTTTTCAGCAAACGTTCTATTCCATGATATGCGATTTCAATTTTGGGCATCCACTCGGAAAGCTATTGGAGGCATTCAGTGAGATAAAGTGAGGTAAAGATGCTTTGAAAGAAGGAATGTAATAAGCCTTCCCGAAATGCTGGTTACTCTTTCGCCTTTATCAATTTTGAAGTGAATCAACTGTTGACTTATTTCCCCGGACTTCTCTGACGTACGACCAAAATGCTTTCGGATTCTCTTTCAGAATTTCCGCCAATCTGTTCCTTTTAAATTCATGTAACGCTTTCCGTTTTCATTATCAGCATTCGCCTTAGATTTCTTCTAATCATAAGTGATCTCATCCTTTTGTCGCTGGAGATATCATCCCTAATATTTTTCATTTTGGCAAGACATAGCCTTTGACGTCGCAATGCCTTTCTAACATCCGCGCTGTACCATCTTGGATCCGTGTCATCTTTTATTGTTATTTACTGGGAATGAACTGGTTGACTCTGAGCGCGTGATCTCAAGGAAGAGATTCCACGTATTCTCAGTATTTCGGTGATTACTACCTTTCTTAAAATTTGCAATTTGACTCTGTAGCACATATTTTATGCCATTAGAGTCCCCTTCTTCCAACAAGTAAATTTTTCTTTTAGATTTTCCACTTCGGATCCCATTTAGGAAAAACTTAGCATTTAATGTGTTGTTCCTTCGGGTGGAAAAGAAGGGAGGGGGGAAATGGAAGGGAAAGGGGGAATTGGGGGGGGGGAATGGGGGGGAGGGGGAATGAGCAAGTGACGAGGATAGGAATGGCGAGAGGGAGGAGGACCCGGAGGTGGTGGCGCCCCCACGTGGGAATTATATAGTAGTCGGGCAGGTCTGGTGGGTCAGAAACCGCCCCTCCCCCGGGGCCATTAGGCGAGGTGGACAAGGGACCGTGTCACTTAGGGAAACGAGCGCGGATACATCAACGGGCACTTTTAAATTGCTAATGAACACGGGTCCCGTTTATGGTTTCTCGAATACACAGTGCGTGCGTGGGGCCCACACGCACTTATCGCAACACTCCTCCTAATTTGTAGCCCTCGGAGTCAGGTGTTCATTGGGATTCCGAATGCCATCCCTTAACTCATCCGCGGGCCCCAAAGGCCGTCTGACGGGGCGAGAAGAGTCGGTTCGAAGCAAATAATGCTGTTACATATTAAAGCAACATCCATTACATACGCCACGCCGGAATGTGGGGCGACTAATCCGCGGGACTGCATTAATTCGCCATCTCTCTTCTACGAAAAATCAAGAAATGGCAACCGTCGACATCCAGCGGGGAAAATGACGGGTTCGCAAAGGAGGAGGAGAAGAAACCTCCTCACGAGCCGATGCTCCATCCGCCGCCATTCCTTCACCCCCCCCAAACTTCCCCCCCCCCCTCTTCCCAACCCGCCGCAGGTTACGGCGGCGATCTCACGCAACGAAGTCGCGGGTTCGAGTCCCGTCCCTCGCATGTTTTTTCTCCTACACTTGCTGGAAGTGGATGCACCTCCGGAATCATGCGATTACTTCAATTATATCGATAAATTGAAGACGTCGTGAGGGCATTACCTCTTTGAATGTCACTGTCAGCTATCTCACTCATAATCTTTTACTATCAAACCGTCCTAAAACAAAAGAGTGATATAAACCATTTCATTTTCCATTTCACTGTAATAATTGAAAATGTGCTTACTTCATTATTCTATTTCATTTGATCACTCGATGTTCCATTACTACTTGAATTATGTGGATACTCCCTCCCTGATCAGAAGACGAACCGCGTCCGCTCCTTTTCCGTCGCGATTGCAAGAGAGAGGGGTTGCGTCTCTCCGACGCGATGCCCCGATGGCCTGGCCTCCGATCCGCGCTCGACGCCGTCCAACACGTATGTGGACCGCCAGGGCCCTTGCAGCCTCTGCCCCTGAATCCTCGGTCCCCCCGGTTTGTGTTTTCTCTACTCTTCGCCCAGTTCGCCTGTGGTGGGGCTCTCCGGCCTCGCGGAGTGGCGTCCAATTCAGTACGAATAGCACTTCTTGACCTATCTCATTCGCAAATTCAAGTTTGCTTCAGTCAGAAATGCGGGGACGAGCGTGTGGCGGGCGGCCGGAGCCTCCGGTACTCGTCCACGTCATCATTTCTGGAGGGCAAGCGGGGGAAGGGCGAATGAGGGCTGGGAACGTGCAGGCGGGTGGCGGGGAAGTGCACCAACGCTCGACTTTTTTATTTATTTATTTATTTATTCAGTATTAGTCCGAAAACGGCACATTTTGGCCTTTACATCGAACTATTAACAACGATAACAATGGTCACATTTACAAACACCCAAGCCCTAGATGGAGGGAAACTCACCCAGGCGGGAATCGAACCCGCGACCCTTGGAATGGTAGACGAGGACGTTACCCCGCCGCCACCGGGGTGGGCGTTCAAATTGAGTTAATGCCAAAGAAAGTCGAGCGCGAGGATAACACCTAATTCTATAATTCTTAATGATACTTTTTCAATTCAACGGTAATACGTGGTCTGTGCAATAAATGAGCGAAATGGTGCAATATGCCGGCCATGACGCGGACTATAGCCCCGCCCATAAGCGGCGCTAGTTGCCTGAGATCCAATGAGCTATCTGTGCCTGGCGGATCGTCGTGCTGTGCGCATGGTGCCAGTTATGTTAGTTTCTGTTGCCCTTGTTTTCACTGTTTGTCGAAAATGGAAATTGACGAAATCACGGAGCAACGAATCGACATCAAGTTTTTTAACAGTTATGGTAACAGTAATGAAAAAATAATGAAATGTTGACAGCTGTTTACGGTGTTAATGCTATGAAGAAAACATCCGTTTTCGAATGGATTAAGCATTTTCCAGATGGCCGACAAGGAAACTGTCCGAATGATGGCTGATGAACTGAATTTAGGAAAATCAACAGTGCAAACTATGATGCTTGGAAAATCAACCGAACATGATGGATGGATCCCTCACCATGGCAATGCACCCGCACATTCAGCATTGATTGTTCGCCAGTTCCTCGCAAGAAATTCAACCTCCTTGATCCTTGATCATTCTACTTACTTATTCGCCAGATCCCGCCCCCTGCGACTTTTATCCTATTCCCCCAAAATGCGAAAATGCGATGAGGGGACGTCACTGGGAAGATGTGGAAGACACAATAAAGCAAGAAACGACGAGAAAACTAAAAAGCCTAACTGCTGCCGAGGACTTCCAAGGGTTCTTTAAACGGTGGAAAAGAAGATGGAATGAGTGCATAGCCTACGAATGGAGACTACTTTGAAAAGGGGACAAAATCGATGTGCACTAAAGTTTGCTAAATAAAGTTTTTATAGCCTCAGTTCGCGTATTTATTGGACAGAGTAGTATAACTACGTATGAAGAAAAACCCTCCGTCCAGAAATGCTTTTCGTACGGTACCCAACAGCATTTCTCTTCTCTGCATCCCGAGAATTTCTTTTTATTTCTACGCCCCACATAATTCCCTTCTTTATTCTTCTTGATCGTTCTTGACTATCCCACTCGAGAAGAAGTCTCCGCGCTCCCTCGCTTCCCCCAGCAACGCTCTCCCTTCCATCGCTGCCTTGTACCGCACCCACCCTTCCGAATCTTCGCTTCTTCTCTCTTCCCCGCATCTCACCCAACCGCTCCCTCTCTTCTTCCGCCACGCCAAAAGCTCATTCCTTCTCATTCCCCACCCTCGCCCAACTCATTCCCTCCATTCCCCGCAGATTCCGGGCTTCCTACCCCACCCCTCTTCCTTCAAATGCCATCGTTCGGGTCGATTTGAAAACGGCGTTTTCCTACAAGATCAAAATTTGCTGATTCTATATAATATCCTAAAAATGAGGAAGATAAATTCATAGGGCATCTTTTTAGATTCAGTTTGCCGATGAAGGCGTTAGAAGTGAGCGGAAAACATTGCAGAGAAAGTTCTCGATCGGAATACACGGTAGGAGTGAGTGGAGGGAGGAAATATGAACGTGGCAAAGTGAGAGTGGGAGTGGGAGGGGAGGGGAGATGGCTGCTTTGGTGACCTGGCACACCGGTCGAAATTCATCGACCTGGTCCCCCTCACTCAAATGTAGCGTCGTGAATCCACTTCCTGAAAACATTCAGGATAAACCTGTGAGGGCTGATTAAATGCTGACCTTCGAGCTGGAAGTTCGGGGAAGTATATGCTGGAAAAGTCGAGGGAGAAGAAGGGGAGGGATGGGAAGGGAATGGCGGGAGGGGATCGGAAGGAAGACGGCTGGGAGTCGTGCCGAGGGCGGCCGGGAGTCGAGCGGCATCAGGGCCGGGCGGCGCGCGAGGCAGAATCAAGTGGCGGACGACGTCTCACTTATTTTCTCGCGTCATCTTTCTGGAGCCATGAAGCGTGCCGAGCACAGTGCGTGATCGAGCATTGAGAAAGGTGAAGGGCGGCGAAATTTGGCCCCAAACCGCCCCATTCGCGGCCATCCCCTCCGCTGTTGCATTCCGTCGCGGTGTGGGGCGGGGATGGGCGGGGTCGCTCTGGAATCGCCCTCGGCGAAAATGAGGGCCCGACATCGGAAGAGGGGAGGGCCCACGGCTCAAGGGTCCTTTCGGCCGAGGGTCATCGGGTGACCTCCTTGGTTTGTGGATTCTCTCGACGTGGAAACCACTTTTCATTCCATGTCTTTGAAGCAAATTGCATTACCGTTCGTATTCAAGGGCTTTGCATAGACATTGTTTCTACTTTCTAAAATCCTGAGAACTTTCTTCGACAAAGGTGACTGTGACTTTGGTATATGAGGCAGAGGATTACCAAGAAAGAGGTGGAGGAACAACCTATGGCCGGAGTGAGGGCAAATCAAGGAAGGAGCAGACCATTGGTTCCTTATGGGAGAAAGAAGATAAAAAGTAGGTTGTACTTGATAATGTAGAAGGCATTTTGAAATTCTATATTAGCGAAAGTGTTCATCCTTTTACTCCAAATGGGTATCACTCAATAGAGGGAAGGTTAAATCACAGATTAAATCTCTTCTCGCATATATTGTGGGGACGTATCTTTAGCACTGATAATGATGAAAATGTATTATTACCGCCATCGTAGAAGAGATCAAGTCAATAAAATAAGAGAGATTGAGTGTAGAAGCGACAGATTTAAGATGTCGTTATTCCCACCAACGATAAGGGATTGCAATGACATAGCGCTTGTCCGAGCGCGGGAGGAGGGAAAGGTGTTTTGGATCAAGGGTGGCGTGGTGTGAAACGATCACCTGCTATGGGCTCGCAGGGACCTCAATAAACTAAAACAGTTTTCCCCTCGGCATGCCATGCGCCCACTTTTCCTGCCTCCTTCGAATCGACCCCGACACGGTTTTCCCCTCGTACTCTCTCCATCGTGAACGGAGCCCTTTCCGTTCTTCTGTCCTTTCCCATCAATTTTCATCCTCATCCACACCTACGATATATCTCAAAATCCTTCATTTGGATGTCTTTGGCAAATGAAGGGGAGACGCAAGTGGAGATGGGTGCGGCCCGTGCGTTTCGATCTGCTTAGGCAGATCGAAACGCAAATCGAGAGTAAAAGTAGACGAGACGAAATAATTGCGTGAAGGCTGCGTCAATTAATTTTTCGCTCGTTCGCTCTCTTGGAATGTGAACATTTTGGCTGTAGGGCGAGTGACGAGTGGTCTAGAAAGCCCTCAGTTCGAGTCCAGGCGACGCCATGCAAAGCGAGGGGTCCGAGCGGTGGACCTCACGACCTCATTTGTTGGGAAACGGCCCCAAGCATTTTAAAAAGGGCCCCGCTCCTTCACGCGCGGGATGAGTTCAACATATCCCAACGTAACCATCGAACTGTTCGTGAGGGTGGCGATGGCTGCCTTGGATTCTGTGTCTGTCCGCGCTTCTTGAAAATTCGTTTTCCGGCGGCGACTACCTCTCCTCCGCCGCCCGGTCGAAACTTTTACTCACCGCGGAAGGAATTTTCGCAGGGCGGCGATCGTGCGCCACGGAACGCTTCGAGGGCTTCCGTTTCGACGCCGGAAATGCGACAACCGTGGACGCAATTCCACTCGATAACAGAGAAACAGAGCCATCGCTGGGTTTTCTCCCTCCTCGCACCGAGCAGCCGCGGGAGCGCCCAAATTAGAGCACACTCGGGCGTTCACCGAGTGCCGCCGGCCGAAACGTACGGGTGTTCCACCGTCGTTGCTCCGGGGCGCCATCGGTGTCCTCCGGGGCAAAGGTGAGAGATTTGGCAACGATGGACGCCATCTCGCTCCAAAAAGTGAGGAAGGTTCCGAAATGGGTTCCCTCCGCGCCCCCACTTTCCGCCACCCCCGTCTTCTCCTACTTCGATCCTCCCGGCGTCGCGGCTACCGTGAGCATCACACGCATCTGCAGGGGGGGGGGGACGTACCTAGGCAACACTCTGATGCTTTGATGAAGTGTTTCCTAAACTCGAAGGCATGTTCCATACATTTTCGCCGCCGCGCGGAGTCGTCCCCTCGCAGTGTTTCCTCCCTTCATTAATAATGAGAGTGCGTTGGGGGCGGGGAGTGAGAGGGGGGGCGGGCGGGCGGGGGGCAGGGGGTGGCGAGGGGATGGAGTTGGGGAATTTGATTGGAATTCTTTTGATGCTGCGCGACGAGAGAATGGAATTCGAGTGGCGGCGGAGAGGGTCGGGGGGACGGGGGGAGAGGGGGGTCAGGGGAGGGGATGAAAAGACCGACCGACCGACCCCAAAGGGGGAGTTCGGCACGGCTGAGATTCCCCAAACACCAAAAGCACCCCCGGCCACTGTTAGCGCCTCCGTGGGCCGCTTTGGCTTCGCCGACCAAACGCGACCTTTCATTTACGCCCCACCCTCGATCCCGGGCCAAAAGGGGGTGACGCCCCCCTTTTCGCGAAACGTGAGGAAAACTTGGTGAAGTGAAAGGAAATCTCACGGAGGAACGAACGCACGGCGTCGTGACATACTTCTCTCTCTTGTTTCCAGGCTACGGGAACGTCTAATGACCGACTGATAACACTTTTCCACCGGATAAAAATTGATTACCTTAATAATTAATAATTTAATTAAGGACAATATATTTTACTTATTGGAGACCTGCTATTTTTTCAATACTTAAGTTCCAATTACATCATATAGTATAATGCATGGAACCACGCGATTCATAGGTGAGGAAAATATCCGCCACGAGAGATAGTACATTTTTTAGCGTTGACACATTAAGGGACGTGGAAGTCCAGGCCGTGGGGAGTTGGGCTGCCCTTCGGAAGACCCAGGTTCGACTCAGGGTGACTCCTCCGCCCAAGCTGGGTGATTATATGGATTTACAGATCCTCCAGGGAAATGCAGGCGGGCGGCACAGGAGATTATCACACTCGGCGAAGGCCTTGGCATTGTGAGTAGGCTCCGTAATCACATGCACAGTCCAACCCTTGGGTTGGTCAATACATTTTACAAAGAACGGATAAATAATGACCATGCCATCAGAGAAAAACAAATATTAATTAATTAATGTGCACTTCTTGAATAAAACTCTACTCTTTTGGATAGCAGTTTTGTTTTTGGTGGATAAAAGTTTTTAACCGCCATATTCGCTAGCCCCAGAGAATCAATTTTAAGAGCTCACTTAATTTCCATGCCGTAACGCAGTAAACCGGTTCACCCGGTGCAAAGGGTTAAGGTAATTTAGTTAAACGAAGTGGCTCCCAGAAATATCTGGGCAAGTTTCCTCTGCAAGAAAATTCTGGGTGTGGGGGAGAGGGCCATCGGGAAGAAACGAGATCATTCCGAATTCCGGAATCAATAAACTCATCCCGACTGATTTTATCAAAATAATGGAGTGTGATGAATGTAGAAGTAATTCGAGCCTTCATTAATAACGTTTCATTCATTTCTGAAATAGCATTAAATCGTTGTCTTATGATATGTGTTGTTGATTGCAGTAGCATTAGCGATCATTGGTGTTATTTCTGAATCCAATCCAATTCATCACTGCATCGGTAAATAGACCGCATTCAATGCATCCCATTTCTGTCGCTTTCAACTCCAGCACGGGCGGAAACGCACCAACCACGTGGTGTTTTACTAATTTCTTTGAAATTTCGAATTCATGGATATAGCAAGCAAACTATAAATAAATAATCCCTGCAGTCTATTATATTTACCTTATCTCTAACAGCTATATTTTAAAAATGACATTAATTGTCGTAATCATTTTCTAACATTTGAGGCAACCCGAGGCGTACTTGATAACTACGAGAAGGAGCTTCCGATAGTGAAGATTTGAGAACTGCATTTTCGACTTATCCCCGCGTATGGAAAGACTTACTCATCGATTAATTAATTGGAAACCCTTCTCGCTAAAAACTCATCTCATATTCTCCATTTCCATTGAGTTTATTCCACTTGATGGAAATGTTTATTCCACTCCATTCAATAACTAGTCAACTGCGCAGGTTTCCATTGTCATTCGATATCTTGTCCGAATTATGCGATGCCGTGGGAAGATATGGTCATGACGGGAGAGGACTGAAGAATTTTGGGCAGCAAAATACATTTCATGCTGCGATGAAATTCTTCACTGTGATCCAGTCTTCGATCCTCTAAAGCACTCGTATTGGTGATACGACTCATTGGACTTTAAAACACTCAAGTATATGCCAGAAAGTGATGAATACAATAAATTTGCAATATTGGGTAGGTTAATCTGAGGAGAACGTGACGTAATTTCTCGGAGTTGAAAAGGAGACGCCCAGACAGGTTGACGCCATTTATGGACGGAAGCCCAACAGCATTATTAGGTAATTTACCGGTTAAGTTGGACACAACTACCAAATAAATATATTGTTTCTACTAAAAAAACAAAACCCAACACAAAAGCATAATAAATCCCTCTTTAACTTCGCATATGTCCTTCCTCCCTTCATCCCGTCCAACATCCCTATACCATTCCTCCCTTTCCTCGTTTGCCTAACATTCTCCCCTCTATTACAGTTTTTAACATCCAACTACCGATCAATACGTCCCTCATCCATTCTACCTGCCTCCATAGGATTGCTCCCCACAAACCCCTCTCTTCGCCCACCATACCAAGTACTTCCTCATTTGTTTTCTTCTCGGTCCATTTCACCTTTTTCATTCTTCTTCACACCTACATTTCAAAAGCCTCCACTTTACGTCCATCCTCCTGCTTCCATGACCACGTTTCCGCGCCGTACATAGCTACGCTCCATATCAAAGTTTTTACGAGTCTTTTCTTAGCATCCTTACTCAACGTCCCCGTCATCAACTCCCTCCTCCTTGCAAAAGCCTCTTTGCCTAGCGCTATTCTTCTCCTTACGTCCGTACAAATTTGACCGTGTTGGTCCAAAACACTTCCGAAATACGTAATCTGTTCTACCTGCTCTGTTTTTTGCCATACTATTTTAATTTTGGGGTAAGCCTATCTCTTTCGGAAATATCGCTTAGCCTTTGCCATATTTATAAAAGTTCTCATCCCATATCTATCGCACTGTTTCCAATACCCTCAGCAGTACAACCCCTTCGCTGACTGAAAAACTAGACCTTGGTCATCAGCAAACCCAACTGATTATAAGAATTCCCCACCGGCTTTCATTCCCACCTCCAGTTCTTCACATGCCTCCTTAATCATTTCCTCCGCATATACATTGAACAGCACCGGTGATAAACGACATCCCTGCCTCAAACCTCTTTCTAAATGCCCTCTAGACTCCGGAACGTCCACTACTCACACCTTAGAAGTCTGACACAAGTTTAGGTTCGGGATTAGCCTCCTTTCCCTCCAATCTATAATATTCCTATTTTCTGCACTCTATCACACGCATTTTCGAAATCTCCGAAACAGGCAAATACTTCCTGGTTGTATTCTACATGCCTTTCGATTAGTGATCTAATTACTACAATGGTATTTTCCGTACCTCTTCCCTTTCTAAACCCAAACTGATCATCCCCTAAGTAATCATTTGCCCTACTCTCTATCCTTTTGTTTATGATCCTGAGAACAACTTTATCTGCGTCGGAAATCAAACTTATCGTCCTGTAGTCCTCACATGATGTAGCCTTTACCTTTTTCGGAATAGGAACTAAAACTGATCTCACAAAGCCTTCCGGCCAGATTCCTTCCTCATAAATACTACGAATCAGGCCATATAGCCTCTTCCTCCCACATTTTCCTAAACATTGCAGTAGTTCCGCGGGAATGTTATCCACCCCCACGGCCTTATTTAGTTTCATCTCCCTCAATACCCTTTCTATCTCATCGTCGAGTATGCCTGGACATAAGCTACCTGTACCTTCATCTACGTCAGATTCTCTTTCTATAGCTAAGGTTGTTGTCCTAAGTTTTTCTATGTATTCCTTCCATCTCGCTTGGATCTTTTCTGTTTCAACTACTACGAGTAGTAGTAGTTGAAACTCGTATCATACCCGACTCACAAATTTACTAGAAGATGCCTGCTATCTTGAAACAAATCAATAGGAACTTTTTTCTATATCAATTACTTTAAGAAAGGCTAACATTTACGCCCAGAGCGATATGGCGTGTATATATATATATATATATATATATATATATATATATATATATATATATATATATATATATATATCTATATCTATATATAAATATAACTTACCTAAAAGTTTCACGAATGTAAATAACGGTGTATATCAACTCATTATAATAATAATGTATAGGAACTTATTCTTTCAATCTCTTCCTTGGAGCTCCTTCCTTCTCTTTCTTGAGAATGGTGACTCGACCACCGAAAAATCGAAATCGTGTGAATTTATTTTCTTTTTTGTGTGTTTCTTTGTTTTTGTTCTTGCTCGCTAGTGCAAATTTGATATACATCTTATAAATATATGTATATATTTTTGTTTCAGTATATTATACAAACTAAATAAGGCCGTGGGGGTAGATAACATTCCCGTGGAACTTTTAAAATGCTTAGGAAAATGTGGGAGGAAGAGGCTATATGGGCTGATCCGTAGTATTTATGAGACATCCCCACACACACATAAATAAATATATATATACACGTACACTCGTATGTATACACACACACGAGTATATACATATAAAATGAAAAAAGTTCCTCTTTCGATAAGTTTATCCCGAACGTTAAGTAATTTTTAATTTTCAACTTCAGCATCAAAAGTTTTCCCTTTATCTCCCACAAAAAAACACGAATTGAAAAAGGAGATAAAATACCGAGTGTGCCTACGATATTTATACATGGTGTTTATCTATGAGGTGAGATTGAAGCTGTATAATTTAGGGAATCACTTGCCTTAGCTCTGTCTTTGGGACTATGCTCTCATATCAAAATCCAGATTGCAACAAACTAATTTTCACAAAAGATAATTGCAAATATTTTGCCGTTCGGTAGTTACACTCCTGGCTGGATCCTCACCAATGGCGACTTGTATTCGCCAACTGCCCCCACCCCCACGTCCACTAGAGGCCTCTCCGGAGCCCAAGGGAAGAGGGAACCTATTGCCATCAACCCATCTACCATCATCCCTCGACCCTGAAAAGGCCTCTCGTGACATTCCGCTTAGCGTGCCGTGCGATCGCTGCATACCGCGAAAGAGGAGGGGGAGGGGGGAGGGAAATTGGCAGATTATTTATTGCGAGCTCTACGAAAAGAAACACAAAACATTTCCTCGGGATTCTACGAGAACATATATGTTTACAAACGATGAAACATAAAGGAGACATTCGGCCAAGACCCCAAATGTCTCCAATTATCCTGGACACATTTGACTTCGGCAGCCTGAGGAAACGTTGATGTTTTGTCGGTTGAACAAGCGACTTTATGAACAGTGATGGAGGAGTGAGTCCTGGGGGATTGTGGGAAGGGGGGTGGGCAGGATATCGAGTCCCCGCCCCATGATCAATCGTTCGCCAAACATTTCCGCGCACCCCCCGAGCGATACAATGGGGGGGGGGTAGTGCGATCCGCGGCATCGGCATGGGTAGCAGGGCCCCGCGGGGGGGAGGGGGACGGCGGGGGGGGTAGGCGCGCCCTCTATTTATACGCCAAAGTGATTGTCTCTCGCAAGGGGGGGCGGGAGGGAGGGGGTGGGGGTTTTTCGGGAGAGGGTGGGTTTATTTCCGAGACTCGTTGGGGGGGCGGGGCGAGGGAGGGGGTGAGTGGGTGGGGGCAGAGGAGCTGGAGATTTATCGCCGGGGACAGAGAGGTCCTCGAGACGATAATTCACGCTCTCCCGTTGAGAAGATAAGTGTCCCTTTCGCCCGGCACCCCTGACACCTATGTATATCCAGACCCCCACCGGGGTAGGGGCTCGCCGGCAGGCGGACGCGCTCGAACGGATCCGTGACCTGCTTTGCGTCCGTGGAGAGATTCGGTCGTGGTTCCTCCCCGACGCGGTTCCGGTGCACTCCGGCAAGCACCAACGCCCCACCGGGACACCCTGCGCCCTTCGACCCAACCCACCGGGGCATTAGTACGGCGGCGAGGCGCACCAGGGCACCCCGTGACCTCCGGAACGAACGCCTTCCCTCCCCGAGGACAGAACGCAGCGAGCAGACTTTTCTCTCTTGAGAAACGCCCTTCCTCTCATCCTTCCCGTGCTGAAATGACAGTCAATCCCATTCATGATCGAGCATAAACCAGCCGTACGCACAAGGAAAGAGAGAGATTCGCCTTCGATTTCATCAGATTTGTCTTATTGACACCGGATCTATTGTTAAATATGAAATGCACGCGAGGAAATCAAATTCGAAGAGGGTTCATGCTCCCTTTTGACGAAAGGTGAAGGAGTGATGGAATAGACAAAAATTGTTTACGACCTGGCTCTGCAATTCAGACTATAGAGTCCGCTCTCCTGGGACGACTGCGGAAGAACGTTTATGTGTGGGACACCACTCTGGTGCCGATGTACCGGCACCCTCTCTCTCTCTGCCCCCACCCCCCTATCTCTCGGCGTGACCCCTGAACATGCAGGGGGAGATGCGGGCCCGTGCGGCGCAGAGGGAAGAGAGGGAACCACGGCCCTCTCTCCCTCTGCGACGCACGGGATTTCAATGAATTGGAATTGTTAATCAGAGCAGGCATATATGTATGTGTATATTTTTTTTAAAGGTAATCTACAGGTTAAGGTAGGTTTTTGGATGGACACAACTACCAAAACAAACATTTTATTACCGCTAACAAAACACAAAATCCATCATCCTACTCTATATCAGGTCCCTCTTCATCTCTGAGTACTTTCTTCCCCCCTTGATCCCATCCAACATCCCTATCCTGTTCCTTCCCTTTCCTCTTTAGCCCCACATTCTCCCCTCTATCATAGTCTTCAACATCCCACTGCCGGTCAATACCCCCTTCATCCACTTCTCCTGCCTCCATATGATTTCTCTCAACAAACCCCTCTCTTCGCCCACCATACCAAGTACTTCCTCATTTGTTTTCTTCTCTGTCCATTTCACCTTCTCCATTCTTCTCCACACCCACATTTCAAAAGCCTCCAGTCTACGTCTATCCTCCTGTTTCAATGACCACGTTTACGCGCCGTACATAGCTACGCTCTATATCAAAGTTTTTACGAGTCTTTTCTTAACATCCTTACTCAAAGTCCTCGTCATCAACTCCATCCTCCTTGTGAAAGCCTCTTTGCCTAGCGCAATTCTTCTCCTTACGTCCCTACTACTTTGACCGTGTTGGTCCAAAACACTACCGAGATACGTAAACTGTTCTACCTGCTCTAGTTTTTGCCCTCCTATTTTAATGTTAAGCTTGGCCTTTTTCTTTCAAGAAAATCGCATAACCTTTGTTTTATTAATATTGATTCTCATCCCATACCTGTCGCACTGAATTTCCAATTCACTCAGCAATGCTTGCAGCCCCTTGGCTGACTGACAAACTAAAGCTTGGTCATCAGCAAACCTGACTGATTTTATGAATTCACCGCCCACCTTCATTCCTACATCCAGTTCTTCCCATGCCTCTTTAATCATTTTCTCTGCATACAGGTTGAACAGCAACGGTGATAATGGGCAACTCTGCCTTACACCTCTTCCTAACACTGCCCAACCGGACTCCCCGTTCCCCACTCGCACCTGAGCAGTCTGAGACATGTACAGGTTGCGGATTAGCCTCCTTTCCCTCCAATCTATTCCTATTTTGTGCAGAATACTCATTAGTTTTTCCCAATTCACTCTATCAAACGCTTTTTCGAAATCTACGAAACAGGCAAATACCTCCTGGTTGTGTTCTATATTCCTCTCGATTAATAATCTCATTACTGCAATGGCATCACGCGTACCTCTCCCCTTCCTAAACCCAAACTGATCATCCCCTAAGTAATCATTTGCCCTACTCTCTATCCTTTTGTTTATGATCCTGAGAACAACTTTAGCTGCGTGGGATATCAAACTAATTGTCCTATAGTCCTCACATGACGTGGCCTTTACCTTTTTCGGAATAGGAACTAAAACTGATCTCACAAAGTCTTCCGGCCAGATTCCCTCCTCATAAATACTACGGATCAGCCCATATAGCCTCTTCCTCCCACATTTTCCTAAGCATTTTAAAAGTTCCACGGGAATGTTATCTACCCCCACGGCCTTATTTAGTTTCATCTCCCTTAATGCCCTTTCTCTCTCATTGTCTAGTATGCCTGGACCTAAGCTGTCTTCCTCTACGTCATTTTCTTTTTCAATGTCTAACTTTGTTGGTCTGAGTTCTTTACTATAAAGTTCTTCTATATACTCCTTCCATCTCTCTTGGATCTTTCCTGCGTCAACTATTACCTTACCCGCCTTATCTCTAACTGTTAGCATAGCTCTTCCTTTCTTACTTCCCGATAACGATTTAACTTTGCTGTACAGCGCACCGATTTCACCCTTCCTCTGCAGACTTTCCATATTCTCTCACTGCGTCTTCCACCATGCTTCTTTTGCTTTATTTGTTGCCCGCCTCAATTTATTGTTCAATTCTTTGTACTTCATTTTGCCTAATTCTGTATTTATATTCTTCCATTTTCGCCGCTCATCCATCTTTGTAATCATCTCATCCGTGATCCATGGTTTCCTAGTCCTTTTAGCGTTAACGGTTCCAACAGTGCCTTTTGCGGCTTTAGACAACCCTTTCTTGATCATTTCCCATTTTTCTTCGATAGTACTAAGCCCTTTGCCATCCTCCATGATTTTCTCTACCGCCTGTTTGAATTCCTTCCTTTTCAACCCATTTAATGCTTCTACATTCCATTTTCTATCTCGCCGCCCCTGCCTTATCTTTTTGAAACGTACGCTACATTTCATAACAACTAAATTGTGGTCTGAGTCCGCATCCGCTCCCGGGAAGCTGTGGGAATTTATCACACTGTTCCTAAACCTGTGTCTAACCAGGATATAATCTAGCTGATATCTTCCTGAGTCACCTGGCATTTTCCATGTATACCTGCGTCTTTAGTGGTGTCTAAACCAAGTGTTGGTGATGACTAACCCCTGTCTTCTGCAGAACTCAACTGCTTTCTCCCCGCGGTCATTCCTCGTGCCTAAACCGTAGTCCCCCACCTCATCACCATCTCTTCCTTCGCATACCGTCGCATTCCAATCCCCCATCACTATCAAATGTTTCCCTGCAGGAACACACGCGATCATGTCCTCTAACTGATCGTATATCCTATCGACCTCTTCTTCCTTATGGTTGCTCGGTGGCATGTATACCTGAATAATAACTAAGGTCGTCGGTTCTGCTTTTATCTCCACTAGTAGTATTCTATCCGTTACCTGCTCTATGTTGACTACGCTTCTTCCTACCTCTTCATTTAATACTATGGCAACCCCTCGTTGGCTCTCGTCCCCACCGCTGTATATTATTCTATACTTATCACTCCAGTAATCCCCGCTATCTTTCCATCTCACCTCGCATAGACCTAAAATATCGATATTTCCCCTTTCCATCTCTCGCTTAACATTCTCCAATTTCCCTGTCCTCATCATTGTCCTAACATTCCACGTTCCTATTCTAACTAATTTGGTCTTCTTCTCCTGCGTCTCCTGTCCTGCTGCTGCTGGTTTTCCCTTGCAAGGGTTTCGTGGGATGACGACCGCGGAAGCCTTGCCTCCCCCGCTGCCGGGCACGACTCACGGCCGATTGGGCCGAGCCCCGTGGTTGCCAGGACTCAAAATCTCTGAATTGTCCATCACATTTTTCTTGGGAATGATAATTGAGGTGGTTCCCCGTTGCCTTCCTCAATAGTGTTTTTAACGTGACACCATCACTAACTGGCCGCCCCACTGGGGTCAGACGCCATTGCAGCCGCCTCACTGAGGAACAGACGCTGCGTGGACTACCTTTCGTCTGGCTCCTAACCTTCGACCTATCTGGCATGGGTGACCCTACCAGGCGCAATTTTTATTACTCCCGCCAGCACAGCTCTAGGGGTCATCGGAACGCACAAGCCCTTCCACCACGTCAAGGTTGTAGTCCGGGGAGGGATATATATATATATATATATATGTATATATATATATATATATATATTTATATATTTATATATATATATATATATATATATATATATATATATAAAATACACAGTAACACAGAATATAGAAACACAAAAAAAGAATGAAGACGGATTGTTTCCGTCGAAATATCAAGAAAATACGTGTGTGTTCTTCTTTTTTTGTGTTCTATATTGTGTGTTACTGTGTATTGTACTATTCGGCACTTCCATGTTACGTCTACGAAAGCATATATATATGTGTATATAAATATATATATATATATATATACATATATATGTGTGTGTTTTTGTGTATCTGTATGTGGGTTGCGGTAGGCCAGGGGTTGATAGATAGAGGTCTTTAATGGTCAGTATTGAGACCTAATGGTCCCTTCTTCCCTTAGGGGTAGAGCGTTGTACTACTGACCGGAGGACCCGGGTTCGATTCCTGGACTAGCTTCTGTTGGCACCTGCAGCTCCACGCAAGCTACGTGATTTTTTCGGGTACCAGGTCTTCCTGGGAAACCATAACCGGCACAGGGAAAGGAACTGGCCCCCCTACCCTGATGTGTGAATTTTCACATGCCGTGTAGGACTTAGTACAGGGTGATCCTATGGAGGCAGGAAAAGTGGCTGAAGGGGGTATTGACCGGCAGTGGGATGATTAAGAATGTAATTGAGGGGAGAATTATAGGCAAACGAGGAAAGGGAAGGAACAGGATAGGGATGTTGGACGGGATGAAGGGAGGAAGAAAGGACTCAGAGCTGAAGAGGGACTTGATATAGAGTAGGATGTTGTGTTCTGCTAGGGGCCACAAATATGTGTGTGTATATATATATATATACACACACACACACACACATACATATATATATATATATATATATATATATATATATATATATATATATATATATATATATATGTGTGTGTGTGTGTGTGTGTGTGTGTGTGTGTGTGTGTGTGTGTGTGTGTGTGTGTGTGTGTGTGTGTATAATATAACACAATGCTGGGAGGTTAATTAAAGATGGTGGTTAAGGGTGGAAATTTTGAAAGAACGGAAAGCTAATATGTAGGCGGATTCACGAGTTCTCACCTCTATATTGGTGGCTGAATCAGGTTTATATATATATAAATATATATATATATGTATGTATATATATCCATATATATGTATATATGTATATATATATATATACACATCCATATGTACATATATATATATATATATATATACATATATATATTTAATATATATATAGACACATATATATATGTGTATATGTACGAGTATATGTATTATATATATAATGTATAACACTTAGCACTAGTGGACACAGACAAAAACACAGAAACACACAAAAAAAGAGACTCACTATTTTTCGAATTTTCGGTGGTCGTTGCCACCTTTATCAACGAGGAGAGGGACAGAACTGAAGGGAATACGAGGGCTGGAGCGATGGATGGAAGGGGAAGGTGGGGAGGGAATTCCGAAGGGACGGGTTTGGAGGGGCAGCGTTAGAAGGGTGGGGAAAATGTAGAAGGTGATGGGGGTGGAAGGGGGATGAAAATATAATTAGAACAGGGTAATTAGTGCCTAATATTGATTCCTGGCCAGTTCCAGGGCTCCAAAAGCCAGATGAAGGATTGCTCTAGTGTTTTCAGTTTCAGAGGAGGATCAGAGGGTGGGAGGGATGCTATGATTGATACACTATAGCATTTATCAAAGGGAGTGTTGTGTTCGGAGGCGTGTTTGGGGATAGGGAGCATGTCAATGAAGGAAGAGTTTTTGCATGAGGCTCGGTGGTTGTTGATTCTGATATTGAGGGGTGTGGTGGTTTGCCCAATATAATAGGCAGGGCACAGTTGGCACTTCAGAAGGTACACTACATTGCTAGAAGTGCAAGTCGAGGAGGGAATTGGTGGGAGAGAGTTAAAAAGCGGGTGGGAGAGGGATGGGATTTTGGTTTTGAAAATAGGGCATGTTTTACATCTGGGTTTATTGCAAGGCGTTGGAGTGGTTTTAGGACGGGTTGGGGATTTAAGGAGTGGATTTGTTGATTTGAGGAGATCGGATAGGTTGGCGGGGCGTTTGAAAGTAACTGAGGGGCATTTGGGAAAAAGGTTGGCGGTGGCATTATGATTTTTTAGGATAGGGTAGAGGTCTTTCAGGATTGATCGTATAGATTCTAAGCCCGGGAAGTATGTAGTGCAAATTGAGAGAGGGTGGGGTTCTGCGGTGGAGGAAGGTTTGGGAGTGTACGCATGTTTTCGGATTCTTTTGTTCAGGAGGGATTCGGGATAACCTCTTTTTAGGAGGGAACAGTGTAGACTTGAAAGGAAATAATCAAGGGAATCAGGGTCACTACAAATTCTGTGTCCCCTTGTGGATAGGGAGTAAGGAATGGAGCGTTTTGTGTGATATGGGTGGCAACTATTGTAGTGTAAGTATTGCTGTTTGTTTGTGGGTTTAATATGTACAGAGGTGTGAAATGTTTGGTTTCTTAATGTAACATTTACATCTAGGAAGGTGATTTGGGAGGAGGATACTGTAGAACTGAAGGAAATAGAGGACGAAGCATTGAGGTCGGAAATGAAAGCTTTCAGGGAATCGGTACCATATTGCCAGAGGAGGAAGATATCATCGATGTACCTGAGCCACAATAGAGGTTTCAGTGGTTGTTTTGACAGGAATTTCTTCTCTGCGAGACCAAGAAAGAGGTTTGCATAGGAAGGGCTGAACCTGCTACCCATGGCACAGCCCTTGATTTGTAAGAAGTGTTTCAATCATAGCATCCCTCCCACCCTCTGATCCTCCTCTGAAACTGAAAACACTAGAGCAATCCTTCATCTGGCTTTTGGAGTCCTGGAACTGGCCAGGAATCAATATTAGGCACTAATTACCCTGTTCTAATTATATTTTCATCCCCCTTCCACCCCCATCACCTTCTACATTTTCCCCACCCTTCTAACGCTGCCCCTCCAAACCCGTCCCTTCGGAATTCCCTCCCCACCTTCCCCTTCCATCCATGGCTCCAGCCCTCGTATTCCCTTCAGTTCTGTCCCTCTCCTCCTTGATAAAGGTGGCAACGACCACCGAAAATTCGAAAAATAGTGAGTCTCTTTTTTTGTGTGTTTCTGTGTTTTTGTCTGTGTCCACTAGTGCTAAGTGTTATACATTATTATTCACGTCCGTGAGTCTTTCAAAAAGTGTTATATATATATATATAATATATATATATATATATATATATATATATATATATATATATATATATATATATATATATATATATATATACGATTTCGTCGAAGTAACACGGAAGTGTTGAATAACAAACTTGGACAGCAACAAACAATATACATCTACATCTACTTATTACCCCGCAAGCCGCCGCAAGGGCGTGTGGCGGGGGGTATTAGGACACCACCCGTAATTTAGAAAAGAAAAAATACCGCATGCAGAAGCCACAAATTCATACATCCACAAAAAACATGGCATACATTCATGCAAGAACACCTGCACCCCACACACATGCAAACACTCAAACTACATCTTACATACACATGCACCTGATAATATACCTAACAGCTTTGCAATGTTTAATTTTGTTCCGACTTGTAAATTCAATGTTTTTAATATTTCTAAATTGACTTCGGTTTCTTACTATTATGATTTCTGATTGTTTGGGGAAAGGAAGAGTATTTGTACTCTCTGTCCTGGAATCTATTTCCCTTATTTTATCTTTGTGGTCTGATCTACCTATAGTATAGTGTGGGGCCATTATAATCCCTTCAGTGTCATCGTTAAACTCGTTTGTTCTGAACCTTTCTAAAAGCCTAAGCCTCGCTTGTTCTCTCCGCACTTCAAGTGGTTCCCAGCCTAAATCCCCTGAGAGACCTGTCACACTTGTGTTCTTATCATAACAATTTTTAACGAATCCAGCGGATTTTCTCTGGACTTATCTAATTCTTTTTGCCAAAATGTGTGCTTTGATACTACGGAGCAGATGTACTATTCCCTGCTTGGTCAGTGCAAGATCGCTCATGTGTTCCCTGGGTGGGTGTGGAGGATCGTTTAGTGCGTTTGTGTTTTTATTGTAGACGCTCTGGAAAAATGGTTTAAAATATTTGCCTTTTTCAGGCTATCTGTAATGATTTCTCCATTTTCCGTCTTCAAAGAATGAACAGTTGGACGTTTACCCTGTATTTCCCTAACGTAGGACCAGAATGACTTTGGATTTTCCTCAAGATATTCGCTTAGCATTTTAGATTTAAAAGAGTGTAGTGCTGTGCGCATAATACTTTTCGTCTTACTACGACATTCTTTTAGTTGCTGTTTGGATGTATTCATATAAACTATATCGTCACTTTTTAAACTCTTTTTGAAATTTGACTGTAGCTTTCTTTGCCTTCTTAATGCCGATCTGACTTCCCCGTTGTACCATCTAGGTTCCTTACTGTCGCATTTGAGTTTGGACGGGATGTACTTCTTCATTCCTTCGCGTAAAATATTTAAGAAATGATTCCAAGTGTTCTCTGTAATGTTTGTCAGTGTTTTTGTTTTGTATTCTGGTAATTTTATTTTTAAATATTCTTGTAGTCCGTTCAATTTAAGAACACATAAAAAGATCACTCACACGTTATTTATTGATCATTTCGACGGAAATATCAAGAAATAACGTGTGAGTGTTCCTTTTTTTGGGTTTCTATATTGTTTGTTACTGCGTATTGTACAATTCGGCACTTCCGTGTTACATCTACGAAAGCATATATATATATATATATATATATATATATATATATATATATATATGTACATTTGTAACATTTGAAAGTATATAACACTTATAGGTCACACAAAATTTAGAAAGTTCGAGCTTTCGGCCTTCTGTGAGGCTTTCTTCAGGTTAGACTGGAATATCTCGAACGGGGACCATGGATTCTGGGGGGGGGGGTAGGTGCTGGGTATGCTGGGAAGGGAATTGAAGATGGCGGTTAAGGGTGGGAATTTTAAAAGATCGGAAAGCTAGTATATACGTGGATTCGCGAGTTCTCACCTCTATATTGGTGGCTGAACCGGTTAGGGATTCTAGGACGGTTAGGGAGACACACTAGCCGAAGGAAAGGATATGGGAATTTGCGTGCGAAAGGATAGGAAGATAAGAGAATGAGGCAGAATTGCAGGAGTAGGGGTGATTGTTCATAGAATGGATAAGGGGGTAATCCATTAGCCTATGTAAAATGAAGTGCATTATTTGCATGACAAAAGATGGATAATGTTTTTCGAGAGGAAAATAGCGTGGGGACGAGGTGTTAGGGGCAATGCGGGATTGTGAGGAGAGGGGAGCAGAACTGATGAGCTGGAATGTTTTCCATCGGGGGCAGTTGCAAGTAGGCGAACTATGAGGAAATCTGTCGGGGGGGTGGGGGCGCCATAGGGTTGGTGGATCCTCAGAAGGTTTTTGAGATTGGCGGGTCGTCTGTATGCGAGAGAGGGGCATTGGGGCATTGAGGATGAGCAGTAGTGTCATTGTCGTGTAAATATGAAACAGTTCTTTAAGATATTGACGCAGGAACCATATGTGTTCAGCAACAGTCATGAAAGAAAATGGAAAATTCCAGGATTCGGAGTGCAAACGCGCATTACACCAGCAAATGCCAAAGAAAAATTCTTTGCAAGCATCATGGTCTTCAACAAAAATTATGATTTCTTGAGTTTTGAGCACTGCACAACGAATCACTTCACAGCTGCAGAAATTCGGGCTGATAGGAAACCATTGATATTGATTTCCGGATATATGCCACCATCGGAGGACATCCAAGAACACATCACAGAGCTAAAGAGCCTGATACATAAATTCAAAAATAAAAGGATACTAGTCGCAATTGACTCGAACGCAAAGAACGAAATATGGTTTAGTAAGGAAACCAATGACCGAGGCAGGGCATTGGAGGACTTAATAGCTTCCGAGGACCTGTATATAATAAACGAACCGGGGCAACCGTACACGTTTAGTTCGACAATAGGCTGCTCAAATATAGACCTAACCATCAGTAACTCGGCATTAATACGAGACGTGTACAGATGGGAGGTTCATGCCGAACTATCTATCAGCGATCACAGATTAGTCACATACCAGATTGGCACGACTACAGAAAATGAACGCTGTCATCGAAGAAGATTTAATATCGGTGCAGCAAACTGGAGAAAATTTATGGAGATATTATCAAAGAACACCTGGTACAAATGTGAATTGTTGCCATGGGATCCAAGCAATAACAACATCGATGCTCGAGTTAGATCTCTTACGGAGGCGCTGCAAGGTACCGCTCTGGCCTCGATCCCTCTGACCAGAACACGACGAAACGAAACAGTGTGGTGGAATGAGAAACTTCATAGGCTTAAGATAACTTGCAGAAACCTACGGAGAACTTACCAGAAAAGCATTAGCCACGAAGAGCGTACCATCAACAAAAGAAGATACTATGAGGCAAAGGAGAACTATGAACAACAAGTGCAAAAAAGCAAGGAAAAAAGCTGGGAGAAATTCTCGAGGTCAAATATTGAGGAAAACCCCTGGGGGTTAATATATAAAATCGCGAGGGAAAAATTTAAAACCCTACCAACATACTCAGCTAAGACAAACGCCAGAGGGGAGCTTCTATTCCTGGACGAAACCATTTCCAGCATCATCAACACGCTAGTGCCGGATGACACAGCAGAAAATGAAACTGAAGAGCAAAAAGTAATTAGGCGTGAGGCTAACCTCCCTTGTCTGCAAAGTACGGAGATAGATATCACCGATGAGGAAGTTAGAACCGCCATTAAAGAGATGAAAGTGAAAAAGGCCCCAGGCTTTGATGGCATAAACGCTGAATTGATCAAAGCAGCAGAGCCGTTAATCCTCAACTATTTAACTAGATTGCTACAGGACTGTTGCAGAAACAAGTACTTCCCTGCGGCATGGAAAAAGGGTGTCCTATGCACCATCTTGAAATATAAGGAAAAGGATCCCTCTGATGCTAAGGCATACAGACCCATAACACTACTACCCGAAATGGGGAAAATGTTCGAAAGAATCATCAAAATGAAAATTGAAGAAGCAGTTGGTGAGGAGGATCTACTTCACAAAAGCCAATTTGGATTTCGAAGAGGCGGATCCACCGCAGCCGCGGCAATAAAACTTCTGCAAGAAATCAAAAATCGTAAATATAAGTATAAAGTGGCCTTATTCATAGATTACGAAGCAGCATTCGATTCATTATGGTGGCCCCATTGCATAAACCAGCTGAAAAGGTATAAAGTCCCGGGACCAATAGTAGAACTTATTAAAAACTATTTCTTGAATAGAACCACCAAAATACAACTAAATAATCTGGAAGTTGAAAAGAACATTACAAAAGGGGCACCACAGGGATCCATACTCGGTCCTTTTCTTTGGAACATCTCCATGAACGATTTACTGAATCAGCCCCTTCCTGGAAACTGCAGATGGACAGCCTATGCTGATGACGTTGTGATCACAATGCCCGCAAATTCCAGGAGAGAAATAGAAAAACTCGCAAAAAATGTTGCCATATAGTGGAGTCATGGAGTACGAAAGTGAAATTAAAAATTTCTGTGAATAAGACTAAGTACGTCGTATTCGGGAAAAAATTGTCACGAAACCCAACTATAAAAATCTATGGTCAAAATATCAAAAGATCCTCCACATTCAGATACCTGGGCATTGAATTCGACGAGAGACTAACATTCCAAGAGCACGCAAATTACGCAGCAGGCAAGGTCAAGAAAATATTTAACTGCTTAAGAAGGCTGTGCAGAAACCGATTTGGCATCACCACTAATAGGTTAAGAACTATATACAACGGAGTCACCATCCCAATATTGGCATACGGTAGTGAGGTGTGGGGAGAGAGACTCAATTACAGCAGAATCCGGAGAAAACTGGAAGAGGCCCAAAGATCTTGCCTAATTGCAATATCCGGGAGCTACAATACGGTCTGTAATGAAGCTCTACAAATAATAACTGGGATACAGCCGATAAAGTTCTCAATAGAGGAAAGAAGAATCAAGGTACGGATGAAACAGATGGAAGAGGCTACTCTGGGAGATGTAGCTTTGTCTCCAACTGAGAAATGGAGCAGGAACAGGAATTTTATAAGAGCGTATTTCCTGGATATGTGGGAACGGGAATGGGAAACATTAGAAAAGGGTAAAACAACCAGACAATTTTTACCTAGCGTGAAGGAAAGAATGAAGATCAACTTTAAAACTTACAACGGTATTACGCAAATTTTAACGGGCCACGGGGAGTTTAGATCATACCTCAAGAAAATAGGGAAAAAAAAGGAGGGGACGTGTGAATGCATGATGGAGGAGGACACGGCAATACATAGAGTCCTTTATTGCCCAATTTATGCCGAGGAAAGACGCGAACTGGAAGCTATCTTGGGTATTTGTATAACGTCCAACAAATTGGGCAATACCTACATGAGGAACCGATTAGGAAAATATTGGAAAGATTTATCAATAAAAGATAAAGTAAGAACGGGGAGAGTAACGGAAAGGAATGGCATGTAACTCATATTTTGTATTTTGTAAAATTAACGAAATTGTATTGGGGGTTTAAACATAAGGCACCCCAAGAAACAAATTGAAACAATAAATTGCCCGATCCGCCTCGAACAGGCCCAATTATTAATTATTATTATTATTATTATAAGATAGGATTTCAGTCTGAGGGATCCAGGGAATTAGGTGGTGCAAAGGTTGAGTCCTGCGTCAGATGTGGAGTTGTTTTTCTGTGGTGTGTGAGGTCGCGTAGAGTGGTGGATTTTATTCTGTTAGGGCTTTTCTGGGTAACTGAGTTTGTGGAGTGCATGGTTGTGGGGGTATTCGTTGAGGGTGGCTGCGGTGTTGCAAATCCGGTGTCCGCAGATAGAGAGAGAGTTGGGAATCGAGCGTTTGGTGTGCTGAGGATGACAGCTGGTGTGGTGTAGGTGATGCCGATGGTTGGTGGCTTTGATATGAATTGAGTGAGTGAATTTGTTGTTGTGAAGTGAGATGTCGGTGTCAAGAAAGGTGACGGCGACGGGAGAAGAGACAGGGTTCGGGGCGCATCTCGAGAGACATTGGAAGAAACGGGCCGGGACGGGGGTGGCAGCGGGGGGGGGCATCTTCCAATCGGAATGGAGGGGTAGGCCGGTTGCTTGGTCGCACGTCCGGGGAGACACGGCGCAAACAGCCGGAACACGCTCCCATTTGGTCGGCGGCGTTTTGTACGCCGGGCAATTGCCAGCCGTCAACTAGTTCATTTGCGTGCCCCCCCCCCCCCGGGGGGGCCGTTCCCTCCTCGCACCCACTCCTCCGCCCCCTCCCACTCCACTCCAACGCTTTAATGGCATCTATTTATATCGTCGTCTTTTGTGTTCCTCGCCCCGACTATGCAGACGCTTCCCAGAGTCATTCGCGTCTCCCCTCTCGACCCTGACTCACCCTCAGCCCCCCTCCACGCCCGAGTGAGAAAGCTCCTGAACAAGACATCAATGCTCATTTCTTCTTAAAGCTACGCCCCAAGGCTTATTCGCTTTCAAATACAACCGCTTGCCGAACCTTTTCCTTGTTATTTATTTTTGTGGCGTTTAAGGTGATGGATTTCGCAATGACTTCAGCATCGTTTCACGGTTCAAAACTCTCTAAACACATCTTTAAAACTGGGATTAGTCCCCCAATTTTAGATAATTCTATTCTTTACTTATATGTGGAATTCCTTCTCCCATTTGAGGCATCATTAGGGAAACGTGAAAATTATGCCATCCAATGAAGAAATTGTTTCGCCGTAATGATGCATGGTGTTAAACTGACGAAGATCTGATGGATGGGTGCGTTCAAAGAGGAGACAGGCTTCATGAACTGATGCGTCCGACAAGGTATAAGGCGAGAAAGAAAGTGGCGTAACTTGATAGGCAGAAGACCTCCTAGAAGAATTCCTAAACAGTTGGCCTGCCTAGGAATCACAAAGATAAAAAAGTGACGGTAGTGGGCAATTACATTTACATTGCAGGGAAGATTGCAGGGGAAGATCGCAGGGATTCACTCATCCCACGGCAAAAATCTGGAAGTGGGAGAATATATAATTTGAACGTGGAAATGATTGGAGCATACTTCCTTGTGCGTGCCGAGCTATCGGAAGTTATCGGAAAATGGAAGATGTGTAAATTCGTAGTTGAAAACTTGGCAGAAGATGAAGAGTTTTGGGAACTGCGGGTGAAGAAAGATATGTTATGGAGATGCATTGCGTTTGAGAAGAGAGTATTAACCTTTGCGAAATATTCCCAGGCAAAGCAGACTTCGGAGAAAAATGGCAAAGAGAAGCGGAAGGGTCGAGGGGAAAGGGCGCACGAAAGGCAAGGGCGGGGAAGAAGGGCAGAGCGTCGCGATGGAAAGACTGGATGCGATTGAGCGTCGTCCGGTCACGGAGTGGCGAGAGGGGAGCCACGCGGAGGACGAGTCCGACGTAGGCACTCCTCGCGACGTCCCCTCGACAGCGACCCTCTAATTGGTCCACGTGCGTCGCAAAACGGTGAACAGCGAAATGAATCCTTCCGGAAAGGTATCTCCGAACGAGAATACGGATGTTGCTGGACGCAGTGGCGCTCACGACGAGGGCTCAACAGCCGGGTTTGAGCACGACGTGATTTGCATGCGTGATTCGCCGGAAGTTCTTCATCCTACGGGGCTTGCGAGGTCAGCTCCAGTGAGTGAGATTTCGCCAGGGAGCGATCGAGGATCCAGTGGAGGGAAGGAAGTGTTGCAGCCGACCTTGAATGGTCCCGATTGATGAGGCTATGTGCGGCGGCAATGGCATACGTATTACTAATGAGAGAGAGTCATCGCCCACATTTTTATTAATGCATAAAAGTGATTGGTCCATTGAAAATTGATTGTGCAGTCGTCAATGATTTGTTGTAAATAAACGCTCATCAAAGCTACAATAAAATCGTGAGTTGAAGAGGCGTGGGTAAGTCAGCCGTGCAGCGACAGAGCACCTGTTTGAGGATGTTCGTGGTGGGGCGGGGGCAGAGCTCTCGGTGCTCTCCGGGCGGTGGGGTCAGGTGCGCAGTTTCCGCTTTCATCAATCAGGAATCCGGTCGCCGACCGACTCCTCTGCCGCTTGTTTTCCTGAAGCGCAACGTTTGTGACGGCCGTCATCAAATCATCCTGTGAGGTGTGCGGAATTCTCAGCAGATCAAGAATCAATCTGAATTTCGTCAC
Source organism: Hetaerina americana (assembly GCF_022747635.1). Classification (NCBI taxonomy): domain Eukaryota; kingdom Metazoa; phylum Arthropoda; class Insecta; order Odonata; family Calopterygidae; genus Hetaerina; species Hetaerina americana. Next base: position 6,075,067 of record NW_027286786.1, on the reverse strand, counting down.
TGTGGGTAACTATTAGTTTGCAGATTTTTAAGGGAGGCGACCGACAGCTGAGGTCATTTCCGCCATTAGGGATGGTTGGTAAAGGATGAAGGGTGGAGAGAAACCCGGCGTGGGCATTAGCCAACCCTTGTCGAAAGGCACCAAGGGGTCCGCAGTTTAACGTCCCATCCGACGGACGGCGTACTCACTCAAAGTGCCCTCCACAAAGCACCTCATGTAGGGTAAACACAAAAAAATATTTGTTGTCTCCAGGATTTGAACCCGGGCGCTCTCGGTGGGAAGCCAGTACATTTGAAACCGCACCATCCCCGTAACTATTAAATAAATATTAATACAATTATGATTATGGCAAAGAATAACTTAAATTTAAGTGACTGGGTAAAAATGAGGTGCCGTTGAACTCATGTCTCACTTAAATACACATGAATGTATGCAAGTAAGATAATGTTAGATGGATAGCTTTCAATTATGGCAAAACGCATTGCTAAACCAGTGCAAAAGGCATAGGATAAGAAGACAAAATAACAAAGGAATTTAAGTCAAACAAAGTAATGAGTATTTCAGCATGTTAGAAGGCAAATACAAGGATTGCATTTGAAGGGTGCAAACTACAGCAGGGAAATTCGTCCAAGCACGAAATGTTTTCAGGGAATGTAGTGAGGACATTGAAAGAAGAATTTCATGGGGTAGTAATGGCTTTCACAAAAAAAGAGAGGGATGACCTATAAGACAGCACAGTGAATGATAAACAGTGACGCATTTGAATGGGAGCTCAATGTTGTGCGGATCAGGAATTTGGCCTTCGAGGTGATGATACAAGCGTAGATTCGAGGTTTTCTAAGATGTAGTCGCGTAGAAGAAATAATGAAACAAACAGAGAAGTATTAGTAGAAGTATTTAGGGGAGGCGACCGACAGCTGAGGTCATTTGCGAGGCCATAGGGGATGGACAGGAAAGGATGAAGGGTGGAGAGAAACCCGGCGTCGGCATTAGCCTACTCTTCATAACGAAAGGCGCCAAGGGGTCCGCAGCTTAACGTCCCATCCGACGGACGGCGTACTCACTCAAAGTGCCCTCCACAAAGCACCTCATGTAGGGATCTAGATACCTCTGAAAAATATTCAAAACCGCCGAGATTTGAACCCGGGCCCTCTGGGTGGGAAGCCAGTACGTTAGCCCCCTCACTATCTCGATCCCCACGAACAGAGAAGGGAACTAATTATAAGAAGAGACAGATAGCATGGGGATGAGGAAGAGGAGTTCGTCGGGAGAGATTAGAAGAGAGGGCAGGAAGAATGATGCAGGTGGGAATGCTGAAGAGTGCTATAAAGGGCAAAATGTTTTGGTAAGCGAGGCAGGGGGAGGAAAATATTGGGCAGGTTGACGGGGGAATGAAGGGAGCTGTGCGGAATTGAAGACTCGTCCGTCCATTTTTTGTCGTGCCCTGTGGTGTTTAGAGTTGCATCAGGCGGGGCTTCGAAATGTGGGAACGCCTGCACCGAGAAGGTCAAAACCCTTCTTAACCCTGTTAATTGGGCAGGGCGACGGCATAGCGGCGCGGGAACAAGCACCGCGACTCCAGAGACTAATGCGTCCCCTTCGATGATGACCCCAAGCACACCACTCCCTCTCCCGGTGCACGACAATCGCGATGCAATCAGGTCAAGAAAACGGCGAATCCATGCGCCCGCGGCCAAATCAAGTCGTCGGGCGGGAAAAGTAGTGTCCCGCGAGAGAACTTGTGGTGCCGAGGGCGTTTATGAAATGGATTCTTCGAAATGCTAGCGACTCCATCGCGCGCATTTCCGAGCGGGGTCGAAATCGAATGGGGCACAAGCCGTCAACACACGTACGGGCCAATTGAGCGCACGCATGACATTCGAAATTCAACCCCCCCCCCGCTATTATTCTTAGCGCCCCCACCCCTTTCCTTCCCCCGTCCCGCATTCCTGGGATTGCCGGGGGGGAGCGGGGTTTGAGTGAAAAGGGTATCGCCTTTGAAAGTAAAATAGTGCCTTAATTAAGTACGGTCGACGGCATTCCCTAGACCCGCGATACTTTTTCATTGGCTCCGTTATCTGTTAAATATATCTCTTACCTTCTCCCCCACATCCCTCCCTTTCTCATTCTGAAAGTTTTAGCCAACAGTGGATGTCATCCCGCTCATAAATTGAAACGCGGTTCCACGGCAACCCCTTTCTTTTCCTCCGAGCCTCTCCCCCCTCACATCCCTCCCCCCTTCACATCCCACCCCCCTTTCACATCCCTCCCCCCCTTCACATCCCACCCCCCTTTCACATCCCTCCCCCCCTTACGCATCCCTCACCACTGCTTCCCAACGAAAGTGTGGTTTTGCTTTTTATCAGGAATGTCTCTCGGGGAGAGACACTATGCTCGAACATCGAACAAAAGAGGGCGGGGAGAAATTTGATTAATCCGCCAAAATTATTCAAAAACGTGTAAGAATTTATTTCCGGCGATACCTCAGGAACTAATGCTGATCTTCTCAATGACAGCCAACCTTTTCACGGTCAATTATTATTCAGTTGTGGTAGGAGCACACTTCGCTGAAGAGAGGGGGGAGTGAAACGGTGAGATTCCCATTCGATAACGCGGATGAAATTCTAATGATACGAGACGAACGTGGCTTCGTCGCATTTTTTATGTATATCATGACAATGATTTTTCATTTCCACAAAATCCTTTGACTCAGTATTTCCAAGACGCGTTTCGCTCCACTGTGGTATGGTAATGCGTATGAGTGGCACATGTATGAAACATAATCATGATTAGGACATTAGGGAGAACTCCTCTCATTGACCTCCCTGAATTCCTAATAAAAAAAATTGTCGTACGATATAAAAAACGACCCCAGGATATATCTGACCACCTTTCTACTTTTTGAATAAAATACTATGGAGATGTTGACCAAAGATCAACATGAGTTGTACCACGGTTACACTGGAGTTGGAACGGAAAATAATGCGCAGAAAACGCAAACGAACCTAAAATATGACGAGGATATCTATGGTACCCATGATGGTCGAAATATTATATCCCAGGTACAGCATTGAGGTAGATGATGCACCCAGCATCGGACGCCTCCAGCAAAGGATAGAGAAGCCAGAAAGCATTCTATAATGAATTCTGGTGAGGTCCCAGCGGATTTTCCACTGGTTTTGGGATTCAACCGCCGATAATCATATAACTCTGCCTCACCCTCTTCTCTTCCTGTCCTTTCACACGCGAATCCTCACAACCTTTCATTCGATCAGTACCTCTTCCCAACCATCCTCGAATCTCTCCCAAATCCGCCACCGTTATGGAGGTGAGAACTCGTGACTCCGTCTTTCCTTGGGCATTTAGAGCTTTTTAAACTCCCTGGCTCAACTTACACCATCCTTACAGCAGGCCCCCGCTGCCCAGCACGCCCCCGGCTCCCCAGAACGCCCCCGGCTCCCCAGCACGCCCCCGGCTCCCCCTCTACGGCCTCCAAACAGATCCTGCACCGTGAAAAGAGCACGATGTCACGGAAACCCCGCCAACTGCTTCGCTCTCTGCACTCCACAACTCGGGTGCGGGCGCACCTCTCGAGAAACTACGTGTCTCGCTACATCTTGAGATAAATGCGCAACTCTTAAGATGGATGGTTTAAAAGCAGTATTTAAATTTTAAAGTTACAGGTCTTCCGCGTCTGGAAAAAATTTAACTAGAACTTAACGGAGATCCTTGAATTGCTTCGGACGGGTTTACTCCAATTTCAGCACCAAACAATTACCCTCAGAGAAGAGGCATAGGAGGCATTCACAATGAAACTGGAATCTCCAGACCATCATATAATGTTATTAGCTTCCGTAAGTGCGGGTCTAAGTTTAAACTCGAATAATTTGTGAGATCTCCAAGAGAAAAGTGGCACTAATATTATGTTTGAGTTGACAGCACTAATTAATGCATTTTGGAGTTGTCGTTTATGGAAAAGAGAAGTGGCCGGAGGTTCAGTGCGGTGTCCAAGGGAAGGCAGCATCCCGCGGTGGGGAGCTCCCCTTCCGTGCGGCCGAGGGGACGACCATAGCCCCCAACGCCCTCTCTCTCTATCTTGCAGTTCGCGCCGCCGTCGCAGTCACAGCGGCCCAGCGCCGCCTCGGCCGGCGGGAGCGAGGGCGGGGGCGCCTCGCCCCCGGGGGACCAGGGGTCCCCGTACCTGCACCACGCCCCCAGGGATGCCGCCACGCCCCCGTCGCCTCCAGCGAACTTGAGCTGCAAGGCGGAGGCGGAGGAGGAGGCCGGCGAGGGGGGATCCGGTGGGGGCGGCGAGGGAGGCGGCGGACAGAGCCGGGTCGCCCCCGGGGGCAGGGTGGGCGGAGGCCCCAAGGGAGGGGCGGAGGACGAGGAGGAGGACGAGGAGGAGGACGAGGAGGAGGAGGAGGAGGAGGAAGAGGAGGGCCCGACCAAGGGCCCGGCCCCCGCCGGAGAGGGGGGCGGCGCCCAGTACGTGTCGGCCAACTGCGTGGTGTTCACGCACTACTCGGGGGACGTGTCCTCCGTGGTGGACGAGCACTTCAGCCGCGCCCTCAGCCTCGCCTCCGCCGCCTCGCCCGCCGCCTCTCCCGCCTCGCCCCCCGGGGGCGGGCCCTCCCCCGATGGCGCGGCCAGGGGAGCCCGGGAGAAAGGTGAGAGAACGGGGAGAATGGGGAGTTCCGCGCCCCCTAGAGCGTTGGAACGTACCGTGGCATGTCACCACAGGAAAACAAAATACCAAATTCGTACACTGTATAAAGAGTTCCTTCAAATCGCTTGACGCATGTGAGTATTAGAAAGTATTCAGAAAGTGAGAATCGGGCTTCCCATCTCAAATTGTGAGGGCATTTAAGCTTTCCGCGGATTCTTACAAGGTCCGTCCTAAAAGTGGTGGCACTGAGTCGATTTAAAAAAACGTATTGCCAGAATTGATACAATCACTCCAAATCCTTCGAAGCAGAACTCTTGTTTGTCCGCACACCAATGCCAGAGGGTTTCCCACGCCTCGTTTGGCTTCTGGAAGGCGGCGCCCTAAATGATACCATACCCCCTCGTCACGGCCTGTTGTAACGCTTCCACCGAGCCGTGGTGACCTCCTTTCAGCACGGATTTGAGGCGGAGGGAGAGGAACGACATTGTTTAAATAATTTGTACCCCAACTCACATTGGTCGAGAAGCTCTTGGCGGATCCGCGTGTGAGTTTCCTTTTGTTCGTCCGAGAGCACTCGCGACACCAATTTCGCACACACCTTTCCTTTGCCCATGGGTTCGGTCACAAGTCGATGCACATAACTTGTCGGCTGGCCAAGTTCATCAGAAACCATGCAAACACTTAATCTGCGATCCCTGTCCAACAAAGCCTTCACTCTTGCAAGATTACAGTCACTTTTCGAGGTCAAAGGGCGCCTATAGCGTTCGGCATCTCCAACCTCTTCTCTTCCCTCCCGAAACAACTTGCGCCATTCAAAAAATCCAATATACCCATGTCGTCATCACCATAAGCTGCCTTGAGCTTTTCAGGTGTTTCTTTCCCAATTTTGGCCCGTTTCACGTAAAATTTGATGACGTAGCGCTGTTACGATAATCGGATCATGACGGAGCGTAACGAGGCCACGTTCTGGAGGTTTCGCTATCGTACGATACGCACTCCGCAAAGGCTAGGAGCCAACTGCCACCGACTTCCAGCCTTTCCCGAGACTCTCCTCGCTCGACAAAAGCCAGAGAAACCACCGTCCGACCATTTGTCTATCCGGGGGAAAAATAAGTCCCTACTTTTTGGGACAAACCTTTTATACCGTCTACGATTTGCGATCTGCAAATTACAAATCGCATGACGGACAATTTAAACTCGAATGAATTACGCAGAATTTCCTGCGAAACCTAACACTCCTTTCCTAATCCATTAAACGTAGAGATAAAAATGGCCAATGGCTGCAATCGGCGTGTTGGTATGTCACGGATGAAGTCACTCTCGCCGTGATGTCATCCGTTATCGAGGAAACCAACCCACCCTAGATCGCCACGCGAATGGCTGCAGTTGCGGGCAATGCAGTCAGCCGACCTCAGTCGAAATATACACGCGTTATCGCCCTGGACGATTTTAAAAACTGAACCTAATAGACCTCACATTGAAACATGGAACATAAGGCAGCGCAGCATATTCGCAATTCGCAAATTTCCTTCCCTCCGCCAAATACACCATCCCCCTCCGGACAAATCATCTTCCTGCTGCTTATATTCAAAGGCGCTGGAGTCTTGCACGCCTCAGCGCTCAACTACGTGGGAGTCCGCGTAAATGAGCAGCGACAAGTAAATAAAGTAATACTGTTGCTCATTTCGCGACTTTTAACACATTCGGCATTTAATGTTAAGGATCATTTCATGTCCCCCTGCCAACAGGCGACGACGTGTAACAACACACACTTCATGATGACTTATTTCTCTAAAGGGAATTCAGCGTCGGATAAGTCGATGATTGCGCCCCGTGCCAGGCAGAGGGCGCAGCGTCCACACCCAAATGACCAGGCCTGAATTACGAGCGGTGGCCCTTCGACTCCCCGCCGGGATGGTGCGCCCCCGTCCTTCCACCGCCACAAGGGCCGCCCGAGGCCCCTCTCCTGCCGAAGGGAGGCGTGCGCCATTTGCGGTCAGCGCTAATCACCATGGGGGCGCTCTCGCCCCGGTCGGTTCCGTATTGACCCGCGCCCCTCGCCCGCGCGCCGACGCCCCCGCAAGAACCCCGGCGTGGGCGTCGGCCCCTCCGAGGGAGGCGGATCGATCGCAGGGGGAGTGAACCCTGGGGGTGTCCGACGCCGACAGGGGGGGAGGAGTCAAGGGTGAAGGGAAGGGACGGGTGCAATGGCGGCCGCCAGGAAACCGTAGCGAATCCTAATAATTCGCAAGTGGCTTCACGTAAGTGCCGTTCCTCCATCAGGAGGTCCCGCGGACGATGCCCTTCGCGTGGGCACTCCCACCCAGAGGGAAAGACGCAATACGGCCTCCCCACAAAAAGCCCCCGACTCGCAAACCCACGCGTGTGAACAGGAAAGAGGGGAAAGTGTTTCGGGACATTTCGGCTTTCTTGTTCATCAAAGGCTTAATAAATATGGCGGCCGTGAAGTTTCCTCTCGGGCCACACCAATCAACGATCAGGAGGTTATCCCTTTTTCGATGGCCTCGATGGCGTTTGACGAGCATTAGAATCCCATGTCATGTCTCTAATCTGCTCCCACCGATTTTGGGGAAATCGCCGTTAAACATTTCGATATTGGTAGCTATATTGTTAACATGCAAACGGACAATATTGGATGAGTCGGTTTCCTAAGAGAAAAAGTCAAGCATGAAGAAGAAAATAATTAGGTTTATTTTTCAGCGAAGGGCGCGTGCTGTATTCCTCCGAACGCCTTCTCTGTATTCCTTAGATGTCATCAGAAAGCACAAACCATTTCATGGCGCCACGTTCCTTGTCCACGGGGAGAGATATGAATACCCTCATATTAAAATATGAACACGATAATCCTTTAAAAATATTCAAATGGAATAAGGTTAGGGATAAGGGATGTGAGAACACGTAGAATAGCTTACGCACAGATATATTTTACGGTGAGGTAGTAAGGGCCATAAGGTATTCAAACCAAATAAGGCCGTGGGGGTGGAAAAAGCTCCCTTGGAACTTCACAAGGTTTAGAAAAACCTGGGAGAAATAGTCTTTATGGACTAATCCGTAGTATTTGGGATGCAGGGACTTGGGTGAAACATTTAGCCAAACAAGTGTTAGTTCCTATTCCGAAAAAGGTAAAGGCCACGCCATGTGAGGACTACAGAAAAATACGTTTGATGTCCCACGAAGCTAAAGTTGTTCTCAGGATCATCACCAAAAGCATAGAGAGTAGGGCAAATGATTACTTAGGGAATGATCAGTTTGCGTATAGGAAGGGGAGAGGTACGCGAGATGCCATTGCAGTAATGAGATTATTAATCGAGAGGAATATAGAACACAACCAGGAGGTATTTGCCTGTTTCGAAGATTCCGAAAAGGCGTCCAATAGAGTGAATTGGTGAAAAACTAATGAGTATATTGAAGTAAATAGGAATAGATTGGAGGGATAGGAGGCTAATCCGCAACCTGTACATGTCTCAGACTGCTCAGGCGCGGGTGGGGAACGGGGAGTACGGATGGGCAGTGTTAGGAAGAGGTGTAAAGCAGGGTTGCCCATTATCACCGTTGCTGTTCAACATGTATGCAGAGGAAATGATTAAAGAGGCTTGGGAAGAACTGGAAGTAGGAATGAAAGTCAGCGAAGAATTCGTAAAATTAGTTGGCAGGGGAAAAACTGAGGTGCGGAAAAGGGGGTAGTATTCGCGAGTCGAGATAGGGGGCAGCAGTGCGATTTTGGAATCCAATAGGTTTTAATGCGAGTGTGGCGTAGATTGGAAAGAGACGAAGGAGCATGCTAGAAGGAGTAAGCAGTGAGCTCGTTGTGTCATCGGGAGGTACGTTCCTTAAGAACCTTGACGGATTTAGTTGGCGCCAAGCGAATTGTTGGTGATGACATTGAGGCCGTCCCGGCACGTGTTTGCTGCCTGAGGAATGTAGCCATCGATGGGAGGCGGGGTTTTTCTGATGATTAATATTTCGGAGCGCCCACGTTTGCCATGGAAGTGGACCCCTTGATGTCGCCGGAAGGAGGGTTGCGACTGCACTTCCGGAGATCGCGAACGGAGAGGGAAAATGATGCGTGTGGAGCGCTGAGAGCGATGTGGGCGAAAACTACGGAAATGGAAGTATTCTTGATGGTCTGTTGATTCATCGTGGACGGAAGTGGCGAATGTATTATTTTGGGTGTCCAAGAGCCACCATGAAAAAGGTCAGGCCACGGGGCACTCCAATTACGCCATCCCTTCCATGGACCATTTCGGACGTGCATTCCTTGAAAACGGGCGTCTTAAACTACTCCTCTCCTGGGCCCGTGAAGATGGTGCCCACGCCTTCCTCCCGTGGCTCACGAGAATCGAGAGAGCCTCGCAAACTGCGAACGATGGCGGGCGGGCCGCACTCCGCCGACGGTTGCCCCATCACGGCTTCCCGCCGAACATGCGAGCATCGCTGGGCGGTCTACCCCCCTACCCTTCTAGCCCTCCCCCCTCCGGGAAGTGCCTTCATGGCGAGGGGACGATGCTTTCCGCGTATCGCACGCACTTTCAATTATGCGCCCCACGGGATGGCCATGTTGCACGTCTGAGTTCAATAGAGTCGCGCCATCTCTTTCGCGCCCGCCAACATCTCTCTCTCCTCCCCTGTCAGTTCGTATTAGCTCGGGTGACGTGGTGCCATCTTCGGCCTTCGAGGCGATCTCTCTTTTTCTCCCTATGTTTTATATCCCTTTCTTTTTAATGATCAATTTTAGTTCACTTTTTATGTCTTAGTTGGCTATTTGATATAAAAGGGAATATATGCATTTTAATATTTCTCTTAAGTTTCGCGCTGCTTTTTTCATTTCTTTTCGTAATGGGACCCACGTTTTGCTGCCATGAATTAGAGTTGGTGTAGCCATTGCTTCATTTCTTTATCTCTTTTTTGCTTTATGATTTATTTTTATATTGATCTGGCTGCGTAAGAATTCAAAGTGATATAATTCTGTTTGCCAAACGTAATATTTGTAGCAATTATTATCTGTTCACAAACACCTCTTGATTTAGATGCGCCCTTTTGCTCTTTCGCTCTTTGGAAATGCAGAAAATTGAAAGCTTTCTTGAAGTTTACTGCGTTTGTGAGCGATCCTAAGGGTATTGGCATGCTGAACGGAATTAAGGGGGAAATAATTATGCGGAATTGAATAGGAACTTATTGCAGCGTCGGATGTCAAGATGCGTTTTATTACGGGAGTCAAGGAATGTATCGCTGCATAGGCTATATCCAGCAAACACCACCTTAACCGGTAGATTACCATTAATAAAAGCGTCATAAGTAAACAGTTGTACGAGAACAGATTTTTCCTTTTTTAATACCAGGGTTCGTACATCCTTTTTTATCTTTTATTGACATATTTTATTTAGATATTTGAAAGACTTCAAAATTCTTGTTCCATATATTTTTTAACTCATAGCAATTGCTCATCTTACACCCATACTGCCAAAAACGACCTTCCCTTAAATTTGCACCACTTTCCTCCATCTCCATGGAGAGAATCTCCCGCCGCTGCATCTCGCGCACGTGGGTTATACTTGCGCGCGAATTCACGCGAGGCAAACACTCGCGCGGGAGCCTCTCCACCCGAGGACTGTTTCCCCTTCGATGGTAAACCAAAGAATCCACTGGAATCTGTCTTCTGGGGGCGAGGTCTTCTGACCCCGCGACGGCGCTGCCACGACCAGGCGAGGACACTGGAACTCAGGCGCCACCGCCTCAGTTCCATTAAATGGGAAATCGGATGATCCCAAACGAGATATAAGGCATTCCCTTAAGGTGTTCTTTCACCTAGTACGGAGGGGAAAAGAGATTTATCACGAATAGCTGAGAAACGTTTCACGCCACATTCCAGTAAAAGCTGTCATGGCGTGACATCTTACCGCAATATTAGTAGACTAGAGTGTTCCATTAGTTGCAGCATATTTCATGAGGTGCTCACCTCATTGGCAACATTTGCGTCCCTCGCCCCTTGTTCCCCTTTCCAGCATACTCGAGCAATGGCCGAACCAACGCACACTGGTCCCCGAAGTCCCCGAAGCTTGTGAGCAAAATGAAACCCCTATACTATAGGGCGCTTGGACGATAGAACTGGAAAGAGCAAAGGCTCCTGAACATGGAACCACCGCATATACGTATGAACTTACTACGCTCCTGCCGTTCTATTCAAATCGAAGGTGACCTCCGCGCAGGTAGCAAGCGTTGATGCAGAAGTGAAAATCCCTGCCAATTCCTTCCCAAAAGGCAGAAATATTAAAAAAAAAATGAAATCGCAAGAGGATGGCAAGAGTTTTTAATTACTTAGTTAAGAACTTTGATTTTTTAGCAATTTTTTCATTAAATTAGCGACAAAAAGTATATATTTTTAAAAATGAAAAAGACGTTTGACCTTGAAAACAATCAAAAATCCCGGGCGGTGCTGGCGGGAGTAATAATAATTGCTCCTGGTAGGGTCACCCATGCCAGATAGGTCGAAGGTTAGGTGCCAGACGAAAGGTAGTCCACGCAGCGTCTGTTCCTCAGTGAGGCGGCTGCAATGGCGTCTGACCCCGGTGGGGCGGCCAGTAAGTGATGGTGTCACGTTAAAAACACTATTGAGGAAGGCAACGGGAAACCACCTCAATTATCATTCCCAAGATGTAAATGATGGACAATTCAGAGATTTTGAGTCCTGGCAACTACGGGGCTCGGCCCAATCGGCCGTGTGTCGTGCCCGGTAGCGGGGGAGGCAAGACCTCCGCGGTCGTCATCCCACGAAACCCTAGCAAGGGAAAACCAGCAGCAGCAGGACAGAAGACGCAGGAGAAGAAGACCACATTAATTAGAATAGGAACGTGGAATGTTAGGACAATGATGCAGACAGGGAAATTGGAGAATATTAAGCGAGAAATGGAAAGGGGAAACATAGATATTTTAGGTCTATGCGAGGTGAGATGGAAGGATAGCGGGGATTACTGGAGTGATCAGTATAGAATAATATACAGCGGCGGGGACGAGAGCCAACTAGGGATTGCAATAGCATTAAATGAAGACGTAGGAAGAAGCGTAGTCAACATAGAGCATGTAACGGATAGATAATTACTAGTAGAGATAAAAGCAGAACCGACGAACTTGGTTATTATTCAGGTATACATGCCACCGAGCAACCATAAGGAAGAAGAGGTCCATAGGATATACGATCAATTATAATTAATTTTTAATTTTTGGGCCCATTTGACCAATGGTTTCCTGGGTCCACTTTTATTTTACTTCAGTTAGTTGAGGATTCCTTCGAATCTTAGTTCCCCTCTGTACAAACAATAACCAGACATAAGGAAACAACATAAGTTATTCTAAAATTTTAACATCTACAGGTGCTTATATATGTTGGGAGTTAAACTAATGATAAACAATTCAATAAAAGAAAAAAAATCACTCAATTGACAAATAGGAGAATACGTTGCTACATTTTACACAAAATATTTTCCAGTTAGTTCACTTGTTGTGGTTCACTATTTTCCGGTTTTCTAATTGCAAATTTTCCAAGCAGCTTATTGTTGTTCTTTAGGCAGAATGTAATCATTTCTCTAATGCTTGTTAGCTTCTCTTACACTCTGTTCCATAAGAGTTGTCGCTCTGTCTCATAAAATACACAGTTCTCCACTCTAAGCTCTGCTGTGTCTTCTTTTCCACAGTTACACAGAGGGGTAAAACATTTCCCTATGAAGTGTAAGTAGGAGTTAAAGTTTCCATGTCCAGTTAACACTTGTGTGCTTGCTGAGGAGTGTTTAATATTTAATTTTATCCGGTCATCTATGTTCGGAAATATGCGGTGCGTTTTCCTTCCCTTTTCTGTTCTCTTCCATTCGTCGTTCCATTCTCTATGTGTTTCCTGTCTCAGTAGTATTTTTAATCTTGATCTTTGTACTGCATTTTCTGCATCTAACGAGAAGTTGAAATACTTTATATTTAATTTTTTCCTCCATTTGTTTAGAGTAATTCTTCCCTAAATTCTGTATTTTAGAGGTAGAGTTGCAGCCACTATACAGAGTGCGTCGCAGCTCACGGTGGAAAATTTGCTCCTCGGGTCATGTATTGGTTTCTTTCTATGGATAACTTCAGTTTGTTACTTTTTGCCCAGGTTTCTAATTTAAGTAGAGTTTTTTCCGCCAACATTTCCAGCTCTTTTCTGCTGTTTCCAGGGATAGTTACTGAGATGTCATCCGCATATGCGATAATATCGCACCTATCCGGAAGTTCTTCTCTTAAAAGCGAATTGGTTAAGAGGTTCCACAAAGTTGGGCCAAGAATCGAACCCTGTGGGCACCCCTTAGTGGCTACTTTAGAGAACTTGAGGTGTTTCCTCGAGTATTCTATCACGCGGTTGGTAAAATAATTTTTGAGTAATTTTATTAGGCTGTTAGAGACCCTTAAATATTTTAGTTCTTTAATTATGGATGGCCACCAGACGGAATCAAAAGCGCCTTTTATATCTAAAAAAACCCCCACGGTGTATTTGCAATCGTGGGTAGTTAGTCCAGCAGTTTAGCTATGGCATTAACTGTGCTTCTCCCTGGAGTGAACCCGTATTGCTTGGGGTGGTAGATCTGGCATTCCCCAGCCTCTTCTATAATTCTCTTTTTAATTAGTCTCTCCATTACCTTTCCCAGCTCTGGGAGGAGAGTGATTGGTCGGAACGCTTCGGCGTTCGCTGGGTCCTTACGCTTATCCTTTAGAATAGCGTGTAGTTTCCCAAGTTTACAGGTGTTCGGAAAGTATGAGAGGACTATACAGTCATTGATGATGTTGGTTAGCTCTCCTGAAATAGGCTGACACAGTTTTCTTATTACAGTACCCGGAATCTGGTCGTGGCCGGGGGCTTTGCTATGGCGGGGAATTCGTAAAATCAATTAGGTTTGCTGATGACCAAGCTTTAGTTTGTCAGTCACCCAAGGGGTTGCAAGCATTACTTAGTGAATTGAAAATTCATGGCGACAGGTATGGGATGAGAATAAATATTAATAAAACAAAGGTTATACGATTTTCTAGAAAGAAAAAGCTAAGCTAAAAATTAAAATAGGAGGGCAAAAACTAGAGCAGGTAGAACAGTTTACGTATATCGGAAGTGTTTTGGACTAAGACGGTCAAAGTAGTATCAAAAGCCTCTTTCAAATTTACGAAACAGGCAAATACACCCTGATTGTATTCTATTTTCCTATCGATTAGTGATCTCAATACTTACCAAGTTAGACCAGAGGTGACGCGTCTGCCTGTGTAGCCAAAGGTTCTCATTCGATACCCGTGATCGGCGAAAAGCCAAAAGCTCAGCTTAATTTTTCAGCGCAAGTTTATCAATGGTAATTCGGAACGAGGCAACCACACATCGAGGCAACGAGATAAATAAACTCATGGTAAAAGGTACCCTGGACCCATGGTGAAAGTAGCAATGAGAGACAGCAGTTTCACCATTGGGCAATGGTGGCGGAGGGCGATTGGGTCGGCCTTGTATCAGCTGTGAGCGGGAGTGAATTGCACGGTATGGACCGCAGTACTACAATGTGGATGGGCACCACTACATTATTCTCTCTACAATATGCAGCCTTGCCTTACATTCTAATAAGATTAGAATGTAGTTGGTGCAGTAAACCAATCCTTGGATTGTAATATTAATGATGATTAAACAATTTTAGCTCGATAAACGCAGAAAATGGAGTGAGGCTGAAAAGAAAAAACGCCTTTCTTCAATCTCGCCATTACGGGGAAAAATAAAGTAATCACAATTCAATCAAATTTTCGTTTTTCATATCCCAGGATTACCAACGTACCGGTGGTCACCTCCCGGGAATCAACCGCTCAGAAGTTGGCATTCCTCCTTTTGGTGCTTGGCTCGTCGGAGACTTTTCGAGCCGAGTCCCATCGCAAAAATGGTCCATGGGAAAGCCGAAGGGGGGGGGAGGGGAGAGGGAAGGGGTCGAGATTTATGGCCATTAGGATGGCGCCACCGGAGTGAGTGGTGGTCGTCGGATTCCGGCGAACAAAAGAGAATCTCTTCCAAAGTGGGGTCGATGGGGGTTGTTGGATGATGATATCCAGCAAAAATTCCATTTAAAACTACTCTCCGCATCCCCGTTCCGTCCTTTCCCCCGTGGGCAGCCTAGGAACGACGAGAGGGGGGAAGGACCACCCCGGGTAACACTGGCGACGGAATAAACACATGGCAACACTATAGGCATCTCATCTCTTCTCACCGAAACTTCCGCATGAGAGAGAAGCCGCGGCCCCGTGTTCCTTCGTGCGACTACTGGAGATCACGAAACCAGCCTTCGACTCTCGAGCACCGCACGTTGGCACCTCTCTTGTAGGGAATCGTGGTGGGGCAATCCAGGGCTAATCCTTAGATTGCCGAGCGGGCGGAGACTCCGGAGGAAAGGCGTTGCTCTCCGGATGCGGAGTATATCCCATCAAGAAACGGCGACAATTATTATTCGCCCGGCTGATCCAGTCACCGCCAGACGACTAGCCGGGTAGGACAACACGCAGTTGTCACCATCTCTGTTCCTCGGTATTTCAGGGGTCTTTTATGGTCTAGAGGTGTCCACTGGCGGCTGAGTCATCACCAGAACCAACTCGCCGAGACTCGGGACGGTCCCGGGCCCTCTCGCTTTCCATCTCTTCCTACCACAGTACCGAACTAAAAGGTTACAATGTACACCGATGTGGCACGAGGGGATACCTCCCATTACCTGTTTATCCAGCGCCGCCTCCACCTAGCCATGTGATTCATGAATAATGCAGTTTACCGATTGAGTCGTATGCCAGACAAACGAGTGAATATATATATATATATATATATATATATATATATATATATATACATAAAATGTTTTATTTAGTAGCTTTGCCCATCCAAAAACCTACCTTAACCGTTAGATTACCTAAAGATAATAATTAGGTAACAATGTTGTTTAGGAAGCGGAGAGGAACGCGTGATGCCAATGCAGTAATGAGATTATTAATCGAGAGGAATATAGAGCACAACCAGGAGGTTTTTGTCTGTTTCGTAGATTTCGAAAAAGCGTTTGATAGAGTGAATTGGGAAAAACTAATGAGTATATGCCAGAAAATAAGAATAGATTGGAGGGAACGGAGGCTAATCCGCAACCTCTACATGTCTCAGACTGCACAGGTACGAGTGGGGAACGGGAAGTCCGGATGGGCAGTGTTAGGAATAGGTGTAAGGCAGAGTTGCCAATTATCACCGTTGCTGTTCAACCTGTATGCAGAGAAAATGATTAAAGAGGCTTAGGAAAAACTGGAGGTAGGACTGAAAGTGCGCGGGGAGTTCGTAACATTAGTTAGGTTTGCTCATGACCAAGCTTTAGTTTGTCAGTCAGCCAAGGAGCTGCAAGCATTGCTTAGTGAATATGAAATTCAGTGCGACAGGTATGGGATGAGAATCAATATTAATAAAACAAAGGTTATGCGATTCTCTAGAAAGAAAAAGGCCAAGCTTAACATTAAAATAGGAGGGCAAAAACTAGAACAGGTAGAACAGTTAGCGTATCTCGGTAGTGTCTTGGACCAACAGGGTCAAAGTAATAGGGGCGTAAGGAGAAGAATTGCGCTAGGCAAAGAGGCTTTTACAAGGAGGAGGGAGTTGATGACAGGGACTTTGAGTAAGGATGTTAAGAAAAGACTCTTAAAAACTTTGATATGGAGCGTAGCTATGTACGGTGCGGAAACGTGGTCATTGAAGAAGGAGGATAGACGTAGATTGGAGGCTTTTGAAATATGGGTGTGGAGTAGAATGGAGAAGGTGAAATGAACAGAGAAGAAAACAAATGAGGAAGTACTTGGTATGGTGGGTGAAGAGAGGGGTTTGTCGGGAGAAATCCTATGGAGGCAGGAAAAGTGGCTGAAGGGGGTATTGACCGGCAGTGGGATGATTAAGAATGTAATTGAGGGGAGAATTATAGGCAAACGAGGAAAGGGAAGGAACAGGATAGGGATGTTGGACGGGATGAAGGGAGGAAGAAAGGACTCAGAGCTGAAGAGGGACCTGATGTAGAGTAGTTAGTTTTTCCCAATTCACTCTATCGACCGCTTTTCCGATATCTACGAAACAGGCAAATACCTCCTAATTTATTTCTATATTCCTCTGGATTAATAATCTCATTACTGCAATGGCATCACGCGTACCTCTGCCCTTCCTAAACCCAAACTGATCATCCCCTAAGTAATCATTTGCCCTACACACTATCCTTATATTTATTATCCTAAGAAAACCTTAGGCTGCGTGGGATATCAAACTGATGGTCCTCTAGTCCTCACATGATGTAGTCTTTACCTTTTCCGGAAAAGGAATTAAAACTGATCTCACCAAGTCTTCCGGCCAGATTCCTTCCTCATAGATACTGTGAATCCTACTAGTATTCCTGGACCTAAGCTATCTTCCTCTACGTCATATTCTTTTTCAATGTCTAGCTTTGTTGGTCTAAGTTCTTTACTATACAGTTCCTTTAAACATACCTTCCATCTCTCTTGGGTCTTTCCTGTGTCAACCATTATCTTACCCGCCTTATCTCTAACTGTTAGCATAGATCTCCCTTTCTTACTTCCCGATGAAGATTAATTTTACCGTACAGCGCACAAATTTCACCCTTCCTCTGCAAACTTTCCATATCCTCGCACTTCGTCTTCCACCATGCTTCTTTTGCTTTATTTGTTGCCCGCCTCAATATATTGTTTAACTCTTTGTACTTAATTTTGCCTAACTCTTTGTTTACATTCTTCCATGTTTTCTTCTCATCGATCTTTGTAATCATCTCATCCGTGATCCATGGCTTCCTAGTCCGTTTTGCGTTAACGGTTCCAATAGTGTCTTTTGCGGCTTTAGATAAGCCTTTCTTGATACATTCCCATTTTTCTTTGATAGTACTTAGCTCTTTGCCATTGTCGATGATTTCCTCTACAGCCTGATGATACGCCTTTCTTTTCAATCTATTTAGTGCTTTGACATTCCATTTTCTAACCCGCCGCCCCTGCCTTATCTTTTTGAAACGGACGCTACATTTCATAGCAACTAAATTGTGGTCAGAGTCCGCATCCGCTCCCGAGAAGCTGTAGAAATGTATCACACTGCTCCTAAACCTCTGTCTAACCAGAATATAATCTAGCTGATACCTTTCTGAGTCACCTGGCATTTTCCATGTATACCTGCATTTTTTGTGTTCTCTAAACCAGGTGTTGGCGAGGACTAACCCCTGTCTCCTGCAGAACTCAACTGCTTTCTCCCCGCGGTCATGCCTCGTGCCTAAACCGTAGTCCCCCACCTCATCACCAACTCTTCCTTCGCATACCGTTGCATTCCAATCCCCCATCACTATCAATTTTTTTCCTGCAGCAACACACTCGATTATGGCCTCTAATTGTTCATATATCCTGTCGACCTCTTCCTCTGTATGCTTGAGGTAGATGGCAGCTGTCGAAATGTAGATACTGTTGCCTTTTAGTTGGTTTAATGTGGACTGAGGTATAAACGTATTGTTTTGGAGATGAATGTCGATATCTAGGAAAGTGATATTAGAGTCGGTTATAGAAGTGAAAGATACCGAGGAGGAGGAGTTGAGAGAAGAAATAAAAGAGGATTAATTTTCGCGTTCGTGGGGACAAAGGAGGAATATATCATCTATGTAACGGGCCCAGAAGAGTGGTTTAAGGGTCGTTGTTGCAGAGGGTCTTGTTCTAGTTTACCCATAAAAAGATTGGCGTATGCAGGAGCCATACGCGTGCACTCCCCTCCCCAGACCAAACTGCCCAAAATGCCCTAATCTTATCACCACTTTCTTCCCCGGAACACACAAAATTAAACATCTAATGCTTGACCTCTTCCCAATTATCAATAACACTCAGTCCACATCACTTTTATTCCCAAATTGTCCACCTGTTTCGTTTAAACGCCCGTCGAACTTGCGAAACATCTTCAAGTCAACAAAACCAACTGCGATCACCCCCGTCTCTCCCCCGCCCCTATCCGCACCATGCAACCGCCCACGCTGCAAATGCTGCCATCTTCTAAGACCCTCCCCCTCACTTAGTACCAACTCCCAACCGGTCGCCACCTGTACCTCAAAAAACATTATATATCGCCTCTCCTGCAACTTCTGCCCTGCCTTCTACGTGGGCGAATGCACGACCGCACTTACCCTCCGAATGAATAACCACCGATATTCCGCCAAATCTCCCACCCTCCTTAATGATCCCATCCCTACTCACACTGCTTCCCGCAACCAATCTTTTGATGACTGCTTCTTCGTTTCGGTGATTAAAATCTTTCTCAAATCTGCCAGTATAATAGAGGTGAGAACCCGCGAGATGGCGCAAATCTGGGTGACCCAGTCGTTTAAACAGCCCGGTCTGTACCACGCCCACTGAATGCATCATGTAGCTGCCTACATATCCCCTCCCACCCCCTTTTCATTTCTTATTGGTCCCTTACCTCTCCTTCCCTCACCTCTCATCCGCACATGTCCTCTCCACTCTTCCCCGAGAACGCCATCCTGAAGACGACGGCCGAGCCGTCGAAACGTCAACACAACGTATGTGGGTGTCCTTTCTTTGTGTTTTTATCGTTTAAAAATCTACATGTTTTTTATATATTTATATATATGTACACATATATATATATAACTTGGAGAGCAACAAACAATATAAGAATACATAAAAGGAACACTCACACGTTAATAATTGCGACGGAATTTAGCTCCGTCGTCCTCAGAAGAAAGAGTTGTGCTGACTGCTGGTATAGGGGAGGAGAAGAATGCGAGAGAAAGAGAAGGGGGGTGGGGGAAGGGGAGAATGGGAGGCGGGGGAGGGGTGCGAGAAAGGTTTTAGGGAGAGGAGAGACTAGAGGGAATCACAGATAGGGAAGGAGTGAGGGGAAGGAGGTGGATTTAATGCGCAATCGGAAAAGAAAATAATTTGCTCACCCACACATACTCCAACATCCAAGACCCAGGTTTGCAGTGATGAATAAATAAATAAATGAATAAATATATATATATATATATATATATATAAATATATATATATATATATATATATATATATATATATATATAAATAAATAAATATATATATATATATATATATATATATATATATATATATATATATATATATATATATATATATATAAACACAGTAATCAACCCGAAGTTTGGTTTGGTAGGTGATGGTAGAGTACACCCAGTACTAAGCCCGACGGTTTGTGAAATTCACGCATCAGGGTAGGGTTCCAGTTCCTTTCCCTGTGCCGGTTATATTTTCCCAGGATGACCTGGTACCCGAAAAATCACATAGCTTGGGTGGAGATGCAGGTGCCCAGAGAGCCTTGCCCGAGATCGAACCCGGGACCCTCCGGTCAGCAGTCCAACGCTCTCCCCACTGGACTACCGCGACCCACATATATATATATATATATATATATATATATATATATATATATATATATATATATATATTTATTTATTTCGATTCTTGGGCAAGGCACTAACTAAAGGCACTAACAATATATATATATATATATATATATATATATATATATATATATATATATATATATATATATATATACTAGCTGAATACCCGGCTTTGCACGGGTTAGGGAGAAACAATAATATAAATATACTACATAAATAAAAACAACAAATTATAAAGTACAATAATACACTACTTCATACAAATTTAAGAAACTTTTTTGTTTAACACCTGTTTATAAACTACATTTTTTGTTTCATATCCAGGAGAAAGAATATATAAATTTTTAGGCGAACCTACTCTGGAGCAAGCAACATAAAGTTGCCCGTGGCTAAAACATGGCGATCTTAGATCAACACCACAAACTTTAAAGACTATCCCTGTGATTTATTAATGGTAATTAAAAAAGCTACCCGGACTTAAAACTGTAATCTTTGAAGGGAAGATCAGTTGGGATTAGAGGTATCCGTGGAATAAAAATTATTTCACCTTTTCCTTTTCCAGTTAAAATGACTGCCTGGATTATATTTTTCATTAATTTTGTCACACACAATCGTGTCCCATTGCAGAGTTTTGGTGGATCTAAATTTCGCAATAAAATGATTGGAGATCCTACTTTAAGTATAAGGCGATGTTGTGGCAATCCAGCTGGATCAAGTGAATTTAGGAATTCCGTTGGATAATTGACGGCTTCGTCAGCATCCACTACGGTATCAACCGATTTATATTCAATCACGTCTCCTGGCAGCATGGCTAGTATCTCCTTGTTAATTTCATTAACATCATCGTTCTTAGGAGCAAGAATGGCTCTTTCTCGCAACCATTCTAAATTTTGATAATTTTGGTTAACGTTAGGATAGACTGCTTGTATCATATCGCGGACAGTTTTCACCGATACACATAAATCTGATGACAATTTTATCATACCAGATGTTTCAATAACTAATCTATCTTCTCCAATCTCCAAAAGTTTATTTGCAAAATTTTGAGCATTCCCATCTCTTAAGAGGATTCGCATGTTTTGTTTAAGGCTAATTTCTTGGACATGATTCCATAGAACAGAATGTTTTAAACAGGCATAAATTTCATCGGCTGGAGTCGATTTTGGAATGACAGGCAGAGTTTGACGGAAGTCTCCACACAGGAGTACCAGAGCTCCTCCCATTAAACTGCAGTTTCCTCTAAGATCTTGAAGTGTTGCGTTGAGGGCCTCAAGAGATTTTTTAATAGCCATCGTACACTCATCCCATACTATCAATTTACATTCTATAAGAACTTGTGCCTGGCCGCTTGTTTTATTTATATGACATGTGGGATTTTCTTGTCGGGAAATATTAAGTGGCAACTTAAGGGCAGAGTGGGCTGTTCTTCCTCCTTCCATTAATGTCGCTGCAATACCTGAAGATGCAACGGCTAGAGCGATTTCTCCATGAACCCTGATTTCAGCGAGAACTAAATTAATTAAAAATGTTTTTCCCGTGCCACCAGCAGCATCAAGAAAAATGATACCTCCTTCTTGTTTATCTAATTGATCCATTATTGTTTCGTACGCGAATTTCTGATTTTCATTAAGAAGTGGCTTTTTATCCGCGATGTATGCTTCTAAGTCTAAGGCATTGTAGCTAGTTTCACGTATATAATCTGGATAAAATACACCCTGTTGATCTTTTACAGGTGCAAAAAGACCGAGTTCCACTAAAGTCTTGTTAACCATGGTGATACACTTTTCCTCCAAAATAATCAAAGTTTTGTTAAAAATGTTGGAGTTAAACGTAATATCCAATGTAGGATTTTCACTTCGAACTTTAGCCAGTATATCCTCACTCATTGATTCTTTATATTTTTCCCATAATGTTTTTGGGTTAGATGGATTACAGGAGGTTATTATGATGGCAAACAAAATTCGGATTTTTCCTGGAAGAGAAATCAAACTGGTCTCTCGCAATGAGTCATCCCAGTGTTGATCTCCTTCTAGCAACCCTAAATTCTGGCAAGCTTCTCTGAATGTCTCACATACTATATTTCTCCGTTTACCGTTCTTAATTCTGCAAATGAGCGAGGTCCTCTAATGGTATGTAGAAGCATTCTTAAAAAATAACATTCGGCGTTGTTAGGATGGACTGTGTAGACTCGGCCCAATGCGTCACATGAATAAATATTATTCTCAGGATCAAAGTTGCCCATTTTTCTTCTACAAAAGACTTTCCTTGATGTATTCCACGTATAACATCTCGGCAATTCTGAATACAATAGTGTTCTTGCAAAAGTATCCTGCTGGCATAGTTGGAAAAATTCTGTTTCTATGACAGCAAAAAAGTAAACAAATTACATACATACAAACAAACACTCTCCTTTATATATATAGATATATATATATATACGCCCACAAACACACAGTTAATCATGAAAACCTTATGCTAATTTATATAGGTGTAAGGGAAAGGGATATGAACACTTAAAAAAAGACGACCACAGGAATGGTGGGGAAGGTGGAATCGAGCGGATCACAGGAACAAAAAGGTTTCCTTGACCGGGGCTGGAAACATGGATCTTCGACTTGCAAATGAATATGTGAATTAGCTGTAGACTTATTCACCTGAACCTCTTTGACATACGACCAAAATTCTTTGGATTTTTTTTCAAATTTCCGCCAATCTTTTCCTTTTGAATTCGTTTAACGCTTTCCGAAATTCATTCTTGGCCTTCGCCCTAGATCATTCTTTTTGTCCCTTGGTTTATCATCCCTAATATTTTTTATCTTTGCGTAATTATTTTCTAACATCCGGGTATTTCTACCATCTTGGTTCCGTGTACTCTTTTATAAATTTACTGGAATAGAACACTGCTAAGCGCGTGATCTCAAGGAAGCGATTGCACGTATCCTCAGTGTTTTGGTGTTTACTATATTTCTAAAAGTCAATTAATTGCCTCAGTAGCGCAAATTTTAAGCCAATATAGTTCCCTTCTTCATACGAGTAAATTTTTCCTCGAGCCCTCTTATTTAGGACCCCCTGTAAAGAAAACTTAGCTTTTACTCCTCTGTTGCTACTAATTCATGTTACAGTTTCTTTAATTCTTACCTTTTTGGGTAAGATTGTCGCTAACAAATCAAGAATATTATCGCCCCTAGTTGGTGATGTGGTAAGCTGATACATGGAGTTTAAAGGAAGGAATGTAGTAGCGACTCGCAGGTATCTTTGTCGATACCCTCCGTTAAAAAATAACATGTACATGGGCTATTGAAATCTCCAACGATCATAGTGTCTCCATCATTTTTTTGAGATGAGAAACTTTTGATTTTCTGGTCCAGTTCTAGCATTGAGTTATGAAGGAACCCTTCACTCAAGGGGTGAGTTCTCGGCCGCTCCTCATCCCCCGACTCGGGGGACAAATGGAATCCACTCGGAGGGGAATGCAATACGTCTGCGCCATGTTTGGCGCGGAAGTATCAAACGCAGAAGCCATCAATGCTCGTGTGAACAAACGTGCCACAATGCAACAATTTCAGAGTGTAAAAATCATTCGCCTTGACTGGGATTCGAACCCAGATCCCTCAATATCCGGTCGAGTGCTTTAGCCACTTAAGCTATCGAGGCGTCCTCTTAAACTCTGAAATTTTGGGGCTTTTAAAGGAACTAGATGTTGTGACGAAATACCGTACATACAATGTCACAGGCATTCGTAGTCGTGCGCGACGCGCCACAGTCCACGAGGTTAAAGCCAACTTTAAACACTTATGGTGTTTATACTTTGACAAATTCCAAAGAAACTGCGGGAGATACCGCAACAGTAACTTTTAACGGAGTCATCCGCTAATGTGCATCCCAGTGGGATCCCAGTCAAGGCGAATGATTTTTACACTCTGAAATTGTTGCATTGAAATGCACATTAGCGGATTACTCCGTTAAAAGTTAGTGTTGCGGTATCTCCCGCAGTTTATTTGGAAACGTGCCACAGTTCAATGCGACGCACGTTGAGAGTAATAGTTATTGGATGCAATTAAGATGTAGCCGAGGAAGAGATATTTGTCTAATTCTGTATTTTCAGTCCATGTAATTATTATATTCTTTAAAGATTAATCGTTGTCAAAGCACAAACATATCACGGTGTAATCTTTTAACTTTTCGGTTAATAACATCTTGAAATAAATGTACATAGAGGCCTAATGATACTCGTAGTAGAAATGTATTGTTTTGACAAAGAACGTGTATAATTACTTTGGCTCTGAAGAGAAGTTTGTGGGGATAGTAGGCATTTGAAAGAAACAAAATCGGTTTCTGCGATGGCATCAAGTTTAGGTTGGAAACTTCGTGCTATTCCTTACATTTACATCACAGGTAACGCCATCATCATCTCATGGAGATATGTTTTCTTATACATAGTTTAATCAAATAAAGTCGTTAAAATTCACGGAATTTACGGTTAATTTGGCCATTTTTGCTAGTGTAGTCAGTAGCAGCTTTACTCGACTGTTCTTTCGTGAAGGATTTTGTTGGCGGTGCAAATCAATCATCTAGGGAAAATCTTTAATTAGACGTCGAGATACGTGCAGAAATCATGTGCGTCTTTCGCCGAGTAATGTAGGGTTTAGGAGACCGCGGACCAATTTATTGACTTCTTCCGTGGACCGAAATTAGACGGAGGGATCTCACGGACGATATGCCCGCGAAGCGGAATACAGCCACCGTCGATTCCGCAGATTGCATCCTCCCACCTCCCATCACTCCCATCCAACCGGCACCCCAGCGCATTAAAAACCAAGCCTCCGCACGCCGCGAATACGCACGCGTCTATGGCACGCGTCTCTCCGAGTCGACCCTGCGGCTGTCGAAAGGGCCAGGAGCACGGGAACTCTCCACTCAGCAAACCAATTCATGCATGACTGGCCTACGACGATGAGTATTTTAACCATTTATCAATAATACTTCGCGGGCATTTGTTTTCACAACAACAAAAGACAACAAGCAGAAACAAATACGCATGCAGAAACCACAAATAAAGGCGGGAACGGGAATAAGAGGAAGCGGCCGCGCCGTTACTTACGATTGCAGTACGCAATTTTACCGCTCGGATGCGCTGTTATGCAGGTAGCTTTACAAGCTCACGAAGCCACTCTAATCAAAATCATATCATTGGAGGAATTATTATGATTGGAAAACTACGAAGTATTTTTAAAGCATTGTATCACACGACAGACTAATCATTTTTCAAATGAAAACAGTAATCCAATGACGAAAAATATATATATTTAGGTGAAAATGCCACCAAGTGCAACTTCGATCGCACTCGATCTCTGTCGGTGCCCTACAGTCCATGAAAACCGCTGCGGCCAATGGTTCTGGCGCATCAAAAGTGGTCAGCAACGCAGGAACAAGTTTTACGTTAGGCGACTTATTCTTTGCTTTCCCATATCCTATGCTTCACGAATGTATTCCATATCAGTCCTCCCTTGAAGTGTCTTTCGCCTCTGCTACGATCACGCGGGCTCTTTACTTCATGGAACTTACTCTTCCGTGCCTTGCGAGTCTCTTCAACCTTATGACAGCATCTTCGCAAGCCGTTTACAGGACCCACGCTCATCTGGGGAAAGTGCCGCCGGTCACTTATCCTTAGTGGGAAGGGCAACATCCTAATAAGATTGTCGATTCCACACTTGATCACTCAATCCATGATGTCTTCTGTTGAAGCACAATTGCGTTGGAAATGCGTTCTCATAGAAATGACCACGGACGAGATTACTGACATCCAAGTGAAAATAAATAAAAGGATGTTACAGCCCGGTGTATATTTTAATTTAATTTTTCGAGCAACTCTCAACCAAATTACTCGAACACTATAACCGCATCACTCCATATTTCGTAAAATCGTTTTGCACTGCGTTTCTCTTGCATCATGACAGCACCGAATTTACGATTGAACTCCTTGTTTCACTATGACCTTGAATTTACAGGAAGCGAACCTGAGGACGACTCCGAATGCCGGCCTAAGCGGACGCGGCCGGACAGCGGGAACCGACCCACCGGTCGACATTGGCCTCAGAAGGGAGCGGTCGCGAGTCGCCTGGCTTTGGTCAAAAGAGAGGGAGGAACGAAGATGCCTCTTTGGGTGGAGTGCTTTGAAAGAGGGCATAAGGTCACCTCCGAGAAGTTTAGATGAGTCAAGGCGGCAGGATCGCTCGTTGTTTCCATATTCGCACGGTTGGTAGCACTGGAACCACCACAATTGCAATCGAGAAAGTGACGGGGCACGCGTCGTCGAATCGCTCGAAGGAAACGCTTTTAAAAGCGTATCAAGTGTGAGCGCCGAACTAAAGGCTCAAAATCTTACTCTTATTTTTTGGTTTCCCTTCGCTGCGTGCGCAGTGGTCAGGGTTTGGGCGAATGGTTCCGAATATCAGTCGTCGTTGTTCTTGAAGTAATAACAAAGGGAAATTTTGCTTTCACCTGCATAAATTATCACCCAAGGCCTAAGTGATGCCAGGGTAAACTTGCGCAGGGATTTTTCTTTCCTCTCGCAGTCAGAAGATGGTTTTAAGCGTTTGAGGAGGTTTAACTCAATTTCAAAGAAAGGCATGAAGGTGGAGCTCCAGGTTGTGTGAATTACCCAAGGAATGACGCTTTAAAACCACTACTGCGACTATGAGAGATGCTTGTCAAATGCCATTACGGAAGCACTATCAGAAATATTGAAATGTTCATCGGGTTCCTCCCACACGAGGGTAAACTTCACTTGACGTGCCTTTTTGTGCGAGGAATCCTGATTATATCGCCAAAATCATGCTATGTGCGTCCCTCAACCTCCGTATTGTGTCGCACATGTGACTTTTCCCTGTTAGCCAATAAATACCTTCGTGGAAAGCGGTTTTCATTATGATCAGAAGCAGGACGATTGGACGATTCACCTCTCAGCGGCTGCCAGTGACGCAATGTCAGAGTTAAATCAATCGAGATTGTACGACAACATTGTACATCGAGGTAACACCAAAACATTGATTAATTTTTTTCTGAAAAAGAATGCCAATAAATATGTATTGTCCTTCATCATTGAACTAATCTCGTGTTTACGTAAAAAAGGAACTGCCATTAAGACTAAATAGAACTACGTGTTATCAACGTGTTTTAGAAATCGTTCAAATCGAAGCACATAAATCGGTGAAATGTTTCATAAAGGGTTCCCTTCAATTAGACAAGCAGGTGTATATATCGAACAAATTTACGACCGTGTGTATAGCGAATAAACTCAAGCTCTGGAAGGTGATTAATATTCTGCGCACGGTCAAGCGATCCGAAGCCGTGAAATTAACATTCCGCTCACTCTTGAAGAAGAGTGGTCCGGAAGGGTAATGGATTCTGGGGTATTTTCTCTAGCTAAGCTTTGCGTGAGCATGAACTACATTGGCTTACTGGTTCAATAGAAGGAGAGTGTTGCTGGGAAATTGAAAAATCCTGTGGTTTTTTTCAGGCGTTTTGCCTTACGGATGGAGAAAGAGGAGTTCTTCTCAGAGGGAATTAAAAAATAAAATGGAATATCCTTATCCAACTTATGCGATTACGTCGTGGAATGGGATATGTACGTATATGACTTGAATGTTTCGCTTTTGTGAACTGTCTGGACGAGGAACATGTTTACCATTCGGTTCAGTAATCGTCTCGAAGTAGGCCGAACGCGAGGCTAAGGAACTATCCAATTCAGGCGGCCTTGAAATTGAACGAGGGAGACCCGAACCGATGTGTGCCTACCGGGCATTGCATCGATTTGCGGCCCCCGACCCGGGCACGCCCCCCTCGACGCCCGCTGCCGCAGCCCCCCCCCCTGCGACCCACTCACATGATTGCGTGAGCGCAGTGTACACAAAAACTTAATTATGCTGCCGAGCGTTGGCAGGTTTAGGGCCGAGAGCGGACGTGTTTGGCGTTAACAAAGGATTTTAAGATTAGGTGGGAGGGGGAAGGGGAGGATCAAAAGGGAATCATGGGTCATCCGTGGAACGCACATAAAACAACGCTTCGCGGGAGATTTCCGAGCGGGAATTCTATTGTCTCCATCAGTTCACGTCGCCGGAGAGAAAACATTTTATCCAAATGTTCTCTTTGGAAGGGAAACACCCCTCTTTTACGGTTTAAATAAGGAGCCCGGCGTAAATTCTCCACGATGAATGTTCGATCCATTTGGGACGGAGCACGGTTTTTTACGAAAATTATTTTTATTTCCATTTTTAAAATCTCTCCCAGCGGGTGTTTTAATCTGACCACGCATGGAAACTCGCAAGGAAATTCATAAGGATCTTTTTTTTTGGTTTAGTCAACAAAAATCATTGATTTCAAGTCTGAGGTCAGGCGGAATTTCGGGATGGCCATCATGAATGCGGCATAATAATTCTTAAGCGATAGTCTATTGAGAGATACTCAAGGATAGTCGTGGCGTCGCGCCCGGTTCCGATGCAAGGAGACGGGGAAGTCGAGAAGTGCCCGGGGCTCGCGCGCGGTCGGCTCGGGGCCCGCATTTCGGGCGGCGAGGAGCCTGGTTCCTGGGGTTGGGGCGGAGGGGCGAATGCGCAGAGAGATGTACATGTATTTGGAGCCACCAATGCGTACATTCTTCATTTCCTCAATGGCCTCCTCAATCAATTACCGACCGGACCTTGATTTTGGAGCGCGTCTAGTTCATTACACGATGACTAACATTTATTTATATGCATGTTCCCATTTAAATGTTTATTCTATTACAAATTTATAAATAATTCTGTGGCCCTGCAGAAATCAAAATAAAATCATTATAATAAATTAACAAGTTAAAATCTATATTTATTGCGGATAAAAGATTAGTGAATTAATTAAATGGTAAGGATATTCTAGCTAAGATATTCGCTTACTTCTCGTATTTAGAGAAATTAAACATTATCATTAACACAAGAAGAATCATACATACGCCTCAAATATTTCTCGGGCAAATAAAGAGGTTGAAATGAATTGAAATAAGGAATTGAAACGAACACTCAATGCGATGATGTCTGAATGGCATTCGATGTCCTGTTCGGTTGTGGCTGTGCCCTTCCATCACGCCATTTCATTATTCGGAATTCGCCGAATGTCATGTGATTCCTCTCAATAGATGTCACGCATGTAACTACGGCGGGAAGTAGTTTTAACTTCGTTCTACAACCATTTCGACTTCAAACGAAATATCAATGGGTTTCTATTTAACAAATTTAAATTACATTTTCTATCGGAATAACCTTCAGAATGTTTGAGCGTGTCTCCTCCCTAAGTGACCCCCTCCATCAAGGGGACACTCACCCGCGCCAATGCGGCGTGCCTCCGCACTAACTCTTCGCCCGAATAACCAAGTTTCCTCCCTCCCGCAGCGCCGTCGTCGCCCATGGCAGCCCGGAACTTCCCGCCGTCCTTCTGGAACAGCAACTTCCAGCTGCCACCGCCGCCGCCCCCGCCGCCCCCACCGCCCCCGCCGCCGCACCTCGTCCTCCCCTACCACTCCCACCACCACCACGCCCACCACCACCACGCCCACCACCACCACCACGCCCACCGCCGCCACCACCACGACTTCTACCCGCCCTCCGCCACCTCGCACTTCCCCGACCACTCCTCCTACTCCGCCGCCTCCACCGCCGCCTCCGCCGCCGCGCCCGTGGGGTCGTCCCCGGGGGCAGCCGCCGGGGGCTCCGCACCGGTGGCCCACCACCCCGGGCCCTCCACCTCGGACGCATGGCACGCCTACCACACCCACCAAGCGGCGGCCGCGGCGCCCTACTACCAGGCCTACCATCAGGCCTACGGGCCCCTGCTGCTGCCGAGGGCCCCGCCGCGCCTGCCGCTCCACTCCCCGCCGCCCCACTCCTCATCATCCGCCGCCCCATCATCCTCCTACCCGTACGGCGCCTCGCCCTCCGCTTCCCCCACGCCCTCCACGTCCTCCGCCTGGACCGCCAATCCGCGCCTCCACGACCACGGCCCGCCGGCCCCGGCGCCCGGGCCCTCAGCGGCCCACTCCGGGCCTCCCGCGCCGCCCGCCTATGGCCCCATGGCAGGTGAGTGCTCACTCCCACCCCGCCTCCACTTGGCCCCACCCTCCTGCGAGTGCATTCCCATTATTGGTGTCAGCGATCAGAATGGCGGAGGGCGACTGAATGACGGAAGTGCACCCGGTGTTCTTCCGTTAGTTCTTCGTTGTTCCACAGCTCCGGCCCCACATCGGCAACGAATTCTTAAGGCACACCGCCAGATGGGCGAACAAAAGGAGAACTTCATCAAGAAATTTAGTCGTCACGGGCCGCGATATTTATTCTGAGCGAGGAATTTCTCGAACACTGTCACTAGAAAACTCAGTGTTTTAAAAACCTTCACCAATAGTCCCGCCCTAATGGCATCGGGCTTCATTCCTTAAGTGTTTTGTTCGCTTCTCGAAGCGGCATTCTCTGGAGATGGCCCTGTGGTTTTTCAGCTCATACATTTGATCAGCTCGTGCCTTGATCCCGAGAGGAGTGCAGGCCCCCTCGGCGCTGATGCCGGACGCTCAAATGACCTTGCGCGACGAACCGTCCGTCCGTCCCCATGACCTCGTCTTCCACTCGAGGGGCCGTGATTGCCAGCCGCCTCCCGATACATCCACCCGCATCCCGTCAAGGATCGGCCGCGAAATAATTACCCTTTCCAGACTTGGTACTCCCTATCGTGACAACGCCTTCATTTCTCAAAGGGTCACGCCTTGGTTGCCCAATAGGGAATACCTATTTCCGTCAATTAAATATGTAGGAAATCTTATTTCATATTTATAAAGTTCAAGAATAAAATCAAATGTGTGAACTAAAAAATCCCTCATTTATATTAGGTTTGGCTAATATTTGGTGCGTATAATATGGAAAGTTTTCCCGGTTCTCCCAAGCCCAGCCCAAATACGTACCATCCAAATCAATGGAAAAGTTATAATTTAGAGCTGAATTTTCTCAAGAACCTCTTCCCCGAATAATCCGGCGAAGATTTGCATAAATCTTCTTCTTTTAAAAGCTTAACATTGGCTAAAAATATAGTCTTCTATATTTCTCGAGGTAAGGATTCTAATGATCCGAAATCAAAGCACTGCTAGAGATGCAGTAAATAACTCGTAACTTTTAACGGAGTCAACCGCATATATGCATGACCGGAATCCTGGTTAAGGTGAACGTTTTTATACACTTTAAAAATTCTGCATAGATTCTAATGATACCCGATTCCTGTAAATTGATTTTGCCGTTTGGCTGATACGATGGAATGGAGAAATTCACATGTGTGAATCCTGAAGACATTACTTGCCTTCTTGGGAGTCGTGTACAATGAAAGCTCGAGTGAGTCCAACAAATATTATCCACATAGGACACCGAAAATCGATCGCGAAATGGGGTGATGTGATCAACGGAACGGATCGAGGATCCGCTCGGAGACGAGCAAAAGACGAAAGGAAGTGTAAATAACGTAACGTAAAATGTACTGCCTAAGTTTCTGTTCATATTAATCTTAGGCAAATGAAAATACTATATGCGTCCTTTATCCTGAGTTTTTGGTGATCGACCCAGTATTCGTCTTAAGAAGTGTTATACCGCCGAGTGAAGACGAAGCAGGACATTAGCCGACACATTGAAAAGGGCCGCTTCAGAAATAAGGGCACGAACGTGTGGCGTGCGGCCTCGACATAGAGGAAAGACTCTCGGAATCCAATCGAAATTTGAGAGAATGGATCGAGAAAAGCACCAGGCTCGACTTGGACTTGAAAGAGAATTTTGGAGCGAAAGGCGTAAAATATTCGAAGGAATGGAGAAGTGCATTAAGGGCAACGAGAAACGCGAGGAGACACGAAGGGCCGAGATACTCCGACGGGGAAGAAAGTGTGGCACTTGTGGACCGGATTTGAATGACATCACGCGAACATTGAAAAAGAACAGGCTATTCAATTAGTTCGAGAAAATAACAGAACCACTACGCTTAAGAATTATAATGGAAACATGCGATGCAATGCAT
The DNA here is from genome assembly GCF_022747635.1 of Hetaerina americana. NCBI lineage: Eukaryota > Metazoa > Arthropoda > Insecta > Odonata > Calopterygidae > Hetaerina > Hetaerina americana. The sequence continues at coordinate 6,042,835 of NW_027286786.1, read as the reverse complement.
ATTTTTAATCTTTAATAATGACAGGAGACATATTGAAGCTCCTAATAAATTGCATTTGAGCTAATGCAAAGATTGAGGGACTAAGTCTAAGTCTGCAAAAGCAATCTGGGCGCATGTATCACCAGTAATCATGACTTAGAACCGAAATATCATCCTACATTCAAACTTGAGACTAAAATTATAAGCGGAGGGAAGAGAGCAAACAAACATCTTTGGTGTCACAGTAAAAGGAGAGCAACCGTGCAATGTGCCAGTGAACTCTTTCAGGGAGATAGATAGATAGATATCTTTATTTGGGCGAAATTGAGACCAAACAGTCCCTCCTTCCATTTAACCCATCGTTATATGCATATTACATTTTGCATAAGACTTATAACTAAATGCGTACACACAAATACATGTAGACAGACATACATACATACATACATTTTGCACATCGAAAAAATATATGTACTCGTACATCCATATACAGACATAAATTATATATGCAGACATAAATTAAGGATACACCTACGAATACTCTAAGTAAATGACGGCGAAGAAAGTGAACAATAAAATAGGGAAAGTCTGAGCAAAAGCAAAGCGTAAAAGCAAAGAATGAGGTTTGTGGGAAAAGCTAGGGAGGGCGTGCAAAGATAAGCTATGATAGAGAAGCCATTAGAGAAAGGACGGGGTAATGAAGGAAGTTTTGCACAGGCCGAAGGAAAAATGCCATGGAAGAACGAGAGAAATGAAGACGGGCGATTGTTTTTTAAATTATTAAACGGAAAGCTGGGAGGTAAGAAATTTGATTGAATGGTGAATTCAAAGAATTGCCTACAACATGCCGCACATTCAAAGTATGAAGTCACGATTGGCTGATGAGATACAGCCTGAAAAAACCCAGCGTAAGGTGCAATAGATGTTGGAGCGTGAACAAGGAATGTTTAATGGAAGGTAAAGCGGAAGAATTAGAGTAGGAGGAAACTCACAATGGCGAATGTTGGAGGCGACAAGGGAACGGAGCCCTGGCCTGAAGAAAACAAAGCTGACGCCGTTCCGAGGTCGGAATTCGATGAAGCAGTCAACTGCATCGGATTCCGACTGCTCATCAACAAGGTCCATGGAATTGATTGTTATTTTTGAAAATTCTGGAGAGATTACTTGAATGTAACAATGAAAAATGGCCGGTGACATATGTATACTCGATTGGAAAAATACGGAAAAATTGTCATAAGTAAATAATTGCTGCGGTAAAATAGAGGGCAGTCAATGATGAAAACTTTGAAACGATAAGCCTAACGACAAATACACTGACGGGAACCATCAAGCAATCTTTTAAGTTAATATTGAGGGATGGAACTTGAGTCAGATGAATTCCCCGATGAAAATTTATTTGGATTTCGGAAAACTAAAAGAAGCTACGAGCTTGCATTTTGACAACTTGTAGGCAAAAGAAAGGAATGTGGCTGACGAACGGTCGTGGCATTTGCGAATTTGGAAAGAACATTTGATATTGACGAATCGAATTATCATATGCTTTTCAAAATCTTATTTATTGAATTTCGGAAGAGTGATTGGAGACCAACATTAAGAAGAGTTTAGGTAATAAAATGGGGGAAAAGCAGGGAACAAGCAAGGGTAAATTAGGGAATAAAAATAAATCTCATCCAATATCTTCAAAATCGCTTCAGGGGTGCGTAACTGCAGCTGGGGGGGGGGATAAGTATTTTGCTGACGATGTTGGTATTGTGGCGGAGAGGAGGTGACGGAAATACGAGTCTCGTCCACTTACGATCACATCAAGGAATACCCTCGCAAGATGAAAGAAAAGAAAGCAAAGGATTGGTCCAAAGGTAGAAGAAATTAAAAGTATATGTCCACTAGGGATGGAGATGAAAAACTGGATGAAATGTCGAAGAGTTCTATTCTCTTAAAAGTGAAACAAAATCCGATGGAAGGGTGGGAATTATGAGTGGAATTTCACTGAGTGAAAGGAGTTCCACCAAAAGCAGAAGCCAGGAAAAGAGAAAATCTTCAAATGATCCAATTTAGAAGCATTCAAATATCCCAAGTTTTGCGTATTTTATGAGATATGCCCCCCTTCACAGATCAATGGACATTTTGTTTGTGTGGACCATAGCTTTTGCAGAGAGTGCCCATTCGAAATGATCGATGGGCGGAGTGAGTAGGCCCTTGGGGGGCGACCGGGAGGAGGCGATCCCTTCGGGCCAAGGTCCTCCCGCCTCTCGGGAGGAATCTCGGGAATTTAAATGCACCCGCTCTTTATTTATGCGACTCTTTATTCAGTCGTCTATCTCAACTAGCAAGGTGACTGTTATTTCAGCAGGATGAAATATGGGCGGAGCTGAATCCACGCTGGAGTCGTTCCAAGCGTGGAAACATTTCGAGTCGAGCGATTTGAAACGGTTTCACTAGCATTTGGTTGCGTGGGGTCGGAATTCACTGCCAATGCACGTTTTTGCGGTTGGGGCGGTGGGGGGAGGGGGGCGAGAGAGGAAGAGTGGGCATGGAGAGAGAGAGGATGGAGTCGAGTCCAGCCACTGACGAAACCCAAAGTACCTGTCTCTTAGCAACGCCCGAAAGGAAACGAGCGCGAAGCACGGCCCGAGCAAACGGCCCATCAGGACGGAGCAGCTAATCGCTCTTCTCCTTCTTCGCTTCACCTTCAGTTCCCGCCTCAAGAACCCTTAATCTCTTCCGAGATTTCTTTCGCCTACCCTGAGAGAAGAGGCTTCTTCCTTCTTATTTTCCTTCCGTTACTGGTCGTCGCGTCAAGTCTTCCAAGGTGTCCTCTTAGCTATGCTCCTATTTAAGGAGTTTCTCCTGTATACCCAGCCCTTAGACTTGCGACTTCCTTTGATGTCTTCTCTCTTGATCCTTTCTTGAGAATTCTTCTGCGAACCAATATTCCAGTGCCCAGCAGTTTCCGTATTCTCTCCTCGATCTCAATTGGCCATGCAAAGCGACATTCCACGCCTCCTTCACCTTAATCTTTGACGTGATTAGCTTTGTGTTCGTCTTGGTAGGAAGAGGGAAACAACCGAGGTCATTTAAGCCAGAAGGGATATGCGGGTGATGCGGTAGGGAGAGGATGTTTTCGGGAAGGGCGGAGGGAAAGGGCGTGGCCCTACTCTCAGCGATAGACGCCCAAGGGCCCGCAATTTAATTTCACATCTAACGGACGGCGTACTCTCCTGTTAACATCCCAAATAGGGATCGGGATGCAGCTGAAAAATCCAGCCGACTTCGGGATTCAAACACAGCCCCTCGGGGCGGGAAGCCGGTTTGTTTCCTATGCAGTGCAGGATGCAGTTTTAGTCTGATGAATTCCACTTGATATCCCAATCGTACTTTTTCCATCATTTGCGATTTAGATTCCCGAGTAGTTAATCTCTCACACTTCTTTGATACCATTATTCCCTAGCATTATTCTAATTGCTGTATCATTTTTCTAATTCTAGTAATATTCTATTCTAAACTGAGAGAAGGTTAAATTACAGATTGAATCTCTTATCGCATAAATTGGAAGAACATCTCTTCAGCAGTGATGTTGAACATGTATATCGTACTAGGGAAGGAGAGATCATGTAAATAAAACTCGATAGATTTTAGTGTTTGATCAGATAGATTTGAATGGAATGTCTTTTTCCCACGAGCGATAAGGGATCAAAATAACACTGTCCGACAGCGGTCTGGGGGGGGGGATATTCGGTTCAAGGGTAGGCTGGTGTGTTATCACACCCTGCCACACACCCTAGCGGCGGCTTGCAGGATACTAAAAATGCAATAAATAAAAAAAATACTAATTTCTATGTCTTCGTGCTTATTGCAAACTATACTCTTCTTTTTTTTTTTTTGGTTTATCTTGCTCAACGCGGTACTTCTCCATCCACTGTGGGGATCGAGATGGTGCGGGGGCTAACGTACTGGCTTCCCACCATGAGGGCGCGGGTTCAAATCCCGGCGGTGTTGAATATTTTTCAGAGGTATCTCGATCCCTACTTGAGGTGCTTTGTGGAGGGCACTTTGAGTGAGTACGCCGTCCGTCGGATGGGACGTTAAACTGCGGACCCCTTGGCGCCTTTCGTTAAGAGTAGGCTAATGCCGACGCCGGGTTTCTCTCCACCCTTCATCCTTTCCTATCCATCCCCTATGGCGCAAATGACCTTAGCTGTCGGTCGCCTCCCCTCAAAACTACTACTACTACTACTCCATCCACTGTGCTGTTCGATGCACGTCACGTTCGCCGTCGGAAACCCCCGGCTATATTATCTGCACACCTAACCACGCATGCTCTTTCCCGCAGAATTTTTATCCAAACTCTCAGTTTTTCTCCAACCCTGCAAGCCCAGAAGTCAACAGACTTTGCCGTCACCGGATGACGGTCGAATTATTTGGTCGAGATGATGGAACGGTGGCGATGGAGGCTCACCCGGTCCACGACTGTCCCAGAAAAGCTACTCTATTCAAATGTCTCAACCAGCCGTAATACGCGTTTCGATAACGATCATGCGCAATCGGAATGGCGTAAGTGTGACGAAAATGTAATATTATATCTTAAAATTGGACTCCCACCTCTCAGTGCCGTGGGTAATTGCTGCTTGACCGCTCGGTCCACTCCGAAACTAATCGTTTTTACATGGAAATGCCTTCGGCGTGAGGCCATCTGAGGTGGCGCCATGAAGTTGCAGGGAGGGTATTCAAAAGATTGAGCGGAGCGGTTCGGAGCGATCGGGACCGCCAGGGGGGGAGTGTGCAGGGCCGGCCGGCCGCCGTGGTCACCGAATGGAATGTTAATCGGGTGGTGGATCGATTCCGTTGATTGCCGGGGACGGCTCTAAGTGGGGCGATACTTCACTGCGAATCGAATGGGAGCCGCCTTTTCCTAAATCCTAACGACGGGGGGGGGGGGGAGGGGCGAGGAAGATGAGTGTAGGTGGGGAAAAGCGAATTCGCGCGGTAAACGCCCGCGACGAGTCGGTTTAGTCGCCCCATCCCCACTCCCTCGCCTCCCCGGGACTCCAAATAGGGCGGCGGGGAAGGAGGAGTGATGAGGGGGGAGGAGGTGCCGCTCCCTCCCGACAGTGCGTGCGTGTGTATCCGATTATATTTACACGCACGGTGAGGGCAGGGGAGGAGTCCCCCCCCCCGCCCCCCTTTCATCTCCCCGCCAATGGAAGCCAATCGCTTGGGTTGACCATCGCACGAGTGTAAATTCGGGCCTCGAATGGATGGCCGTCGCATTAATTAAAGGAAATCTATTCCTTGTTTTAAACCGAGCGACTTATTTAGGACGATTCGAATCCGAAGAATGTCGGGAGAGGGCAGACGGGAATGCGTGCGTAAGGAGAATGACGGCCCCATTTAATCTTTAGGATTAATGGGAGGGAGGGTTTGGGGCGTGACTGGTAACGCCTTTGTTTTACATTGTGCCAATTTGATTATCCTGAGCAACGGATTAACATTGGTCCGTTTTGGGCCTCACTCGATTACAAATCGTACTCCGGAAAACCACGCTCACCTTTGCCAGAAAATGCCTTTGACATGGCACACGGAGGCAGAGTGAGGCATGGCTTACTTAGAAACAGGCAATCTTATCTCTCTATCTCTTCACTAGGGCGTATTAGACATTTTAAAATGTTTGAAATCACTGAAATAACAAATCCTAATTCCATTTTAACTTAATTTTCCCAAAGTAGGTAATTTATTATTATTTCTACAATGTTGTCATCAGAAACATGAATTTAAAAAAGCCTCGAGATCAGTTTAATGGGCAAATCTCACAACGCGCTAAACGGTGTCATGTGACATTCCCCTGTAAACATTCCGTTCCGCGCGTCGTGATTTGGCGTCGTCACATCGCCAGGGCGACGGACGGACACTCTCATCTTCGCCACCGCTAGACGTGTGCTCGTCTGAATCGACGCACTTCCTGGAAAACTTGAGAAACATTCTCGTTAGAATTCCACCCCCTATAAGAGTTGTCGATTGAGTTCTGCTCCGTACCGACGTTCAGCCGGAACGCTTCGACTGATTGATCAATCTTCTCGTAGCGAGATGCTCTCCATGGTAAATCAAAAGAAACTGCGTGAGATGCCGTGACAGTAACTTTAACCGGAGTCGTCCGCTAAATGTGCATTACAATGCAAGAATTTCTCCATGATAAATCCTTTTACTCGCTTAATGTTCCAAGCGAACATTAAAGGAGTGAAACCATTAAAGGAATTAAACGATCGGAAGAACAATCCTAGTTTTTCCATTTGGGATTAAATCCATGACGATCGAACACAATGTTTTCCACTGAGCAAAAACTGTGCAATCTCTTTGTTGGGCTCATAGAAATAATCCAATGTTTAGCCCATCTATAACAAACTGCGAAAACAAACTACATTTCCGACCATCAATTAAATCCGATTGATTTCTCCGAGACCTCCCATACCGCCACGATGGCTTCAGATCCCTGACCTCGCGAATCAAACAGAATAGATGGCGGCGACTATTCCGTTTGAATTGCGTTTGTATTTCGTTGATTTTCGCGGTTCATAGCGAAAGTGTATAAATAAATTCTATTGTTTCAGGCTTCACTTCGTGGAAGTAATTGATATCCATTATTGAAATAGAAAGAAAGACTCGTACTTTTCCACAGATTTTATTATACGGTACAAATACCGTATAATAAATCTGTGCATATAATATGTGTAATAGTACCGTATAATAAAATCTGTGGAAAAGTACGAGTCTTTCTTTCTATTTCAATAATGTATAAATAAATACTAACATGGTGTGTCAGGACTATTTTCTTTGAAATTTTGACACCTTGAATAGTAATAGTTCTCTATCCTCATCTTGAAAAGCAATTGGTATGTGGCCATAGGATTAGATTAATGCTTCTTTCACTCGACGACCGATCTCGGAAGCATCGTCACATGCTATCGCCGTGTGTTTTACTTCTACGAGAGTCGTCTATTTTTAAATGGTTGAAGAGGGAGAGAGTGAGAGAGAGAGAGAGCAGGAGTGTCGTTGGCGTTCCAAGTTGAGTTAGTTCACCACAAACAGTTCCCCTTCCCCTAAAAGGGGGGGCAGAGGAGGAGGAGGGGGGGGGGAGCTAGAAGGGAATGCTGGCGTCCCGAGGTTGATTTCGCGCGGTTGGGAAAACGGGAATGAAGTACGAACTGCTTCAATGATTATTATGCTTTGAATTATCCTCGAATAAAGTTGATATGCATAACATATAGCGTCTAAACTACGAATGTTTTGTGCTGCGTGAAGTGAAAAGACAAGCCAACTCATTATTCCAGCTGGCAGCTTTCAGCCGTGTCGTCCGCCCAATGACGGGCGAATCCCACCGAACTACTTTCACGGCACCTCGGGATTGCCGTCGAAGGCCCGAGCGCGGCATGGAGGGCCCCCAGAGGACAATGACAATGAAGCACTTCAGTCGAATGATAACGTGCCATTCCGGGCGTAGTCATCCTTTGGAGAAACCCGGTCAGCACTTTGACGGAGGCTAAAGCATGTGTGTCTCCGGGCATCCTTCCCCGGAGGACATCCTCTCCGGGGCACATTCACTTTACGACCGTAATGACACCTCGCCCTATATAATCCAGATAAATCATTCGCGCAGGATAACTACAAATAATGGCGTCAGGATTCACTCTCCGCGTAAATCTTTAAGGTTATTGATGACGGCATCTTACGTTCACAGAAAAAGAATAGCCGTGTTATTCCAAGAGAATATACTTTTTGAACGGTCCGAAACATTTTACCATTTCTCGCCATCATCGAATAAACATACAATGTGAAAATTATGAAGGCGAGGAGAAAATTCAAAAGTTTACACACAATTTTTCAAGGCACATCGACTTATCACACAATACGGAAAACTGCGTGCGATTCTATGTATATCATTTGAATCAATGGCAAAATGTTTCAGAGAGCGTATAAGTCGAGACCGATAGACCTTCAACTGGGAAAGGTCTAATTAGTGGTGGTCGTGGGTGGGGGGGGGGTGGTTAAAAGTCGGGCGAGGAGGAGGAAGAGGGGTAGATGGGAGTAGGGGAGGGGAGGGTGGAGCGAGCCCTTCCCCCACCGCCCCCGACACCCATCCACCCAAGAATATGCGCGCACCCCGCTCAATCACTCGCTCATTACCCCGACGACCCGCCCTAACCACCGCCTCACTCGCAAACAATGGACGCGGCAAGTAAGTGCGGGGTTTATTTCATCGCCGGGGCGTGAATCGGGAAGGGGACGCATTCATAGAATATCCAAGTACAAAATGGCAACCCCGCAGTCAAAAACATTACATTCGTCACTCTGAGGGATCCTAGGCCCAGATCCTCCGTGCTTCGCATTTGTAAGAATTATTCGTGCAGGCATTCCCTTCTCTGCAGCAGCTGAGGGACTTGGTTGGAACAGATCAAAGTGGTCACAATTCTACAATTACGTAGTGCCCTGCAATCCACCACTAGGGTGTGTGGTAGGGGTGACTACAGACCAGATGATCACTGTCCCAAAATACCTCTCCCTCCTAGCTCCCTCGGACAGCGTAATTCTGATCCCTTACCGTTTTTGGAAAAATAGACATCTTAAATCTATCTGATCTACACTTGATCTCTCTAAATTTAGTAATATGGTCCCTCCTACCGCAGTACGATGGGGTTAATGATACATTTTCAACATCACTGGTAAAGAGACGTCCTTCCAAGTTATGTGAGAAGAGATTTAATCTGTAGTAATTTAACCTTCGCTCCATTAAGTGATTCCCAACCTAGCTGCTCTAATATTTTGGATACGTTACTCAGTTTATCACAACAACGTTTTACAATTCTAGCTATTCTACGCCGCACGCGATGCAATTCGGTAAACAATTCAACTTCGTGAGGATCCCACCATATACAGGGTAAGGTAACACACCTTCCTTTTTCAAATAAGCAAGCATTTCTAAAAGGACATTACCTTGCCGAGCCACGTACAGGCAGAATATTCTAAATGGTCCCAAACTAGGGAAAGATAATATTTCTTTTTGACATTTTAATCACAACCAAGTATTCTTCTAATAAATTCTAATTTTTTATTAGCTTGTCCGCATATTTTCTGTATATGTGTCGCCCAGGAGAGATGGCGAGTGAGGGTAACGCCTAGGTATTTAATCTAGTCTACACGTTCCATTTCGGTGTTCCCGATGCAGTAGGCGTTCGGGAGGGAATTGCTCTTTACAAAAAATCCATATCTTCCAATTCCATTCCTTCCCCCTCCTCCCATTTCATTCCATTCCAACAATGCATTACTACGCACTTTAATTTATTTATTTAATTTACACACGCAAGTTTAATTCTAATCGTTAAGTGTCGCACCAGCGTTTTATATCTTTCAGGTCATCTGATAAAGTTGCCGAGCTCTCAGAATTGCGGAAATCTCTGTAAACCACTGCATCTTTGGCATTGAAACGTATCTTACTAGTGACTACGGAGTCAATGTAGTATCTTAAAGTAGGAATAAGAGATGCCCGATGTCACATCCCTGGGCAACACCCGAAGTGACCTATACTGCATTAGAGAGAACACCATCTGTGACTAGTCTTTGTACCCGACCAATGAGAATATTTTTCATCCAGCCCAAGATATTTTTATCTATGCCAGATATGCCTCTAGCTTTGTGAGTAATAGACTATAAGGAACTTTGTCGAAGGCTTTTTTAAAATCTAGTAAAATCGCGTCCACTGGAACATTGCTCTCTTCCGAAATAATAATAACCTCATGAACGAAAAGCGCAAATTGTGTCTCGCAGGATTTGCCTTTTCGGAAAGAGTGCAGATATTGCATCCATAACTCTTTACTTTCGAGTATGTCACGATCGAACTAGCAAATATATGTTCCATGACCTTGCATGATATGGACCTGAGGGATATAGGGCTGTAATTGCTTGGTCCTCCTTTGTCTCCTCCGTCTTCATGTATTGTTATTACATTAGCCGTTTTCCAATTACTGGGAACCTTGAGACATACTAGCGACTTCTTAAATATGATTTCTAGATACGGTGCAATTTCTGGCGCTAGGTCCATAAATATACGAGCTGGTATTTCATCGGGCCCGTCGAATTTTTGGGCTTATTTAGTTGTTATCAAGTTGTTATGAAATGTAGCGTCCGTATCAAAAAGATAAGGCAGGGACGGCGGGTTACGAAATGGAATGTAGAAGCATCAAATGAATAGACAAGGAAGGAGTAACAGCAGGCTGTAGTGAAGACCATGGAGGCCGGAAAAGAGCTTAGTACTATCGAAGAACAATGGGAATGTATAAAGAAAGGGTTGTCTAATGCCGCGAAAGACACTATTGGAACCGTAAGCGGAAAAAGGAGGGGGAAACTGTGGATCACGGATGAGATGATTACAAAGATGGATGAGCGGAGAAAATGAAAGAATGTAAATACAGAGTTAGGCAAAATGAAGTACAAAGAATTAAACAATAAATTGAGATGGGTATCAAATAAAGCAAAGGAAGCATGGTGGAAGACGCAGTGCGAGGATATGGAAAGTCCGCAGAGGAAGGGTGAAATCGGTGCGCTGTACAGCAAAGTTGAATCTTTATCGCCAAGTAAGAAAGGAAGATGCTAACAGTTAGAGATAAGGCGGGTAAGATAATAGTTCACACAGAAAATATCCAGGAGAGATGGAAGGAATATATAGAAGAACTGTATAGTAAAGAACTTAGACCAACAAAGTTAGACATAGAAAAGGAACATGACGTAGAGGAATACAGGTTAGGTCCAGGCATACTAGACGATGAGATAGAAAGGGCATTAAGGGAGATGAAACTAAATAAGGCCGTGGGGGTGGATAACATTCCCGCGGAACTATTGAAATGTTTAGGAAAATGTGGGAGGAAGAGGCTTTATACGCTGATTCGTAGTATCTATGAGGAAGGAATCTGGCCGGAAGACTTTGTGAGATCAGTTTTATTTCCTATTCCAAAAAAGGTAAAGACAACATCATGTGAGGACTACAGGACGATAAGTTTGGTATCCCACGCAGCTAAAGTTATTCTCAGGATCATAAACAAAAGGATAGAGGGTAGGGCAAATGATTACTTAGGGGATGATCAGTTTGGGTTTAGGAAGGGGAGAGGTACGCGTGATGCCATTGTAGTTATGACATTATTAATTTCAATTGGGAACAATGCCTTTCAGACCACCTCCCCTCCTTGGGTAAGTTTCCGCTTTTTTTCTTTGGCCAAAAAAAATATATATATAGCATAATAATCAATTTTTCCAAAAAATTACTGAGCAATACAAGGGTAGTCCCAGAGGTACCCGGCCCAACAAAGAAAACACTAAAATTTTGAAAAATAAAATGTATTTATTTTCAAAATAATCTCCTTTCAGCTTTATACTCTTTTCCCAGCGATTCAATAAATTCGATACCCTTTTTATAATAAGAACTGTCTTGCTACTCAAAATAGCCATGAACTGCCGACATCACTTCTTCACGGTTGGAAAATCTTTGACCACCAAGCCATTTTTTCAAGTTTGCGAACAGAAAATAATGGGAGGGGGCTAAATTTGGCGAATAGGGTGCATGAGGTAAAATTCAAACTTTAATTCATGAATTTGGGCCATTGCAATGACGTATTTGTGAGCTGGTGCATTGTCTTGATGAAACGACACTTTCTTCTTAGCCAAATTCGGCCGCTTTTGCTTGATTTCTTCACTCAAACATTGCAATAAGTTTGCATAATATTCGCCGTTGATAGTTTACCCTTTTCAATATAGTCAATGAAAAGAATCGCACGTGCATCCCAAAAAACCGACGCCATGACCTTGTTTGCAAATGAAACGGCCTTCGCCTTCTTTGGAGCCGGTTCTCCCTTTTGAATCCATTGTTTTGAGTGTTCTTTTGTCTCGGGTGTGAAGTAATGGACCCATGTTTCATCCATGGTTATGAAATATCTCAAAAATTCTTCTTTGTTGCTGTGAAACTTTGCTGTTGTGAACACTTAATGAAACATCTCCACGACACTGGTTTTGCTCGAGTGTGAGCAAACGTGGCACCCATCTTGCACACAGCTTTCTCGTATCGCAATTTTCAGTTCATATGCAATGAAATGCACTTTTTGAAATGCCTACTATGTCTGCTAGCTCACGCACTTTCAGTTGACGATCGTCCAGTGTCACTTTGTGGAATTTCTTCACCGTTTCTGGAGTTGTCACCTCATTTGGTCGACCGATGCGATGCTCGTCTTGAGAACTCGCACGGCCTTGTTTAAACTCAGCTACACAATATTTATATGTTTATTTATTTTGAAATATTATTCACATACAGTAGCAGCGTCAATTTACAGCGAAAAATATGACAAACACGAAAGAGGACAAAATGCAATTACGGCATAACAATAAACAACGAGCACCGAACATGGACAGGGGAAAGATTTAATTTGTTGAGAGGTGTGATAAAGCTTGGGTGTTGAAATTGTTGCATGATAATTTAAAGGGGTCAACAGTGTGAGGGAGTGAATTTAGAAGGGAGGAGAGGCAAAATAGCAAAGGTGAGCGCTTGGCGAGAGATATCCCAGGAATAGTAGGCAGAGATGGAGCAGGGAGTGGGTGCGGGTGGATCGAGTTGGTATCCTGAAGTTGAAGAAAGATAGCAGCACAGGGCAGTCAATAGTAGAGTTTAGAGTGTTGTGGAGGAGTATTTTTTAGCGTTAAGTCTGCGGTTTTGGTGACTAGAAATCGATAAAGACAGAACAGCATTTGAGGACATTTTGCGGAAATGTGGAACTCGGTGTTTGACTATTTTGGCAAAGAAGTGAGAGATGCAATCAAGGGATTTAAGAGTAGTTGGGGATGAGGTGGACCAAATTGGGGAGCGATATGATACGATGGGAAGGACAATTGGTGAGAAGTACGAATGGAGTGTTATTGGATCTTTAATTTCTGCGAAGCGGTAAAGAAGACGTCCTAATAGGGACATTGCTTTATTTTTACAGTCTGTATGTGGTCGGAGTAGTTTAGTTTATGGTCAGTTCAAACGCCAAGGTCTTTCGTGGTTGTTACTCTATTTACGGGAGTTGAGTTAATTGAGTAGTTGAACATCAGGGTTTTTTTCGGAACAAGAGTAATGATGTTGCATTTTCCAGGGTTTGAGTTAAGCCTCCAGGTATCACACCATAGGGGCATTTTATGTAAGGCAAATTAAAGGTGAATACAGTCAGAAATGTTATTAATTTGCTTGTAGATCTTGCAATCATCAGCGTAGAGAAGTGTATGGACCTGGGAGGAAAGGAGTCGGGAAGGAAGATCATTTACGAATAAATTGAAAAGACATGGCCCAAGGACACTGCCCTGGGGAACCCCAGACGTGACAGGAGACCAGGAGGAAGAAGCATCCGAGAGTATCACACGCTGGGGTCTGTGGGTGAGAAAGGTAGAGAGGAGGCTAAGGAACATGCCATGTTAGCCGAACTGTTGGCTGAGTTTATGAAGGAGTTGATGATGCAGGGCGTCGAAAGCCTTGGAGAAGTCAACGTAGATGGCATCAACTTGACTTGATTTGTCTATTGCCATGACGGCGTGGTGCTGAAAGACAGTGAGATTTGTCAGGCATGATCTGCCTGGGAGGAAACCATGCTGCTGAGGAGATAAAAAGGGAGAGGTGAAATAATAAATCCTGTTGAGAATAATGCGTTCACAAACGGAAGACAGGATTGGAAGCAATGAGATAGGGCGATAGTTTGAAACATCATTCTTGGGACCTGTTTTATGTATCGGAATGAATATTTCACTGTTGCAAACGGAGCAGACTCACCCAGAGTGGAACCAAGCTCAGCTTTTCTATAATGCTGGGATGAGTCCTTTCAAATAAAAGTATTGTATCACATAACGATGACCACTTTTCTCCATTTTCACAATTTCTCTGAAAACGTTCACTGTTGATGGCTACCAAACAAATACTAAACAACGAGGCATCTTCTAACTTGAAACATATGCTTTATAAATTGCGAACTAGAATACAGTGATATTTTTGAACAATTCCCGCCATCCCTAGGTCAGGCTGGGTACTTATGGGGCCACCCTAGTAGAAAGGACCCCGGCCATGTATTTCATGTAGACACCCTCGCACATGACGGCGAGCGCTACTAACTCCTTTCCCGGAAGCCGCCGTCTGGATTTCGATAAAACTTACGTTATTCGCCACAAAATTCAACAAACATTTTAAGCTATCTTTCCTGTAGGGTTGCGTTCCATGACAAGCCCTTTGAATACAGCGCCCTCTCAATACTCAATGAAATGCTATGTGTCAAAATCTATCGCCGCCCAATTCCCTACACGCTAATTGAATTTTGATTCGGCGTTGGAAAAAGGCCTCCGACTGAAAGTCGGTTGAACCTCTGGGACAGAGTGGATTCTGCGAGGCTGCCCACGCATTGCGAAGGACTGTTGGAAATCTACCCCCCCCCAGAGGGGCGTAGGGGTCTCCATCACGCATCACGTAGGGGTCGCCACGAGGTCTCTCTCATCTTCTTGGAAAAGCGGCCCCCTCATATGGAAGACGTGCCGCCATTAAAATGGACCAGCATTAATTACGGAAATTGCTCGTTTAATTCAATCTCGCTCGTCTGGAAGATGTCCATCGTAGGAGGAGGAGGTCCCCCCCTCCCCCTTAGCATCCTCAAGGATACATTTCATTTGTTTATGTTTCTTCGAGCGCGGATGGGCGCTTAAAAAGAAAAACTCCAGGCTGCGCTATGGTTTCCTCCGACTGGATCTCCTTCTCCTCCAACAAAGGGGAAAAAAGGTAAACGGAACAGGAACATGTTTCGAGTTCCCTTAAGAGAGATAACAGTTTTCTTTTTTTCTATTCCTCCCGCTTTATAATGCTCCCGTTGATTTACAGCCTTGAGGGAACGGAGAAGGCGAAACGGAGGACGAAAGATCTCCGCGCCGCGAGAAAGGCATGACGTAAGCCACGGGCCGCTTACCGGCGAGACTTCGTCCGTCGGCAGTTGAAGGGGCTCTTAAACCCCCCTCCCCCTTCCCGCTCCACCAATCCCAACCTCACGCCTCCCAACGCGACGGCAAGCCACGAAACCGGACCGTGCTTCGGGAGTCGGAATTCCGCAGGACAAGCCGACGAGAACACTAATTAAATGAAATAGGTCCTCCACACTCACCATTGCATCCGAGTGATTTGCTTCAATCAGATGGGTTATGTCATTTAATCTTCGCGGTTGCAGTCGCCGCTCCAAACCAAGGCCCCTCCAATTATCATTGGACCATTTCCGTCCGCTCAGAACGACTCCTCTCTGCTCCGACTATTCTTAATTACGAAATCAATATTTCTGCCCAAAGTTTAACAAGCAAGGCAAAATTTTAAAACCTCTCAAGAGTTCTATGCCAGGTGCGAACGGTGGCATAGAATGAAGACTAGTCCCGCCAAGTTATTCAAGTTTTTCGCTTCTGTTTTGCGCCATCTTACCCAATTATTTCATCCATTCTCCGGCGTCACACTGGTTTAGACTCCTGGTAAAAGATTTCCTTGCGTCACTTCGAAATAACACTAAAATTGTTTTTATTTTCGAATGGCCAAATATATTCGAAATTCCTGTTCTGCTCCAACATGACCCTCGAGAATGAGTAGACCCGAGCTCCCCAAAAGATGATTCCAATGAAGGAATGACAACTAAGGATATCGAATCATAATTGCTCTTTTAATTTATAACTAAAAGACACATTACTGCTTGGCAGCAGTAGACTTAAAGTGAGAGATTGTACTCGTTTTCATATCCTTCCTCTCCAATAAAAATACGCAAGGCTAGATACCAATCTGAATGCACATATCGTTTCCCTCAGGAGCCTTCTTGGTTTAAGAATAAATTAAAAGTAAATTAATCTGATCCAAGCTAAAAACTATTGTCGTATACACAAATCGTAATAGACAGATGATTATAAAGTAATGGTTTCCTAAAATAATAAGCATTTTCTACACAAAAAATAGGCGAAGTATTTTTTATAAATGCCATATATTTGATATTGCGGTATAGTTTACAAGTATTATTCATCTTCGATAAAAGGGGAATTATTTTCCGAGGCATAATTTCATTTCTTTTTTCAAATGAAATCAATTTCCTCGTATAGCATTTGGAATAAAATATTTAATTTACTTGCAATGTGTTAAATTTACAAGCAACAAAAAGCGAGGTAGGCTACCGTTTAGTTGACGCTGGAAAGGCAACATGGACAACTAAATTGGAACCATGACAACCAAGAATTAAATTATTTTCGGCCATCCATATCAGACCGACAGACCGAGCAGACAGACTGATCAGTTGGAAAAAGGTTGTTGTCTACAGAGCGGTAACATAACAACCGTAGTGACTGGATTCGCACCCGTTTAGACATTTTGCAGACACGACACGTGCCCTCTTCTCCGCTCCACTCGCCTCCTCCTCCACTCTCACCTCCTGTCCGACACAAGTTTGCGTACTGAAGAAAAACTGGAGCGTAAATTAAAATAGAACTGTAGGAAAATCAGTCGTAATTCCTAATTCTTGCCGAATTGTAAGTATTCGGCAGTGCCCATGAACGAGCAGCGTCGAGTTACGTCCAAGGTGTTCCTCAATACTAAGAAGACGTAATCGGAAAAGGTTTTTTCGGTTCGGATAAGTAGGCAATCTGTTTCCGCCCCAAGTGAGACTTGACGGCACTTTCTATCAGGTCTCACTTGATAGGACGACACATTGGAGATGAGGAAGGGTTTGGAAAGGAAAATTGACGTGGGACGGAGAGGTCTCTGGTTAATGGTACCCATGTACTCAGCTCTAGGCGCAATTAGAGGTTTCTGGTTCAGTCCTAAGGTTGGCATTTTGACCCGATGCGGCTGTTGACATTCACTTTCAGGGTATGGTAATGTTAACGAGTGATCACATTGGAGATTGAGTATGGAAGCAGTGAAACGCCATGAAAATTAATAATGAAGATATGCCCAAATAGGTTTAACCTCAAATGAAAGGCATTCGCAAGTGCCGAGGGTCTTGAGGATTTGAAAATGACAGAGTAAATGCTGCGCCATCGGGTGGACGGAAACGGACTCTTTACGGCGGGCCTTTGGATGTACTCCAACACCGAAGGTCGAAGGCAGTGTGTCCGGAGTGGAATTGTTAAGACTGGAATGCGAAATTTGTGGATAAAAACATTCTCAGAGCCAATATGGTAAAAACCAAGACTAAAAGAATGCCGCAGAACAAGAGAAAAGAAAGAAAACGGAAGTAGATGAAGAAAAGATATTTTAAGATTCCCAAAGCATATGAATTGGCAGTTGCGTATAGTATAAAGTTAATACCTATCTTTTAAGATCACTGGTGGAGAAAGCCAAGACGAGACCAACACTTAGACATGAAAACCCACCAGATGGCGAATACAATCACTCACATGGATCTAGATATAAGGCAAAGGAATAGGAGCACATATAAAGGACGAATATATGTTGGGGAAGGTGGAATCGCGCAGATGACCACCGTAAAAACGTGTCCTTGACCGGAAAACTTTTTCACGCTGGATCTCTACTCGATTCCGCCTACCCCACCATTTCCGTGTCCTTCCTTCGTGTGTGTTCCTTTCTTTTCCCATATCATATCCATGTGAATGAATAAATAAATGTGTGTAATGCCAATGGAGAAGCAAATTAGCGCTAGCGAGTAAAAAACACAAAGAAACACATCCAAATGACACTCACACGTATTTTGGATTTTCGGTGGCCGAACCACATTCCTCTGCGGAAATAATGCACTTTTCCCCAGAGTAATGTTGTTTGCCTACCGAAAATTCGGAATACGTGCGTTTTATTTCATTTGCATGTGTTTCTCTGTGGTTTTTAATCGCTAGCACTTTCTCGAACCTCCATTTAAATTATTATCATCATTCGTGAGACTTTCCTTCGATGCATATATATATATATATATATATATATATATATAACCATAAACACAGTAATCAACCCGAAGGTCGGTTTGGTAGGCGATGGTAGAGTTCACCCAGTACTAAGCCCTATACGGGGAGGGCAATTCACACATAAGAAGGATAAGGGGGCCAATTCCTTTCCCAGGAAGATCTGGTACACGAAAAATAGCTTGGGTAGAGCTGCAGGTGCCCAGAGAGGTCAGTAGTCTAACGCTAAACCCCTAGACTACCGCGACCAACGACATACGTATGTATACTATATATACATACACACACACATATACACACACATATATATATATATATATATATATATATATATATATATATGTTTATATATATAATATATATATATAATATATATATATATATGGTTATATATATAATATATATATATATATATATATATATATATATATATATATATATATATATATATATATATAACATATTCATACATACATATACATAAATATGCACATGTATAGATATAAATATATATATATATATAATATTCATATATATACATAAATATGCACATGTATATATATATATATATATATATATATATATATATATATATATACTTATATATACATATATATATGTGTAATCATATGCATATGTGTGCAATTACATCGTCGTTAAAGTCTAACAAGAATTTCCGCCGGCGGTTGAGGGACAAATACACGCGCGGGCGGCATCCAATGACTGCGGAGGGAGGAGAGGGTGTGGGGGAGGGTGCGAGTCGTACCGAGGGGAAATAAATGCTCCCCTCTCCATATTGAAAGCCTTGTCAAAGGGGGAGGAGGTACAATGAGACGGGAGAGCATGAAAGGTGCTGGGGCGATGGGGGGGAAAGGCGGAACCTGGAGGCTCCTCAGATTAACGATGCGCCGAGTAATATCTGCCGCACGCACTGACGAGGATGGACCAGGGGGGGGGGAAAGGGGGTTTGAAATGGGGGGGTAGGAGGACGACGAGCGCACGTGTCTCTCACAACAGTGGGCCGCCGAGGGCGGGTCGCATCTCACAAACACATATTTGACGCGCCCCACTCCACGGGCGACCGCTTGCGCTAGGTGCTCATGGGGCAGTGGTGCGAGAGGATAGGGGGGCCACGGAAGGGGCCCGAGTCGAATGGGTGTAATGAAAAAGGTCAATATGAGAGATTGAAGGGTGAGAGAGCCCCCCCCCCTTGACGGAGCGGGTAAGAATGACGTGGAAACAGCGCCATGGTTTCCTCTCCTCTCGGAGCAGTGGCGGCCGTATTATTCATTTAACGTCGAATGTAATCCCGTATATTAAGGCCAGATGATTTCTCCTCATCAATTCTCAGGAAGCTAAGCTTGCTCGAAGGCCACATGATTTTCACAAATAAACTTCCTGAAAGCCAGAGACTTCCTAAATAGAGGCACAGTCGTGACGGGACTAATTTTTAAGGTTTATTCAAAATTTATTATTGACATTGATATTTATACGCTGATAATAAAATATTTCGCGCAAAATTGTTTTGAAATACGCGAGGGCACAGTGATAAATTGCACATATTGTCATTGCCACCCCTCGATGCCCGTTAATCTTCCGAATGCAGCTTTTTTGGTGGAAGACCCGTACATATACAGCCTGTATATTCTCAAGTGTATACCTTTCGCGCAACGGCCCCTTTCGGAATAATAGTTTAAAAAGGTTCTTATTATCTTGCACTATCTACTTCCGTGTTTACGTCTAAGGGATATTATTCATGTTATATTTTTCTGCACACAGATCTGAATTTCCCCGAGAGACTGAAGATTTTTTTAGTTGATAATCATACATGAAACAGCAAGAGGATTCGTCGAAGTTCAGTAAAGTACGAAATTAATAAAAGTACATGGCACAATCTACCGATCCAGCATTAAGATAATTGTAGTGCATGTTGGTTACGATTCCAGTTAATAATTATACAATGACAGTAGAATAAATGAATGAAATACCTGGAAATCTGAAGACGGGACTTATCGGTCAGGCACGGGCCTTCGATGCCTCCGAACCGAAATTAAATATTTTACACAAGAATGTGCGTCACATTTACTCTCGAACCGCAATTGGGCATCATTGCATTCCAATTATAATGCTCTGATAATTATTCTCTACTCCTAATTTTGGTTATTTGAAAATATATATATATATATATATATATATATATATATATATATATATATATATATATATATATATATATATATATATATATATATATATATGGGCACCTGCTGATGAGGAAGCACCGCAACCAAGCGCAATCATCACAGCGGAACTCTTTACTCCCAGAAGACATTTCTACTTCCCAGTCAATTACTTCACTGAAACTTATGTTACTTATGTTAGCCACTTAGTGGTGATTAATATTGCATTTTATGCTTCATTATTTTGGGTTATAATATGAGAGCACGTCCATTCATTTCAGCGAATTACATTAATTGTATAAAACCACCTGAGACCATTTACAACATAAAATGAATCGCCATTATATTTAGGAAATGCGAGTCATGCGCCCGTCGTACATCGTCATTAATTCCATGTCGATAACTTTTATTCGAGAGTCAGTTGGGTAATTATCGCAGCGAGAATTCCGATCGCATATCTTGTCATACATGCAAAGACTATCATTGGTTTGGAATGCAGTTGAAATATGTGTAATGGCTAAAATTGCAGAGAAAAAATACTAGCTTGGGAAGACAAAGGCTTAAGAAGATGTTTGTGCCAACAAAGTAGGGCCATGAAATGACAGATGAAATACCACCGAAGATTAGAGACCCCAGTGGAGAAGGTTGGGAGGTGGGCGGATCGCGTGGTGAGCAGCGAGGACAAGAGCGGGTCTGTAAAGGAAACCCGGTGAGGAGAGAAGAAGCCATGGGGGAAGAGGGCCTGAGGCTGGAAAGGCCCATTAATCATAGACGGAGACAGCGAGGCACGATCTCCCAAGGAAAAGGCGGAAATGCTCGCTGACTACCTAGCCAGCAGCTTTTCACCCAATCCTGGGAACTCCTCCTCTGCCGAAATAGAGAAGGAAATAGAGGCGTCAGAGAGAGCTGAAGACGCCGATCGAGAAGACGCCTCGGAAATTCCTAGATTCGACGAGAAGGACGTAATAGGGGCAATACGTCGCCTCCGCGTGAGGAAGGCCCCTGGAAGTGACAACATTCCAAATGTTGTCATCCGGGAACTTCCGAAGGCGGCGGTGAGGTACCTGACAGCGATCTTCAATGGCTGTGTCAGGATTTCCTACTTTCCGACCATTTGGAGAAGAGCGAAAATCGTCTTTCTGCCGAAGTCACAAAAATTGGAGGTGGATCCCGGAGAATCCCGGCCTATCTCCTCACTCGACGGCTTCGGCAAGATATTCTTCAGCAAGGACTGCTGCAAAGGCCGCTGACTGACTTCGTCCGGGAGAATGATATCCTTCCGGAGGAACAGTTTGGCTTCCGTGCGCAGCATTCCACAGTCCATCAGCTGGTGAGAACGACAGATTTCATCACCGACATCTTCAACAGGAATATGGTGGTTGCCGGAGCTTTTTTCGCGAACGAGTCTCGCTCAGGAGTGTCGCGAACGAGTCTCGCTCAAATCCAAGTGGTGCAGAACTCTGCTCTTCGAGAAATATTGGGACGTGGTCGTTACGCCCGCGTCTCCGAAATGCACGAGGACGGAAAGCTGGAACCCCTAGACGTCCTTCTGCCTAGAATCTCGGGAAAATTCTTTGAGAAAGCGGCAAAAGCAGAGGCAAACCTAATCCGTAGGGTCGCCGGCATTAAGGTCAGGCCATGGGACCGCTTTAAGCGGCCCATAGCCTCCCTAAATACGGTGGACAGCCTTCCTGTGAAGAAGAAGCCAAGGTTGCTTTAAATGGGAGGGAAAACAAACGCCTGACGACGCAGATGAATTCCCCTCGCCTTAGTAGCCTTAAACAGCTGGAAAGGCGCAGAGCAGGGACTACACAAAAGAGCCTTGCAGTCAAGTATGCTGGTTCGAAGAGATGTGTTCCCCTTCAACGCCTTCCCGCCTCGTCCCAACGCGACGATTACACCCTTGCGGCGTGTTTGTGTGGAAATAACCGAACCTGGAGTCATCCACACGTGGAGTCTGGTCCGTTTGGGGTTGCGAGGGATTTGAGGGAAATGGCGGAAGCCGCCCCTGGAGAATGAAACACCCTTCGGCCCCTTGGTCAATGGTGCCGATGCCGCAGCGGCATCGGGTGCTTACATATTACGATGGACTGAAACAAACCAACCAACGCGACCAGTAAAATCTAGAATGGCAGTGACTCCTCTTCAAGAAAAGAAAAGGAAACAATCATATTGGTCAAAAAACGCAGTGACAACAACGCGTCTTTGCCGACGTCCGTCTTGTAATATTCTTAGATTGTCGCTACATATTCACTGGATGCAAACGGCCACGAATCACCATATGCTTTTTTATGCATTCATGTTCCATTAACAATATCGTCATGATTATACGCTTGTAATCGCTTGAATGGCGATGATATCACGTGATAAACTATGCAAGGGAGTGAAGAAATACGTTTTTGCGCGTTTCTGTTGTCTAGGGAGAACTTGAGAACTTCTCGTCCCATTGAGAGCGGGCGTCTTTCATCCCCCTTGCGTGCGGGGTGCGAGGGGAGGGACCGATCATTCCGGGGTGAGTTTCCGCGGGGGGGGGGGGTTAGGAGTGTTCGGGACAAGGATGAACAAGGGGTGAAAGGTTACGCGCATCGGGGAGGGCCCGGGCGGGTGCGAGTGCTTCTGAGGGTCAGAGAGGGGGCGGGTAAGAGGGTGGGAGGGCGCTGGTCCCTGGATGGGCGGGGGAGGCATTGAAGAGCGGAATATTAGCGGGGTTTGGGGGTGTGGAGAGGGAGCCAGGGGGAGGCGGAGGGGATTTGGGGGTCGGGGGGTTTCGCTCAGGGGCGGTGAGGGGCTCGAAAATGATTGCGGATGATCACAAACCCCCGTGCGTCCGCCCACCCCTTGCACGCATCGGGGTGGCCCGCTTGCAGCCACGAGGGGGGATTATCGCCTCGGCGAGCCGAGCGGGTCCGTCCAATATTTCGGCGGCGATATTCAATTCAGCGACCTCGGAAGACGCCATTCGTCATCCCCTCTTTCTCGTAAGAGGAAGATTCTTATCCATTCAAGTTTGAGGAGAAGAATTGCGATAACTTGAAGTGCAAGCGTTTCATTCGTGTCGATTCACCATTGTCACTCTTGGTGGACACTCTCGACGTGGCGATTGTCAGGACGAGTTATTGAGTCTTGCCCTTGATAGAAAAGTAGTGCAGGGATCGCCGAGGAGTGCGATGCTCGGCGTAGTCGTGCCTGCTCTTTGAAATCTTAAAAGTTGTGAATCACACGGCGAAGAACTGGAAGGAAAACCGACCAGACCTATCGGCTACGGCTATCGACCAACGTGTCCACGTGTCGCTCGCTCTTCACATCCGTAAATATACCTCAGCCAATGGTATCCAAATGGTTGAAAATATTTAAAATTTGGTTCATCAAAAGAATAATTTATTCGTTCTCTGCCTTTAAGATTTGATTTTTTCCACCTGGAAACCCAGAGTGATTTTATTTTCTCATTCATTCAATGCCAAACGATTAGCGCTACGATTTTGTGATCGACGAGGATCTAAAATGCTGGGATCGAGACATGAACAGTCCAACAAACATTCACTTCTCGGGGCGATTACTATTATTTTCTCTCGATTTGGACCCCGTTTCCCATTCCTCGATCGGTGATACGTAGAGCTTCACACCCGGGTATTTGATACTACAAATGCAGGCGAACCTACCACGGACTCCATTCCATTTGACACGCAGAAATGAATGTAATATATCTGACGACCGTGAGTGGCGGTGGGAAATGTTTGTCATGGGGTTGGGGCGCCCATCCCCATCGGAAGGGGGCGCAGGGGGGTCCGCGGGAGCCGGTATCGGTTTCCTTGAGGGGAGAGCCGAGGGGGTTGGGTCGAGTGGGGTGCTCTAGTTCCTGCTGAGGGGGCGCGGTGCCACTTCTCGTTCCCCCATTGACGCGGATTAAAGGGATCTACGGGGGCAGCCTTGGGGAGAGGGTGGGATTTTGATTGCGTTCGCGTGTCAGGATGATTTGCCGACCCCTGCCAAAACACACCCCACACCCTTTGCCCGGGGATCCCTGTTGTCCGGAGACCCCCCCGCCCCCTTCCACTCGGGCGAGAGAACACTTTTTAAGAGCGGCTTCCCTCGGGCTCTACGCTTTCGCCGAGACCGGAGTGGGAGACTTGAATATGGCGATGGATAACTATCCCGGCGTTTTCCCTTACGAATTCCCTACTATTTGATATTCATTCACTGCAATTTGTACCATGCGGTTATATTGAGGTTAGCTTTATTTTCATAACCAAGATTAATGGCATTTTCTGACTAATATTCCACCAACTTAGTGCCGCCGATATCTATAATAAAACCGGCTATTTACGCTCTTTTAAATGAAATTTAATTTGAAATACTTTTCTCAATTGATAGTGCTGGTCGTATTCATAGACATCGGGTGACTCGTTTCATATTTTCCCCTCAGAACCTATTTACACTCACATATTGTGGGACTTACAAATGTGAAAATGTAATTCTACTCATACGCATCTGTTTCACCGCAGATTATAGCTCGGACCTTGAACTGAGAATGAAAATGAGTGAGTTGCCTGGCAATTGGCACGTATGCACTCATTAACTATTTATTTTCAGTGATAAAATCTCGTGACAAGAGATCAAGAGCAATCAAGCATTGAAATCGTTCGACCGAAATGCATCTTTTGCGATAGAAATACGGCCGTAAGACAGTCCCGAATTGCACTTGAGCACCTCCACGACTCGCAAAGTGTTGAGACTGAATAGTTGTAAGAGTATGAGTCTCTCTAAAATGTAGGGACAGAATAATGACACGAAATTGTGGCGCGATGTTTTTCTGCACCATTACGGACTCGCAAGCAATCACTTGTGCATTTTGAAATGGCGAATGCCAATTTTCGTCGTTACCAAAGAGGTAAAATAGGAAGTACGTATCATGCTGCGTCGAACATGCGTGGTGGAGGGGTGACACGCCCGCGAAGGAGGAGTGGGGGTGGGGGCGGGAGGGGAGACCGGGAGGAAGGCACGTGTCGAGACGTGGCTGAGGAGGAGCGCGAGTAAGGAGAGTCGATTGTTTGCGTCGGCAAGGCAACCAGTTTCCCGGCGGAGATGGCGTAATGGAGGAGAGGCGGGCGGAGAGCCTCCTCGACATGAGCCCCTCAATTTAATTATCACGCCGTCGTGAGCGGAGTGGACAATGGACGGCGGCGGACGAGAGCGGACGATTGGGGGGTGGGGGGCAGCGGGGGCGGAGACGGCTCGCGGGGCCGGGACCGGAACCGAGGGGCCCAAGAGGGCATACTCGGGGAGTACGGTTTGGAAGTTCATTTCGGGGCGCGCAAGCCTCCGCCGTGTCAGCGGGTCGCGTTCCTTTTCCGCTGGTGTATTTAGTGACGAGTGTCCAAGTGTGTAGAACCACTCTCAAATGTTTGCATCCATGAGAAATTTCCTCTGACAAATTCATACTTATCCTACGAAGCGAGAGAGAAAGGAACGACAGGGTTGAGATATTCTCGCGACACCGAATACAGATAATTGACTTCGCAGATGAAAAACCTAGCGTTCCATAAGTGTGTCGTCTGTGTCAACGAAATTAAAGTTCAGGGCACGTAGGGAAAAGGACGAGAACCAAATCGAATGAAAATGGAGGACAGATATCAATGGGAGCCTTGCACTTCCGACCCTTGCGTTGGAAATTCAACGCGCCTGATAACACATTTAAGTGCCACTTGGAAGGTCTCATCGCCTCCCAAGATATATATATTTTGACTATAAATGTTTAAAGAACTTGCTTGTTTAAGCTACTGGCTGATTGGATGACCAGCCCGCGAGGCTCGGTCGAAGGGCGCAGGCTGTGGGGGCGGAATGGAGACGAGGGCCCGCGCCAGGTGGCGGGGTGAGGAGCGTGCCGGCCGGATACTTGCAGTCGCAGTTGCGGAGGGCCCAAAGACGGAAGGGGGAGGGGCCAAGGATCCAATATATCCAGCCGGGGACGGAGTGGGAGGGGGTGGGAGTGAATGAAAGGGGAGGAAAGCGATTCGTCACGAGGGAGATTATTAATTGAGCGTTTAACGGGGGAGGTACTCGGACGCGGGATATTGCTTTCGGGAGGAATTCACTCTGTGTCGGGGGGGGGGGATTATTACGACCGCAGCCCTGCGACCCCCTACCGGGGCCCACGACCCTCGCGTTGACGAATGGCCCACCCACGTCGGAAGGGGAGAGTCGACTCGTGCAGTCCTGCCCCAACCCCACGCCATTCCCAGGTTGATTTGAAAAGCTTTTGCTCCGGAGGTAAAGCGGCTTTTTCTCGATTCATGCACTAATAAATGTCATTTGCTTGTGGTGGAGAAATGCAATAGAAAAAGCTATGGAATCAATTAGCATTCAGCACATTGGCTTTTTCCAGATTTATCCGCGTTCACTTCTCCTCTGGTCCGAATACTCGTACATTCTCCGTGTTCCTTAAACATTTGGTTGTCTCATCCGTTT
This sequence comes from Hetaerina americana, assembly GCF_022747635.1. Taxonomy (NCBI): domain Eukaryota; kingdom Metazoa; phylum Arthropoda; class Insecta; order Odonata; family Calopterygidae; genus Hetaerina; species Hetaerina americana. Next base: position 6,016,244 of record NW_027286786.1, on the reverse strand, counting down.
GAAATTTGGTATAGCCTTAGAGCCCGATTCAATGCTTGTATATCAAGCGCGTTCATGTACTGCATGAATCGAATACCGGCTGACGACGCAGAAGTGCGTCGCACAGCAATGGATGAGAGGACGCGGAGCGACACCCTCCTTCCTCTATGATTCAATCATTGGAACAGCATTCCCGTGTCATCCTTCGAGATCCCCGCGACTCTCCCTCCGACGGTGGCCGTCCTCTTCACCCGCCTCCTTCACTTGGCCCCCTCTCTCCCCTTGACACCAACGCCATTCATTTGCATTCCATTGAAAAACTACTGGGAGCTCTCTTCATTCGATGGAATGTGTAGTGTTTTTAAAGGAAGGTATGCTTCCAAATACTCCTTTCTGGCTACATTGTTGGCCAATCGGCGGACCCTTAAATCCATACAAATCACTTTTACTCTCTACTGCGTACCGAATCGCGAAAATGAATACCTTTTACGACCGGAGAAGGACTCGTGACCTTAAGGTTATGAGTTGGACGAGTTATGCAACAACTGATCCGAATGGCAAATTATTTCATCATTCCTAATGAAGAAACATTTGCATTAATTCAATGGTTTGAGGCTCTACTATGCTAAATTTCATGATCACCGAATAAGAAAATGTTGTAATTTTCACAAAAATTTCCCTACGCTGCTAACCGGTTTTGATGCATTGGTGGCATCATAGACGATACCCTATCATGTCCGACGCCTATGCGTCGAAACCAGGAGTAGTATAATAATTTTATTTTGTGAAAAAATACCAATTATATTTATTCAGTGATCACCTGCATTCATTCCAATTGTTTTGAATCCATGAGTCTCTTCTCTCGGAAGGGATCGCTATTAATTCACCCGAGTAAATGTACGCGAAGGCATCTTCACTTCCTACTTATATGTAAAGCTATCTGCCCAAACTTTAATATACATTCCGATATTCATTTTATAATGTTTAATTGTGAGAAAACTTACGATTTTTTATTTTAATATATCTCAAATGTAAAATAGTTGAGAAAAAGAAACATCATAGACATGAGAGACATGCTGAAGATAAGGAAGAAAGATAAGAAAGAAGGATAGTTATGAAATATGTTAAGAAAGAAAGATAAGAAAGTATGTTGAAGTCTTATAGCCTGATTTACTGACAGATTTCTATTCATCATCTGGAAGCACTTCTTTCGTGGCCTCCCATCTGATATGTAGAAATTAAGGAGTGATCCAAGAGAATATAAAGCAGGATATAAGAGAGAGCATAAAGGGGAGGAGGCATGGTTCGCACAAAGCAATTTATGAAAAAGGGCCTCGGTAAACATTTGCACGACATGACGGCTCGGAAGGTGACGAGAAAAACAGTGGCAAAGTGAACGCAAACTAAAGCAATACATGGCTTGGGACTTGTAATCACGCCTAACGTGGAGGAGTGAACATAAGTGAATGGGTCGGTTTGACGACACGTGGGTGGGGGAAAACGTAAAAAGTGATTTGGAGTGGGAGGGATAAACGAAGAGACGAGGCCTCTGGAGGAAATGGAAGAGGGCGGGCCGATTAAAGCATCCGACTGGCGAGAGCGGAAGCGCGGTCGAGACACTGTCACGCCGAAAGATTTAATTTAATTTGTTCTTAATCCTCTGCTTCATAGCCATCAATCATGTCCAAACTTAGAAATTCAATAAAGAGGTTAAAGTAATTGAAGATACAGCCTTTGCAAATTCTCATTCCTTATATTGTTGGCGAAATAAATTTATTCAAAAAAGAAGGAAAATCGGGATGAAATATATTTATTCCAAAGAATATACCGAGCGATAAAGAGGCAAACCACTATTCGGAAAGGAAGTCCGTGTGTTCGGAACGCACATCCAAGTGGAAACAATGGCCCACGAGGGCGTGAAGCGGCACTTGTCCGGGCGCCGGCGCCAAGTGCACGATTTCATGGATGCATTAGAATACTATATCTTTTGGCTAAAAGAAGAAACGCGCATGCACCAAGAATAATTCGTAGGTGTGTCCGATTAAATCAATGATTGGAGAATTCGTCAGAAAAGGAGCCGAGTGCTTCGGTTCAATTTTACGTATTATTGTTACGCCTCATTCGATGGAAGAGTGAATACTCGACTCAGCTCAGAGATGGCGCCTAAATCTCTTCTATTTCATCCCTGCGATCCTATCTACCACTATAATTCGGGACCCTAATAATTTCCTCGCTCCCGGAGGAAAATCGGGATGCCTCTCCGAGTGTCTTAGCCGCCTGCTCTGCTCGTGAGGCCTCCTCCTTCTGTATTCAACATCTACAAAAAGCTGCGTAAAAAAACTAAACAAGTCATTAGAAATTCCAAAATCAGATATGCCTTCCAAATATCTAAAGAGCCCCCGTCACATATTTGGAAAAGCTTGAAGTACCTTGGTGTCGGAAAAACTAAAAATCAACACTCCCTACCTGCTGACATTTCTCCAGACGACCTAAACCGTTTATTCACAACCCCACCGACGGATATCGACTTTAATGCAAAAAATGAATACTTATACAGTTTGCAAAATTCTGAACCAACTCCAGTTTCTGCTGGAAGCTCATTCAAAATTTCTCCCGTCACACAAATGGAAGTCCTCCAGGCCCTCAAGTCCTTCTCAGATGGAGCTGACGGAATTTCAGCTATTCTCATACAAAAGTTACTTCCCATTGTGTTTCCTCTTTTAACTCATATCTTTAATTGGTCTATTCTAACTGGAACATATCCCTTACTCTGGAAACGTGCCCTCGTCCGTCCCATCCCCAAAAAATCCACACCCACTAACATTGTTGAATACAGTCCAATTAGCATTTTGCCTCCTCTATCCAAAGCATTCGAGAGACTCATTCACGAACAATTTTCAAAGTTACTCAATGAAAATAACTTACTTGATCCTCTACAATCAGGCTTTCGGTCCTCTCAAAGCACAGCTACCGCTCTCATTAAAATAACAGATGACATCCGACTATCCATGGATCGCAAAGAGGTGACAATAATGACTCTCCTAGACTTTACCAAAGCCTTCGACTCTATTGACAAAGATATTCTCTTAGCAAAACTTCAAAACCTGAATTTTTCTTCCTCGTCTTTACTATGGATTCCCTCATATCTAAGTAACCGATTCCAAAGAGTCATCACACCTAATTCATTCTTTAACTAGCTTCAAATAAACAGGGATGTTCCACAAGGATCCATTCTTGGACCCTTGCTTTTTTCCATGTATATAAACGATATTAGTAAAGGCATTTTAAATTGCAATCATCACCTTTATGATGATGATTTATATATATGTCACCATTCCCGCCTTCAAGACCTACCTACAATTATAAACTACATTAATTCAGATCTAGCTGCTTTGTCACTATGGGGAATAAAAAATTTATTGAAAATAAACCCAATCCAAAGTCAGTCCATTATAATTGGATACCATAAGATACATTCTAAAATAAGTATTTATAAACTACCACCACTAAAATTGCAAGGATCTATCATACCATACCTAAGGACAGTAAATAATTTAGGCTTAACCATAAATGAAACATTATCTTGGACTGATCATGCAATTGCTATCTGCAGAAAAATTAACTCATCCCTGCATTCACTGAAAAGGTTAAAGCACATTGCTCCCCCCTCCTAAAGGATGCTTCTTGTGTCCTCTCTTCTCATACCCCACTTTGATTACTGTGATGTAGTATACCAAGACCTTTCAGGCAAACTGAAAACCAAACTCCAGAGGACCCATTATTCCTGTGTGCGGTTTATATGTGATCTTAGGAAATACGATCATATTTCCGGTCATTTAAAAAAATATCCTGGTTAAAGCTAGAAGGCCACAGGCATTTACATATTCTTTCAGTATTCTACGGAATACTTTCAAACCACACACCTGAATATCTATAAAAAAATGTCCTCTTCATCAGCTCAATCCACAACAGAAATACTAGGAGTAATAATAAACTTCTTGTCCCACACCATCGCACGGAAATCTATCACAAACCCTTTCATGTTACAGCATGCCGTCTGTGGAACTCTCTCCCAGATGACATAAAAAACTCTTCATCAACAACAACATTTAGAAGAGCACTTCACAAGTTCATTTTCCTCAGGTACTTAACTTAACCTGTATACCCTCCCTCATTCCATTCAGCTACTATACAGATCACTGCTTCTACTTTTTTTTCTATTTTTGTTGTTTTTGTCATCTCAAGCAGTAGGAGTTTGCATTATTATTTTTAGTAATATTACGATTCTCATTACTCCGCATGTGTTGTCAATGTATTTAATTTCTCCATTTCAATTTCAGTAACTTAATAATATGTATACTATGTAAAAATGATTCTTACAATGTCATGTATCTTTCCTCTAATTAATATGGTTTTCGCAGGCTTTTCACACCCCCCTTCTCTTCGTGGGTGTTTTTCCTGCGGGGGTTTTTACTAGTTGAGCAATGCCACGCTCTCCCTAGCTTTTCCCACAAACCTCATTCTTTGCTTAGACTTTCCTTATTTTATTCTTCTCTATCTTCACTGTCATTTTGACTATGTGTGTTCTTAATTTATATATGTATATGTATGTATGTATGGGTGTATATGTGCGTAATTATGTATGTATTAATGTATGTGTATGCATGCATGTATGTATGTTTATGTATGTGTGTGTGGATATGTATGTATACGTGTAGGTATGTGTATGCATATATGTATTTATGTGTATGTGTGTGTATGTGTGTGTGTGTATATATATATATACTTTTTTCTTTTCAATTTGCAAATCTTTGTTTAATGAATTTATGTCTGTCTATATGCATTTATATGTACATATGAATGTAACTATAAGTTTAATGCCTAATGTAATATGTATACGACGATGGGTTAGATGGAAGAAGGGACCATTTGGTCTCAATTTCGCCCAAATAAAGACCTCTATCTATCTACACTCCCTCATCCTCCTCCTCTCCCTTCTCCTCTACCTGCTCCTCCCACACTCCCTCTTCCACCTCTCCCTCCACCTCTCCTCTCTCTTCTCGATGCAGATTTTGAAGCAAATCACGAGGGTTTTACCCGATACTTTCCAATCCTTCAATGCTTTCCAATTACTTGCCGCATATTCTACATATAACCTGACTGAAGTGGAGTTAACCCTTGACCACATACTTTCATCTCAATTCGTTGAAACCCTTCTTTTCAACTGATCCGCATCGAATTCTTCTGATGCGTGTACCCCATGAAAGGTTTTGACCTCAGTGGAACACCCAATCATTCCGCTTGTTTTCGGATACTTCATTATCTTATAATTCAAGTCGTGTTTTCTCTTTTCTTTAATTCTAAAACTTCGTCGGTGCAAATTTTTAGGCATTCAATTCCAACCGCCATTCCTTCCACCACTCGGGTAACTGGTGTTGACTTCGGTGCCCATAACATGTCGTGTTATCTCTCTGTAAATCACTGTGCCGTCGGCGAAGAACTCGTTGTTGCTAACGAGGGAGTTTCAGTCGTTACCATGTATCAAGAAATGAAAAGTGCCCCATAACACTCTCCTGCGGCACTCCCGAAGTTACTCCCGCCATTAATTAACTCAATCCGTCTACGAATGTCGTTTATTTACGGGATTCAGAAGTCCCTAATCAAGTCGGATGCTGTTTCGCTAATGCCATCATAATAATGACTTAGTTTTTGAAGAGGGCTTCTTACTTAAATCTAAACATGCAGCATCCACTGGTACATTCCCTTATCCCGATTAAAATCAAAATGCTGTTCATTTGCCAACATACGGATTTTTACTTTGCTTCAAGACTCGTGCTATATTAGAAACAGTTTCAATTTAATTTTAAAGACGGAGCTGCATTAAAGAAGAGAATGGAGTTTCATGTTTAAAATTTAATGATTGAGACGGGGACATTACATGCGGGACAAAAAACCAGAAATTTAAAAATGAGGACACAACAACATTTTATTGCCATTTTAAAGAAAACTGTGCCAAAACTACGATTGATCTCGTAGTTAATTTGCTTAATACTTACGTACAAATCACTCGAAATTTTTACTAGTGATATTTTCGTAATAACCAACGTGAGCTGAACAGTAGGTAATGGATGGATGTTCGGAAGCCTTTGTGACCCTGGTGCGTCTTTAATTGATGAATAATCGTAATCGCATCCAGCCCCCGTGCTTGAAGTACTCGCCTGATATCTTAGGTCCCCCTGTCTCCTTCCCTCAACGCCACCCACCCGTCCCCTCCTCTTTCCCCATTCCGCCATGCCAGGAAGGCTCGCACCACATTCCCTCGGCAATGAATCGTCGACACATACAAGGGGTCATACAAGCGTCACTGCGGCTGGCAAAAGTTGGCACACGAAATTGCTCCATCGTCGAACGCCACCAATTTGACGAAGAGGAAGTATGTATTCGTTGAAACGAGTGCTGCCCCTCCCTCCACTCACATGGGGAGGGGGCGGGGGGGCAAGCGAGAAGACTTGGGGGGGGTTCTCTTGAAGGGGAGAGCGGTCGCCGCGTTGCCGGGGACGGGGGGTGGGAGGCGGTGGTTGAGAGGAGCACCCAGGGCCTCGCGTCTCCAAATTAGGAATCCCGGAGGGTCCCTCCGACCCCTCCATGGCAACGGAGCCTGAGGCATCCGTGGCCGGGGGACGTCGTCATGACGAGGTGTCATGAGGGGGGGAGGGCACGGGGGGGGGATGACGGCGACGACGGGGCACATTCCCTTCGATTCGCCAAAGGCGCCTTTCTTGGCGAATAAAGAAGTTGGCGAGGACGTGCGCGTACACACTCTGTGGTCCCAAATACTTGCGAATAGGCTTCAATTTTGTCTTCCTGTTGAATGCGCTGGAAATGTGCCTGAATGAATTTCATGTGAAACATTTAGGAAATAGGAGGAGCGTTTAATTTCACGTCTCGTGATTCAATCGATTGGACGCATCAGAAACGCAATAGTTAGCTGAAAACTATGATGAAAGAAACCGCAGGACGAAAGAAACAGGAACGCCAAGGAGGTCTGAAGGGACAAGGCGATGAGAGACAGCGAGGAGCCATGAATGAGCGAAAGTGTTGGAAAGGAGGGATTGGATCTTCGCGCGATCCTTTTATTTCTACATCCCATTATATTGCGGGACGTATGTTTGGAGACAGCATAATGGCAGTTGTAAAAGACTACTCAAACTAATGGAGTCGAGATAAATATTTCCCAGAACGGTTTTCAATTGTCTCAGTCGCCTCAAATCGTCCCAATCCCTTAGGTGCATGGTCCATCGGTTGAGATGGAAATGGGAGAGTCGTAGGCGGAGAATAAGTCATCGTAAATGATTCTTTGAACGACAAAATTATCTTTGATAAGGTTAAACATCGTGCCATTTTCAATCACCCAATTAGCACACTCACTCCATTTAGTTTCAGGAATATATGCGCTCCTTTTTGCGATAATCAGAATGAATATTCTAATCCATCTTAAAATTAGCAAAGAAGTTTACAGTTAAATTCACCTCAAAATCAGGACATGAATCTCATTACCAAGACGAACAAAGATACGTTCTCGTATGTCAAGATGAACCCCACGTCATTATTTTCAGTCACAGCAGAATGTTTGGGAGTGTTTTGAAAAAGTAAGGAAACTTAGTGTTTTTCCGTTAACATGAAATATGACGGGTTTTAAATTGCAATCGGCAGGCTAGAAATAATGGACACCTGCCGGTTGAGCCGCGCATGCATCAGTTCGGCAGCGTGCCATGGTGACCTAGAACCGGTAATGTTCCCACAGTAGATTGGGATTCGTACAGTTTTATACATGGGGGTAAAGACAAGGATTTATGCGAGTCCCTCTTATTGACGTTCACCTCAAATTCCCTACATCAATTAGTCACTTCATCAACATGGGGAAAGAACATTCTTGATCTATTAGCTATTAATATATCCGACAAGGTCTTAAATGTAGGAGCTATTGATGGAACCAGTGATCACAGGGCTGTAAACGCTAAATTTTCCCTAAGCGTAAAAAAAGTTAACAAACCTATGAGAAAAATTTATTTATTCAATAAAGCTGACTATGATGGCTTAAAATGTGAGTTAAACTGTTCCTTTCTTAGATTTGACGAATTAAGCAAAACCAGGAGTGTCGAGGATACCTGGAATAATTTTCTTGCGATAACACGTTCAGCAATACAGAGATTCATACCTAGTAAATATATAAGAGAGAATAAGGAACCCAATCGGTACAACTCTGAAGTACGGAAATCACCAAGACGGCAAAGGGTGTGCCATGCCAGAATGAAAAACGTAGTTAAATGTTCCTCCCCTGATAAAATCAACGAAACCATACAGAATTACAAAGCATCTAGGTCCACTGCCAAGAAGGCATTCCGAAAGGCGCTAGCGGAATTCAAAAGAAAAAATTAGGTGAACATTTAAACGATAACCCAAAGATGTTTTGGTCCTATGCCAGGGAGGTGCAGGGAAAAAAGTCCACCGTAAACTCATTGAACAACCAAAAGGGGGATAAAGTAACAAGTAGTTTAGATAAAGCCAACATATTAAACTCATTCTTCCACAGTATTTTCAACAAATGCTCCCAGAATATACCAGAGAACCTTCCGAAAACATTTCTACAGCCAATGCATGCAATCGACTTTTCCACCCGCGGAATAGAGTTACTCCTTAAAAACATCGGCCCCAACAAATCTCAAATCCCGGCGGTGTTGAATATTTTTCAGAGGTATCTCGATCCCTACTTGAGGTGCTTTGTGGAGGGCACTTTGAGTGAGTACGCCGTCCGTCGGATGGGACGTTAAGCCGCGGACCCCTTGGCGCCTTTCGTAAAGAGTAGGCTAATGCCGACGCCGGGTTTCTCTCCACCCTTCATCCTTTCCTGTCCTTCCCCTATGGCGCAAATGACCTTAGCTGTCGGTCGCCTCCCCTCAAAACTACTACTACTACCCCAACAAATCTCCGGGACCTAGTGAGATACCGGCTCGCGTGTATAAAGAACTGTCGTCTGAAATTGCCCCTTATCTTAATATTATATTTAAGAAATCATTAGCAGAAGAAAGCATGCCAAGCGGCTGGAAGATAGCTTCTGTAACGCCCATATTTAAAAATGGAGACCGGGAGGACCCCAGTAATTAAAGGCCAATATCGCTCACCTCCATCTCCTGTAAGATTCTTGAGCACATCATTGTTAGTTCCATCATGAGGTACCTCGATAGCCAAGATTTATTGATTAATAACCAACACGGGTTCCGTAAAGGTAGATCCTGCGAAACTCAACTCGCACTATTTGTTCACCATATAATGCATTCCGGTGAAAGTAATATTCCAGTTGATGCGATATTTCTAGATTTTAAAAAAGCTTTTGATAAAGTCCCTAATTGCAAGTTACTCGCTAAGTTGGCAACTTATGGAATACACGGGAGTGTTATATGCTGGATTAGACAATTAAAAAAAAATCTTGTTCAAACAGTCGTTCTAGACAGTGTATAATCCGATGCTGTCAAGGTCGGGTGTACCACGGGGAAGTGTCATAGGCCCCCTCTTGTTTCTTATTTACATAAATGACCTCAGTACCGTGGTTAATAGCAGGCTCCGTCTTTTTGCTGACGATGCGGTGATTTATGGGGACATTCGAAGTCGCGAAGACAGAGTCGCGTTAGCTAACGACCTAAATGCAATCCAGACTTGGTGCGATACATGGCAACTGGAATTAAATTTGTAAAAATGCGTAGTAATGGACTTTTGGGAAAGGAGTAATTCCCTCCCATTTAGTTATAAAGTGAAACAAACAGAAATCGCGAGGGTAGATTCCTTTAAATACTTGGGTGGAACAATTACTCACGATCTGTCCTGGGGAAAGCACATACGGGAAATATGCGGTCGTGCTAATAAAAAATTGGGATTTGTAAAAAGAGTGCTGGGTAAATGTGACGGAAAAGTGAAGGAACGATGTTTTCCTCCCCTATTCAGGCCCCACCTAGAGTATGCTGCCAATATATGGGATCCTCAGGAGATAAATTTAGTTTCGGAATTGGATCGAGTTCAGCGGAGGGGTGCAAGATTTGTCAAAAATTGTTATGACCAACGCAGTAGCGTAACTACTTTGCTAGAAAATTTAGGCTGGGATTCCCTTACACAGCGGCGATTACAATATAGATTAAATTTATTAAAAACATTTAAAGATGGGTCCTTTTCCGATGACATCAAGAACATAATACGAACCCCAACGTATTACGGGCGGAGGGATCACGAATATAAGATTAGAGAGATTGACTGCAAGACAGACAGGTTTAAATGGCCATTTTTTCCAAGAACAATAAGAGACCAGAATGCTTGTAATCGAAATCCCCCACTAGTCGGCTCGACATAATAAGTATTAACCTACAAGGTAGCGACTGCGCATGGTTATACTAGTATATTTATATATTTTTTTGCAGGTTCCCCCCACCTTTCCCCATCCATTTGAAAAACCCTAACCCCCTCATCCCTTTCCTCGCGGTGCTGCACCCCCTGCCACACACCTTTTTGGTGGCTTGCAGGGTATTGATGTAGATGCAGACCTTGATTGTTGAAAATTGAATGTGGATGCCTTCCCTCTTCACCCGTCATCTCTCATCAGGGCGATGCGATCGCAGGAGCAGGATTTGGGGGAGGGGGGTGAAAGAAGAGAGGGGTAGGAGGAGGGGGAGCCGTGCACGCACGCACGGTGTGTCTGCAGGGAAGCCACGAGTGAGCGGAGGCGGGGGGGGGGGTGCGTTGCTTGCGGCGTAGGGCTGGAATTGGATATCGGACGGGACAGGAGGAGTGGGGAGGGGGCGAGGGAGCCACCTGCCCCGGAATCCTGGCGGGACTATTCGGGCGCTAGCCTCCCCTCTCGCTGCGGCCCGCCCCGGAACGGCTGGCGCCTCCAGGGCAAGGGATTTGTCAACGTTGTTATGATTAACTTAGTTGCGCATCCAAAATATTATGGGGGCAGGGTAGGAATCACTCAATGGAGGGAAAGTTACAGTACAGATTAAATCTCTTCCCGCATACATTGGGAGATCGTCTCTTTAGCAGTGATTCCGAAAATGTATTATAATCTATATCGTATTACAACAGGAGTGATCATGTCCGTAAAATTAGAGAGATCAAGTGAAGATCAGATAGATTTAAGATGCCATTTTTTCCGCAGACGATAAGGGATCAGAATTACATAATCCGACCGCGGTAGGAGGAGAAGTGTTTTAGATCCAAATTAGCCTGTTGTAAAATAACTCCTGGCTAAATACCGGAGGGCGTGAGTTCGAGTCTCGCGGACTCCGTGAACCTGCAGATATTCACGGAGTAATGCCATCATTCGAGTGTTAGTGTCTGGCAGTACTAGTTAGTACTAGTTGAGCTCCACCCTTTTCTAAAATCATCATTGGACTGTTGGTAATGTTATTCTACAGTGCAAATTAATTGTCTTCCTGCTTGGTGTCGTTATATTATGTAAGGTTCGCGGACGACATCGCTACCATAGCAATCCAGGGAAGATATGTGAACAGGTTGTTCAGGATGCTAAAAGAAACGAAGGTCAACTAGGAGCATAAAATCAACGCATTCACTAAGACTAAGATGCAACGGTGGTAAGCAAAAACACTCCGAGAGAGAAACTTCCAAAAAGCAACAAGGAAAATTCAAATGATATGAGTGAGTCCAACTACTCTGGAAGCCTTATCGCCTTTAAATGGGAAATCAAATAAAACCGGGGTGTTAAAAAAAATACAGGTACAGGCGTAAGGCAGGGTTGTCCATAATCACCGTTGCTGTTCAACCTGTATGCAGAGGAAATGATTAAAGAGGCATGGGAAGAACAGGAGGTAGGAATGAAAGTGGGCGGGGAATTCGTAAAATCAGTTAGGTTTGCTGATGACCAAGCTCTAGTTTGTCAGTCAGCCAAGGAGTTGCAAGCATTGCTGAGTGAACTGGAAACTCAATGCGATAGATATGGGATGAGAATCAATATTAATAAAACAAAGGTTATGCAATTTTCCAGAAAGACAAAGGCTAAGTTACACGTTTAAATATGAGGGCAAAAAATAAAGTAGGTGGAACAATTTGCGTATCTCGGAAGTGTTTTGGACCAACATGGTCAAAGTAATAGAGCCTTTTGAAGACTACTACAACAACATAATACCCCGAAAGCCAACGCAAGGGCTTTTGGCCAGTGTTAGGTCGCCACCCGTAAAAGAGAATAAAACCACATCTTAGTGGCATCCTCAGTGGCATATATATTATTGCAAAAACCTTCTTAGGTTACACGCATACAAATACATATACTATCAACTAACATACACGTACATCTTAGAGTATAGTAAACACATATCCAATAACTTGCAAAGTCCGAAGAGTCCATAACTCTCATCTCTTAGGCCACCTGAGCATTGGTTCGAGCGGTCGTCAATGCATCTGACACGGTGCTCGTCTTCGACAAGCTCCCGGCCTCCCTCAAACATTTTGTGCCAATCAAAAACTCTTGCGCGGCTTACAAAATCATCCCCTGAAGCCTGTTTAAGGAGATCAATGGTCTCCGACGCGGATTTCCCGAGTTTAACGCAAAACTTCACATTCACAGCGTAGCGTTGCTCGGCGGTGCGCTCCATGCTTGGGCGACGACACCACAAACAATCACACGTCACAAAATCCACCTCCTGTCTCAACGTATGCCCAAAGGCGACTGAACTAAAGTGCGCCTGAGTGGTGGGGAAATCCTCTACCCAGCCGACCGGTCGGGCCCCCATCCACCGCTCCATTTTGGCTACAGCGAACCAGTCACAATACTTATTGCACGGACCCTGTACATATACACATACATATACACACATGCATATATATACATGTACATACGTCTATACATACAAATTAGTAGGGACGTAAGGAGAAGAATTGCGCTAGGCAAAGAAGCTTTCACAAGGAAAGGGGTGTTGATGACAGGGGCTATTGACCTGCAGTGGGATGTTGTAGACTCTGATAGAAGGGAGAATGTTAGGCAAACGAGGAAAGGGAAGGAACAAGATAGGGATGCTGGACGGGATGAAGGGAGGAAGAAAGATTTCGTGTTTCCTAACAAAATACAAAATCCAGTACCCTACTCTACATCAGTACCCTCTTCATCGCTGAGTACTTTCTCTCCCGGAAAGCTGTGCGAATTTATCACACTGTTCCTAAACCTCTGTTTAACCAGAATATAACCTATCTAATACCTTTCTGAGTCACCTGGCATTTTCCATGTATACCTGCGTCTTTTGTGGTGTCTAAACCAAGTGTTGGTGACCCCTGTCTCCTGCAGAACCTAACTGCTTTCTCCCCGCGGTCATTCCACGTGCCTAAACCGTTGTCCCCCACCTCACCACCATCTCTTCCTTCGCCTACCGTCGCATTCCAATCCCCCATCTCTATCAAATGTTTCCCTGTGGGAACACACGCGATTATGTCCTCTAACTGTTCGTATATCCTATCGACCTCTTCTCCCGTATGGCTGCTCGGTGGCATGTATACCTAAATAATAACTAAGTTCGTCGGTTGTGCTTTTATCTCTAGTAATATCTACTAGTAATAATCCATCCGTTACCTGCTCTATGTCGACTACGCTTCTTCCTACCTCTTCATTTAATACTATGGCAACCCCTCGTTGGCTCTCGTCCACACCGCTGTATATTATTATATAATTATCACTCCAGTAATCCCCGCTATCCCTCCATCTCACCTCGCATAGACCTAAAATATCTATTTTTCTCCTTTCCATCTCTCGCTTGATATTCTCCAATTTCCCTGTCCTCATCATTGTCCTAACATTCCACGTTTCTATTCTAACTAATTTGGTCTTCTTTTCCTGCGTCTTCTGTCCTGCCGCTGCTGGTTTTCCCTTGCAAGGGTTTCGTGGGATGACGACCGCGGAAGCCTTGCCTCCCTCGCTGCCGGGCACGACACACGGCCGATTCGGCCGAGCCCCGTAGTTGCCATGACTCAAAATCTCTGTTTTGTCCATCATGTAAATCTTGGGAATGATAATTGAGGTGGTTTCCCGTCGCCTTCCTCAATAGTGTTTTTAACATGACACCATCACTTACTGGCCGCCCCACTGGGGTCAGACGCCATTGCAGCCGCCTCACTGAGGAACAGACTCTGCGTGGACTACCTTTCGTCTGGCTTCTAACCTTCGACTCGGAGCAATTATTATTACTCCCCCCAGCACAGCTGTAGGGGTCATCGGAACGCACAAGCCCTTCCACCATATATATATATATATATATATATATATATATATATATATATATATATATATATATACACATACGCTAAGCTTTGTCAAATGCACACAGTATACGGAAATAGTGTACCGGAAAAATAATCAAATGATTTGAAGAAGAACTTACTTTGCACGCAGAGTCACTGTTTTAAAAGTCGATTATCTTCTGCTGTCAGTCCTGCAACATTGCTCCTCTGTCACAGTCAAATGACTGGGAAGGGAAAAGGAATCAGTATGGACGACGAAGTGCCTTGCATTTCACTCTTTCTCTTCCGCACTGCCTCACTCCAAAACATTCGACCATCCAAGATTCAAGCGCTTCCTCCCGCTCCGACCCACGCGTTCCTCTTGTCCCTTTGATGACTGCTTCTACCTCGACAAAATTCCCCCTTGGTGCTCCTTCCGCCCCACTAATGACATGGGAATGTGCATCACACTCTCTTCTTCTGCGGATTATCAAACGCCACGTCACAGCTGCCCCTCGATGTCCACTGCTTCCCAATGCAAAGGCAACGGCTCCTCTGTTGGGGCACCTCCCTCGGCCATAAGGACGTGACTCCGCCGGCCGCAATTCGCGGAGCAGAGCTGCAACCTCGGCGGCCCAGAAATATCACCGGTGGTCCTTCGGTTAACTCCCCTCCACTTCTCCCCCGGGTGCCCCTCGCCGCACCCACCCGCGCTTCACTCCGCTGCGTCGGATGAAAGGCGGGGAGCGGCCACGAAACCGGCAAAATATTTACGAGGGTCCCCATTGATATGTCATTTACGCATGCTTGATCTAAATCGTGTACATACTATTAGCATTATATTTGGTACGCCATACGCCCAGCCGCAGATGCCACAATGCGTATCAAATACGAGGCTGATTGGAATTGATACCGATGGCACGAAAATCAACAAATATCCGAGTTACGAGGGCGAGCGAAATATTCTGGGTCTTTGGACCCTTCCAATGGTTTGAATTCCGTCTAAGATAGGATCGCGTCCTGAGCAGCGGGGGGAGGGGGCGACTGTGGGCGGGGGGGCTGGAGAGGGGGGGGGTCCCTCTTTTGTCTCCGCTTCGAGAGTTTAAAAATAAACGCGGCCCGCTCCCAGATCGCGGCGGCGCTCTCGAGATCCGGCATCGCAAAGGCGTCGACGCATCGACGTCGAACGGCGATCAGCGGTCGACTCGAGTGGGAGGTCCTCTTGGACGGTCGACCTCAACGTGCGGTCCAACTCTCCTCTGCGGGTCCATTCTCCGATTCCAAGCGTCGCTGGCAACCATTCCATTCAAAAATTGGTTTCAAAAAGTCAAATTTCCTCCGCCCATCGAAGCACTAACAGCAGATTTCCGTCGGTACAATTTGAAGGAGCCAAATGGAACTTGTGTGGATGGAATTCGTTAATGCTGCCTTGAACTTTATAAACGTGGGCCTTAAATCGGTGTTGAACATGCGTGTTTCGAAGAATAATGACTGGTTAATTACAAATTAGGCAGTGATATCAATTCGGCTACCTATTCAACCATTTCCCTTGAGTTAATGCGATGTGAAGAATTGAAGAACCGAATAAAAAGGGTATTCCGACAATTCTTTCCGAATTAAACACATTAATCCCTCTCCTTTATAGCCGATAATTTATTCCGCATTACGTTCTCTCGCCTTAAATTTGTGCTTGTGATTGACAGAAAGAGCTAGTAATAATTAGTCAGCCAATAATTTAAGAGTTCGAGATCCGTCGGAGATAACGTCAATTGAATAATTTGAAAAATTCTGGGAAAATTGTGAGCTTTGTCTGAACTTGCTACGAAGGTGAAGAATTTAAAGTAGTGCCACTGTGTGTATTGGTGCTCGGTCGCCGCCTTTCCACGTGATTTTTGGTGGGTCGCGGGGTGCTAAGTGCATGAGGAATTAGGGGGAATATATGTAGAATGACCGGTGACCTGCCGCCCCTTGCCACACGTCCTGTCGACGGCTGCCGGGGGTATTATGTAAATGCAGAAGTGTGACGTGTACGCCGAGAGAATGAAAAAGGGGGGCCCCCGAAAAGGCCCCCGGAGTCGCCAAGAGAGCAGAGAAGACCCATAGTTTTAGACGGGCAGAGCACCGGCGAGTTTGACACTGACATCGGGGGCATTGTTCCAACGACAAATGCCAATGGTAGATTTGACCGTCGGGATAAAACGAGTGAGGGGTCGTCGTCTCCGCCGCGTCCCATGACTCCCTCGTCCCTCGCACTATACGCAATGTCAAAACAAAATCGGACCAAATCCCTCGACTATTACATACAATAAACAAACATTTCAAGATATAATCCAACGCACTCATTGTTGCATGGAGGCGTGCTGATGCATGATCAACTGAGCACGAACACATGCATATTTGTCCACGGCTGGATGACACCTCCCGCCACACTCCTTTGCGGCGACTTGCGTGGCATTGAATCGACTCAGGCGACATAATTGATATTCCACATTAATCGACGGCTGGCAGACTAAGGAAATAATCGCTGAATGGAAGCGAGTAAATGAAGATCGCAGAGACAAAGGAAGGTGCTACGAGCGGGGAACGACTAGAGTCACGCAGGGCAAGTTGAGCGCGACCGTGAAAGCAGGTGGACCCACGGAGAGGAGGTCAAAGGGCACAGAAACGCTCATGCTTAGCGGGGTGAATGCGGGCGTGCCCAACGATGTCCTTGGGCTTGAGGAGGCTGGGTCCGACGGGTGCGGGGGCCATTTGGAACGCCTCCGGAATGTTGGCCCCGAGGGAATAGGGGGCGGCGGCGATAATCGTTCTGCGGATACAAATGGGAGACAGAAATTGGAGGCACAGGAGGGAGGGGTGGGTTTCCGCTGTTTAGCGACGCTTCCCCTCGGTCACGTGACCCCAGCCCCTCAATCAGTGGCCGCTGGGCAAAACATCGGCGCCTTTTGACGTCACTCTGTTTTCTTTCGAGGCAAGTAGTCGAGGCAGACGGGGAAGAATGTAAAAACTTGATCATGAGAAAAGAAACCTCCTCTGGTCTTGGGTCTTAAAACGGAAGCACAAATACCGCCATCGTCGGAAGCCCTCCTAAACTCGTGCGTGCGTGTGTTGAATTTCGCCGTCGTGCCGACCGAAGGCGAATCGCGCGCCCTCCACAGGGAATTCGACGAACCAGTCACAGACACTATGTTCACCGCGACATCCATTTGGCCATTTGTACTAATAAATGGTGTATGGTGGATGGTGTACTAATAAAATGTAATTGCTCGCCGTATTGAAAAATGAAAAGTTTTCAACGCGGACCATTGGGATTTGATTAAATTGAGGAATATAGGGGCGTCTAGTATGGAGTGAATGCATTTTCGAGTGGGAATGCTAGGCTTGGGAATTGGCGAGAACTGAGGAAAGGGCTGTTGAGATGTGCAAGCGAATGTTGAATATGTTCATTGGGGAGTTGGGGGGGCGAAATGAGAAAGTTTCGATAAAAATTACGGGCAGGAGAAAGTTTTGGGGACGGCGCTCCGTCGGTCTCGGTGGCGGCGGGATAACGTCCTCGCCCGGCAAATCAGAGGTTGCGGGTTCGATTCCCGCTTAGGTGGGTTTTCCTCCACCTAGGGCTTGGGTGTTTGTAATTGTGTTTACTGTCATAATAATACATGTCGGGGCTTGGTAGAAAAAGGGACTATTAAGTC
The DNA here is from genome assembly GCF_022747635.1 of Hetaerina americana. Lineage (NCBI taxonomy): Eukaryota > Metazoa > Arthropoda > Insecta > Odonata > Calopterygidae > Hetaerina > Hetaerina americana. Next base: position 5,998,305 of record NW_027286786.1, on the reverse strand, counting down.
TCAACCTCGCCCCAATGAAGTCACTAAATAAATAACTAAAATAACTAATTCTCTTGCCTCTTGCCGCGGCGCGGAGGGAGAGAAACGGAATGGAGGCCGGGGCGCGTGAGTCGATGGGAAGGCAAGGGTGGGGGAGGGGGACAGGGTGGAGAGGGCTTGAAGAAGAGTGAAGAAAGGAGCTATGTGCACCATGAAATGAGAGCGATCGGCGTGAGTGGCGAATGGCTGCAGACGACCAATGATGCTATGGAACCCTGCTAGGCTCGATCCACTGATTACTGCTTGCCCATGACTGTAGTCCTTGTGAGTGTGCATAGGCGAATCAATTCTTGAGAGCATCTGATGGTAAACGTCGGCTTGGTGGGCGGAGATCGTGTGGCTGGTGATCGGAGGTCCCGGAGCAGGAGTTTCATTCCTGTTTGCTCAAAAAGGATTTTGATTGGTCTCTCGGATTAGGGCTGCGTCGAGGGAAAACACCCCGACCGGAACCATGGACGGGGCAGCGTATTCACATCACTATTCATCCCATACACTGCAGTTTGCAGCTCTAAAATAACCACCTTTCCGTTAATATCTCCCATACTTTTCCCGGAAGTAATACTTTTCACATCATTCGGTTATAGTGACTAAAGGACACTCACATTGCTTTCCAATATTCTTTAATATTTTCAGCCGCAAGAAAGAAAATTTTCTGATTCCTACATGACTCTTGGGGTAAATTTGGTACCTGCTTAACATTGAACGGGGTTTCCATTGTTTAATTACAACGTTTTCCAGAGGTAAAAGTTTGCCACCTCGCGAGGGCTTTTCGAGGTTCTGTGAATCCGAGTGGAGTCGAGAAGTTCTCTTCGTGCTTCGTCCTCCGCGGATCTCGACGGAGGAGAGGCACCGAAGGGAGAGGGAGCGATTCGCTCCTTCCACTCCTCCTTTTATTTTCAGAGGAACAGCAAGAAAGCGCGCCTTTTTCTGCTCTCAGTCCTCGATCTCCCATAATCCCCTCAACTCTCTCGCTTGATAACACTTGTCGACACTAGCGACGTCCGCCCGCCCCTCCCCCGGCCCCGCCCACCTGCGCCGATCTAACAACGGAGGGCGGCCGGGTGAGAGAGGGGCGAGGGGGCAGAGAGGAGGAGGGACGCGAACTCCTCCCCATGCCCACCGCGATGACCTCGCCCTTATTAATCCGCGTCGCTCCGGTCCCCTCATTCTCATCTGACGGATCTAGCCCGAAATGAAGTAATTTGCTGCCGTCTTCATAAGCACTTTCCCCGCAGCTGGTGCACAACAACACCAAGATGCGAGAAAATCAGCGTTGAAATCGCCACTCCCCGCCCCCCCCCCTCTCCCCCACTCTTCTCGACCGCCAAAAGAATTGCGTCCTCGGATGTGTTTTCCTCATTTGTAGCACTTCCTTAGCTTCCGCGAAATGCTTTCCAAGCTCAAGTCTCCAAGGTCAAAGAAATCGAGTTTAGGAAATGTATCATTTGGTAACGAGGGAGTATTTAAACAAGGGGACAACAAAGAGATGTGCTAAAGGAAACTTTAATTTCCGCTGAACTTACTGCTTTGTCGAGTGCGGTCCTTATTCTCACCCTCCCGTTCTTATGGGACACGACTATTTAAGAGGATTTGATTTATATGCGAAGAAATTCATGGAAATCAAATATTAATAAGCCCAAATATTTTAGCATAAAAGTTCGCGATACTTGTAATAATGAATAAATCAGATATGGCGTCGAGCATGGATGGAGCCCGTATTGTCATGCTGGAGAGAATGGTGCGGGAGCTTCGATCGGTGATCGCTGGCCGGAGGACTCCCCTCAGGAGAGATGGTGCTCGGGGTGGGAATACGAAAACCCGCCACGCCCATATGGGTGCACGGATTCGTCCGAATGCTACACGTGGCTGGGCGATTAGAGACCTACCCCGTGTCCCATCTCTCAACGAGGGAGTGTCTCACGTCCGTAGGTCGGACGATTGGAGGGTCGTCTCTCGGGGCAAGGGGAAGGTAACGCTGCGGCGTGGATTGGACTCTGCGGAGGCAGATACCATCCCCGTCTCCAACAGGTACCAGGTGTTGTCGGATGACAGCACCACCGTACCTGCAGCCCCTACCCCTACTCCGAGGGCACTGCCTAGGGTAAGACGTCAGGGAACGGGAAGGGAGGGAATTGTAGTAATAGGTAGCTCGAATGTCCGTCGTGTAATGGTCCCATTGAGGGAGAGGGCGCGCCGCGTAGGCGCCGATCAACGGGTGACCGCCTGGTGTATACCAGGCGGAGGAGTCCCTCAGGTGACGAAGGCGATCGAGGCGGCGGTCAAAGGCACGAAGTGCTCTAGGCTGCAGGTCGTGGCCCATGTGGGCACCAACGACGTCACGGACCGTGGATCCGAGGAGGTCCTCCGTTCCCTTAGGGAACTGAGCTCCGAGGTGAAGCGCGTCCAGGGCGTCGAGGGGGTTCGGCTGGGACTAACGGTCTGCAGCATCGTTCCGAGGGAGGATCGCGGGTCTCTGGTTTGGAGCCGAGTGGAAGGCATAAACCAGAGACTATCGAGATTCTGCTCGGACATAGGAGCCTCCTTCGTCGACCTCAGACCAACCCTCCGATCTTGCAGGACTCCCCTTAACCGATCTGGGGTCCATTACACGGCGGAAGCGGCGAGTAAGGTAGCGGATAGGATACTCGACCACTGTAGGCCTTTTTTAGGATAGAGAGCAGGTCACTTAGTGGGTCAATAACATCTGGGGATAGCGCGTATAATATTATTAATAAAAATATAAAAGTCATTGACAACACTGGCAATGATTTAGAAAGACATGTGACACGCACTTCCCCACAAAGGCGTCCTAAATTACAGTCAGACACTAATAAGGACGTTATTCAACATCAAAATAATTTAACTATACTTGTTATAAATTGCAGAAGCCTCAAGAACAAATCAGCGGATCTAGAACACATAATCCAAACTCATTCCGCTGATATAGTATTAGGCACAGAGAGTTGGCTGTGCAATGATATTAATGACCAAGAAATTTTCCCAATAGATTTCAAAGTTTACCGACACGATAGAGATACAAGACCCGGAGGAGGGGTTTTCGTGGCAGTTAAAAGTCATTTTGAAAGCAGGCAAGTTTCATTTGAAAATAATAACATAGAAAGTGTTTGGTGCACCTTACTACGGACCAATCAACCCAACATAAATTTATGCTCTTTCTACAGACCTCCAGACTCAGATTTGAAAACACTTCACACCCTCAACGATCAAATTCACAAGTTTACACGTAAATATAATAACAGCATAAACATAATTGGTGGCGACTTTAACCTCCCTGGTATAGATTGGGACAGCAATATCGTTAAATCTGGGACCCGCGATCGCGAATCTTGCAATTCCATGATAAAATTGGTTCAAAGAAACTCCCTCCATCAAGCAGTACGCATGCCCACCCGTGGAAAAAACATATTGGATCTATTTCTTACAAACACGCCGGAACGTATTATTAGTGTATCAACTGATGAGGGCTTGAGTGACCATAAAGCAATTAATGTCCATTTGGACATAGCAATAAAAAAGATTGTTAAACCAAAAAGAAAAATTTATAATTACCATAAAGCAGACTTTGAATCTTTTGCCAATCAATTAAACTCTTCACTACCCGAGTTCAAAACCCGCTTAAGTCATGTCAACGTGGAAGAAACTTGGACAGAATTTGTCAATATCATGCAAAAAGGAATCGTAGATTTCATACCTATAAAATACGTTAAAGCAAATCGCGACCCCAGGTGGTACAATAAAGACGTTAGAAAAGCCCTTCGAAAGCAGAGAATGCTACACTCTAGGGTAAAGAGGGCAGGCGTGAACACATCATCTCCTGAGAATACACAATTATGGGACACATATAGATCCTCCAAAATTGAAACCAAAAAACAATTACGTAGCGCCTTACTGGAATTTAAACGCAAAGTACTTTGCGAGCACTTGGACACTGACCCCAAAGCTTTCTGGTCATATGTTAGGGAAGTAAATGGGAGTAAACAAACCGTGGCTTGCTTAAGGGATTGTAGCAATGTAATTCATACAGACAGCGAGGTTAAAGCTAACATCTTAAATTCATTCTTCCAAAGCGTTTTCTCGAATGATGTTGCCACCGCATATCTCCAAGAAACAATACATACTCCACCCATGGAAAAAATAACAGTGGACCAACAAGGAATTCTAAAATTACTTAATGAGATTAAACCCAACAAATCCCCGGGTCCCGAAAATATACCAGCTAGGGTGATAAAACATTTAGCTCCAAACATTGCCCCGTACCTTGAATTTATATTTAACAAATCCCTCACAGAGTGCAAAGTACCTAAGATTTGGAAAACCGCGCAAATAACGCCTATTTTTAAAAGTGGTGACAGGGAGGATCCCAGTAATTACAGACCTATATCTCTCACTTCTATCTGTTGTAAAATATTAGAGCACATAATTGTCAGTTCAATAATGAGACACCTTGACAACATTAACTTTTTAAGTGACAATCAACACGGATTCAGGAAAACCCGCTCCTGCGAAACCCAATTAGGATTATTTACACATGATTTACTTGTATCTGGTGAGAGAGGTAGGCAAGTGGATGCCATCTTCTTAGATTTTCAAAAGGCATTTGATAAGGTCCCACATGGTAAACTCATTCATAAATTAAAGGTCGCGGGTATAAACAAGGGCGCTATAAGTTGGGTTAAAGATTTTCTTTCAGAGCGGGAACAGAGGGTAGTCCTTGATGGCGCTAGTTCCGACAGCGTTCGAGTCACGTCGGGGGTACCTCAGGGAAGTGTGATCGGGCCGTTACTTTTCTTGATTTTTGTTAACGATTTGAACCGCGAAGTGAAAAGTAACATTAGGATGTTTGCGGATGACACGGTGATCTATCGGGAGATATCTGGGGATGAGGATCGTTTTATTCTAGCGCAGGATTTAGATTGCATTACTAAATGGTGTTCTAACTGGGGATTGACTCTAAATTATAATAAATGTTCAGTGGTAAATTTCTTTAAAAGATCAACGGGATTTGCTTACAAATTAGCTGGAGGTGACCTAGCAGTAGTTGATACGGTAAAATACCTAGGTGTCACATTCACTAAAGACTTAACTTGGGGGACTCACATACGTAAAGTCTGCGGTCAAGCAAATAAAAAATTGGGATTCATTAGACGCATTGTCGGCAAAAGTGACTCAAAGGTCAAGGAACGTTGTTACCACGCTCTTGTAAGGCCTCATTTAGAATACGCATGCAGCGTGTGGGACCCGAGTGAAAAAGGTCTCATTCGGGAAATTGAGAAGGTTCAACGCCGGGCAGCCCGTTTTGTAAAAAATTCCTACGATAAAACGCAAAGCGTTACCGAAATGCTCATGGATTTGGGGTGGGAATCATTAGAAGAGAGACGATTCAATGCAAGACTGAAATTATTAAATAAATTCAGATCCGCATGTTTCAGCACCGAGGTCTCGCAGATTATTCGTACTCCTACATACATTGGTCGCTTGGATCATGCATATAAAATTCGGGAAATAGATGCCAGGACTAGCCGACTCAAGGACTCCTTCTTCCCACGGACAATACGGGATAGCAACTGTAGGATTATAGATAGTAAAAATTCCACTTGCCACCCTCAGTGTCTAAAAAATAATTAGTTCTACTTAAATGCATGCTCCTCCACTAACCTTATGTGTTTTGTTATAATAACCCATTCTTTCCGCATGATATCATTCGTGTTCTGTTCATCTGTTTTTAAGTTTCCCTTTCAGTCCCTCTTCCCTCCCGGCGGGGGGAAATTCCTGCTACCTGCAACGTTGGGTCGAATTCCCTTCCTTTTACTGTCTCTTTGGGGGGTTGAGTGTTTTGTGGTGCATTTTCATGTGGTAGTGATGTTTCACATTCTTGCTTGTTGTGTCCTGGCTTGCGTGTTTTAGGATGGCTTTCGTGCTGTATCCTGGGGTGCAGTTTTTTGTTGTTTTGCGGTGTATGTGTTTGCATGAGTATTGGATGGAGGGAGTTTTGCATGAGTGTGTGCGCTGCTGGGGTGTAATTTTCCGTGTTGTTTTTTGCATGTGGTATTTTTCGTTTTTACGGTTGGTGACCTAACACCCCCCGCCACACGCCCTTGCGGCGGCTTGCGGGGTATTATGTAGATGTAGATGTAGATGATAAATGGTAATAGTGCTACGACAGCGGTCGAAATAGTTTGCATGTATTTGGAGAAAATGAAGAAAGTCCCGACAAGAATATTGACCCACGAGACGGGGAATACAACAAGTACCACCTTAAGGCAAACCAGAACAACACTAAGGTATTGATTTCACGAGTGAGGAAAGTGAACTGCTCACTAAAGAGGAAAAATGGGAGCGTATCAAAAAAGGGAAATCGATAGCCGCAAAAGGAATTATAGGATGAGGACAAGGAAACCTTGGGTTACGGACGATATGACTAGGCGATAGATGAGAAGAAATGGTAGAATAGAAAGACCAAGCAGTCTCACACATGCGCAACCTGTGCGTATGTGTGAGACCTCCTATCAGGAATTCCTTCCCCCCCCCCCGGGCATCTTCGCGATATCCATGTCATACTGCGGGCGCACCCCGAGGAAGATCGCAGTGGTGGGGGGGGAGTGGGGGAAGAACTACTGCTACATTCTCATTTTTAATTTTTTTCGATTCATAAGTTAACTTATTTGCATCGTACGTAACAATCAGCCCTAAAATGGTATCAATAGGAAATGATCATTATGATACACCTTGAGGAAGTGCTACGCGTTTGTTTTCGAACCCTAATTCGGTGAGGGACTTAGCGCGAATCTTGCATTTGCTCATCCCTTGTCCGACACTCTTGAGCGCCTCGGTCCCGCCTTTGCCATGAATCCGATTTTTCGGTGGCCAAACCACCTTCCCCTTGGGAAAGAAGGAACTGAGGTGAAGGAGGGAAAGGGAAATCTCTCCCACCAATTCCCTACTCCTCGAGCACCTCCCGTAATATAGTTTATCTTCTGAAGTACCAACTTCTCCCTGCCTTCTATATTGGACTGTGCACAGCACACACAAATATTAGGATAAAAAACCACCGTGTCTCATACTAGAATTCTTCCCTGCTTGGGATGCTCTCCATCCCAAATCACGCCTCCGAACATAGCGTTCACTTTGATAAGTGCTATAGTGTCTCCATTCCAGTATCCCTACGACCCTCCAGCCAAACTCAAAACAATAGTACAGGCATACATCTGGCTCTTCGATTCCTTGATTGATCCAGGGTTTAACATCAGACACTAATCACCTCCATCTCCAGATATTTTCATCCTCCCTCCGCCCCCGAAACCTTCCATATCAATCCCACACTTCCAAACCTTCCCCTCCCAGACCTCTCCCCGCCTTCCCCTTCCATCCAGCGTCCTCCTCTCCACTTGAAACCTTCTTCCTCCTCAGTTCCTTCTTTCCCGTCCGTTCCTTTCTTCCTCGAAGATGGTTTGGCCATTGAAAATTTGGAATTGGTGTGAGTTTCATTATATATATATATATATATATATATATATATATATGGATCACGGATGATATAATTGCAAAGATGGATGAGCGGCGGAAATGGAAGAATGTAAATACAGAATTAGGCAAAATGAAGTACAAAGAATTGAACAATAAATTGAGGCGGGCAACAAATAAAGCAAAAGAAGCATGGTGGAAGACGCAGTGCTAGGATATGGAAAGTCTGCAGAGGAAGGGTGAAATCGGGACAGCAAAGTTAAATCTTTATTGGGAAGTAAGAAAGGAAGATCTATGCTAACAGTTAGAGATAAGGCGGGTAAGGTAATAGTTGACGCAGGAAAGATCCAAGAGAGATGGAAGGAGTATATAGAAGAACTGTATAGTAAAGAACTTAGACCAACAAAGTTAGACATTGAAAAAGAATATGACGTAGAATAAGACAGCTGAGGTCCAGGCATACTAGACAATGAGATAGAAAGGGCATTAAGGGAGATGAGGTTAAATAAGGCCGTGGGGGTGGACAACATTCCCGTGGAACTATTGAAATGTTAAGAAAAACGTGGGAGAAAGAGGCTATATGGACTGATTCGTCGTATTTAGGAGGAAGGAATCTGGCCGGAAGACTTTGTGAGATCAGTTTTAGTCCCTATTCCAAAAAAGGTAAAGACAACATCATGTGAGGACTACAGGACGATAAGTTTGGTATCCCACGCAGCTAAAGTTGTTCTCAGGATCTTAAACAAAAGGATAGTGTGTAGGGCAAATGATTACTTAGGGGATGATCAGTTTGGGTTTAGGAAGGGGAGAGGTACGCGTGATGGCATTGCAGTAATGAGATTATTAATCGAGAGGAACATAGAACACAACTAGTAGGTATTTGCCTGTTTCGTAGATTTCGAAAAAGCGTTTGATAGAGTGAATTGGGAAAAACTAATGAGTGTATTGCAGAAAATAGGAATAGATTGGAGGGATAGGAGGCTAATCCGCAACCTGTATACTCAGACTGCTCAGGTGCGGGTGGGAAACGGGGACTCCGGATGGGCAGTGTTAGGAAGAGGTGTAAGGCAGGGTTGCCCATTATCACCGTTGCTGTTCCACCTTTATACAGAGGAAATGATTAAAGAGGCATGGGAAGAACTGGAGGTAGGAATGAAGGTGGGCGGGGAATTCGTGAAATCAGTTAGGTTTGCTGATGACCAAGCTTTAGTTTGTCAGTCAGCCAAGGGGTTGCAAGCATTGCTTAGTTAATTGGAAATTCAGTGCGACAGGTTTGGGATGAAAATCAATATTAATAAAACAAAGGTTATGCGATTTTCTAGAAAGAAAAAGGCTAAGCTAAACATTAAAATAGGAGGGCAAAAACTAGAGCAGGTAGAACAGTTTACGTATCTCGGTAGTGTTTTGGACCAACACGGTCAAAGTAGTAGGGACGTAAGGAGAAGAATTGCGCTAGGCAAAGAGGCTTTCACAAGGAGGAGGGAGTTGATGACAGGGACGTCGAGTAAGGATATTAAGAAAAGACTCGTAAAAACTGTAATTTGGAGCGTAGCTATGTACGGCGCGGAAACGTGGTCATTGAAGCAGGAGGATAGACGTAGATTGGAGGCTTTTGAAATGTGGGTGTGGAGAAGAATGGAGAAGGTGAAATGGACAGAGAAGAAAACAAATGAGGAAGAACTTGGTATGGTGGGCGAAGAGAGGGGTTTGTTGGGAGAAATCCTTTGGAGGCAGGAAAAGTGGATGAAGGGGGTATTGACCGGCAGTGGGATGTTGAAGACTGTAATAGAGGGGAGAATGTTGGGCAAACGAGGAAAGGGAATGAACAGGATAGGGATGTTGGACGGGATGAAGGGAGGATGAAAGTACTCAGATACGAAGAGGGGCCTGATATAGAGGAGGATGATGGATTTTGTGTTTTCTTAGGAGTAGTTAAATGTTTTTTTGGTTGTTGTGTCCATCCAAAAACCTACCTTAACCGGTAGATTACCTTTAAAAAAATATACATATATATGTATATGCATATATACATATATATGTATATGTATGTATGTATATGTATATATGTATATGTATGTATGTATATGTATATATGTATATATATATATATATATATATATATATATATATATATATATATATATATATATATTCATCCTCGAAGTTTTTGAAAAAATGTGAATGGCAACGATTACTTTTGAGACCAATTGTTTATACTATAATTCATCAAAAATCTTGCCCCTGTAAAGGCTGAATGGAATTCGTCGTTTATTTCATCATAAGCTAGGCCTTCTCAGTTGGTATTATCGATCGATGGATGTGGGATAGATTCCCTGCCTACGCGAGTGCATTATTTCCCTTAGAATATCCCTAATTTTGAGGAGTACGGCGACCTTTTTTCGCCCGCGCCCTCTCCCTGATGCTCCTGGGACACTGCTGACCATACCTTCACCTCTTTCTCTCTCTCTCCCGCAGGTCTCGAGGCTCACTCCCAGGAACTGTCCAAGGACCTCTACTGGTTCTGAGTGCGGTCGGTGGGGGCGGCGGTGGTGGGAAGGGGCCGCAGCGGCCGGGAGTGAAACTGAACTGAAGGAGGGACCTCCCGTTTGGACTGGGAACGCGGGGTGACTGGAAGGAGGGGTGGCAGGAAACAGGGGCCGCCCCCTTGCCCTCTGGAATACGTCCCCCTGCTCCTGGGTCGAGTGGCTCCGAATCGGCGTCCGTTGGAGAAGAACTTCGCACGAGACGCCGGTCCCTCTTCCATCGGTGCATCCCTTCCCGCTTCGCTACCTTCAAGATTCCAAAGAGGTTGCAAATTCCTCTTCTCGCGTAAGGGAAAGCTCTTTCTTGCTCCTCACGAAAATTACGCCTCGTTCCCCCCGAAACCAATTAGCGGAATCACGCCGCGACCGGAAAGTGAATGTTTCCATTTCAAAGTTCAAAGTGGCTTCGTTTCGCCAGATCGAAGTGCCGCTCGGGCAGTGAGTGCCGATGGACACTGGACGCACCAAGCGCAACCACCACACTTCAGAGGCGATCTCCTATAACCCTCTCGTCGTGGGGAGCCTTCGGGATGGAAGGCGGCGACCCCCGGCTCGAAGGACCGGGTGGCCATGGGTCCCTCTCACTGTTCGTTGATTGCCCGACGGGAGACTTGGGGACTCCATGCTCAGTGCCCGGCCCTCGGTGCGGGACGCCACGGAACGCCCTCCGTTGTCGAGGACAACTGCGCAGAAGCGGCCGCTGAAGTCGTCGACGCGCACGCAACCAAGCGCCCCCCCTGAGGCGGACTGTGGACGATGGCCGCCCCCGACGAAGGAAGCGGATCTCCCAATCACCCGAAAGCGAAGATCCGGCCGCGTTGGACCTCGATTGAGTTTCGACCGCGGCGAGGGGGAAGGGGGTGTTGGACCCTGAAGTCATCGCCTCCACCCGAATGGAGCCCGCTGCGGAACGACTGGAGACGCGTCGGCTCCGTCGATCCTGAACAAGTGACCGCTCTCCTTAAAAGGGGAATTCGGACACAGCGACTTTATCCATATTACTCATCATATCCTTGTCCTGGAAATAAAATAATGAAGAACTTGTTGTGCGAGTGCCATATTGTTTCTTGTGAACTGCAACCAGATGCAACATGTAATCTCATTAAAAATATGCGAAAAAAGCACTCTTTTCATGGATTAACAATCTCGGAACCTGTAGAATTTTAGAACGTGGATCCAGATCACATTCTCCGTATTGGTAATTGAAAAGGAGCCATCCCACTCCTTTTTTGAAAACATTAGAGTTGCAGTCATCAGCTACCTAAATGTTATTTGTTTTGCGTAATAGGCAACCAAGCCTTACCAAAACCTATTGCCCCACTTAAACAAATACCTTATTAAGATTCGAATTTCTCGTACATTTATCTCGTTGAAACCAGAGAATATTTCGGAAAATTGGCCAAGGATCACGTCACGGCGGATGTGTAATCAACGGATGTTTTCTCTGCTTAAAAGCCAATATTGTAAGCCCCTATTTCAAGTGATTCTTAAATGATGATCGGTGTTCCTGGTGAAACGAAATCAATATTGTAGGAATTTAATGTATACTCATATCATATAAGTGTATAAAACCAAAGGTAATCCCGCTATATTATCACTAAAATTTGTTACTTACTAAAGATCCATAGCTAAGAAAAAATGCATACACATTTATCCATGTTCATTACACCATGCGCCTTCGACCATCAGAAGCATTGGTCTTTTTTGATGATTTTTCATGCTCTTCCATTAATACGCATCATGCATTCAATCGAATATTTCTTGCCGCAAATCCTAGCAGAAGTCGCTCCCGTGTGGAATATCTGTCACACCAGAGGACCTATAAAACGCGCGATCCTTCCCATCGATTCGCACCTAAAGGAAGGCCAATGTACATTATCAGCGGTGCCCTCCCTTTTCACCGGCCATTTAAACGGTAAGGGTCCAATGGCCCATATAGGGTCGCGCGAATAGCTCGTTGAATTTGGTGCTAGAGGCCGACGTACTTCATTTGAAACAGGTAAGTTTGATTGATTTTTAGGCTCATGACAAAATGATCCGGCTTTTCTGGACTTGAAATTTTGATAGCCATAAATACGTAACCATCCCGAAAAAAGATAATAAAAAAATACAAATAATAAATTAAATTTAAGATTCAAGCAAATGTTTACACTTGGGACACTTCATCGCATTGCTCTGCGAAGTCTTCCCATCGCCCGAGGTGGTCCAACATAATAAGCATATTTGACGTCGGATTACCCGAGCGTCTCCTCTTTGAGAGACGTGGCTGCAAACCAGCCAAATTAAATGTCCAAATCGCCAGTGGTGACTCGATACTGTGAATGATAAGTGATAAATAACTGATAAATGTGAGATGTTGATTAATGTAACACCCTTGACTTCAGTTGTAACGCAAAAATAAAGTGGGCTCGGAAAGAATGCGGAAAACCGGCGAATGCCTCCCGAGAGCATACGTGTATGAATTTTCAATGGACTCGTGAGGAATGCGAGATATTTCAGCGACAGATTTTTTTATGAATGATAGGCGCCACTGCTTCGAAGCGTACTCCATATTCATTGGGTGGCTCGCCAAAGAAAAACGAGACGGACGAGCATTAATCTGAGGCACAATAATTTTTAAAAGGATAATTCAACTATAATGCCCTTCTTTTCTTGGTTTTTGATTTCCAAATGGGAAACAAAATGTATCCTCGTGGTGTTACGGATACCGTAACGATCATTTATTACCTTTAGCTATAGCAAAACGAGTGTGGTTTTGTACGGCGCAGGAACATGGAGGGTCAATGAAGGGTGTTAGGCTTAGATTGGAGGCTTTTGAAATGTGGGTGTGAAGAAGGATGTAATAGGTCAATTGGGCAGAAATGAAAACAAATGAGGAAGTGCAGGTTGTGGTGAAAGGGGAGGAGAGGGGATTGTTGGGAGAAATCATAAGGGAGCAGGAGAAAGATGGATGCAAAGTATACTGATCGGCAGTGGGATGTTGATGAGTGTAATAGAGGGGAGAATGTTAGGCAAACGAGGAAAGGGAAGGAACAGGATAGGGATGTTGGACGTAATGAAGGGAGGAAGCAAGTACACAGAGATGAAGAGAGGCTTATTGAAGAATATGATTATGAGTTTTGTTTTGTTAGGAGATACATGGCAATTGCAATCGACTGCTTGGTAGGTTGTGTCCATAAAACCTATCTTACTCGATAGATGACCGATGATAATAATAACAAAAGTATAATTTGAGTAACTGCATACATTGGTACTTGGTTTCACCGTAAATTTGGTGAAATGTCCACCACAGCAGTCGGTGCTTATTGCTAGTAATTACTTATTTACCTACCAAAGAATTAGGTACCAATGTAGGCCAATTATTACGCAAGAAATACATAATTTGAAGAGTAAACTCAATTTCATACGTTCTAATTACAAGCACGGGTTTCATTCTTAATGAAGTTCAGTTAAGTCCCTGAGTTTGAATGAAAGTTTAGTGTGAAAGTAAAAGTTATTTGAAAATTTTAAAAGCGATCGACAAAATCAAATATTCATACCGATTAGCGACACAAGGTTCCTTTTAGGGTTACTGTCAAATATTGGGGTGCCTACACGTATTCAGTGAAAGTCCTGTGATAGTTCGCGATTTAAGGTTTACACCTTTGATATGTGTGTCACCAGGCTGACCTCTGAAAACGAGAAACGTGAGATTTTTCAGGGCCAGCAAGTGTATTTACTAAGAGATTCCTCTCGTATTTCCCAACAATTTCGACATAATTTATGGCTAACAATACAAACTCGTTCCAGCTCTACCTGAACATTTAAAAAAATAATCTTTCTTTTTACAATCCCGCGACCTTTCACTCTGCATACGGAGAAATGTATGTATATGGTAGTAGTGGGATGCCATTTAACGGTGAATTTAAAGCAAACGCTACTCAACAGATATTTTTGGATAAGAAAAGGAGATTTTCATTGCTTTCCACTGATAAGGAAATGGAAAAACCTAACATAAAATGTGCAAAAGGAAGAATAAAAATATGTTCGTTCCCACAGGGTAGAATTGCGTTGGCGCAGGGATTCAGGAGTTGCGTTGCGTTCCCACGGGGTAGAATTTGTTGATGCCAACTAGTATCGCCACAATGTAGGTAGGTTAGCATCACCCGGACTCCGCCATGTAGATGAAATATTATGGATATGGTCGGGAACTAAACGAATAATGAACATGTTTTAAACTCTGATAGAATCCCTCAATAAAAACATGAAGTTCATTTAAATGAAATAAGTTCAGATGATGATTCAGTCTAGCGAAAATAGTTGACTGCAATAAAGTCTATCCTGTAGAATCGCAAATTATTTTGACTCTTCCTTGAACACTACTATGGCATTCCGCTAAGTATCGGCCTCAAACCTCTCGCAAATTAACATAAAATACCCATCGTTTCGCAGTAGCTAATAAAATGATATGCAACTAAAACAATACAATGTGATTTATTGAAGGTACATAACCACTGATCCCTCGCAGCTCTTAATTCCTTGTGCATATTTTAACCGAGTGTTTCATAGTTCGCCCGGGAAATTAAAATGCAACGTCAGATAGCTCGAGTACAAAGGCGGGCCTTCAACAAAATGTAAAACATGCTGAAAGAGCAGAGCAGCAGTCCCAACGGATGGAACGGCTGGGACGAGCGACACGTGGAACGAATGCTCCCTCCGGCATTCATCGCTCTCATTCTCGGAAAGAGATCTATTCATGAGCAACAATGAGAAGAGGAAGTTAGTATTATTTTAAATAAAAGAGTCATGAAGACACTGCTCCGTCCGTAAGATATCACCTAACATGAAGAGGGACACAGTGTCGCCTCCGAAATATAATTCATGCAAATCGTAGATTTCGTTGCGGGACTACCGGCATTGATCGCCCTTGGAGTTAAGATTTAAGATTGAAGTGAAGTTAAAAACAACCGGTTTTTTTAACAGGCAAAATAATTGTAACTGCTTCTCGTAGGATAGCTGCTCCGGAAAGGCTCTTGACGCAGAAATTAAAGCTTCGAACATGAAGAATGTGTTATCCATCAATTAACGTAAACGTCCATCGAAAAATGTAATCTGGAATTACATATAGCCTGCCTCAATCGTCTCCCTCCCGAGTTCATAAGTTTGAGGAATTTGCCCCATCGCTGTCAATAGATGAACGGAATACGTGAGCTGGAGGTGTAGTCGGATGAGTGAAATGAAAGCCATTACAGGAAGCGTGAGAAATACTCGCGGGGCATTTATAAGGGGAGGACGGAAGGGCGAGTCGCAAGTTTTGAAGTTGCGTATCTTTGGAAACGTCCGCTTGCTTCTCCCGTTGGAATGCGGCCGGCCTGCAGCCGCTCCATCTTGGGAAAGGCCGCATCGAGCCATTGCGGAAATCTGGGACTCACCAATCATCAAAAGGACTGAGGATATTCCGTCTCCGAAATGAATGACTACGGCCATCGATTTGTGAGTGAATAGCGCCGTACCATTGACTAAAAATGAAGAAATTACATTCTGCTCGCAATTAGCTGGACCATACTCGGTAACCTATTGCACACATAGACAGCACAGATACCATTCCACATTTGGATTCGCCCACTGAACGACAACAATCAATCACTCTCTGCGCGTGACGCCCCCTGCTAACGGGGCTCCTCCACTGATGCACTTATTTCCCTTCTCGTTCATCACGTGTTCGGGGTACACGGCGATCGAACGTGAAGAAGACCTCCGAAATGGGAAGATTCTCCGCCGCGGAAGAAAGCTCGCATCTCGGGCCGGCCCTCCTTCCGCCGGAGCGTCAAATGGGAAGAGGGAGTTGCAGGCCACGAGGAGGACAACGATGACATTTCCAATTCCACCCGGGACTATGGATGACCGAGGGATGACCAGTAGGAGGATTGTTTGCATGCACAAAATCCGGACGCTGCCCAACCGACATTCCCAAACACGAATTCACGAGTAACTGCGATCGGATGCGAGCTGGATTGGAGAGAGCCGGATGAGATTCGTAAATGGCAAAACAGTGTCTCCAACTGTACCTTGAAATTATGGTGGAAACTTCGGCCAGGTAAATGATGAATATACACTGTTAATGAAGCCCTAAGTAGCAACCCTATGCAACACTGCACAAAGATACAAGCCCAATGAATTGAGGAAGTTATTTACATCAATTAGCATCACATTGGACCATGGTAGGGGATTTGACAGAAAATTAGGGGATAGCCTTTGGTAGGGGATTTGGCTGAGAATGATTCCATACTAAGCATCTATTAACTTCATTGTTATTTATTTTACCAAGGCGATACTATGAATTCGAAATATGAGAGTCATCTGATTAAATAGTCTTTAGAACCGGGACGAACAGGCTTACGTGATCTCAGTTATCACTACTTTCAAGTTTCAACTACCACTATTGTTTAAATTGCAGCTATCCCCTCTAAAGATCCCATCTTACGGCGGACTTCGGTAATGATTGTTTTGTTCCCTTATTTTTCGAAATAGTGTTGCCCACCTATCGATTCAACGACCGATCTCTCCAACCTTATGATCATGATCTCTTCTTCGTTTTATGAGAGAGCTTGCAGTCTGTTTATCACAATGAACAGCACAGTTGCAGTACAATATAGTACATTATTCATTCGCATATGTAATCATCACTAATCAAAACATACTAGTATATTCTCTTCCATCCACGAAAGAGATTTAGTCTCAAACTGACCCTCTAATACGTTAGTGATTCCCGAATAAGTTCTTCCAACGATCTAAATAATACTACACTAGTATTTATTTCTCCAAATTAAAACAATATAAAACAAAGACGATTGTCTAACTTCACAAGAACCTGCTGCACCTAAGTGCACCGGGAGTATTTCGCACTGGCTGTAGCTTCCGATTTCAGGCGGACGACAAGGGCCGAGAGAGCGTCTGAGCGACTGGAGTGGCTCAGCCTATGCCGCTGGGCGACCGCGGCGCGGTTAAGTAAGCGTGCAGGGGGATGGCAAGGTTTGAGGTTATTTTCCGGGTGGAGCGGTGACAAGTTGAATGCTTACTGTATGACTCATTGAAGGCTTTTTCGCCTTACTGAGGTTTCAGACAGTAGACGAGAAGTCAATTCAACTGTAATGAAGCAAACACGAGGAATCATTTGTTTTCCACGATTTGAAGCAGAAATATCGTTCACCGCCAAATCCACTATTTAATCTGACCACAAGCCAAAGAAACAGCCAAGTGGTAGATTCACAATTTCCTAAAGAGCATGAAATGGGTTACTGACGGAATAAAGGGTTACGGTTGGGTGTCGTCAGAGATATTCATATTTGTGGTCATGATATCGAATCATGTAATGAAACAAGATTGATGCTTTGGAAGAAATGAAAGGTAATTTGGGAAGGCAGGAGTGCTATTTGAAAATTGCACGTTATATTTCGAAGCAAAAGCATTAAACGAATTAAATGAAGAATATGAAGCTTGAGCTACGACCCCCTAAGTAATTACTGAAATTTAAACTATAAATGCCCAAAAAATTACTACAGGGCATACGTTGCGACAAACTGTTTTTACTGACCTGACGCGTCTGAGTGGCCACCTTCTCCCTGGGACGCCGTCGTCAGCCGGGGCCGACTCCAGGGCCTCAGGGCTACGTCAGGGCCGAGCTAACACGACTTCCTAAAACATCCAACTTCGATGAAGAGTTGAAAGTGTTAGGTGGAGAGGGAGGTGTACACCCCACCATCACCCAAGAGCGTCTATATACTTACTGCAATCGAAATGACATTATTGAAATGCAGTATCTTTGCGGCGCCTCCTCCTAACTATCTTCAACCTCTCGCTCGCCCTGCAACAACAGATTCCGCTTCCGATTGCGGTTTCTGGAAGAACTATGCTAGGGATGGGGCGAGGGTTTGGAGCGTGTCCTCCCCGGAGTGTGCTGCTCATCTGCTCCGCGCCCAAACCGAGGTTGTGTCCGATGGGTGCGGACGTTCCCCGCTAAGTGATGACGTTCGACCACCATCGCATGCAGTTCGAGCGACAAGGGACCGGGAGGCAAGCCAGAAGGGAGAAAAGAAAAAAGCGGTGCGCTGTTCGTGTTTTGTCATGTGCAGTTCATCATCGCCCTGTAGAATGCATTTGTTTCCCCCATTGAAATTTGTATAAATGCCCTCGACCGTCGACCTCGTGTACTGGACAACGATATCCATGTAACATCGGGGATAGAGATATTGCGGTGACCAGAGTACTGGCTTCCGACGCCGAGGGCCCGAGTTCGGACCCTGGAGACGGCAGATACAGGTTTCGTCCGGAAAATAAGTGTACTGAGCTCAGGAAAAAAAAATTATTACACTTTTACATATCTTAAGCTAATATTCCTCAAAATAGAACCCTTGTGAGTCGATACACTTGTTCCAGCGGCGTTCCCATTCCTGGAACGCTCCCGCGAAGGCATCATCGGGAACCTCTCGAAGACTCGTCGTCAAGGCCTCTTCTCTGCCCTCCACGAACATCTTGTGCCACCGAAAGATCATGTTTCTGGACATGGCTGACTCCCCGTAAGCCTGGTTAATCATACCGACAGTTTCGGTAGACGATTTCCCAAGCTTTACCGCAAATTTGATGGAATAACGCTGCTCCAAAAACTTCGGCATCGCGTTCCGTGACGTGGGTCGAAGCGTGGAGGTTCGCGTTAACAGAGCTTCTCACTACACCACAGCTCAGAGCCGACTGCCTTTTTCAGCGTCGCTTGCCAACATACCCCCCTCCAATCGCAGCCCGTCAGAGCGGCGCGCCCAGCCCAGGAGTCAGTACACTTATTTTCCGGACGAACCCTGTATATTTATTCGTATCCCTGCTTGGGGTGCCAAGTGGAGAGAGTACTTCGTGTGGCGAACGCAGTCCGTCGGATGGGACGTTAACGTTTGGTACCCCTGGGATGTCTTTCCGTACGGGTAAGCCAATTACCGACGCCGGGTTTCTCTCCACTCTTCATCCTCCAGTCCCTAAGACCCCACGAATCCTCCAGTCCCTAACACCCCACCCCTACCTTTATTACCCATCTATCCCTTCTGGCGAAACTAACCTCCGCTGTCGGTCGTCTCCTCTAAATAACTACTACCACTTATAATATAATATTATAGGTACATTCAAATGTCACAATTTATGTTTAAAAAAATGAAGTCTACCAAACGGTTCCAAGAACGCAACAGTTGTGGAACCGAAGAAAGTTGAGTAAAATAAATTAAAGATTTATGCCTAGATCAATTTATGACCTGAATATCAGAATTTTGTGTAATAGTTATCATTGGTATTCTCAGGGTAAAGATAGGTTTTCGGTGGACTGTGGCCACTCAACTGAACAACGACACATTCACTTCTACATCTCTGAACAAAACACAACCTGACATGACAACATAGCCAAGCCTCGATCCAAATTAAAAAAAGATATCTGTTTGTGTTGTTTGACAATTTTTCAAAATTCGTCCAAGTGAATTCAAGGCAATGCACCAATGGTCAATGCAATTAATTTTTTATCCTCACTCTGTCGTGCGAACGATGACGTTGATTGTACTCGGCAAACAACTCGCCCGTGACAGGTTGACTAAAGCAGAAGCGGGCGTGAGGGCACGCCATCCGCTGAAGAATTCAATGACGGCGGCGCCGAGTGATTCACTCCAACCAAATTATAAATATTAAGCGAGCGACCCACAATAAGGCCATTTAAAAATAAGCGGGTCGATGAAACATCACCGTCGACATTCTAAGCAAGTCCTCATCTTACTCACTCGATTGCTGACCGAACTCCAATTCAATCGAAGCCCATCCGGAGCTTTCCTCCGGAATGCAAGTCCTCGCCCCACGCGGCCGTGCCCGGCATTTCGAGTCGGCTCGCGGGAGAGATCGATGGGGGCGGAAGGGTCGATGGGAAGGCCCACCACGGGTCCGTTCGTTGCGAGCGCCTAGCGGAGGCGCTCGCGGAGTGCTCGCTCGCTGTCATCGCCCGTGCAGTATCTCGGGGGTGGAATCTCATCGATGAGTCGTCACGCGATGGGGGAAGTTAAGCAGGAAAGGGGGTTGGAGTGGCACGCGTGAGCCATTCAAGTGGGACAGTGCCCCGGCGTCACTTGGCCATGGTTATGGATTTCCACGTTAGCAAAGAGTAAACAATCAAGTCAATTAACCCGCACCAATTAGAAGTAAGCGACCAGGGTTTCTGCACATTGTGTGTCATTACCCTTGGTGGATGTTGATCAAGGATGTTGACACAGGGTGTCGAAATCATGGTCGGTTTTATTTAATTAATCGGGACTGTGTTGTCCCGTTTTTCGATTTGCAATGACATGGTCAGGGGCGTTGGCCGATGCCCGGTTGGGGCGGCGGGTCAAAGCGTCGAACGGTGGATCCCAAGTGAAGAATGCATTTCGTGGAATAAGCAGATCATGCTGAGAGAGGGGGCATTTTCGTCCACTTGGGGGCGGATGGGAGCGGAAGCAGCCCCTCTCCCTTCTCCTCCCGCCCCCTCTTGCGGGCCCCCGTGTCCCGCCCTCTTGTCCGGCCAAGGGGCAATACCACCACTTAATGTTACCAGTTGCAAGTCTCGGCCGGATTATCCCGGAAGGACCTTACATATGCTAGGAACACCGCAGCGAAGGAGTGATGCACCGAAGGAGGGGGGGGGGCTGTAGCCATCGAGGGTGGATGTGGGGGGATGGCCCCCCCGCCCCCCTTCCCTTCTTCCATTCGAGGCCGCTCACGGAGAAGACACCGTGCGGTCGAATCGACGAGGTATCAAACAAACTTCGCCATTTGCTGGTGCATTGCGACGAGACTACGGAAGACGAAACACAAGACAACATAAATATGCACGTTCAAAATCCATTGCACTTTCCTAGTGCCTCTGGTTTCCTCCCTAGCACTAATTATGCTCGTTCCATGGAGAGTGTTTGTGTCTTGTTAGCGGTCACTAAGTGACGTCAGTAAATGCAAAACAATGGTTTCGTGTGTATTTAGCGAATGCCGCCCACTCCTCTCGGCAGAAATGAAACAATTGCCACTCGATCTACGTCGCCAGCGGCAACGTCGATACATTTTATAAGCAATCGATTAGTGGGCGACTCCCGAGTTGGGTGTGTATTACCATCGGGGGGATGGGGGCGTATGAAGTGATGAAATCAATCGGCTCTGAGAATGGCAATCGCACTCCATGGTGTTGAAGGGTGAGGATGAAGACAAGTTTGATGAAAATGAAACTTAAGAGGGTCTAAAACTATCAGTGGTGTGTGGCGCATATCAATGTACAGGAATAATTTACATGAATTTTTCTTCTCGGCAAGTTGATCGATAAAATATGAAAATAAATATTCGAATGTCAAATATAGTTATTGAAGGCTTTACGCTGTGGTTCTGCACGTATTCCAATAGAGGGAATATAAGTTGATTACTCTGTTTTCTTGAACTCATATTATTTGAAGGAACATGATTAAATGTAAAAACTGATTCTTCAACTGAAATGAAAAAAGAATGAAGAGCGGAACTGTTCGTTCTAGAAATAAGTAGACTGAAAACCGATATGAATAAAAATTTCAAAATAATGAAAATGAGCGATAAATGTACCTCGATCTCGCATCGGATAATCCGGAAACAAATGCCATCGATCGCCTTTTTCGCTCGCGTCCCGGGAGGCCGTCTGGGGTCACATTTGGACCTCAAATGAATTGACCGACAACTTCATCGCTTGATAACAGAGGGCGATTTAATGCAACGGATGCACATGTGGTGTGGGTTTCTCGGAAACCCACACTATCGGTTAACTCTCCCAAGGAGTGCCCCCTAGCATACCAGACAATATATGGTGATATAGTGCGGGTTTCTCGGAAACCAAGGCAAGACAAGGTCCGGTACCCAATTCCCTTGTTGCTGCTATGTAGCTACTTTGAAGTCCCTCCCCCATAAGGCGCGATGCTATATAAAGCGAGACGCTCCTGGAGAAGGGACGACAGAGATTTTCAAATAACACATTCGTTAACTTCAAGAAAACCACAAGAACGCTCCAGCCAGACAATCAACGGGTGGTATAGCCCAGGTCGCAAGGCACCCGGGAGGAGTGGCTAACTCAGAACCACTTTCTCACTCTCGGGTGGCGCTCTGCGCCTCATCTATTATTAAATCGGTCGCCTCATTTCGGCTATCCGGTAAAGCGCCCCCTGGGTGCATTGCACTTGCCGGTGAACCGGGTGGGTCCCCACGCTAGGGTTCCCCCTAAAATTACTGTTAAAAAAAAAAAAAAGGGTGACAATAAATCTCAACCGTATGAGCGCGCGAAAGTTCACATAGCCCAGTCCGGGCTATCGTACCATTTCGGAGCATCACTGCGCTCGACGAAGTAAGCCCGAAATGGCAGATTCGTCCTCTCCGGCGGGGACAAATACATCAAAAAACGACACTCACCAGACATCTACAGCCCTGCCACTACAAGGTATGTTTAGGCCAATATACACCTTTGGTCTGACACCACCACTTACAAAAACCGCGGACGCAAATCCAATATCGGCAGAAAAAACCATGGCGGGACTCGACCAACAACCAGCAATCAGTGTTTCGGGGCCTCCGACGGGAACCGAAAGCAGGCCTTTCAAACTCACTAACCTCTCTACACCTTCTCCTGCAGCAGCTGCAGCTATAGCAGCACTCCGTAGGCGGAAGGTAGTTAACAAAAACGCAGGAGAAGCGGACAAAGACAAATTAGCCGTCGCTAATTCCGCCGTTGGCGACGACCATCAACTCGCAAATACAAATGCGTCCACCTCTTCAGCGGGGACTACTCACACCCTCCCTCTCGTCGTAAACCAAATCACGGGCCAACAAACGCAAACACCGCATGGCCAGGGAGACGACGGCTTCACTGTCGTCTCTAGAAAAAAGGGAACTCCCATGAAAAGACGCCGGGTCATTCCCTCCCCCGACATCCCACAAAGTAATAGGTTTTCTACCATTGAAAACACGACTGAAGTAATGGAGACTCAGCCGTCAACTCCAAAATCCCCGAGGATCCCAGCCATAACAGTACACAATGTCAAAGGGTGGGTTGATTTGGCGAATGAGCTCACAAAAAATCTGCTAACCCCCCCTAAATGTGTCCTCAGAGGTCTAAACACTGTATTAATATCCTGCAGTAGTGTAGAGGACTACCTCAAAACAAAAAATATTCTCAAGGTCAGGGAAATGGAATTTACCTCCTATCAGCTACCAGCTGATAGGCTGAGAGAGTACTGCATTAGGAATCTGGTGGGAGACGTTCCCGCAAAAGAACTAGAGGCCGAACTAGTCAGGCTGGGATTCTCGATCAAAAGTGTTGTCCAACTAACAACAACTAAGCCCTCATATAACGAAAGGGAAAGGGGAATACTCACTGGTACCAAAAGGTTGGTACCAGTGTATCATGTCATTTTGACAAATGACTCCCAACCAGGTGACCTCTTGAAAGTAGAGTACCTAATGGCCATGCGGATGAATATAACAAAATTCACCAAACCTAAGGGCGTAATACAGTGCCACAAATGCCAGGGCTTCGGGCACACCAAAAATTACTGCAACATTCGGCCCCGTTGTGTTAAGTGTGCCGGACCACACTTAACTACCGAATGTGAGAAGAAAGACCGCTCCACGCCCGCGAGGTGCGTTAATTGCGAAATGGACCACCCAGCCAATTATCGCGGTTGCCCCGTTTACAAATGGGAAAACCAACGACGATTGGCGCGTGAAAAGCGCGACACAACTTCCCGAGGATCAGCCCAAGGGAAAACATTCACACCTGCCCCGGTTCCTGCAGGGAATGCCTGGGCAGCCCGTGCTCAAGGTCCTTTGCAGGACCAAACATCTTTTGCTGCCACTACCCCATTTCCTTCCTTACCTCCACCTAGAATCCCTCCTCCCCACGTGATCAACCCCCTATTGCCCGGCGGCGCTATTCCCCTTTCCTCTTCTTCTTCTTCAAATCACCTACCAAACATTCCTGCCTCAAATTCCGCACACAATGAACAGTCACTGTTTGGATACTTTATGTCCATGCACCACCAGCTAAGTCTCTTAAAGACAAAAACGGAGAAGAAAATCTTTATGCTCCAGCAATTATGCGAGTTGCACGAGCTTAATGACTAGTAAGCTCCGCAACATTTGCCTTCTCAGTTGGAATTGCAACGGCATACTCGGCCGCCAACGGGAATTCAAAAATTTTATAAGCTCTGGCAATTTTGATGTAGTAGCCCTTCAGGAGACGCATCTAACACCCAGTCACAGATTCTACATACCCAACTACACCACATATCGGCGAGACCGTCCCACTGCTCGCGGTGGAGGCGTGCTTATCGCAGTAAAGTCATCTATTAAACACAAGGCACTGAAAGGATACGCCCTTAGTACATTAGAATGCGTCGGAATACGACTCCCAACTCCCATAGGTGAACTTGACATCTATTCCGTTTACCAACCTTCTGGTAAAACTATTGTTCCTGACGAAATTCGTCCCTTATTCCCGACTGACAGTCGCGTCGTAGCCATCGGCGATTGGAATTCAAAACATACGGAATGGGGGTGCCGGTCCGCGAATACTAATGGCCGGCGTTTGCATAACATTGTTAATTCCATCATGGTAGACGTCGAAGTGCCACTAGCGGCAACGCACATTGACAGCCGTGGTGGTGAAGACATCCTGGATTTCTGCCTAACGAAAAATCTGCCTTACATAACGACTCCAACTGTACTTTCCGATCTCTCCAGTGATCATTACCCGATTAAAACCGACATTGCGACTGTCCCTTATGAGCAGCCTCCTTCCCTTCCTTCAAAGACGAACTGGAAACAGTTCGCCTCCATAGCAGAAGACGCCTTTTCCTCAATCACAATCCCACACTCCTCAGCCCGGCAGGACATTGACGCTCATGTCTTGGCCATAACCGAGGCAATGCGTGACGCGCATGCACTGGCATCGCTCCCGTACCCTCATCCCCCTCCTCCTTCAAACGCCCTACCCGACGACATCCTGCTACTCATAAAACAGCGCAACAAGGCCCGCAGACAATGGGCGCGAACCAGGGATGGCGCCTATAAACGGCGTTATAACTTTTTCGCGTCCTGCGTCAAACGCGAGATCAGAAATCGGTTTAATGACCAATGGAGAGACAAACTCGACAACCTTTCCTTCGACGACGGATCCCTTTGGAAGGTTGCTAAGCAACTGACCAAAAAAGGCCGTCCAGACCAGCCCATCAGGCATAACGACAACCTGTACTTCGACGCCAATGACAAGGCAGAAATCCTAGCCAACGCGTTCCAGGAAACCATGACTCTTAAAACCGACTGGCCAAGGACGCGGGAGGACGAAGAAGCCGAGGCTGCTGTAAGTAGCTTAGGTCTCCTTCCGACTCCTCCATTCCAGCTGGTCACTGAGACGGAGCTTAGAATGACAATAAAGTACTTAAACCCGAAAAAAGCCCCGGGTATTGATGACATCTCAAACAGGCATTTGAAGAACGCGCCACTGCCGGCCGTTCGTCACCTACTGGGCTTATTCAATAACTGTCTTTCCTCTTGCTACTTTCCAGATTCCTGGAAAATAGCAAAAGTGTGCCTGCTTGCCAAACCAGGCAAAGACCCGACAATTCCTCTCAACCGCGGACCTATATCTTTACTTTCCTCTATCTCTAAACTGTTTGAATCGATTTTGAAAGCCCGTCTAGACCTCTTCCTACGGACCAATGACGTAATACGACCGGAACAAATGGGATTCCGGGAAGGACATTCCACCTCCCTGCAGATACTCAGACTAGCAGAGTATATCAACCACGGCATGCAGAACAACCAACACACTGCAGTGTTGTTCTTGGATGTGGCCAAGGCATTCGACCAAGTCTGGCATGATGGATTGATACTTAAATTATTTAAAATCGGGGTTCCATTACATCTCATCAAGATGTTCCATAGTTTTCTCGCTTCACGAGCTATACATGTCGCCGAAAACGGAGCTCTGTCAACCGGGAAACAGATAAATTGTGGCGTCCCGCAGGGCGCCATATTATCTCCTACTCTCTTCAACTGCTATGTCAACGATCTTCCTTCTTCTCCACAAACTCAAACTTTCATGTTCGCCGACGATACTGCTATCGCGGCAAGATCTTGGAGCGGCACGTGTGCCTTCCGAAAGATACAAAACCACCTCTCTTTACTTGAAAAGTGGACCGTCAACTCGAAAGTCACAATTAATGCTGAGAAAAGTGTTGTTGTCGACTTTCGGAGGAGACGAAGCTATTTCCCAAAAAAACCTCTAACCTTTCAATCCGTGCGTATTCCGACGAAATTGTCACACAAATTCTTAGGGATACACTTCGACTACAGACTGACATGGGCCACGCACGTACAGCATGCCTTACACATCGCTCAGGGCACAAGAGCACTTCTGTCTCCACTCTTGTGCTCCAAATCGCGCCTCACGCACCGAACCAAGATTAGACTGTGCCTTTCGTATATCCGTCCCAGGATGCTGTACGGCTGCGAAATTTTCGGGAACGCGACAAAAACAGACAGAAATCGCTTAGAAACATTCCAAAATAAAATACTTCGCTACCTCACAAACCAGAGTAAACTCGTCCCAATACAAGAGATCAGAAACGCACACAAAATACCTAAAATACACGACTTCATTCGAGCGCAAGCTGAACGACTCGAGAGGTCCCTTCCACGTAACACGCTTACAAAAAATATATGGGATTACTCCCTACACAGGAAACGCCGTCCGAGCTACAGACTACCAAAAGAAATTTTATTTCGGTAACATTACCGAATTCTTTCCTATGACTTTCTTTCTTATATATGATTCAAAAATTAATATGTATTTGAGCCAGGGTTTATGTATTATGTTTAAGGCATTGTGTAACTGCCATTATATTATCATTTTATTTTGTTATCATTGAATGTAAAAAAAAAAAAAGTCTCTTTTGAAAAGAAAAGTAAAGAAGGGAAAAAAAAGGTCAAAAAGAAAAAAAAAATATAAATCCAATGGATAAAAGAAAACAATAAAAAAAAACAGAACAAAAGAGAAAAAAATATATATCCTGTATAACCAAAAATTAGACCAGAATCGTAAGTTAATTTTAAGTTTTTAGACTAGTAAATGTTTTTCCGTCCTGTTGACGAGTTTTTGGGCAAAATGTCTCGGCCCTTAGAATTAAGCTAATTTTAGTTCTTCCTTTAAGTTAAGGCCAATTGCCAACCCACTAGAGGTCTTTCTTTCAACTTCTCCTTCACTAACACTGGAAAGGTACACGTTCGCCATTTACACATTCGATCGCCATTGTTTCCCCTGTGCGAATTGCACAAACACTACCGCTGAAGGGGTGGACGTTGTCTCACCGAAGCAGCGATAAAAATGAGGGCAAAAGCCCAGTCAATAGGGGGTCTGGTCTGGTCTGGAGAAGGGACGACGTGGCGCTACTCTACCGCTCTTGGCAGAAGAACCTTACTGCCGAGCGACTTCAGGAGGCCATCAATGATCTAATTAAATGGTATCGTCGATGGCGGATTGAAGTCAATGCCGGGAAGACGAAAGCCATCGTCTTCCAAACCGGCCGAGGAGCGCCACCAAACGAGCGAATGTCGGTGGATGGAGTCGTCCTTCCGTGGGAGTCTGAAGTCCTTTATCTTGGTGTGCTGATGGATCGAAAGCTCACCTGGAAATCCCAGTGCGAGCGAGCCCGCGCCAAGGGCTTTGCGGCGTTGAGTCGACTTCGGCCGATTCTTCACCCACTAGTCCCAAGCGCGGACACTAAGAGAAGACTGTACCGGGCGTGCGTGCTCCCAGCAATTACGTACGCATCACCGGTATGGTCTGGAGTGCCAAAGACGAGTCTTGCTCGAGTCCAGGTAGTGCAGACTGCTGCACTTCGGTGTATATTGGGGCGGGGTCGCTACGAACCCGCCTCAAGCATGCACCGCGACGGGAATTTGGAACCGCTAGACGTTCTACTTCCGATGGCAGCGCAGGATTTCTTCAGGAAAGCAGCGGAGTCGGGCTTTGCTGTTATCCGAAGAATCTCCGAGGCACAGGTCTGGCCGTGGGATCGTCACAAACGACCCATCGCTAGCCCGGACACCCCTGCATCACTTCCGCCAGGGAAGAAGCCAAGGAAGTGCTAAGAAGACTTCCCTGAAGTAATAAAGCCGCCAAGAGACAACGCAGAAGAACACAAAACGTCTTCATAGTCCCAAGGACTGGTAAGACGAATGGGACGCCTCCACAAAGAGGTAGTCACATAGGGCGAGGAGCAGGACCCTATTTCTTACCCCTTCCTCACCCGATACCCTGCCTCTGTGTCCGTCGGTCGAGCTTACGACCACACCAGAGACAACCCATTCCCTTTCCCATTCCTCACCTGCTGCCCTGTCTCCGAGTCCGTCGGTCGCAGGCTCCTACGATCACACCGGAGATGCCCACCCTTGCCCCGCTCGCTCGTCCCCACTCCCCGGTGCCTGAGCCCCATTGCTTGATAAGGCTTAAATAAAAGACTCATTAACCGAATAGGACTCTCTCCTTCTGTGCTGCGCTCCCACCAATGATGTCGCGGCCGCCAACCACGCGACACACAAGCCGAAGTGTTTTCTTTCCTCTGGCTAATTTAATTTGACCCCGTCCAACAACTCTCGGCTATCTAACGATATGCATCGATCGACGTAGGCGGAGGAGCGAAATCATTAGCCGAAAACCGTTCGTTGCACTGAGGCGAGAGGCCGGGGACGGGATGGAATTGCATTCAGCGCGGAGACCACCCGCCCGCTATGATTGGCTGGCACTGTAAATGCGGAGACCGATTATTTACTGCTAACGATCAAATAACAAACATATCGCCATGTTTTGTTGGACGCTTCCGATTTGGGAGCTAGTTGCCGCACGTAAGGCTATCAGAGGTGGGAAATTATTTTTCGAGTCTTACACTGGTTATTATCGTTTTGCGTTGTCGCATTCCGTTAGGTTTTAATAACCCTGACTCATGATTACCCTATTAAGACAAGGAGTAATCTCTCTAACAAACGCTCTAAGAATTCGAAATATTATTTCACGCCTCGGACAGTGCGACTTCCTCATAATACACCAGCGCTTTCATCATCAAGAATCTATTCGAGGCTAAGCTGTGAAACCTTAATTATGACGTCATGGGATATTTCGATTTCTATCTTTTCGTAATGTCATCGATAAATATAATTGATCAAAATCCAAAGCCGGAATATGCGTGGAAATGAGGAAATATTTTGGAAGTAGGACAACTTAAAAACATCATATTACGGCTCCATATCCGGATGTCGAGGAATGTGGTTGACACGGGTGGCCAAGGAATTTTTTTGGAAGTTTACGATTAGTCTGGGCCGGACAATTTCCATTCACAATCGTAAGCAAACATGAGTACGATTGACGCGCCAATATAACACGAAGGGATAAGTAGGCAAGGGAGTGAGCGCGAGCGCTAATAAGCCTAAAATTGCTGTTTGCACAGAGGCGGGATTAAATTGAACCAAGACAACCCGCTCGCTCTGACTGCCAGCGGCACTACACCAATGCAGCGCCAAGGGGTCGATCCGTCGCCGTCATGTCATTGCCTCCTTCCTCGCACCGCACGGCCCTCCGGCGGCCGGCGGGCCCCACCGAAGACGGCCTTGGGATTTCTTTCTTTTCGCGTTTCCCTCCTTTCCCGCTCTCTCCTTCGCGGGGGTGTGAGGGGGCAGGGAGGGAGGAGTTTTCTCACCCCCTCCTACTGCCTCAGGAATCGTTCTCTGGTGTGGGGCGCCCTCTACAAGTTCAGACACCGCAATGGGTGATCGCAATCCGATGATTGGAATAGAGCCGCTCTCCGACCTCGCCTCATATTCCTCGACCATCTGCTTGCTCACTCCTCCTTTCCTGATTTTTCACAATCGTTTACGGTTTCTACAAACAGTCACCCGCATGTGCTTCCACTGATCGCTCAGCCGCCAGCATCCATTCTCAGTCCCTCCAACTTCCTTTCGGATCTCTTAGAAACTAAAACGCAACGGGTAACGATGCGAGGTACTTCATTCTGATGATGACCAGTCAGGTCCTGAGCTGTTAAGGCCAGCATCTTGGAACCATTTCTTTTTTCTCTCTGCCATTAAGGTAGGTTTTTGGTTGGACATAACTACTAATTAAATAATTTGTGACCCCTAGCAAAACACAACATCCTACTCTACATCAGGTCCCTCTTCATCTCTGAGTACTTTCTTCCTCCCTTCATCCCGTCCAACATCCCTATCCTGTTCCTTCCCTTTCCTCTTTTGCCCAACATTCTCCCCTCAATTACAGTCTTCAACATCCTGCTGCCGGTCGATAGACCATTCATCAACTTTTCCTGCCTCCATAGGATTGCTCCCAACAAACCCCTCTCTTCGCCCACCATACCAAGTCATTCCTCATTTGTTTTCTTCTCTGTCCATTTCACCTTCTCCATTCTTCTCCACACCCACATTTCAAAAGCCTCCAGTCTACGTCTATTCTCCTGCTTCAATGACCACGTTTCCGCACCGTTCATAGCTACGCTCCGTATCAAAGTTTTTACGAGTCTTTTCTCAACATTCTTACTCAACGTCCCTGTCATCAACTCCCTCCTCCTTGTGAAAGCCAATTTGCCTAGCGCAATTCTTCCCCTTACGTCCCTACTACTTTGACCGTGTTGGTCCAAAACACTTCCGAGATACGTAAACTGTTCTACCTGCTCTAGTTTTGGCCCTCCTATTTTAATGTTTAGCTTAGCCTTTTTCTTTCTAGAAAATCGCATAACCTTTGTTTTATTAATATTGATTCTCATCCCATAACTGTCGCACTGAATTTTTAATTCACTCAGCAATGCTTGCAGCCCCTTGGCTGACTGACAAACTAAAGCTTGGTCATCAGCAAACCTAACTGATTTTACGAATTCCCCGCACACTTTAATTTCTCAAAATATTTACGCACATTCATAATGGAAGAGACTGTAAACGTTTCCAGTATGTTCAAGCAGGATTACACAATGTTGGATTACTGGAAGGTGATGCTTTACCATTTACAGGGGAATCAGTAGCTCGCTCTAATATACACTAATCTGCAAATAGTTTTTAAAATTAAATTCCTCTTTCTTACGGACTCTCTGATTCCATTCCTCTGAATGAAGTGACGTCATAAAAGAATTTTGCATTTCATCTGACCATGACCTCAATCTCTCTGATCACTTTGACGAGGTCGAAATTGAAGCAACGCCCTCGGAGGCCTCTCAACCGGGTCATTGCATTCACCGTTGAGAAATTTACGCTACAAACCTGGTAGTATTCTCCGTGGTCATTGAATGTCATATTAGCTGGACGTACTTCGGATTATTTTCATTAATTTAGTCCAAAAATGCACTTTTTAGTAACTTTAGTCAATTTAATCATTCTTTTTATTCTATTTTTCCAGTTCCTTTACCGTAAGAATTAGTCTCAAGTATTTCTGCCGTCCATGCATGTGAGCACGGACTTCATTTTGTTCGTCGGTCATGGTCAAATTGCATTTCAGGTGAATTACAATTACCGGCGGCGGTCACCTGGCCGCGCAAATGTTCAAATCTCTTGAAACATGGGAAGCGCCCTGATGACAAAGTGGGGGCGCCAACCGTGACGTGCGGCCCGCGGCCGATGGATGCCTTCTATCTGCGGAATGGCCAATGGCTCCACTTGGGGGAGCTCGCACTTGATATCAAATCAGGGACAGTGGCCATCTTGCAGCTCAAAGGGAATTTCAGTGTCACGCAATTCAATCAATGAGTGATTCAATAAATCCTAACAACTGCAGTGCATAAACGATTACGGCCAATAAAGCTTGCCGATCGTCCAATATTATTGGTGTAGGAATTCTCATTGGGATAGGAGTCGACCCTCAAAGACTAACGTTCGCCAGGGTTAATCTATCTCCATGGACTTCGGGTGATGCGATCATCTGCCTGAGAGAGAGGCTATTTATAGCTATCTCAAAAACATTTATGCTTGGTAATGAAAGTACCTTTCCCGACGAAATCTGACGAAATTCAAAGTGATGCATAGGAAAAAAAGCCGTCATCTAGCACTAGCACAAATGGATATGGATATATGTAAAAAGTTGATGAAGTGAAATATTTTTTGCTTCTCGTAAATCCAGCATAACATACTTTCGGGACGCCCGAAATGAATTAATTCCATCCTCGTCCATTGAAATAACCTCCGTGACGGTGAGTGTATTGAGTGGGCGTGGAGGAAAAGAAAGGCGAAGCGATTTGGAGGTGTGAAGTATGCGGAATTGTTTTAGACTTCATTGTTGCAGCAGGCTGTCTTGAAGTGTTTCGATCATTGATGTAGCGTCGATTAGTCTGATTGCCCGTTTAAGGGTGTACACATAACTAGTGGATCCCTTGATCGGCCGGATGCCGTTAATACCAAAAGATGGATTGAGAAACTCGGTGAGATCTCCAAAAGTATGTATGTATTAACAGAATTATCGGTTTACTTTGTAAATTACCCACGTGCAATTATTTAACTGGTTTCCAACGATCTCTGTTCAAATATCTGCCTGCTCTCCATGGTGATGCGAGAGAGCAATCAGTGCAGAGTGGCAGTGGGTGAGAGGGCGTGGAGCGTCCGTTCGCTGGAAATTGAGACGCGTCATGCCCTCCTCCGTCCATTCCCTCTCCGTTCGCCGAAGAAGGAGCCGTCGTCGGTGCAGAGAAGCGCCGGGTGTCCCTCCCCTCATCTCATCTCGTGAAAGCGCCGATCAGACCATTTGCATGACTGGGGCGTCGTCGAGATGGAACATCGCACATTTCTCCCCCGCCCCTCGATTCCCCGATCCACCAATCCCAGAGTCCCCTTCGGCCACGAAGGCCTCCCCTCCCATCAATTTCATATTTCCTATTCTTCCCCGAGCGGGAGTCATCTTTAAGTGCCGCCGCCCCCCGAGAGGGGCCACTGAAATTCCTCCTCCCCCTTCCCCCGCCCCCCTGCCCCTTGGGCGTGCGGTGGCCGGCCCTGCCTCCCCCGAACAGGTTGCTCCCCCCAGAGATGGCGCACGGCGAGATGGCCTTCTCCCTCCCCCCCCTCCGCAGCGGCGTCTTCAGAAGTGAGCCGACGCGGGGGGGGGTTCGAAGAGGGGGGGCGAGAGGGGTGCCCCTGAGGGTGGGGGGAGGCGGGGGGTCAAGTGTTTGCGCTGGTCGGAGGGGGAAGGAGCACTCGCCGAACACGACTCCGAGGTTGCCGCCTTGATGCTGCAGCAATGGACGTCGGTGGCGCGGGCGAAGGGCAGCCGTGCGATCGATGGGCCATGATCCCCCCAGTGGCCGCGATACCTACTATGCAGCGGGCGTGCCGGAGAGTGGATTTGAAAAGAGAGGGGACTCATTGGGATTTGTTGCCTATGACTTATCCGAAGAAGTTATAACCTAGGGGATATATCTGAGGTAAAATATTTGGCTCGCCAGTTGGGAAAAGGAATTAAGCAACGGCTTCTTTAGAACGTCTCGCCCAGGGCATATTTGCCAGTTTCTGTGGACCAGAATTGAGATGGTGTTTGGAGTTTATTGGATAGATTAAAATACCTTTTGGAATTGATGACAATGGACCATACACACAATTTGTCACATGACTTTGACCAATCATAGATGAACATAACTAAGGGATATTCGGGTGGACGTTTCTAGGGCGTATTTCACCGGCCTCGGAGGACCGTGGGGAGACGAAGGCGAAGGGCTGTTTTATAGGGCGGGGGGTAGCCATCGGCGAGAGCCAATGAGCATCGACGCCTTGGCTGGGCGGGGGAGGGCACGGAATGGGCCTTGACCCGCGAAAAGGGATTTGTGGATGGGAATGAGATGCGGGGCGGTAAACATTTTGACGTTAGGTGACCACTTTCAGGCGATAGACTCGTCCTCCGGCACCGCCGTAAACCTCCGAGTTCCAATTAGAAGTTTGTAAAGGCATATGGTGTAAATTTATTAGAAAAGTGGGAGATAATGGAAGTTACTTTTTAATGGGCAACTGATGGGGCGTGGCAAACTGACTGAAGAAAAGTCCGAAGAGAAATGTGCCGGCCGAAGGGGAAATACTCGACTCACGCCCGGAAAATGGCTAAGCGGAGGCAAATACCGTGGACAGAAGAGAATGGCAGAAGACGGGCAGCTCCCGGTTGCAGCGACACGGTAGAATCTGTTGGGATCGATGAATGGCTCCGGTACCACTTGTGAAATCTGCCTCGGGCTCTTTTGAGTATCCAGAGACTTAAATTCCACGGGAAACAAACGGCCAGGGTGAATATATGCACAAATGAAAACTTTCTCCCGGTCTGCTTCGCATCTTCGTGATGAAACGATCATTTGTCACAATTTGTCATAACTTTAATTATGAACACTCTGGAGCGTTTATTTCAGAGGGCGGAACCTCGTTTAAGAATAACAGTTGGTTAATTCTCCCAACGTCGCGGTGTGTAATAAACACCATTTCACATTGACCAGGTGACAGCTAGGCCGTGCCGGACGATTCAAAAGCTCATATTTTTACCATGCTTTCCCGATCTTTTAACTTAGTTTTGATATCAATATTTATTTCAATTCAGTGCCGCAGAAAAATGATCGGCAGTTATTATTGAAAAGTGAATCCTTAAAGAAAAATGACGCGCGACGGGCGGGCGTCCGGGGCGAAGTGCTTCACTCCACGGAGGCGATCGGGAGTGGGAGCGCTGCTTTCAACCAACTGATTACATGTTCGAGGACTTTTAATGTATTGCAAAAACACTCACACGACGAGAAAAACAACCTCAATTTCCAAATCAGGGCGATGAAAGCGAAGAAGACCATTTGATTTAGATTAGACTAACTTAAATTAGAGCGAGAGCATTTATCTTCAAGCATAACGCCTCGACGCAAATAGGTTTCATTTCATCTCGCATCCGCACTGGATCCCAGTCAAGTGTGTGCGGAGGAGGGAATTCGGTGACAGTGTGCTTCAATCCACGGCGGTCTCCTCTTCCGCGAATCCTGTCGTTTCGGCCGCCCGTCCGCGAGAGACTTCGCTTTCATAATTTTGCCGGGGGGCCGAAGAATTGGCGAAGGCAGGCGAGCGGGAGAAGGGCGACCACGTGGAAGGGAACGGTTGCGTGTGCGCGCACCTCCGCCTAAGTGATCCGCAGAGAGGCACGCTCACTCCTTCCTTCGATTGTTTTGACGTCCGGGGGTTCAGCTGAGCGACCGAGAGGCGGGCGCAGTGGACGGGCGGCGGCGGCGGCGGATCACCTTGTCCGAAATTGTAATGACAACTCGGGCGCAAGGGTTGGAGGGAGGGGAGGGAAGGGGGGCGAGATGGCGGGATGTTGAAAGGGGAGGAGGCGGGGGCAGAGTTGTTGAGAAGGAGCAGCTTGAGTAGTGTCTATCCCACAAGACACCGATGCCATTGGGAGGACTACAAAGGCTCGCCGCCGAGATCTCGCGGGTCGGGAGAAGGGGGGCGGACGAGAGCAAGAAACCCGCCCCCCTCCCCCGTAACGAGCTGAGCGTACACCTCCGCGCCGACTCTCGAGAGGCCCCCGCCTCCTCCCCGCCTCCTCCCCGCCCCCCCGATGCCGACCGGAGGGGTGTCATTCCATTTTATGCGAACATCCGGTTCTCTTCAGCTCGCCGACATTATTTAAGTGTATCAACTTTTCCCTATCGCTCCCCTCTCCCGCCTTAGGATATCGCTCAAAACGGGGTACTTATTCGACCGCAGGGTCAAACATGACTTTGTTTCCAGTAAAAGATTTCACCGTTTCGAATTAATTTTTGAATGTTTTTAGTGCGTTTAAATGTTTCGGCTGACGTGAGCGCCACAGAACATTCTTTCCTCTTGTTGGTTTCTGCGCGGTTCTATTTTCGTAAAAAAGAGAAGCATGTAAGTTGAGTGGGCGGGAGTGGAACCCTTCGGAGAGACCGACTCCGCCGGGCGAACGTACCTCGTCTCGCTTGCTAAACTAAAATTGAGGTTCTCTGGAAGGTTGCCCACACCGAGCGACACATTCTTGCACGCCTGAGATTTAGAAAAGATAATCTAAGCCTCACTTCAATTAATAGTCGTGTATTTGATCACTGACATCCCTTCTCTCCTCTTTGATGGTACCTCAAACGGCCATTCTTAGTTGGTCCTCCGCTCTCCCCGCATCACCTCGACCGCATCTCGGCACCCCTCCTCCGGCTCCCCCCGGCCCCTTCCTGCTCCCCCTTCCCCCGAATGTTCCCTCTGCGGATTGGGTTTGCATGCAATCCACGACTTTTGCGCTTACTTGGCACATTTTCGCTTCTGTAAAATAATTAAATACTTTTCAGCGCTTTGGAGTTTTACTCTTTTAACTGGCAACCATCAGTTAACAGAACAGAAGCCGATAGATTGTATAACAGGTTCCTGTCCTGTATCCCTTTATCTAGGGCTTTATAGACCTTCGTTACGTCGTGTGGAGAAATGCATGTGCGAGCCTCTTACGATGATTATTTTAATCAAGTGACCTGTGTTCAAAGCCCAAAAACTGGCTTCAGGCATATAACCAATTACGCAATGGTATTAACAAAATTTAACCGTGTTTTTCAAAGCGGATTGAACGCAAATGCGATATTTTTATCAACAACGTATCTTTTGCACATTGCGATTGATATTTAGGTTAATGCATCGCTATCATATTGTATAATAACATTCAGGCGTCGTACTATTGTTGCCAATGGTTTACTTATTTGTCCAATTTTTATTATTTTATTTAAACTTTTCTCTCGAAGGTAGCTCCGTGGAACAGTAAATAACGCCAAGCATTGCTTAGGCTGAGTATTAAAGTACACCCATTCAGCGCCGGCCCAGGTAAATATTTCTCAACCCTAGGCGCGCATTTTCGACGGATGTCAGGGACCTGGAATGCCTCCAGAGAACGCTCACCCTTCTTCCCTTTAGTGCAACTTAAGAGTAAATTTCCATTCAAGTATTTTTAAACGATAGTTTCTCCATTAATCAAATCAATGCGTTAATTATTTCTGTGTTGGATGCCTCATTGCTTCCTCGCAAAACATTTCACCTGCACCTCTGTGGACTGGAACGTGCGGCTCACCGGCGGGGCAATCGAAATGACCTTACAAAGGCACGCTTTTTCGGAATGGGTGTCGATGGTGCATGGAGTCAATTCACCATCACATCCCGGGCAAAGCATACGTGGACTTCCTCCGAAGAATGAACATTCGAATGCCGAACGGCCAAACAATAATTCCTAGGATTTTTCCACAAATTCGGAACATTTCGCAGTCGATCGAGCTGGTGGAAATAGCGTTGGTGCCGGTTTTCCTTTCGAGTGTGCACGGGGATTCCTCGTGAAAAAATTACCCGAGTTGAATTCGCGCAGACGATCTTCCAGTTTTCAGTAGGGTTCCTTCCATGGTTACACCATGCTGTTTCATAGCTTGGACTTTCGATGAGTCATATGAAAACTGAACCCTACCTGTTAAAATTGTAAATTTTCACTAGCTCAGAAATACTTTTAGATTTTCGGAAACTTTAATGCGTGCATTTACGAATTCTACTCGAGCGATTTGATGACATACCTTTGTTTTTTTTTGTGATGCGGAGCTTCTTGCTTTTGAGAAACCTAAAAGATGTTCACCTACCTTTACCTTCACTGCGCCTTGGGTGCAGCCCGTTTCTCTCAACTGCGGAAAGCCTTTGGGCCAGAAATTAGATGTCCGGGTTCGAATCCCAGCATTTTGTCGCTCTCAAATCACGGGATCTTCAGGGAAGAAAGTTGAGTCAGTGACCGCTAGAGCGCGCCGGTGCACTCGAGTTGGGAGCCTTTCTTCTTCCTCCCAGCATTCCTTCGGCGGCGACGCGCTGAACAGCGCACAGCGCACACTGGAACATCCTCTCTGCTGGGATGGGAGGCAAGACTGATGCGAAACTCAAGACTCAGAGCGTTCTCCTCATCTCCTGCGTCCGCAAATGATTACACCCTGTCGTGGACATCCGCGGATTAGTCGGGAAAGAGAGCGACGCTGCGTCTCGGGTGTTTCGGAGTGTGCGCCAGAGCAGGAAGCAAATGAGATGGGGAGGGAAAGCAATGATCGTCGCTTGGCAACTCTTTCGAATGGGCGCACGAGGTCCTTTCATCCATCCAAGCAAGTCGCTCAATGACGTAATTCAGTGATGAGCGGTGAAAATCGCCGATTTTCTACCTTCGCGGTTTTATGTTTCTGAGTAAAATTTTTTCTGCGTTTGATATGATCCAAGGTAATTCATGCTTTCGTAACCATAGGAATTTGACAAAATGCTTTGGGAATCGATTCGATATTTCTCTGAAAACATTAGTAAGGACATTTAGCGAATCCCAAGCATATCAGGGAAACGGGTGCGTTAAACCAGATTTAGTTCCACGGAAAAGTATCCTTAAAAGTGCACAACGAGGAGCTCTGAGAAAAAAGACGGATCTGGAAAGATCGTTTGGCGGTGACGGAAGTTCGAACCCGAGACCCCCAGCTTGAGGGTCACGATGACCCGTAGAACACCCCCTGGAACGATACCAATATTAGTGCGCGTGGAGAGAGAGTGCCAAGGGGGGGGGGGGAGGATAAAGTGAAAGGAGCCAGCCCCCCCCCCTTGAAATGCGCGCGCCTCCCACTTCAATCGTAACTTTCCCCGGAGCGAGCGAGCATTAACGCGCGCGGCCCTCCGTCGAGGCGGCTTAATTTACGACTCGAGTGAAACGGGGGGTGGGAGCGATAAAAGCGGGGAGAGAGGAGATAAGGAAGAGATGGAATGAAAAAGATTTAGAAAGAATACGGGAACGGTGCTTTTCATAATACGGGAAGGATGCATTTCTCGTGGCACGTTGTGTGCGCATTAGGCGTCTGCGATTCAATCGAAAAGTTTTAGTGGCGGAAGTGGCTTTGAAAAATAATCTTTAGTATAAGTGAGGAGATTTACGGGCGGTGGAAATGCGTGAGAAGCAGTAAAAGGGGGAAAATGATTCGTAGAAGTTGCGCTCGCCGGGAAGGTGGCGATCGATCAGCGAGAACAGAGCATGGCAGTTTATAGATATGTCAAATGAAATCTGAATTTGCTGGAGAACAACATTTGTAATCCGAAAGGTTTGTGCAATTCGAGCTTGGATGGATGGTGTGTTTTGATGGACGCCTCTTCTCTATGATGTGATAAATCCTTTGCACGAGCGTCTCGCCGTGTCAGGAAAACAAATGATCAGATGGAATCAACGACAAATGTGAAAAGTACATGTAGATATTTTGAAATTTTTCATTTTCTGAAAATTCGAACAGTATGGATAACGTAATAAATTGAATTGTATTAATAAATATAACAGACGTTGAATTGACTCATTGGAAATAATCAGTTCAAGAAAATAATTCTAAAAACAGTCATTTCTATGACTTCACGTACTCGGGATTAGGAATCTATTTCAGAGATTAATTTTCCAGACAATGGCTAGCCTTCCCACGTCACCGCCCCCGCTCCCCCCAACGGGTCATCCTCCACACAGGGCTTCGAAGTGATTAAAACGCTGTTCGATCCGAGGGTTGGTTTCACAGGTGCGGGTCAAGGTCACCTTGTGCGACGTCGTGCAAAACCCACACATCAGGGAAGGGGAGCAATTCCTTCATCTGTCGGCACAAGGTGCAAATAATAACAAGGAAAATGCAATTTAGGGTAATTTAACACATTGCAATTGAATATAACAATTTGAGTTCGATCGTACTAGAACTCTTTTCCCCAATTCTTATATCCCCTACACGCAGGCATGCCAATATGACAAATATCAAGATGGATATATTTCACCCAGCGCGCTGAATTTGGCGATTCTTGAGCAGCGAAAATCATCTGAAATGGCATTGCTACCACCTGTTTATATTCAAATGGCCAAATGCCAACTGTTCCATTTTAACTGCTGGAATGATGCGCTCTGCTTTTAACTCTAAATGACTGAAGTTGAGCCTTCGGAAGAGAAGCGCTGATATTTACCAATAAATTACAAATCGCCATGGAAGTACATTTTTGAATGAGTCGGCGGTATAACTCCTAACTCCTAGCGTTGAAAAATAACATTTTAAACCTGTTAAACGGTGAATTTGGAAATTATTGATCGAGTGGTCACAGTGTTAGTAGAGGTTTGGAGTTTTTTACGACGAGCAGTTTTGGAAA
This sequence comes from Hetaerina americana, assembly GCF_022747635.1. Taxonomy (NCBI): domain Eukaryota; kingdom Metazoa; phylum Arthropoda; class Insecta; order Odonata; family Calopterygidae; genus Hetaerina; species Hetaerina americana. The sequence continues at coordinate 5,958,001 of NW_027286786.1, read as the reverse complement.
AGTCTGAAAGGGAAGCCATTTCACTGTGATAACTTATTGAAAGACAGACGCAATTTCCGGCGTATAATTTTCCCAGGCTTTCTTAAACATTAGAAAAAGAGTGGTATCGACTGAATCAATTTCCAACGGGCCTCTTTCGAGATATAGGCATACTCTCACAGGCACTTGACAAGAAGACCAACAGGCCGCCAAGACTTGGAAACAGTCACTTTTAAAACGCATTGATATGATATAGAGTGTTAATTTTAACCTCCTATGATTTTGTATATGTATGTAATAGACTGGCAGATGGTTGTCGCTGAAGAATTTTAATATAGAATATTGGCCTATCCGAACCTCTGGTACATTTCATTGATGATAACAAAAGTACTTCTCTCGCTGTTGATGATTTTACTATTTGTCTTCGATATCTATGTATGTGATGAAATAAAACTTTGCCTGCGGAATGTGTAGCAAATAGGCAGAGAACACAAATCAGTTTGTTTTTGATCCAGATCCAATAAGCAATGGGAACAGGAAGGCAGTTGAATCTTTCTGTCCATTTCTTCCCGCATCTCGCAACCGCGGGTCTATTTTATTGCATTATTTTAAACTCTTCTAATGACACCAAATTTCTTGGGATTCCCATTAATTACCACGACTGGGACCACACATTTTTTGATTTTAATATTTTCTCAATATGTAGTTTCTCTAATCTCATCTGGATTGCTTGACTGCTTTCCACCAAAGTTCAATTCTTCAAGGAGGGGAGTGAGGGGAGTGAGGGGAGAATACTCGCGTGATGAGCTCGCCAAAATTGGAGCAGTGTTTGCGTCCAGCATTGACGGCAGTGGCGCTCCAGTGGAATCCTCTCGGATCAGTGTCTCCACCGGGTGGGTGCCTGTCAACTGCTGCCGGTGCTGCTACGAAAATCGACTTGGTCATCATCCCATGGGCTTCTGAATTAGCCTTCTTATTTTACATTTATGAAGAAGTATGGATATTTAAAAAAATGCTTTCACATGCGTCACCCCCATTAATTACGCAATAAGTAACTGGCTGAATTCCCTTTTTTTAAGCTCTTACAATGGCCATAATATTTCTTTTTATTTTGCCTCGTAAACATATTACAAACTGCTTGTAACTAATGCTAAGTATTAATTTATGGACAGAAAAGTCGCCGATTGCTCCCCAAAACGGCGTTAAATTAAATATACATTAATAAACTTCAATATAAATATTATTGCTCATTAATTGGCGACTCTTTATTTTCTTCTAACAATGACACCGGGGAAAAGTTCGACTGGAAAATGTTATTAGATGTACAAAAGAAAAATAATTCAATACGTTTTCTCATATAAATGGAGATATTTTTTGAATTTAGAATTCCAATTGTGACTGCTGCAGTGAAAATTCAAACATGCCTTCAATTTTCTCTATTAAGATGGCTAATGGGTACATTGATGGCACGCCGGCAAATATACATGGCGTTTCCTCATACCACCACATATCGGAGGAGCAGTTGAAACTTCCATCATATTCAGTTGAAATATCGATGATTATCTGGAGTTCATAAAAATTAAGCATTCACTTTGATCAATGGGACACCTAAAAATATACAAATAAGTGTTAATTACAGGGTGCGACTGTCTCAAGGGAAATGCTCCGTTTCTACCGACGGACAGCGGTGGGGTTATCCAACGAAGTGCTGCACTCACTTATATGACGCCCTCACCAACAAGTTTAGAGATGTTTTTCTTTATGCTCACAGGAATTTGAGCAAATAAATTTTCCAAGGCCTTGCTGGTATTCCTAACCGTCCTCTGCGCGCTTGCTTTCCTTCCCACTCCAGTCGGCCGCATCTCCAATGTGCAAATGCCGTCCCCCTGAGCACGAGGATTTCCCTCGGGGCCCTCCCTACCTTGGGGTAGGGGGGCGCACGAGTTAAGCTGTCTCCGCAGATGGCCGCAATCGGTTAAAACTAAGGCAAATCAGTAAGGATCGAATTCACCTAGCACTTCAACCCACACACTCACGTCAACTCCACAGTGTCCCTGAATCAATGCCCCGTTCATTTTTTCAAAGCGTGCAATGCAATGATCTCCAGCCAAAATTTTGGTCTTATTGATCTTTGAAAATATGAAAAAAAAGCGAATTTTACTCCCATTTAACTGCTGAGGTGAAAAATGAGTTTCGCTGTAGTAGCCGATATGCTACAATTATTATTTTACTTTCTCAAACCGAAGAGATACATGAAAACTCAATCCCATCACTAATTCTTTACTTTCATTATTTTCTGAACAATTTCAAACTTGTATTCGTCCAAATTTCAACATGATTCTCTCGCCCCAATCCGCCAGTGATAACAGAAGTTGATAAGCACAGCGTTCGTTGCATTCGTGTCAACACTGCTCATAATATTCGCCGGTGGTACAAAAACAAATGAGGTTTTTACGGCGAAGGAGGAACTCAGTTCGATCTCTAGGCCTTTCATCGCTGATGCGCTCCCCTCATTCCACCTCGAGGCCCGGTCCATCGAATCCTGATGGGTGCACGCTGGAGGACGTAGGGAAGTGCGGCTGCTCACCGTGGCGCATGGCGGTGCTGTGTTTCGTGCACCGCTTCAGGCGGATCTTTGGAGGTGAAGCAGCAGTTAATCTCAATCATGGGATATGCATCAGTTTATGGATCATACCGAATGGAACGAAAAGAGATATGAATTGGAGGAGCAGATTAAAAAATAGGTTTCGCAGCACCATTGAGACATTTGGTGGTATTCATTTCTGGATTTGGGATTTCCAGTTCCTCCTTACTTTTGCCTGAAGAACTACGCACACCACACCGCCAAGTTCAACCCTCCGTCATTTCTCAAGACAATCTCCCTGTAGGCGCGTACATTTTCCCCAATGTTTCACACAGCGAGTTCATTTCCCTGAGGGCGCTCCCGGAGGGCTCGCTCGCTCTTGCCCCTCGAGAGAAACCGATCGAGGGAAAATGAGCCCGGCTTTGTTTTCACCTGACCTCATGTTTTCTTTGAACGGCCGGGTCGAAGAGTTTGCATTTTAGCCATCGACAATTTCGCGTCTCCATTCGCGTAGAATTCCGACGGGGATTAAACCGCAACAGTGGAAAAGACGGATGTTCACAATTCTCTTGGATATTGAACGACGCCATTTTAAGTGTTGAAAACGGGTCTCACTCCAGCGGCCGCTGAATAAACTCGGAGCTCTCTGCAGTGCGGCCATCATTGTTTAGTATTTGTACACAAGGCCCGCGTGTACAAAACAAGCGGGGCATTTCGAAAACCACGTCTTTCTTTCTACTCCCAGTTCCGAGAATTGGGCTATCTCAGAGTTGGAGCGAATCCTGCAGAATGTTTAATTTACTACAATTGCTCGAATTAAAAGTCACAAAAATACGCCATATTTATTATCGATTGCAAGTTTCGACACTTTCTCAGCGTTCCCGCATGCGTATGACACATGGAACGAAGCCAATACGTCACTATTGACCAACCAGCCGTTACCTTGGCTACCGAGCTAACGGCTGCCTGGTCAATAGTGACGCATTGGCTACCTTTGGTTTCCCTGTTCAAAGCAAAGGCCGTATTCAATATTGAATTACTGGTAGCAGCACTGTTCCGCTGGATGAAATTTGTTTTGCGACCGGGTTTCGATGTATGAAATCATCATCAGGTATTCCGGTATCATGTATCATCATCGCCTGATGATGATGTGGTCGGGGCCTAAAATTGTAGCTGAACTTATTTCTGGATCCATAAAATAACGCACGGAGACAGCCTCTCGATAACAATGACTCGTGCTTCACCTGGCAATTCATCCTTTCCATCTCTATCCCCTTATTATCTCTCTCAGTGAAAGGCATATTCTTCAGTCATTATTCATTCCCTCAAATACTCAATTCTTATTCCATCTTCAGGGACATAGATGGACAGTAAAAATATACACGTAGATAGGGAAGAAAGAGAATGAAAAGATCAATCCGATTGCTATAACAGCTGGATTCAGAGGTGAGCTGGATTGCAGTAGGCATTGATGAAGAATCCTGGCATTTAGCGCTCGGGAGACGTGGATTCAAAGCACGACTGGGCACGCGGGCAATTCATCGAGTGGGGATTTGATCGAGTAATTCAGAGAAAACGGGATGATAGGGAATCGTTTTCACTTCAGGGATTGGAAGAAAACCGGCACGGCTTTCGGGCAGTGTGGGAAGGGGTGTGGGAAACGGCTACTATGCCACGCTCGCTATTATGCCACTTTTGCTCGGTCCTGACATAAATCAATACAAAATAAATTTACTATGCCACCCCCGACTCTCGCTACTATGCCACTATTGTGTGACTGTTAAAAGGCATGAGTAGTGAAATAGAATGTATTTCTGCGTAGTGCTCGATTATTACACTCACGTCCCAAAGGCGAAGCGACGAACTACAGTCCAGCTGCGAACAACATAACTCCACATAAGTCAATACGTACGCGCACAACAGTGGTATCATTTTTTTAAATTCAGCCCATAATATCAGCTCGAAAACGCAAGCGAACCGACTTTCCGCTGAAGGAGAAAAAGAAGATCATCGATGCCTCGAAGAAGGAGCCGAATCAGTCCAAGTTGGCCAGGGAGATTTGCAAGAAATTCGTAGAAAAAAGAAAGGCGTCGAAGTTAAGAGGTTCACCGTGAAGGGCATTCTCAGCAAGAAGGGTGCAACCCAGGCTGCAACCAAAGCTGGAGTTCCTTCGAAGCGCATGGAGTTGACGCAGGCTCACGACCCGAAGCTTGATGAGGGAGCGCTCATGTGGCTGAAGCAAGCGAACGGACAGAATCTGCCTGTCAGCGGCGATCTGATCAAGGAGAAGGCGATGAAACTGGCCGAGCTGATGCTCATCCCGGACTTCATGGCGAGCGACGATTGGTTGGGCAATTTCGAGAAGCACCACGGCATCACGTTCTAGACAGTGCAGGGCTAAGCTGGAGCGGTGGATTTCCAATCCCTTCCTGAGTGGTAACAACAGATTCTCCGGCCCTTACTCAGGCAGGTCTCCGCAGACGATGCCTTCAACCTGGACGAGGCGAACTCGAAGGCGTGGATGACGGCGGAGCTTTTCGAGGAGGTATTGCGTGCTTGGGACGCACGACTCGGCCAGCAGGAACGCTGAGTGCTGGTCTGTCTCGATAACATCTCTGGCCACCCTCCCGAGCTCCAGCTAAGCAACATCCAACTGGTCTTCTTCCCACCTAACAGCCAATTCGTAACCAATGGATCAAGGAATCATAAATAAAATCCATTGCCATTACAAGAAGCTCCTGCAATGCCGCCGGCTTGAGGCCATGGACGAGGGAAAGGAATTCAAGTTCACGTTGCTCGGCCCTCTACACGTCGCCCGGCGTGTTTGGGAGTAGGTCGGCAAGTGAACGATCAGGAATTGTTTCACGAAGGCTAAGTTCATCGAAGAGATCCAAACTGAGGAACAGGATGCGGAGCTGCTCGAGATGTGGGAAGCTCTGCCTGCCGAGGAAAAGATGCACGAGAACAGGGAGATCGAGCTATCTGACTTTCTCGAAGCCGATGAGCGCCTCGCGAGTGGTGGGTCTTCCACGCTGGAGGAGATCGCGGAGGAGATGCTGTGCAGTGCGGAGCTGGTGGCAAGCGAATATGACTAGATAACTATCGAGGAAGCCCAGCGCGCTTGGAGCACCGTCCGGAAATTCATGCAACAGAGAATCGGGAAGCCCGGAGTGATGCAAGCGTGTGATCGGCTAGGCAAAGAGATGCACGAGATTCGCCAAAAGAAGATGCACCAGCCGACGATTCTTGAGAGCTTTGGACTGATGGGTGACTTGAGAAAATAAAGCCGTTTTTACAAACCCTCGTTACTATGCCACTCTCGCTACTATGCCACTCTTGCTCGGTCCCTACGGGTGGCATGGTAACGAGATTTGACTGTAGTTATAAAGTGTAGCGTCGGTTTCGAAAGTATAGGCAGAGGCGGCGGGTTACCAAGTGGAGTATAGAATTATCAAATGGATGGAGAAGAAAGGAGCATCTGCAGGCTGTAGAGAAAATCATGGATGAGGGCAATGAGCTGAGTATTATTGTGGAAAAAGGAGATGTATCAAAAAAGGGATGTCGAAAGCCGCAAAAGAAACTATACGAACTGTTAATGGGAAAAGGACAAAGAAAGCATGGATCATGATGAGATGATTACAAAGATAGACGAGAGAAGAAAATGGAAGTATGTAAATACAGGGTTAAGCAGAAGGAAGTACAGAGAGTAAAATAATAATTTGAGAAGGGCAACAAATAAAGCAAAAGACGCATGGTGGAAGACGCAGCGCGAGGATATGGAAAATTATCAGAGGAAGGGTGAAGTCATTGCGCCATACAAGAAGGCTAAAACACTAACGGGAAGTAGGCAGGGAAAATCTATGCTGAAAGTAAGATATAAGTCGGTTAAGATCGTAGCTGAAATAGAAGAGGTTGTATAGAACAAGAATTTGACGTAATATGGTGATAGCTTATGTCCAGGCATACTCGACGATGAGATAGAAAGGGCATTGAGGGAGAAGAAATCAAATAGGGCCGTACGTGTGGACCAAACTCCAGCGGAACTACTTAAAGGTTTCGGGAAAAGTGGGAGGAAAAGGCTATATGACCTGATTAGCATCATTTATGAGTGATGGAATTGGTGGGAAGACTGTGAGATCCGTGCTTGTTTATATTTCGAAAAAGGTAAAGGATATATCATGCGAGGACTACAGAACAATAATTTTGATTTTCCATGCAGCTAAAGTTGTTCTAAGGATCATAAACAAAAAAGGAGCGAGTAGGGCAAATGATTACGCAGGGGATGATCAGTTTGGGTTTGGGAAGGGGAGAAGTACGCGTGATGCCATTGCAGTAATGAGATTACTTATCAAGAGGAGCATAGAATGCAATTAGGACGTATTCGCCTGTTTCGCAGAATTAGAAAGAGCGTTTGGTGGAGTGAGTTTGGGAAAAGTAATGTTCTAGTGGTGTACACGTTTCAGAGTTCCAGGGGGACGGTGAGAGTGAGTGGATGGGAAGTGTTGGGAAGTGGAGAGAGGAATGCAAGTCTGCGGGGAAACCAACAGTCAGTTAGCCTTGCGGATGATGAAGCTTTAGATCGCCAGTCAGCCAAGGGATTTCAAGCATTGGTGAGAGCATTAGAAAGCCAGTGCAATAGGTATGGAATGGAAATGTTTATAATAAACACAGGAAATGAGGTTTTTGAGGAAGCGGAAAGATAAGTTGGATATAAAAATAGGAGTTCCCACAATACAACAGGTGGATCAGTTTACCTATCCCGGAAGTGTTTAGGACCAAGATGGCCGAAGTAGTAGAGACATAACGAGAAGGATAGTATTAGGTAAAGAAACTTTCACAAGGAGCAGGTAGGAGTTGATGACATGATGAGGGAATTGAGTAAGGATGCTGGGAAGTGGCTCGTTTAAACTTTGATATGGAGCGTTGTTATGTTCGGCGCGGAACATGGTGACTGAAGTAGGATAATAGGCGTGGGCTGGAGTCTTTTGAGAGATTTGGTGCGGAGAAGGATGGAGAAGGTGAAGGGGACCGGCAGGAAAACAAAGGAGGAAGTGCTATCTATGTATAGTGAGCGAGGATAGGCGATTGTTGGGAGAAATCCTAAGGAGGCAGGTAAAATGGATGAAGGGCGTATTCATCGGCTGTGGGATGCTGAAGATAGCGAAAGATGGGAGAATGTTAGGGAAACAAGGAAAGAGCAGGTAACAGGAAGGAAGTACACAGATATTAAGAGGTGCTTATCGTGGAGGGAGATGTCGGGTAGTGTTTTGTTGGGAGAGACAAGGGAAATATTTGGTCGTTTTGTCCATTCAAAACCTATATTAACCAGTAGATTTCCTTGAATAATATGAATAATGAAACGGGGGAGTTATTGTTTTCCCAGCTGTCCTTATTCACTTTTTCGGCATCGAGTTTTGTTGGAAAATATAAAGGGAAAAATATGAGTTCTAATGACACATGTATTTCCGTTTGATAAAAATAAATAAATATCCTGAGGAATATATCTTATAGCTCATATGTTCCTGGTGATTACTCTGTTTTGTTTAATCATTTTGTGTGAAGATTCCAAGAAATCCGTCATGATGTAACTGTTTCGTTTTCACCATTTATTGACTACGATTTCAGATTTCAGAGATAAATACGTTTAAAAACTACTTTCAAAGGCTTCCTAGGGTCCACATTTGCGTATCACAATTAATATACCAAACCGTATTCTGCCGATTCAAAAGACAGACGTGTGCTTCGATTATTACAAGGGAAAGACCCAAGCGGAGGACACTTTTCGCTTTCGAAATTTTCCGGCAGACCGAATTCCACCCAATGCAACATCATCACCCCCCCATATTTTCGGCTCCGCAGCCGCGATTATCATGTCCGCGATGGGGAGTTTATTTCCTGCGCCGGGATTCCAGATATGGCCGTAGTGATCGAGAGGTGGACGCCGACAGCCTTTGATCTCCGCCTCATCGTCCGCCTTCGCCCCCGGCGACTCCGTCTGTCCCCTCGCGAACGTGCGCGCCCACGGACGGCGAGCGCCGGGACGCCGACGCGCGAGAGCATCACCATCTTGGTCGGCCGGAGCCCCCCCCCCAATTCCCCCCCATCGCGGAATGCGCCCCCATCCGCCCCGCTCCAGAGGGAGACTCTCAAATTCGTCTCACCTACCTCTCGCTTGCTTCCCTCACCACCGAACCCGTCCTTTCGCCGCGGAGAAACGAGATACCGTCAACCAATAGTGATCGGGCTTTTGTGGTAGCCGACGCCGAGACCGGTTTCTGCTCTGGCGGGAGGAGGGGACGCAGATGGGAGGATGGGGGCGGGAGGGGGCCGAGGGGAGGGCCCTTCGAACCGGGACGCCATGCTGTAATTAATTAGTACGATCGTGAGGCCATCTAGGAGCCGGAGTTTAATTTGTTGTCTTCGGAGGATCCCGTCGAGGGAGGGCCCTCCGGGCGGCGGGGGCGCCCGATAAAAGGGCGGGTGGGAGGGAGGGAGGCGCTTACTCGCTAACAACTCACGGCTGCTGAGCCCTTATCTGCCCTTCAGTCCTCCGATATCTCCCTCCCTCCAACCTCGCCGCCCTCTGGGGCCAGAACCCCCCTCCTTCCACGACACCCCACCCCAGATACCATTTACGGAAATCTCTCAATTTCCCTGCCCTTCGAGAACGTCTACATCGCGGCCCTCCGTCGGGGGGGCCCCGGGCGCGCCGTAGGCGAGGGAGCTGCCTCAGGGGGTGCTAGATAACCCCTCCACGGGGGCCAAAATTCACTCGTAACTCCCGGAATGGTCACTTCCTAGGAATTACTACTATGAAACAACGAGTGCATTGCGAAGCAGAATATCGGCCTCCATTCCACCGTTCACGAGTTGCTCGAGGGAAGATCAAACCGGAATAAGAGCGAATCGGAACCGAATGATTTCACCGAGAAGAATTAAATATCGAAAGAAGATAGGTTTTAATAGGTTGAGACATTTTCCTATGATGGGAATAATGGAAAACGGAGATAAATAGAGGATTGCAAGAAAATCAACCCGTACAATGAAGAATAAACGAATTGAATATCAAGCTGGAGAGAAAAATGTGAGCAACATTCACCGGATCCGGGGATTTATTCCAGAATCCCCTCATAAAGTTCGCGTTAAACAATTCCGACGAATACATTCGCGTAAATTTATATGGATATAATAAATATATACACTGTAAATATAGAAATAAATTGATTGGAAGAGCAGCTACATTAATGACCCGCAGCGCTAAGAGTAGTCACCAAAGAAATAAATATGGACTTTTCTCTCATTTTCAACTGTAAGCGTGACTCCTGAAGTGTCACTAATTGCGCTATATTCTCCACACACTGTCTTTCGACAAAATTCTAGCGGCTAATGAATGCGGGCGTTTGTAAATATTTTGTTTCGCGGCGCCGTTGTGTGCACGAAGAGGTAACGTAAAGAAAAAGATGCTCTAATTGCTGTAATTGGGGTGTCGAGTGCTTATTATGAATCAGAGTCAGACGCAGCTGGACAACATACAGTGACACACACCCGTTTGACGGCGAAAGTATACGTTAGAAACCTTCTTCATCGATCAATATATTTCACGTCCTATGTATTCATATTTCATCATCAATTGCATTCGGATTTATGATCTGGCAAATAATGTTGTAGCCTTAGTACTAGTCACGAGTATCTGAGAGCTATGGTTATTCGTGGCATGACGTGCATACAAGTAGGCTATTCGGTACGGGCAACATGTTCGGGGATTGAATGGTTCCAGATATGCATCCATTGCCGAAAGGTGCCAAGGGGTCCACAGTCTAACGTCCCACCAGAGGGGCGTCGCACTACACTGGAGATACGTATAGTCCGCATAGCACCCGAGGTAGGGATCGGAATGCCCCTGAAATTCCTGTCACCTCGCGGATTCGAACCCGGGCCATTAGTGTGTCTTTGAGGTTGTGGTTTGTAATAATAAACTGTGGAAAGGAGGGCATCGGGTATTACCAACTGAAGCGGTTGCGTTATAAGGAATGTGGAAGGGGGAGGCTCTCGGGGATTTTCATACGCAGCACAAATTTCCGGTTTGAGAATGAGGAGGGGAGGGGAGGTGGATGCATTGTTTTCACCGGCGTGTTAAGTTCCTTGAGGATCTGTTAAATGTTTGCGGTAATGAGGTTGAGGATATCAGGACGGTGTGTTTTTCCCCGAAGAACGTACTAGAGTGTGGGGTCGGGTATGACACTCCCCCCTTCGGGGCGATTACCGGCACTCATCCTCAGGTCCATCAAGTGGCTTCATATAATTTAGATCTAAATTAAGTGTGGGTCAGCGCGGGAGATGCAAACAATAGTTCGCTAAATACGAATCGGGTGGAATCGGACGGAAAATGTCGCAAGGGACTCGAAGGTAAAAAGAAAAGATCTTCGTTAAATAAAAAATTAAAGGAAAGCTCCTATGGCCGTAATAAATTTGCACCTAAGTCTCGAAATGAAAACTAAATTTGTTGCGATGGTTTGTGGGGAAAGAAATTCCACGACAGTGGCTGACCACGACCTCTCAACCAGAATACCCTTCAGTAGTAGTTTGCGGGAATGTTACTTCCTCGCCAGTGACCAATTACGGACACAAACACCCAAACGCTAAGTGGAATCCTTCACAGGGTTACAGGGACTCCGTTAAGGATACCTGGGTTTATGAACACATACACACTATCCGTGACTGTTAACGGGAATACATTCCGCACCAGGGACGTGCACAGAGCTGACCAATTCACTCACACATTCAAAGAGGGCCTTCACCCCTCGGAGAATATGACTGAAATTGAGCAACGTCGAGAGGTAACAGAAAAAGAAAAATGAGGGTGTGCATCGAGTGACCCTCCTCAGCGAACTGAAGGAAATATGCACTTGCAACAGAAGGCTGTAAGTGAAACAGGGAACGGGCAAACGTTCAGGACACCAAGGTGAAGGAGGCATGAAGGAGGAAGAGATTGGAGGAAGCAATTGCAGTAAATTGCAGGGTCAGGTGGGAATCCGGTGTGGAAGCAGGGAAGAAAAAGTGAAAGGCGAGGTAAGAGGAGGCTTCTCAAATAATGACAGACAATTTAAAATAATTCACTTTAAAATATAGGACAGGGATGAGTTAGGAATAGGTCCAGTGTCGCAATTAATAACATTCGTTTTAAATGCGTGGGCAAAGAGACTCTGTAAGCGCCTAGTAAATAATCGGGTGTTTGTTAGATGAGATGATGATTGTTTTCTGATATTTCGCGTCCTGCGTTGAGTAAGTGTCGAGAAATGCTGGATTTTTCCGCTCTGTTACATTCAAAATGAATCATGTGTCCCGTTAAATATTTAATCAACCACGATGCCAAGGAAACTTCATCTGTATTAGAATGCAGTTAATTGCGGAAGTTTACAAAATAAATTCGCAGAACTTCATCGCCTTATTCAAAGCACAGGCGGAGATATAATCACTAGCCGACGGTGAAATTTTCCTTAAATACTTTTCCGTTTACAGACACGATAGAGGAAATAGGATTGGGGGCGGGATTTTTATGGCAGTCAAGAATTATTGCGTCAACAGGGCTGAGGTTACTCCAGGTAACGGTTTCAAAAGCATTTGGTGCCAAAATAAAAGCCCTTTTGCATGTTATCGCATGTGTGCGCATTTCACAGTCTGCCGCACGACATAGTAGATTCCATGCTAGAACTAGACCAGCAAATTGAAGGTTTCTCATTTCATAACAACGCTCGTGAAATTATACAAATCGATGGAGATTCCAAAGCCTCATCTAGTCATTGGAGAACGTATAGTTTTAAAACGGGGGGAAGAGACAAAGAAACCTATGAGTAGCTATCACGTTCCTTTGCGTTGGACTGCATTCATCAACTTATCACGCACGTCACCAAATAGAGGCTATATTATTCTTGAGTTGTTGGCAACGAATATACCTGAAAGAGTGTTAAAAGGGCCACTCGAACAGGTGTTGGTGACCACAGAGCAGCAAAGTTTTCTCTTTATGGGTTCAAAAATAAGTAGCCCAGGAGAAAAATTTACTTGTTTAAGAAAGAGGATTATAATGACCTAAAATGCGTGTTAAGAAGTCAACTCGCCAATTTCTAGAATTGTAGTAATAATGGAAATATTGAGAATACGTGGAATCTCTTCATTGGTATCACGGAGTCAGCAGTCAATAGATCAATAGATTCATTCCAAGAATATTTATAAAAGATAACCCGTAACCTTAATGGCACAACGTGAATGTTAAAAAATCATTACGAGGTCAAAGGTTACGTCACGCCTAGATGAAAACTGTAAGGAATGATGCCTCTAACGACAAAAGGGAAGAGATCACTTTTGATTTTAAGATGTCTAGAGCGAATGCCAAAAAGGAATTTTGGAAAATGTTAACCGAATTCAAAAAGAATATACGTATGAGCAGAAAATTTGAAAGAGAATCCTGAAGCATTTTGGCCGTACGTCAGAGAAGGTCAGGGAAATATCATCTCGTTACAGTTATTCACCCGAAAACGATAAAGGCGAGTGTGTAATCAACAGTTTGGAAAAGGCCAAATTATTAAATTCCTCTTTCAAAGCATCTTCATCAAATGTTTTGCCGAATGACTCCTTGGGCTCACGAAATTGTTCCCGCCACCCGATGCCCAAGATTTAAAAACTTATATCATGGAACAGAACGTTTGCTGAAAAATATTAAACCTAGTAAGTCCTCCACTCGTATATATAAGGCACTAGCGCCGGAAATTGTGTCGTATCTAGAAATTATATTTAAGAAATGCAAGGTCTATCCTGACTAATTTTTTCCAGAGAATACGCATTACTTTTACAGTGGACCCTGTATGTTGATTATTATTATATAGGAGTCCACTGGTGTTGTTGCGGTGGCTATAATGCAGTAAAATTCACTTCAGAGGTTCCCCAGGGAAGTATTTCCGGACATCCTTTATCCTTTCTTTGCGTTATCCACCACACCTCCGTGGTCATTAGTAAGGTGCGTATGTTGACAATGATGCAGTGGTTCACAGAGATATTGGTGATACAGAGAATAAATCAGCTTTAGCAGATGACCCAGATGCCATACAACGCTGCTGCAACACCTGGTAATTAGTGCACTAAGATTGAAAAATTGCATACTGTGGATTTTGGGAAAAAGAGCAATTCCCACCCTAACGCCTACTGCATTGGGAACACCGAAATGGAATGTGTAGATTCCATTAAATACCTAGGCGTTTCCCTCACTCACGACCTCTCCTGAGTGAAACACATACGGGGAATATGTGGACAAGCTAATGAAAAACTATGATTTATTAGAAGAGTACTGGGTAAATATGATTGAAAGGTCAAAAAGGGATGTTAGCTGCCATTGGTTAGGCCTCATTTAGAATATGCTCCAAGTACGTGGGATCCTCACGAAGTGAAATTAATTGCCGAATTTGATCGCGTGCAGCATGGAGAAGTTAGGTTCGTGAAACGATTCTCGGTGAGTAATATAAAAGAAGGGTGAAGGTTGGTAGTCACGCACGGAACGAATTTTAAATTACATATTAAATCTCTTGCATTAATGTGAAGGATGTCTCTTTAGCAATAGCGTTGAAATGTATTATCACCTTTATCCTATTACGGTAGGAGGGCTTATGTCTATTACATCAGAGAGATCAAGGGTAAAACAGATAGATTGAAGATTAACATTTCCCCACGATCCATAAGGGATCAGAATAGCGTTATCCGACCGCACTAGGAGGGAAAAATATTTTGGGCAAACAATAGTTTGGTGTTTGATCACCCCCTGCCACACACCCTAACTGTGGCTTCCAGGATACTCCTAAATAAATTTAAATAAAGTACTGTTGTATGAAATAATTATGCAGGTGGATTCCAGGTGCCTTCCTTTAAGGTGTTGTTAACGTGACACCATCACTCAAAGGCCGCCTCACTGAGGAACACACGCTGCGTGGACTACCTTTCGTCTGGCTCCTGAACTTCGACCTATCTGGCATGGGTGTCCCTACCAGGAGCAGTTATTATTACTCCCGCCAGCACAGCTCTAGGCGTTATCGGGAAGCTCAAGCCCTTCCACCAGGTCAAGCGATTGGTTTGGGTCAAGCGTTGCTATAATGGGTTAAAATTTGCCTTCAGGGGAGGCAAATTTAGTTTGTTCTCACGGGGAGGCAATTTTAACCCATTATAACAACGTCCATACCCGTACTACAACCTTGACGTGGCGGAAGGGCTTGTGCGTTCCGATGACCCCAAGAGCTGTGCTGGCGGGAGTAATAATTATTGCTCCTGGTAGGGTCACCCATGCCAGATAGGTCGAAGGTTAGGAGCCAGACGAAAGGTAGTCCACGCAGCGTCTGTTCCTCAGTGAGGCGGCTGCAATGGCGTCTGACCCCATTGGGGCGGCCAGTAAGTGATGGTGTCACGTTAAAAACATTATTGAGGAAGGAACGAGAAACCACCTCAATTGTCATTCCCAAGATTTAAATGATGGACAATACAGAGATTTTGAGTCCTGGCAACTACGGGGCTCGGCCCAATCGGCCGTGTGTCGTGCCCGGCAGCGGGGGAGGCAAGGCTTCCGCGGTCGTCATCCCGCGAAATCCTTGCAAGGGAAAACCAGCAGCAGCAGGACAGAAGACGCAGGAGAAGTTTACCATATTAGTTAGAATAGGAACGTGGAATGTTAGGACAATGATGAGGACAGGGAAATTGGAGAATGTTAAGCGAGAGATGGAGAGGGGAAATATAGATATTTTAGGTCTATGCGAGGTGAGATGGAAGGATAGCGGGGATTACTGGAATGATCAGTATAGAATAATATACAGCAGCGGGGACGAGAGCCAAAAAGGGGTAGCCATAATATTGAATGAAGATGTAGGAAGAAGCGTAGTCAACATAGAACAGGCAACGGATAGAATATTACTAGCAGAGATACAAGCAAAACCAACGAAATTGGTCATTGTTTCTGCATACATGCCACCGTGCCACCATAAGGAAGAAGAGGTCGACAGGATATACGATCAATTAGAGGACATAATCGCGTGTGTTCCTTTAGGAAAACATTTGATAATGGTGGGGGATTGGAATGCGACGGTAGGCGAAGGAAGAGATGGTGATGAGGTGGGGGACAACGGTTTAGGCACGTGGAATGACCGCGGGGAGAAAGAAGTTGAGTTCTGCAGGAGACAGAGGTTAGTCATCACTAACCCTTGGTTTAGACACCACAAAAGACGCAGGTATACATGGAAAATGCCAGGTGACTTAGAAAGGTATCAGCTAGATTATATTCTGGTTAGACACAGGTTTAGGAACAGTGTGATTCGCACAGCTTCCCGGGAGCGGATGCGGACTCAGACCCACAATTTAGTTAATATGAAATGTTGCGTCCGTTTCAAACAGATAGGGCACGGGTGGCGGGTTATAAAATGGAATATAGAAGTACTAAATGGTTTTAACAGGAAGGAGTACAAACAGGCGGTAGAGGAAATCGTGGAGGATAGTAAAGAGCAAAGTACTATCGAAGAAAAATGGGAATGTTTCAAGAAAGGGTTGTCCAAAGCCGCAAAAGACACTATAGGAACCGTTAGCGCTAAAAGGACTAGGAAACCATGGATCACGGATGAGATGATTTCAAAGATGGATGAGCAGAGAAAATGGAAGAATGTAAATACAGAATCGGGCAAAATGAAGAACAATGACCAAAACAATAAATTGAGGCGGGCAACAAATAAAGCAAAAGAAGCATGGTGGAAGACGCAATGCGAGGATGTGGAAAGTCTACAGAGGAAGGATGAAATAGGTGCGCTGTACAGCAAAGTTAAATCGTTATCGGGAAGTAAGAAAGGAAGAACAATGCTAACAGGTAGAGATAAGGCGGGTAAGGTAAAAGTTGACGCAGGAAAGATCCAAGAGAGATGGAGGTAATATATAGAACAACTGTATAGTAAAGAACTTAGACCAACAAAGTTAGACATAGAAAAGGAATATGACGTAGAGGGAGCTAGCTTAGGTCCAGGCATACTAGACAATGAGATAGAAAGGGCATTAAGGGTGATGAAACTAAATAATGCTGTGGGGGTGGATAAAATTCCCGCGGAACTTTAAAAATGCTCAGGAAAATGTGGGAGGAAGAGGCTATATGGGCTGATCCGTAGTATTTATGAGGAAGGAATCTGACCGGAAGACTGTGAGATCAGTTTTAGTTCCAATTCCGAGAAAGTTAAAGGCTACATCATGTGAGGACTACAGGACAAATAGTTTGATCTCCCACGCAGCTAAAGATGTTCTCAGGATCATAAACAAAAGGATAGAGAGTAGAGTAAATGATTACTTAGGGAATGATCAGTTTAGGTTTAGGAAGGGCAGAGGTACGCGTGATGCCATTGCAGTAATGTGATTTTTAATCCAGGGGAATACAGAATACAACCAGGAGGTATTTGCCTGTTTTGTAGATTTCGAAAAAAGGTTTGATTGAGTGAATTGGGAAAAACTAATGAGTATATTGCAGAAAATAGGAATAGATTGGATGGAGAGGAGGATTCCAGTAACCTGTACATGTCTCAGACTGCTAATGTGCGAGTGGGGAACGGGGAGTCCGGATGGGCAGTGTTAGGAAGAGGTGTAAGGCAGGGTTGCCCATTATCACCGTTGCTGTTCAACCTGTATGCAGAGGAAATGATTAAAGAGGCATGGGAAGAACTGCAGGTAGGAATGAAAGTGGGCGGAGAATTCGTAAAATCAGTTATGTTAGCTGATGACCAAGCTTTAGTTTGTCAGCCAGCCAAGGAGTTGCAAGCATTGCTGAGTGAATTGGAAATTCAGTGCGAAAGGTATGGGATGAGAATCAATATTAATAAAACAAAGTTTATGCGATTTTCTAGAAAGAAAAAGGCTTAGCTAAACATGAAAATAGGAGGGCAAAAACTAGAGCAGGTAGAATAGTTTACGTATCTCGGTAGTGTTTTGGACCAACACGGTCAAGGTAGTAGGGACGTAAGGAGAAGAATTGCGCTAGGCAAAGAGGCTTTCACAAGGAGGAGGGAGTTGATGACAGGGACGTTGAGTAAGGATATTAAGAAAACACTCTTAAAAACTTTGACATTGGGCGTAGCTATGTACGGCGCAGAAACGTAGTCATTGAAGCAGGAGGATAGACGTAGACTGGAGGCTTTTGAAATGTGGGTGTGGAGAAGAATGGAGAAAGTGAAATGGACAGTGAAGAAAACAATTTAGGAAGTATTTGGTATGATGGGTGAGGAGAGGGGTTTGTTGGGAGAAATCCTATGGAGGCAGGAAAAGTGGATGAAGGGTTAATTAACCGGTAGTGGGATGTTGAAGGTTGTAATAGAGGGGAGAATGTCAGGCTAACGAGGAAAGGGAAGGAGCAGGTTCGGGACGTTGGCCGGTTTGAAGGGAAGAAGAAAGAACTGAGAGCTCTAGAGTGACCTGATGTATTGTAGAATATTGTGTTTTGCTATGGGTCACAAATTATTTAATTAGTAGTTATGTCCATCCAATAGCCTACCCGGCCTCGGTGGCGGCGGGGTAACGTCCTCGCCTACTATCCCAAAGGTCGCGGATTCGATTCCCGCCTAGGTGGATTTCCCTCCATCTAGGGCTTGGTTGTATGTGATTGTCTTCAACATAATGTCTGTAATGTAGGTTTGGGTGGAAGAAGGGACTATTAGTCCCAACCTCGCCCAATAAGTCGATAAATAAATAAAATAAATACCTTAACCGGTAGCTTACCTAATAATAATAATAATAACAACGTATAACTTCCCTGTCACAGGAGAAGCAAGGTTTAAAATATTCCATCGATTCAATCGTATTTCGGATATTTTTTTTAATCCATGCATATGCATTATCGCTGATTGATAATTACAAATGTATTTTTTTATGATTTTCAATCGATCAATAAATTTAAAATTCAAACGAGGAAGGGGCAGGAAAAGGATATGAATGTTGGACGGAACGAAGGGAGAAAGGAAATATACGGAGATGATGGCAAGGGCTTGATGTAGTGTAGAATGTTGGTTTGGTTTTTGTTGGGAGTTGCAAGAGAATTAATTGGTAGTTTATGTCCGCCCAAAACTTACTCTTACCGGTAGATTACGCTTCCACGATTAAAAGACATTCCATGGAAAGAGTATTCACTCATCGCCTTGTTCTAGCCATCCCCAAGGCACCGTAAGTAACTGGGCGAGGGGAGCGGTGTGCTAAGGGCAAAAAGCCCCTTCCCACCGTCCCACTCTCCTGACTCACGGCCTCGTCACCGCGGAGGCATCCCCGCGCACACGGGGAACGTCTCTGTCGTAGAGTTGGCCGGCTCTTCTCCGACCAAGCTACCCCCCCCCTGAAAGACCTCCCCCCGGCAATATCGTTTGCAAGTCGTCCCCCGCCCCCGCCACTTCCCGCTCGGTGGCGACTCCAGGGTCCGCGGTGATGTCGCCATTTCCACTCCACTCGATTCCTCCACTATACCGTCCTAAGGGGTTTCCCTTGATGTTAACCCAATAATCTAAGATCCTTAACTATAGGTAAACCTACAAGATCAATCTTTTTCCCAGGTTGCGAATGCATGTAATATAATAAATACCCGCGCGTGAAATCGTAGCATGTGCAACGAAATGGAACATGTCTGAAGAAATATTTTTCAGTCGTCCGGGATAGGAAATATAAATGGTGTGCCTCTGAGGTCACCCACCAATATGGTGGCATATTTATGTCAGCATTAACGCCGGGGGCTAACAAAGGAGATATCTGTTAAAATATTGCAGTCAAAGGAAGACCTAGGGGCCTCACTCCCAAAGAAAGTCGGTGGACACTAAGACAAAAACATATTCAACAGATCGCTTTAAATTTAAACTGAGAAACGCACGAGGAGCTTATTTGAGTGCAGGCACTATTTAGCAACGGAGTTCTACAGAACATGGGTCCTAATCATAAAATATCCAATAAGGCCTTTGCTTCGGAGCCGGATTGAGGGGGTAAATAATAGCTTCATAGCGTAGTCCCCGACGTCACCGTAGCAATAGTAAAAACATTGCATTTACAAGTCGGAACAAAATTAAAAAATGCAAAGATGTTAGGTATACGTGTTGGTTTTATTTTTCTTTCTTAACTACGGGTGGTGTTCTAATACCCTCCGTCAAACGCCCTTACGGCGGCTGGCGGGGTATTAAATAGATGTAGCGTGAATTTGAGGCAGGTTACTTATCTGAGGATGGTAAGGACATATAACAGGCCCCAACTTACTATAGGTGATCAGATCACCAACGTTATTGCATAACGGGTAAATTTAAAATGTCGTTTTTTACTCTAACCATTAGAGAGTATAATAGACAAGACAGTAATCGCGCAGGAGATAATTAGAATTGGTAGTGTATGTATTTGTTGATATCTTGCATGTTTCTCTCTGCGTGTTATTATTTTTATTTAATGGAAACATCTTCTTAATAGTTCTAAAGCATGATTTGAATGTACGCATTCTGTTATTACTTAAATATTGTTGCATTTAAGTGTTTTCTTTCGTGTGATTAAGATTTGCCGAGTGCATGAACAAACTAATATTTTCGTAAAGTTTATTTGGCTTTGCATGTGGTTTTATTGTAGTTTACCCACCCTCCGCCACACGCCCTTGTGACGGCTATTGCGGGGTATTGTGTAGATGTAGATGTAGAATACGTAAGGCAGTAAAACCGAACCGAAGATAATGGATCAAAAATGATTCAAAAGATCACACAAGGTCGATTCTAGCCATAAAAAAATGAAATAAAACATAACTATAAATCAATTAAAGAGCAATCAAGGAAAAAATGCCCCCGGGCGTTAACAGAAATCAAAAATAAAAGATAAGGTGAATATTTGGACAATAATCCGAAAAGAAATTCATTTATATGCAAGGGAGTTTCAGTTAAACAAGTTGATTGCACTATCCCTGAATGGCAATGCAGTAAGATATTTATCCAATTACGTGCAAGCTAGAATTTGAACAGTAGGAAGGCGAAATGCCACTACCACATGGGCATGAAACATAAAACCGATACTATTTCTACACACCTTGTGTGTATTTGTTTCGAAAGCACAGAAATTGCATCTTTTGTTTCCATTTATCCATTATTCCATTTTGTTTCCACAATATCTAAAATATGTTATAATGGCACAACAATAACAAGTGTCCAAAAATTTTTAGACATTTTCAATGATTACTTTGCCCAAGTAAGTGTCAATCAAACTCCCAAACAGTCACCCACGAACACAGGTACTTCTCAAATGGTCATCAATTCCTCCTCTATATATCTAGAACCTGTTACTAAAAATGAAATATTGAGGATAATCAATCAGTTAAATAATAAATATTCATGTGGCCCTGATGGTATACCTGATGCTGTTATAAAAAGTTGTGCCACCTTTATTGCTGAATCACTGACTGAAATTTGTAATCTTTCCCTAAGTGCTGGTCAATTCCCCTCCAAATTTAAAGTTGCAAAAATTAAAGCTCTGTTTAAAAAAGGAGAGAAGGAAAACATTGAGAATTATAGACCAATTTCCTTACTTTCAGGTTTCTCCAAAATTTGGAGAAGGTCATGTATCTGAGATTGATTTCCTTTTTCGATAAATCCTCTGTCATTGACAATCATCAATTTGGCTTCAGAAGGAATAAGTCCATTATTGATGCCCTTTTCTCATTTATAAGGAATATATGGAATGCCTTAGATAGTAATAGTCATGTTGCAGGGCTTTTTATTGATTTAAAAAAGGCTTTCGATACAGTTAACCATGGAATCCTTTGAAAAAAATTAGAAACACATGGTTTAAGAGGCAATGCAAAGGACTGGTTTAAATCATATTTAACTGATAGGTCACAATATATTGAAATGAATTCATCTGTATCAAGTACAACTTCTGTTATTTGTGGAGTTCCGCAGGGCTCCATTCTTGGACCACTACTATTTTTAGTCTTCATAAATGATTTACCTGCAAATTTACCACTCTCCAATACAATACTATTTGCTGATGATACTAACTTAATTTTTAATAACCATAATCCCATTCAGTTAATGAACGAGGTAACAGAAACTACACACAATTTGATGAACTGGCTCACTGACAATAAGCTATCTTTAAATGTTAGTAAAACACATTATTTAAATTTCAACCTCAAGAAGAAGTTAATAAATTATAATCCAATAATTAACGGTTGCCCCATAAAAGAACTAAAGGTAACAAAGTTTTTAGGTATTTGGATTGACTCTAAGCTTTCATGGGAGGAACATATTAATAAATTAACTCAAAAACTGGCACAAATCTGTTATGCATTCCATGTACTCAAGGAAATCATTTGCATTAAGGCATTGAGAACAATATATTTTGGCTATGTGCAGTCACTTCTCAATTATGGTATTCCCTTTTGGGGCTCCTCTATCTTCCTTCCAAAATTATTTAAAATGCAAAAAAAGATTATTCGCATAATAACTAATTCTAATAATAGAGCTCCCAGTAAACCTATTTTTGAAAAACTAGAAATCTTACCTCTTCCTTGTATGTACATTCCTGAAACAGTGTCTCTTATTAACAAAAATCAAGACATGTTTATTGAAAATTGTGACCTTCATAGTCATAATACGAGAAGCCAAAATGCATTCCATGTAAGTCAGCACAGAGTAAATAAAACGATTAAAGGGATAGATCATCAGGGAATACTTACGTACAATAAATTGCCTGCTTATATTAAAAATATCAAAAGTTCCTTTAAATTCAAGTGTGCCGTGAAAAAACTACTTTCATGTAAATTATTCTATAGTGTAGATGATTTTCTAATGCATACCATTTTAAATGTATAATTGGAATGTGTTAATCCCAAGAAAATTGTAAATTGTATGTATTTGTATTTTTCATATTGTTTTGATATTTTGCATAACGTCTTTTATTGATATGAAGTGTAAAACATGTATTGACAAAGCCATGCATAATTCTATGCTTATGGTGAAGAAATAAATTGAATTGAATTGAAATTTTAATTCTCCAGAACCGACACACTTCTGGTTTGAGGTTAAATTTTATGCTCCGGATGTAAACGCAGTGTCGTCATCGGTGTTCAACCTGAATTATGCCTTTCACTTTTTGTCGCCGGCATCCGACCATAATCGCCCCATTGAAAAATTGCGTAAACTCTTGTGTTTATTTAGTGGGGGATTTAGTGGCGTTTATCTCTCACTTAGGCGCACTGAAATTCCCATTTTTTATTTGAATTGACTGATCCGCCCCCGATCGTAAGAGGAGGCTTTGGCGCTCGTCCGACTCCCATTAATCTGAATATTCCGTGGTGCTTTGTGGTGTGATACGAGTCCTCCATCCGCCCTCACTTCCCCAACCATGCCCTCCCTCGTTCGGGCGGGTCATTCTTCCTCGGGATCACGTGCTTTCGTGGGCCATCCTCCGTGGCTCGATTGCCGGCGATTGCCTTTTAAACCGCCGGGTGTTCAACTTGTTCACTTGAGGTGGTCTTTGGAATCCCACGGGGGGGGGGGGGGAAGAGCGGTGCCAGGGGTCCTTAACGCGACATAATTGTGCGGACGGCACCGAGCTGGCTCCGACCTAGGGGCGACGGGCTGGCCGCTTGGGGCGGGGCGTGCAAAGCCCGGAAGGCCCTTCAGGAGCGTGGGATGGAAGCGCTGCCGCTGCTACCGATCCGGGATTTGTCTCCCCGTTTGTCCGACCCCTTCACTCCTTCCTGCCCTTCAATGTGTGCCCGCTCTAGCGACGTCTCTCTCGAGCGAGTCCTCAAAGGTCACGAAATGCGTCTGAATTCTCCAAACTTGGACAGAATTTCCGAAATTGCTTCTTTGGTTATGCGAAAGTCCTCTTTACTTCGCCGACAATAATCACAGATGTTGCACGTTATCGGATAAATCTCTTGCTGCACCCTAAGGTGCAATTATTTGTTAGATGATAGTATCTGTATTTGCATGCGTGTAGAATGAAAGGATTTTTGACAATTCCTTGCTCGTCCGCTGTTATTTTTGCCATGGGTATGTATTGCTTCTGGGTTTGCACGAGGACTCCCAGCCGCCCCCAATTCGGCTGGTATCAATCTCTATGTTTACTCGGCAGTACAGCCTGTGAACTCATTCGCCGTAAGAACTCTGGGACATTCCCGTCAGTGACTCTAGCCGAAGTACGAAGACCGGCGCAAACTTTGGATTGAGGCAGAACTAAAATCGAGCCAGCTAATTTTAGAATGAACTAAGTGAGGCGTCGGAATCGATAGAAGAAATTGGGGAAGACGGTTGTTGAGGTAGTGGGATTTAGAAGCATTAACTGGAGCGATGAGAAGGGAGAATGTCTCTCAATTCGATTACTTCGTCTTCCACTTTCCTCAGAATACCGTGAACGTTTGCTCACATTAAAAGTGAAAATAGTGAACACGTAGTTTAGAAAGTTAAAATGATCTTTTTAAAATTAGCTTTTTAAAAACGGGGCACTTACTTGTTTTTTGAAATGAAGTCTTGCAATAGTTTTACCTGCCCCGTCCAGAAGAAGGGCAAGTTGTGGGAGAACTGAGTTGAAAGGGAAGGTTACGCATCGGAAGCGTCGCTCTATTTAGAGATATTTTGATGAAATTCTCAGAGCATGTCTGGGGGCACTTAAAAATCAATAGGAGGGCGCTACGTCTTTAGTTCTGGGGGGGGTGTGTGTTGGGAAGGGGAGGGGCAGGGGCTCGTCCTCCCCCGC
This sequence comes from Hetaerina americana, assembly GCF_022747635.1. Classification (NCBI taxonomy): domain Eukaryota; kingdom Metazoa; phylum Arthropoda; class Insecta; order Odonata; family Calopterygidae; genus Hetaerina; species Hetaerina americana. The sequence goes on along the minus strand of NW_027286786.1, from coordinate 5,933,682 downwards.
ACCAAGCGAGTGGCCCCCCTCGGGAAGAGAGTGACCCTGGAAGAGTGTGGAGGAGGAGGAAAGAAGAGGGTGAGACGGAGGGTGGTTGTTTGGAACTGAGTTCTTTACCTTTGACTTAGATGTGCGACTTCAAAAGAGAAGTCATACCATACCCTTTGACTACAGAGATGATACACTTAGTACCGCATTTCCTGATACCCGGTTGTACCTAATTACATAATGAGTTTCAGCGAACAAAGTGCAGTTCCTCGAACCCAATGCTCACATTGCTTTCAGTGAGAGCTGAGGTCATAATACTGGTGCGCAAGTGAGCACCGCCGAGTCGCTCAACACCTCATGTTATGAACTCGTGAATACCGAAATGAAATTATCTGCATACTTCAAACTATTCAAATATTAGTTCGGAGAATACTTTTGATTTCAATCGTTTCCCATTCATTCAATGCACCGAAGAAACTGAGGACTTTTCAATTAAATCTCTGATTTCTACATCTACATCTACTTAATACCCCGCAAGCCGCCGCAAGGGCGTGTGGCGGGGGGTGTTAGGACACCAGCCGTAATTTAGAAAAGAAAAAAAACCGCATGCAAAAACCACAAATTCATGCATCCAAATAAAATGGCATGCATTCATGCATGAACACTTACACCCCACACACATGCAAACACTCAAACTACCAACTAACATACACATGCACCTGAAAGTATAACTAACATCTTTTCAATGTTTAATTTTATTCCGACTTGTAAATTCAATGTTTTGAATATTTCTAAAGTGACTTCGGTTTCTTACTATTATGATTTCTGATTGTTCGGGGAAAGAATAAGAATTCGTATCTATCTCTGCTGGAATCTATCTCCCATTTGATTTATTCTGCAGGAAAGTATATTTTTCGCATGGACAAAATTATCGAACGTTTTTCTGCTTTACCGAAATATAGCGTCAACTGAAGAATCAATGAATCCCATTGAACTCATCCGAAGGCGGTTGAGAGGGATTGGTGGGGAGGATCCGGGGGGGCCCCCGTCCCCATTCCCGGTTTCAAGCTTCCGATTAGTCCGAGGGGCGGCGTTTGCTCCTTGTTGCTTCCTCTCTCCCCAAACCATACCCCCGGGCGCCATACCCCCTTCGCCGCCAAGCACTCACAACCGGGTGGTTCCCGATTGTCTCTTCCTCCTTAAGTATTTACTTATTAACACCATGTCCGTAGAATGTTTGTTTTTTCCCGAAGTCATGCATCTCCTTCAGATCAGCTTTTCTCTTCTAAAAATTTCTCTTATTGGTTCACTCATGGCTGCATAAGTTCGCTTGCCATGCAATGCTGTCTTGGCCTCTGCTCCGCGCGTTCCACACACCACACCCCTCTTCCTCGTGCGAACTTTGGTTCCATAGTATTTGCAGTTTCCACGTCCAATTAGCGCCCTGACTGGCATAACAGTTTAAACCCTGACACCTCTCCCTCTGCGTGGCACATTCCCGAGTAGTAATCCCCTTGTCATGATCATGCATTATCTGTGCACAAACAAACAGGAACATAACTTGGCAAGTAGCGACTAGTCGTCGGCACAATCGCGGGCCACTCATCGATGACGTCCGCCACCCCTCGCCTCCCCACCCTCCTCGTTGCGTCCCCTGCCTCCACGCTCGGCACACCCCGCACGCCCCTGACGGATGGATGCGTGCGTGCGGCCAGCGTCTCTCCGCTCCGAAACGCCGCTCGGCCACATCCCCTCTCATCCCATGGGGCATTGCGCGCGGGTGGATCGGCAGCACACCAACAATCGTTGCCACCAGCACCAACAAGTCCATCACATGGCAACACCCTCCTCCGTTCACGGAATCTCTTTCAAACTGGGCGGCTCATATTAAATATGATTTCTAAATCTTGCACCGATGTGGCGAATATTAATCTGTGTGAAATAGTTTCACTGGTCGGTGAAATATCTTCAACGATTATTGCAAAGGATATGAGTGTCTTTTTTATGTAGGTCGTGGAGGTAATTCCATTTCTATGAGGCCTGAGAATGATTTCAAAACAAAATGAATTTTCCCGCATTACATTAATAACAGAGCATAATACGACTGAATTAGTCAGGCATCCAGCGATCCACAAGACCACATGCGGATGGGGAGACTTCTTACTGGCAATTGCTAACCCACCCCTTAAGCTTATATAAACCATAAATCCAGTAATCAACCAGAAGGTCGTTTTGGTAGTCAATGGTAGAATTCACCCAGTACCAAACCCTATACGGAGTTTGAAATTCATACATAAGCAGGGTGTTAAGGGGGCTAGTTCCTTTCCCTGTGCCGATTATGGTTTCCCAGGAAGATATTGTACCCGAAAACTCGTATAGCTTGGGTTGAGCCGCAGGAACCCAGAGGGAATTGCCAAGGAATCGCCGGGAATCGAACCCGAACCCTCCTGTCAGTAGTCCAACGCTCTATCCCTGGACTACCGCACCCCAATAAGCTAATACATATATTTAAAAATAGATATGTTTATAAAAATATACATATACATAATAAACACAGATATAGATTTTTAAAACATGGAAACACTCCGTGCTTTTGGCTTATTCACCATTGTCCTGGGTGCATGGGAAATGGCTCTGATCCCTTTCCGGCAAATTACATGTTAAATTTGCCTGTTCGACAGTTGATCTCTCTATTTTCTTCCATGAAATCTCCTCTCGTAGCATGGCGGGACTGATTATAAATTATTGATGTCATTGAATGAGAGATATCCCATCAATATATGCAGAATATTCATTAATCTTTAATTCAACCATCGCTCCGTGAGTTAATCCCAGCCTAGCTGCTGTAATATTTTTGACACGATGCTCAGTTTCACATGACACAGTTTATCAAATCTGGATCCCGAACGTTGCACGCGATCCAGTCAATCCAAGTCGATGAGGATTCCATAATATAATAGCAACATATTCCAAATGAAGTCAAACATCGAAAGATAACATTGCTCTTTAACGTGTCGTCACATTTTTGCAGATTTTTCTCAAATGGTTCATTTTTTCTGCCGGCTTGTCCACACGTTCCCCGTAGGCGTTGTCATGAGAAAGATCTCGCGAGTGAAGTAACACCGGAGTATTTCATCGAGTCTATATTTTCCGCAGAACGCGTTCGGCGGAGAACGGCTCCCATTTTATTCAAAGCTCACCACCACTTAATTCTTTCATTTCAAAATCCATGAGTTGCACGGGTACTCTCTTGAACTGAAATCGTTTTGTAATGTCAACCTCCTGGAGCCTTTAAACTGGGGAGCTCTGGCTGGGGAACTTGGCGTCTCCTCAGGAGCTCAGTAAACGGCTGCGTCGTCAGAAGATAGCCATGGCCAGTTTAGTGCATAATACGACGTAAGTATGGTCAGTACAGTAAAGGATTAAAATAGGACCGATGACCTTTAAGTGGGGAACACCTTACGTGACCTCAATTGAATTAGGGATTACACAATCTACGACCCTTGTAAGTGATCATCTTAACAATCTTTAATCTAGCATTTGGCCCTTTAATCTATGACTTGGGGACTTCCAACTTTGTTTGGAGTAGCTTGCTACGAGATATTTTGTCGAATGGTTGTTTGATGCGTTCCTCTTCAAGTCCACTCGCCGGAGCGCCCGCCATCTCTCGTCTCGCCTCTTCCGCACTTGATCACTGTTGCAATGCTTCCCTAGGCCGACAGAGAAGACATCTCCGGATAAGCAAGCGCCTCTCGTGCGTCTATTCAGGCCAAAATAACAGAAATAATATTGTACACCACACACATGCTCACATCGAAAACAGGTGGGATAACCGACGTTTCTGCCAGCAATACCGTGGCGGCAGCTTAGAGTGTGCCCTATAATTCATTGAGATCTTTATTTGAAGGATACATCCTGGGAATTAAGTGCACTGGAACCTAAAAATGCCCCGTCATCTCCAGCCGGGAGAGAATTTCAGCCTCCACACCAGGTCTAGAGCACGCATTAACTTGGCGCCCTGTCGAAACGCGGACTCCCACGATTTGGTTGTTCACCCCTTGGTGCTCCTCTCTGAGGTGGTGCGGGGGAGAGGGGAGGGGGACTGGGAGGCCAATCCCCTCTCCTCGGCGAACCTCGAAATATATTAAAACGGGAACACACACCCACTCCACCCCCGCTCCCCTTTCTCCCCCCTTTCAATAAAAACCCTTCCCCCCTCCCCCTGGATGGGAATTGAGGGGGGGAGAGGGAGTGGGGGCTGCATGTCACCGCCGCGGGAGAGCGAGGCGGAAGGGGGGCAGGGGAGCGGAGAGGGCAAGAGGAATATCTTCACCGAGGGTGGCGTCAGTTTTCACGGAATGGAATTCCTTCAGTTGTTGCGTTATACCTACTCCTTCACTTCCTCCTCCTCACCCTGCCCCCCCCCCTCCTCCCCCTACCCCCTCCTCCTCCCTCCATCCTCCTCCCCCACCCCCTCCATCCCTCCCATCCTCCTTCCGCCGCGTGCTCCATACTCGCCCACTCTCTCCAAAATGAAGATGCGGGAGCAAGACGTCAGCGGTTCGAGAGGACGCCGGCCACTACTCCCCCTACCCTGCCCCCTGCCCCCCCTGGCCCCCGAAACGGTGTGCTGGGGGACGAGAAAATAACGCCGACGCGACATTAGCGCCGGCTTTCTCATTCAGCCAAGAATTCCGGAGAATAACGCATCCAAGCAAATATACATTTACGTATTATTGGAATTTATATGCAAAAGTGCATTGAAACAAAGTAAGAAAAGCAACTAAATGAAAACGAGGGCATGTGAATAGTCGTTTTCCTTGCGGAGAAGATGGAAGCATTGGAGATTTCCAGAGACGCGTGCTTGGCAGAGTATCCCAAGCAAAAAGACACGTAGCACTGTGCACGACGACGAGTGTGAGCGAGCGACGCCGGCGCGGAATGAGGGAGGGCTCCGCCAGGGAGGGGGATGGCACCATCTGCCCCCCCTGGTGGAGTGGGATTGTTGTCGCAGGAGAATGGTGAACGGACCAGATGTACAAGGAGTGAGGGCGCCCAGAGTGAGCAGAAGACAGAATACCCTGGAGACGGGGTCGGATGCGACGAAGCATGGCGTCCGCGGCCCGCGTTGGAAGGGCATTCTCGCACGCCGAGCGGCCCTCGATGAAGGAAGGCTCAAAGGGGAAGGAGGAATCATCCGGAGAAGGATTATTTGATGAAAGGGGATCTGCGAGGCGAGGTACGTGCCTAGTGCATTCAGTCTGCTTTTGATGGGCACTGGTTTTTTTCCTTTGAGCATACCGGATTTTTCGGTTTCAGGTACCAACGCATTTGAGCCGATTCCAAGTCAATTAGATCAACCTCCTGGCTGAGTAGAACGGTAAATAAAGGAAGGTTGATAAAAGGAAGGTTCTCGCTAAGATGCACAAATTGCTTCGCCAAATAACGAGGGACGAGAGACAGTAGGTTCGGGTACCAGAAGTGTATGCAAGAGAAAGGCATTGGAAGACCATAGGATTGCAGACAGCCAATCTTTTGTCTCGATGACTAATTAAAGGCTGAATAGGCCAAAATTGGAAGCAATGAAGTGGAATGGTTGGAATAGCAAACCAGAAGGGGATTTGGGGTTGATAGAATGAGCGCGAATTGATTAGAGGATTCAAATTGAGATATGCTCCATCTCGCGGGTTCTCACCTCAATGCTACTTGCTGATTTGGGAAGAGTTTCGATCACCGAAACAGAAAAGCAGCCAGGGAAAGACTGGTTGCGGGAAGCAGTGTGGGTGGGGATGGGATGATTAAAGATAGGTGGAATAGCGGTAGTAGTTCATGTGGAGGGAAAGGGCGATGGTGCATTCACCTAGATAGAAGGGAAGGCCAGAAGAGGCGGTGACTAATGCTTGTTGAGGTGCAAGTGGCGTCGGGTTTGGGAATTGGCAGTAAGGGAGGTGGCGGGTCTTGGAAGATGGTAGCAAATGCAGCGTGGGCGGTTGCATGGTGGGGACAGGGGCGGAGAAGAGATAGGGGCGCTCGCAGGTGGTCTCGTCAACTCAAAGATGTCTCGTAAGTTGGATGGGCTTTCAAATTAAACAGAGGGACAATGTGGAAATAAAGGTTATGTGAACTTACTGTGTGAGCATATCTGGGTGCTCCAGTTTTTAAAACTCGCGGATTGAATCGAGCCCACTGAATCCCTCCCATAGCCGTCTATAAATACCCACCTACCCCTTGTCTGTTGCCTATTCCTCCCTTACCTCTCCACCCCTCTCCAATGACCAACGCATGTCCTCTCCGCTCTTCCCCAAGAACGGCATTCTGATAATAAAGGTCGAGCCATCGAAACGTCCAAACTACAAATGAGAGTGCCCTTTCTTTGTGTTATAGTGTTTTAAAAATCTATATCAGTGTTTTCAGAGGGCCCGGGTTCGATTCCCGGGTAAGGCACTCTGGGCACCCTAAATTCCACTCAAGCTATGTGATTTTTCAGGTACCAGATATTCCTGGGAGGCCATAACCGGCACAGGGAAGGGAACTGGACCCCTACCCTGATGTGTGAATTTCACAAGCCGTCGGGCTTAGTACTGGGTGAACTCAACCATCACCTATCAAACCAATCTTCGGGTTGATTACTGTGCTCATGATTATATATATATATATATATATATACCAATTACCTATAACACCCTCGCTACATACGATAAATCTGTCAACGGCGATGGCATCAAGCAGAGCAAAGACACCAAGTGAAACAGTATGACACACGGCTCGCGTCTCGCTCACCTAACGCCTGCGTCGGACGAAGATTCCTGGAAGAAGGTGTCCGGCCCCGCACCGATTTCATTCGTGGGCAATGCCAGAATTATGCCTCGCCGCTTTTCCCCTCTTCGCGTGTGCGGTGCCCAGGGGGCGGGGGTGGAAGTGAGTGCCGTGGGGGGATGTTTGGGGGGGGGGGGCGTGGAATGCGGGGGCGAGGCGTATTTTGGATGATGAAAATTGGAAGGGGTGCGGAGGGTGAGGCGAAAGGGGAATTGCAGTGGGTGAAAGGGTTTTGGGGGATCTCCGAGGACGCAGGGGAGGATTCGCGATAAAGGGGTGGGGGGCGAGGACCCTTAACGTAACCCTAGGGGGGTTTGCAAGGGTAAATGGGGGAGTGTTTAAATCCGGGGCTTTTAATGTGACTCGGGGAGGGAAGGCGAGAGGGTGGTTTAGGGATCCCTTTTGTGTCCAAGGGGAGGGAACCCCAGGGCATCGGGGGGGAAGAGGTGAAGGGGGTTATTGGTAGAGGAGTGGTGGCGGAGATATATCCTGCGAGGACCGTGGGGAAGGGCGGTATCATAAGGGCATCACCCTCCCGGCCGGGAGATGGACTACCTCTCCCCCTCGGGCTTAGGTTCACAAATTACGCTGGAAGTCCGCGGTGTTTAGGGCGTTTACGACCCCTCCCACACACCCCGCGACACTCCTCCCTTCGCCCAAACTAAATGGAATTCTCTTTTAGATACTTGCGCCTCGAGAACTTCGCGTATCATGCTTAAGTACTTGACTTAAGTTGGAGTTGAAATGTTTAAAGCATTACCTGATATCACGAGAAGCAATTCACACCAAATAAACTACATCCGGAAATCCTGCGTGCAATATGCACGGCAGTCCGTTGTAATGGCGTAATTACGGTAAATATCTTCAGAATTAATTATAAAATATTATTTGAAATAATAGCTCAGGCTTAGTGCGTGGAGATGGCGTGCGGCAACGTTAGGACTAAGTAATATTGTCATTGATATTCTGGAAGTTTAGCCTCGAGCGGTTTTTAGTTTTAGTGACGCATTTCGCATCCGAAAATCGTTTTCGATTCTTTTCCACCAATGAGCAAATAACGGACGGTAAACACAGGCACGACAACTTACGAATGCCTGTGCTTCAGTGAGAAAAAACCGCAAATGGCTGCCTCCGTGGGTGCAATGCTTTCAGAGACACCGCCAGCGGAGCGACTGCTATGGCGGTGTCGTGTTGAAACACTGCTGGAGAAGCTTACGGCAATCGCCACGAATACTTTCCTCAAAATATTTAACTGAACGGCAAATAATGGGTCATCATCCCCCATAGACTGTAACCTCTACATTTTGGAAGGCCTTGGACGTCCTGATAACCCCTGGAGCTGTTGGCGCCTATGGTATTCGCTCTTGGTGGGGTTACCCTTGCCGGACAGGAAGGTTTCATCAGATCTTTATTAATTCCTGTTATCAGTTTTAGTTCGGTTTTTCAACAACGTGCTCGTTATAATTAAGTATTTGGTCTTGATAAACTTCATTTTTCATCCTATAATGCAATAAGCCACTCCTGAATCCTGCATATTCCCTTCCTCCCTTCATCCCGCCCTATCCTATTCCTGTCTCTTCCTCGTTTGCCTAACATTCTCCCCTCTATCACAGTCTTCAGCATCCCACTGCCGATCGATATGCTTTGCATCCCCCTTTTCTGCCTCCTTTGGATTTCTCCCAACAATGCCCTCTCCTCCGCAATCATGCGTACCGCCATAACATCTGATACTATATTTTTATTAGATATTTTACCGTTGTAGTTAGGCTTTGTTTACACACAAAACCAAATTAATATGTTGACTCTCCTGACAAAACACAATCCAAAATTCTACTACACAAAAAGCCCCTCTTCAATTCTCCATACTTCCTTCCTTACTTAATTCTATCCAACATCCCTATCCTATTCCTGACCAAACCTCGCATGCCTAACATTCTCCCCTCTATTACAGTTTTCATATCCCACAGCCAGTCAATACGCCCTTCATCCATTTTCCTGCCCCCATAGGATTTCTCCCAACAATTCTCTCTCCTCCCCAACTTTATTTGTTTTCTTCTCATTCCATTTCACCTTTTCCATCCTTCTCCAAACCCACATTTCTAAAGCCCCCAATCAACGTCTATCCTCCTGATTTAATGCCCACGTTTCCGCAACATACAACGCTCTACGCTCTATATCAAAGTTTTGACGAGTCCTTTTTTATCATCCTTAGTCAACGTCCCTGTCATCAACTTCCTCCTCCTTGTGAAAGCCTCTTTGCCTAGCACAATTCTCCTCCTTACGTCCATACTACTTCGTTCATTTTGGTCCAAAACACTTCCGAGATACGTAAACTATTCCCCATACTCTAATTCTGTAACCTCTTATTTTAATGTTAACCTTAGCCTTTCTCTTTCTAGGCAAAAAGAAGTATTTTAAATGGGAGAGATTCGACCGGGACTTTAATAAAAATCTACAGAAAATATTAAATATTCTAGTCAGAGAGCCATACAAGAACTAAGTTAAGAAATATAAGAGCTATCCCAGCGGAGAGCCGCGCAACCTGGTGATTGCGGACGGCCGACGGCAACGCAAGAAGATGATGATGACGAAAGTGCCAGAGGGACCAAGATGGAAAACAAGGAAAGGCCAGGGAAGGACAGCAGGCCGGAGGAAGGCTCACCGCGACCATCGACGGGGAAAGAAAATGAATACATGACGCTTGCCTAGGATGAGGAGGCAAGGAATTTAAGGATTCAATAAACGAAATGGCAAAATAGCAACTCGTAATAAAGACGATGAAACCTATAGCAGATCAAAAAGAAGCAAAACAAATGTTGCGGCTTAGGGAGAAGGAATAATCGTGGGATTGTAGTAGCGTATCGTAGTTTAGCATGAGGAATGGCGCAATCCTTAAAAACACTTGGTTTAAATACCACAATAGATTTTAATATACATTCATGTGGAAAATAATTGGAAAATCGGTAAAATATCAGCGACATTATGTCATGGTTGATGAAACATTTAGAAACAGCTTTAGTCATTTTCACATTTTCTCGGGAGCGAAATAAATATCAGATCATTTATTGGGATTGTGTAAGGATAATTTCAGACTCCAAAGGATGAAACAGAAGAGACGGTTAAGGAAATAAAATAGAGAAGCTAAAAGTGGGACGATAAGTAAGCTAAGTTAAATATTACAATAGGATGGCAAAAACTAGGAATAGTTCACGTATCTCGGAAGTGTTTTGGACCAACGCGGTCAAAGTAGTAGGGACGTAAGGAGAAGAATTGCGCTAGGCAAAGAGGCTTGCATACGTGGAGGAGGGAGTTGATGACAGGGACTTTGAGTAAGGATGTTAAGAAAAGACTCGCAAAAACTTTGATATGGAGCGTAGCTATGTACGGCGAGGAAACGTGGTCATTGAAGCAGGAGGATGGACGTAGACTGGAGGCTTTTGAAATGTGGGTGTGGAGAAGAATGGAGAAGGTGAAATGGACAGGGAAGAAAACAAATGAGGAAGTACTTGGTATGATGGGCGAAGAGAGGGGTTTGTTGGGAGAAATCCTTTGGAGGCAGGAAAAGTGGATGAAGGGGGTATTGACCGGCAGTGGGATGTTGAAGACTGTAATTGAGGGGAGAATGTTAGGCAAACGAGGAAAGAAAAGGAACAGGATAGGGATTTTGGACGGGATGAAGGGAGGAAGAAAGTACTCAGAGCTGAAGAGGTACCTGATGTAAAGTAGGATGTTGTGTTTTACGAGGGGTCACAAATAATTTAATTAGTATATATGTCCATCTAAAAACCTACCTTAACCGGTAGATTACCTAATAATATATATATATATATATATATATATATATATATATATATATATATATATATATTTAAATTATATATATATATATATAATTTATATATATATATATAATTATATATATATATATAATTAAATCGGATACTGGGTAATGTTTGAAGCCCGTGGAACATCATCTTCGAGTATTCATGCGTAATGGAAAAGTTTCTTCGCAGTTCTGAATACTGTTTTACTTGTTGACGAAACGTGAGACATCATTTGCTACTCAATGGTAATCCGCCTCCCATTTACCGCGAAGACAATGGCGACAATGCGACGCCAACATGCGCTGCGTGTCGAATGGCGCGGCGCAAACGCGTGCACGTCAGTTCCCCAGGGGCGGATGGTTGGGCACCGTCAGGGGCGGGAAGGTGGGCGGCCATGGGGCGTGAAACACCATTCTCATATGTGCACATTTGTTCGTCCGCATGCATTTGGTGTGGATGACTTCCCTATGGCTCATTTCAAAACGGAATTCACCAAATTTTAAGAAACCGCGGGAGATGCCGCGACAGTAACTTTTCACCGAGTCATGCGCTGAAATGTGCATTAACAATGTGCTATGCAACAATTGAAGGGTGTAAAAATCATTGGCCTTAATCCCCTGCATTGTTTTGTTATTTAGCGCTCCATTTCCTTAAATTTGAGAAGGCACCAAAGGCTTGGTGGATGGATAACAATTTACATTCCCCAGACTCATTTGCGGCTCAACTGCCGTTTGATAGGTTAGGTAGGATGCCATCCCCCGGCGGCGTAAATCTTCCGACTTCTCCCCCCACCCTCCCCGCAAGGCGGTCCATTCCAGTCGTTGGAGGACGCCGGCGTCGGCCACAGATGCCGCCCTCCTCCCCGTGGACGCCCTCGCTCTCCTCGGGGGGGGGGCATAAAAGAGCGGAGCGGGGGTCTAGGAACGGAGGGCGGAGGGGAGGATAGTAGGGATTCCTGGAAGTTGGCTCGACGCCCCGCTTCCCTCCCCCATCACCCCCTTTTGTTTTCTGCTGCTCGGGAATTCCTGGACTCAAACCCCCCCCCCACACGCTCTCAATCGCTATTCTTTCCTTCCCCCCCTTGTTGCTTCCCCTCCCCCCGCCCCAGCACCATTACGGCGTCTGTTTCCGGTCCAACTCCTCATCCGCCCTCCCATCCGCCATCCTCTTACTTAGACCCTTTAGAACTCCTTCTCTCTTCTCTCTCTCTCTCCTTCACCCCTTCCCCCCCCTTTTGCCTCCCGCCCTGCGAGTGCTGACGGCGTAAGATATGGGCACTCGTCCTCCGCGCCCGCATCGCTCGCCCCCGGTGGCGGACGCCGCATCGGTGATGCTCCGAGCGCCATTCAACCCCCTCCCCCCCGCATCGCGTAGTTTGGCACGAATGACTGCAACTCACCGCGCATTTATTCCCACCGACCGATCGGCCGACCAGAGAACACCTCTGCTTCTCGCAAGCAGCCACGAGGTCATGCGTGGCAGGTGGTGTCGTCTCACCAGCCGTTGGAGTGCAAGGCATGCAATGCGATTCAAATTTCGTGCGCTTCAAATCGTCGCGCGCCACATTCTGTTCCTGGGGGAAAGCAGGCCCCCTCCCTCCGTCCGTCTGCTCGGCTCCTGCTTGCGGTCTCGCCTGAAAATTTAAAGAGACTCTCAAATTAATCGTGTTATGATTTGTATTTTGAAATAGGTCATGTCGTGGGCGTTATGTTAGTGCTTTCAGTGCGCCACAAACAAAGCTATCAAATGATACAACGCAACAGTTTATGTCCGTTCATGTCAATTGTTCGCAATGATTGTTCAGTTCCTGATCTCATTTCCTTCGCTGCATCGTCCGTGAACGGAGCAGCGGCGTTCAATCGAATCGGGCCAATTACTTGCGCTGACACTCCTCCTCTCTCCCCTCACTGCTCACTCAATTACCGGCATGCGATTTGTGGCTCAATGTATTTGCATAAACAATGTAGGCGAGCAATGGATGCCATCTCATGCTATGCCTATCGACTGCGTGCGTAATAATGCCGCCCGAACTTTGGCCTTCAATGATCTCTTTACAAATGATTGCAATGCATGTTTGCTAGGAGTGAGGTGGAGGGTCACAATACTTTTATTTATTTTATTTTAAAACATTATTCGCATACAGCAGTAGCCCCAATTTACAGTGAAAAATATGACAAACATGAAAGAGGGCAAAATACAATAACAGCATAACAGTGAACAACGAGAACCGAACATGGACTGGGGAAAATGGTAATTTGTTGAGAGGTGTGATAAAGCTTGGGTGGTGAAATTGTTGCATGATAATTTAAAGGGGTCGATAGTGTGAGGGAGTGAATTTAGAAGGGAGGAGAGGCAAAATAGCAAAGGTGAGCGCTTGGTGAGAGATATCCTAGGAATAGGTAGAGATGGAGTAGGGAGTGGGTGCGGGTGGATTGGTGTCCTGAGGTTGAAGAGAGAGAGAGAGCAGTTCAGAGCAATCAACAGTCGAGTTTAGGGTGTTGCGGAGGAGTTTTAAATCAGCTTTAAGTCTGCGGTTTTGGGGACTAGAAATGGATAAAGAAAACAGAACAGCATTTGAGGACATATGGGACTCCATGTTCGACTATTTTGGCAAAGAAGTGAGAGATGCGATCAAGGGATTTAAGATTAGTTGGGGATAAGGTGGACCAAATTAAGGGAGCAATATGATACAATGGGAAGGTCAATTGGTGAGAAGTACGAATGGAGTGTTATTGGATCTTTAATTTCTGCGAAGCGGTAAAGAAGAAGTCCTAATAAGGACATTGCTTTATTTTTACAGTCTGTATGTGGTCGGAGTAGTTTAGTTTATGGTCAGTTCAAACGCCAAGGTCTTTCGTGGTTGTTACTCTATTTACGGGAGTTGAGTTAATTGAGTAGTTGAACATCAGGGTTTTTTTCGGAGCAAGAGTAATGATGTTGCATTTTCCAGGGTTTGAGTTAAGCCTCCAGGTATCACACCATAGGGGCATTTTATGTAAGGCAAATTAAAGGTGAATACAGTCAGAAATGTTATTAATTTGCTTGTAGATCTTGCAATCATCAGCGTAGAGAAGTGTATGGACCTGGGAGGAAAGGAGTTGGGAAGGAAGATCATTAGCGAATAAATTGAAAAGATATGGCCCAAGGACACTGCCCTGGGGAACCCCAGACGTGACAGGATACCAGGAGGAAGAAGCATCCGAGAGTATCACACGCTGGGGTCTGTGGGTGAGAAAGGTAGAGAGAAGGCTAAGGAACATACCATGATTGCCGAACTGTTGGCTGAGTTTATGAAGGAGGAGTTGATGAGGCAGGGTGTCGAAAGCCTTGGAGAAGTCAAGGTAGATGGCATCAAGTTGACTTGATTTGTCTATTGCCATGACGGCGTGGTGCTGAAAGACAGCGAGATTTGTCAGGCATGATCTGCCTGGGAGGAAACCATTCTGCTGGGAATATACAAAGGGAGAGGTGAAATAATAAATCCCGTTGAGAATAAAACGTTCACAAACGGAATACAGGATAGGAAGCAATGAGATAGGGCGATAGTTTGAAACATCATTCTTGGGACCTGTTTTATGTATCGGAATGATATTAGCGCATTTCCATTGAGGAGGGAAGGATCCCAGGGAAAAACAGCGATTAAACAAGATGGCTAAAGGTTGTGAGAGGGATGAAGCGCAATTGCGAATAAATTTAGGGCTGCGAGCATCTGGGCCAGGTGAGCGGTGGGGGCATATTTTGCATAGGTATTGAAAGACTTCCCGGGAGTCTGTCTGTAAGTGGGATAGGGAATGGTTTATTTTAGGAAGGAGGGAATGAACAGAGGTAATACTGAGGTTAGAAGCAGGCTGCAGGCAATCGGAAAAGAATTTTAGAAAGAGGTTGGGTCTCTCTGATCCCGCGGCATTTTTGGTGCCATAGGGGAGTGCTTCGGGAATTCGAGGACGATTACGGCGCTGATTGATGAAGGACCAGAATTTTTTGGGGCTAGAGGAAAAATTGGAGGAGACAGCCTGTGCGGTTACCCAGGACATGCATGGTATCCTGTTTAAACCATGAGGGGAATATTTTGTCTTGGGCTTAACTCGAGGAACAAAGTCTTTTATGACGGCCTCGAGGACAGCGTGAAAGAAGTCCACTCCTTCTTCAGGGGATAGTGAGGAAAGGACGCTCCAGGGAATAAGGTCGAGGGAGCGGTTGGCGTCCTCCCAGCGAACCTTCGACCAGGCAAGAAAGGGCTTACATGGAGTGGGAGGAGCCCCACGGGATTTCCAGGAGCCACATTAAAGAAACATTAAAAGATAAATACATTCTAAGGCGTACAGGAAGTTCCATTAGGAGAATCAAGTCATGTATTTCAGTTAAAATATTTTAACCTATCACATTAGATTCGGTTCATGCTATGGATTTCCGAAATACTTTACTTTATTTTGAAAAGGCGACAAAACCTTTTAATGTTTGTTTGTTCCAACGCCTCCATAAAAAAACACATCTTGCGTTTAGGCTTGCGACTTTATATTCCATTTATGGTCATCTCTAACATAAGCAGAATTCTCTCTTTGTTATTTCTTTTTGAATCCGCAAATGCAGTCTTTCCCATGACAGTCTAAAATATTTTGCACAAACGAGTTGTTTTCCTTCCTTTCTGCAGGCATTCCGAACCCATTTTGCGGGGCATCTCGTCTGCGGTATCTTTTCCCCCCACCTCTTCCTGGCTCTTAACTCAACTGTTTCTTTTTTCGGTCCGATTGCTCTTTAAATATAGTAGTTCCGCATGTTAACGTCGGATTCCACAATTGGTTTAATTAGAACGAAGTATTTTCTCTACTTCTTAGACGAAAATAATATATTTTCCATATCTATTCCAGTGTATTTTTTATAGCTTAATGGAATTTACTTACTGGACAGCCCTCGTGTGTGTGTGTGTGTGTGTGTGTGTGTGCACAAACAAAAACACACTCACGGCCGATATTCTCAACCGCTATAGGTTATCGAGGAAACGTCAATTACGCTGAAATTTGCGCAGGATTTTTGTGACCAAGTGCCCCGATTCTTTGGCCAGGAGATGGCGTTAGGGAGGTATTTCACCCACCGAAGGAAAATGTACCAGAACACAAGAGGAAAGGATAGTGGGGAAATCAATCACATATTGTCATAAACAATATAACATTGCCTTACGTTTCCTCGATAGGTAAATATTTTTGGGCTTGTGATCTGCTCGATTCCTCCTTCCCCACCACCTCTCCTGATTTCATCTTATATATGTGTGCCAAACTCATTTCCTTATATATTTAACCACGTGAATGAATAGTATATATCATTTAAATGAAGAAGCGAGATAGCGCCATAGTATTGAGGAACTAAGACGATCCCAGAGAAGGAAGGCCCCGAGGCACTTGAGGAGAGCGGGTGGCACCCCCTCGATCAGTCGCGGGGAAATCCTTGCGATGCGAGGGAGGATGGCGTCGAGTGGAAGCGGGTGCTCGGTGGGGGAAGGCGAATGGAAGACGGGGGGGGGACGCCCGTTGTGTGCTTCCCGGGGAGAGGGAGGGAGTGCATTAATTCCCGCGCTCGCGGGAATACGGCGGCGGTGGAAGTGATTATTACGAGTTGGGCTTGGAGGGTCGGAGAGTGGGTGCGGTGAGGGGTTGGATCAGGGTTCAAAGAGGGCCCGATTAGCGGGGGCGCGGTGAGGGGGGGAGGGGCGTCGCTCGCTCGGCGGGGGTGCGTCTTCCTTCGCTTCCCCCCCTCCCCGCGCTCTCGGGCTCAGAGAGGAGATAATTGCGATTTGAGGTGGGCGTGGTCGTGCGGGAGGGGGGGAACCCTTAAATTGACTCGTAATGATGTCCCTGCGGATGAAGGATCGCTCCTTTCATCTCGCCCTCTCCAACTTGCGAGAGAGCGGAAGGAAGTGAACGCGGGCTGCGGCGAGGGAGGGCTCACCCACTTCCCCCCCTGGCGCCGAGTGGAGGCGCCAGGGGGACTGGAAGGAAGATGGCGCCCTCGGAATTCCCCCCCCCTCCGTCGTATCCGCGGTTGCCGGCGTGGAAAGGAACGGTCGCTCCATCTGGAAGGACTCGCGTTCGACGCCGACCGGCCGCACATGAATCGCGCCTTCGCAGGCGGGCCGCTCGGCAGTGCGAGGGGCCGCCTTGTTTTATTCCTCCCGTTCGATCAGTCGGGGATCAAAGGGGGGTGGAGGATGGAATATATAACATATTCGAATTTCAGCTATTATCACTCTCCATTAGAGAGTGTGAATAGAGAAGAGTTATTTGAAATGGCAGTTGCTGCTGCAGCCGTCCACTCTGGCCTTCCCAATGGCTGGCTGGCTTTCCCCCTCCGGGGCTGACCGTCTCCTCCTCCGCCCGACAGCCCTCTCTGCTTACCAGCCCAGATTGGGGTGGGGCGGAAAACAATATTTTCCGCAAACCGATTGAGCCGAATGATAATTCCCTGCTATTTATGATCCAAAGCATCGGAGTAAAAGAATCGAATTTTCGAATCAAGCAATTCTTTCCGATTCAGACTCGATCCTCCAAAGCGCCCGTCGCGTTTGTACCTGTGATGACAGGTAACTGAAAATCAGGAGGATGACCGCGGTGAAACGGGGGAAGTCAGACGCGTGGGGCTCGAACAGGCCGAGCCGGATATCCCTCAAGGAATCGCCCCCAGCGAAATATTTTCAGCGTTAATGCCTCCATTTCAAATTGGCAGCAAATCGACAAGCAAAAACAAATGCGCTTGTATGAATTAGAAAACCTTCGATGGCGCCATCCCATCGCATGCCCTGGTGAGTGGGCACCTCTCCCCTCGGCGCCTTCCCTTCCATCGTGCTGCTCTCATCCATTGACTTTCGCCGGATCCATGCTTCAAAAGTACCCGTCCCTTCTACCCTTTCCTTCGTCCTTTTCTCCTTCCTCCATTCTCCCACATATCTACGAGGGGAATGCGAAAAATTCAAAGAATGGAAATCGAAATGCATGGCTTACCCAAGTGAAACATTTTTATTTCTCAATGTAGTAGGTACTCCCCGTACACTAATGTACTTGGTCCGGCGATGTCCCAACGTCCCGATTCCATCTCAAGAATTGGATTCCTTCAGGGCTTCCACTTCGGCAGTTAGTTCTCTGGTTGGAGTGAATCTCCGTCCACCGAGGGAACCTTTGAGTTCGGGGGAGAGAGATGGCGGGGGCGAATCAAGCGGCTTCGCCATTTGATCTCACCTTAAATCTATCTCCAGCGCCAACTTCCCGAGGCTCCCGTCCTGCACGGCTCTGCCCTTCTCGCGGTCCTTGGCTCAAGTCAACAGAGTGCCATTCAACACAGGAAGGCTTTCTTTGCTGGTATACGTATTTCCACAGAGCACGCAAGGCCCCTCTTAGTGATAAACTCCGCCGGCTCCCTCCGGCCTAATATCAATCCGGACCCTTCTGTCCCCAGCTACTTATGCTGCGATCCCGAGATATGCGGGTCAAAGGTTTCGCACGCTCGGATTCTTCTTTTCCTGCCGACGCAGCACTCGCTGTCCGCCCTCCTCCCTCCACAAGGCGCACGCCTGAATTGTTATCTTTTGCTACTTTCAAACGGTGTCTCGGAGTTCCTACTTCATTGTGCTCAATGTGATGGAAGACCGATGCATCGGCTGCCGGCTCAGTTTGAGCATAGATACAGAACATAATTGATACATAAATGAATAACCGCAAACCCTCGATCGGATCGCTTTTCTCCAATACCAAGGAGAGCAGGGTTGGACTGCTTAAGTCTGGTTCTCGCGCTCCTTCGGCGTCTCGCGACAAGCAAACGAAGAATAGTGAATCGATTTAATTCTGGAAAAAAATCACAACTAAGTCAAGCCGTATCACAACTTGTTTTTCTGTCATCAAATTAATGTGTTGCAATTGTCGGCTTATTTGAGAATTGAAGCAGGATTGGGTGATAATTGACGAGTAGAGCTTCCCTTGGAGCGGGTTGAAGCCAATCCGTTCGCCGAGGTCCAAGGGAAGCAGCGCCCGCCCGCCCTGCCGCTCCGGCTCGGGCCTCAGTTTCTCCGCGTCCCTTCGTTGTAGCGATTTCATTGGCGATTAGGAGCGAGCGGTGATTCGCCTCAAGTGCCCGGATGCCGACCGCACCCTATGATAAGGGACCGGAAAGGGGAGGGAGCGGGCTCGCAGGTGTGACGGGGCGGCGCGGAAGGAAGCCACTCCGGAGAGGGGCGGGGAGAGCTCTCTCAGTCCGTCGTCTCGATTACATCGACGCCGAGGACAGAAGCATTCGTCGGCCGAACCGCCGTCGAAGCGAGCTCATTCCTCAATCTTGGGAGATTAAGAGTTTCGACCGAAAAGGAAGCATTTTAATGCCAAGCACCACAAGGGACTGAAAACCCTCCGTGGTGCTCCCCATACTTCGACTTCATCTCACGCTTAGCGAGTGATCACGCCCCGCGTGGGATGTGAACTCCCGATGGATCGTGACTTTCGACCGAATCTGCTGATTCCAACGCAGAAAAAGTATAGCATTGAGGAGAAGCGCGAAAGGGGGCAGCACATTTCTCGAATCCAACCTCCTAACCACGGAGAAAAGAATTCACGTCGCCAATGTCTTCGCGAAGGTGAAATTCACTGATCGTTTCGTGCCGGAAAAGGCGGCATACTCGTCGCCACTGAGGGTGTGAGAATCTGAGAATAAAACTAAGGTAAGATCCATCGCTGACAGATGTCCTAGGACGCCCCGCTTGAGCGTCAGAGCTGACGCCGTCAAAGAGGTGGGTGGCCATGGCCGCAGAAAAAACACATTCTCACCCAAAGCTGAACTCGATGCGCAGTTAAATTGGAAATTACGGTTATGTACCCGAGACAGGAAGTAAATTGATTCCGAGTGTGCTTCACTGCCCCGTGCTGCGAGTACCCTGCTGAATGGCGCACGGGATGAATTCGAAAGAGTACCTGCGCGGGCGGGGCGCACCAGAGTGCAGGGTGGGGTGCGCATCAAAAGGAAACCGAAGGGAGAATCGGGAGGGGGTGGGAGGCATTCCAGCCGTGGAGCGCAGCCGGGGAGGGAGGGGGGTGTGGAGGGGGAGGAGGGGACGCCGGAACCGTGACCCCGCGGGTCACCATGGGGACCGCCGCCACGGACACGCGTGTTGTTCCCTTCCCGAGGGGGCGGCAGTTGCCCGTGGGGAGAGGGGACAGGGAGGGGGAGGAATGGAACGGGGGGGGGAAGGCGGAGGAATGCGGTGCGGCGATATCAAAGAGAGGGAGGGAGAGCCAATTAGGCGAGCGGGGAAATAAATACGGGCGGAGGGAGCAGGTGGGACAAGATGGAGTCGCTCGCTCCGGGGAAGGAGAGCACCGGGGGAGGGGGGGGGAGACCCCTTCTTCGTGGAATAATATCCTCCGACGGCAATCTGCCACCGGGATCGACCTTACCTCCTCCTGCCCCCGGCCCCGCCTCCCCCCGGTGCCCCCGAGAGAGCGCAACTAATGAGGATCCTTCCCCTCGCCCCTCCCTCCCCGCCCACTAGTATTCTCCTCCACTTTATTTAAGCACTCCCCCTCGACCCCCGGGGGGGGGCGTCTTTCGACTCCGGGCGCCAGGTGGATGGAGGGTGGGAGAGTGCGCGCGACGCCATCGAGGGCACGGCTTGAAAGCTTCTGGACTGTCCCGCGGCCCGACGGGGATGGAATAAGCCGTGCTCTCAGCACCGTCGCGTCCTGCCGTCCGAATGAGCACGTCGGATATTCCAAAAGAAACGGTAGTGTTCAAGGCCAGAGGTGGCACGGAAAGGACAACAGATAGATGGAGATATTTATTTGGGCGAAATTGAGACCAAATGGTCCGTTCTTCCATTTAACCCTCGTGTAATGTGGGTTTTTGACAGGTACGCTGCGTAAATGAAGACGCAAGGATTAGCTAAGTGGCTCAATATGGACGAGAGAGCTGAAGCGAGAGAGAGAGAAGGAGCAGGGTGGACGGGGATTGGGCAGGGAGGGGCGCGATGGGAGGGGATTGGGGTTGGACTGGAGACGGGGGATGTTTTCATAAGGGCTGGGAAGAAAGGAAATTCCTCGGTGAAATGCGGAGAAGGCAGAAAATTGGGAGAGCGTTTGGTTCTCATTTCTGTAGGCCAGAAATCGCTGTCAGAAGTTCTGCTCAAGCAGATTGACTCGTAGAGAGCGACGAAATATTACCGCATTAGTTGACAAATGATGCGTCCACTTCTTTGATCGTAAAACTGGCCTTGAATAGGGCTCAATTAGGTCTCAGATTTTCTCTTTCGTATTGGCATTTATTGCTGTATCTTTGAATGTACCAAGAATCCAAAGAACTGCAGCAATAACTAGGAAATGGAGAATTACGGAAAGAGATTCCGCAATATTTAGAAAAAAAAGCAAAAAAAACAAGGGTGGCCGATGAACTGGAGAAGTAATAAAATAGGAATCCCTTAAACCACGGAGGGCAATCCCTTCAGAAAAAGAGGAGAGTCACTTCAGACATGGAGGTGAGTATCTTCAGACATAAAGGGGAGTCCCTTCTGACAATTAGAGGAGAAATTTCAGAAATGGAGGGGAGTCATTTCAGAATATTAGAGAAGACGCTTCAAATACGGAGGGGAATACCTTCAGAATATTAGAAGAGACACTTCAAATATGGAGGAGAGTACCTTCAGATAATTAGAGGAGAATTTTAGGTAATGTAGGGGTGTCCCTTCAAAATATAAGAGTAGTCACTTCAAACATGGAGGGGAGTACCTTCGGAATTTCAGAGTAGATAGTTCAGGCATGGATAATTGTCCCTTCAGACAATGAGGGTAACCCTTAATACATGGAGGGGGTTCTTTCAGACAATTAGAGGAGACACTTCAGACATGGAGGAGAGTTCCTTCAGAAAATTAGAGGAGACTCTTCAGGCATGGAGGAGAGTCCCTTCAGACAATTAGAGGAGATATTTAAGACATGGAGGCGTATCCCTTCAGAAAATTGGAGGAGACACTTCAGACATATAGGAGAGTCCCTTCAGAAAATTAGAGGAGACTCTTCAGGCATGGAGGAGAGTCCCTTCAGACAATTAGAGGAGACACTTCAGACATTGAGGAGAGTTCCTTCAGAAAATTAGAGGAGACTCTTCAGGCATGGAGGAGAGTCCCTTCAGACAATTAGAGGAGACACTTCAGACATGGAGGAGAGTTCCTTCAGAAAATTAGAGGAGACTCTTCAGGCATGGAGGAGAGTCCCTTCAGACAATTAGAGGAGACACTTCAGACATGGAGGAGAGTTCCTTCAGAAAATTAGAGGAGATATTTCAGACATGGAGGGGTGTCCCTTAAGACAATTAGAGGAAATATTTCAGACATGGAGGGGTGTCCCTTCAGACAATTAGAGGAGACACTTCAGACATGGAGGGGAGTCCCTTCAGAAAATTAGAAGAGACCCCTCAGGCATGGAGGAGAGTCCCTTCAGACAATTGGCGGAGATATTTCAGACTTGGAGGGGAGTCCTTTCAGAAAATTGGAGGAGACACTTAAGACATATAGGAGAGTCCCTTCAGAAAATTAGAGGAGACTCTTCAGGCATGGAGGAGAGTCCCTTCAGACAATTAGAGGAGACACTTCAGACATGGGGGAGAGTTCCTTCAGAAAATTAGAGGAGACTCTTCAGGCATGGAGGAGAGTCCCTTCAGACAATTAGAGGAGACACTTCAGACATGGAGGAGAGTTCCTTCAGAAAATTAGAGGAGACTCTTCAGGCATGGAGGAGAGTCCCTTCAGACAATTAGAGGAGACACTTCAGACATTGAGGAGAGTTCCTTCAGAAAATTAGAGGAGACTCTTCAGGCATGGAGGAGAGTCCCTTCAGACAATTAGAGGAGACACTTCAGACATGGAGGAGAGTTCCTTCAGAAAATTAGAGGAGACTCTTCAGGCATGGAGGAGAGTTCCTTCAGAAAATTAGAGGAGACTCTTCAGGCATGGAGGAGAGTCCCTTCAGACAATTAGAGGAGACACTTCAGACATGGAGGAGAGTTCCTTCAGAAAATTAGAGGAGATATTTCAGACATGGAGGGGTGTCCCTTAAGACAATTAGAGGAAATATTTCAGACATGGAGGGGTGTCCCTTCAGACAATTAGAGGAGACACTTCAGACATGGAGGAGAGTCCCTTCAGACAATTGGCGGAGATATTTCAGACTTGGAGGGGAGTCCTTTCAGAAAATTAGAGGAGACATTTCAAACATGGAGGGGAGTCCCTTCAGACAATTATAGGACACCCTTAATACATGGAGGGGGTTCATTTCAGACAATTAGAGAAGACACTTAAGACATGGAGGGGATTACCTTCATAATTTCGGAGGAGATATTTCAGACATGGATGGGTGTCCTTTCAGAAAATTGGAGGAGACACTTCAGACATATAGGAGAGTCCCTTCAGAAAATTAGAGGAGACTCTTCAGGCATGGAGGAGAGTCCCTTCAGACAATTAGAGGAGACACTTCAGACATGGAGGAGAGTTCCTTCAGAAAATTAGAGGAGACTCTTCAGGCATGGAGGAGAGTCCCTTCAGACAATTAGAGGAGACACTTCAGACATGGAGGAGATTTCCTTCAGAAAATTAGAGGAGATATTTCAGACATGGAGGGGTGTCCCTTAAGACAATTAGAGGAAATATTTCAGACATGGAGGGGTGTCCCTTCAGACAATTAGAGGAGACACTTCAGACATGGAGGGGAGTCCCTTCAGAAAATTAGAAGAGACCCCTCAGGCATGGAGGAGAGTCCCTTCAGACAATTGGCGGAGATATTTCAGACTTGGAGGGGAGTCCTTTCAGAAAATTGGAGGAGACACTTCAGACATATAGGAGAGTCCCTTCAGAAAATTAGAGGAGACTCTTCAGGCATGGAGGAGAGTCCCTTCAGACAATTAGAGGAGACACTTCAGACATGGAGGAGAGTTCCTTCAGAAAATTAGAGGAGACTCTTCAGGCATGGAGGAGAGTCCCTTCGGACAATTAGAGGAGACACTTCAGACATTGAGGAGAGTTCCTTCAGAAAATTAGAGGAGACTCTTCAGGCATGGAGGAGAGTCCCTTCAGACAATTAGAGGAGACACTTCAGACATGGAGGAGAGTTCCTTCAGAAAATTAGAGGAGACTCTTCAGGCATGGAGGGGAGTCCCTTCAGACAATTAGAGGAGACACTTCAGACATGGAGGAGAGTTCCTTCAGAAAATTAGAGGAGACTCTTCAGGCATGGAGGGGTGTCCCTTAAGACAATTAGAGGAAATATTTCAGACATGGAGGGGTGTCCCTTCAGACAATTAGAGGAGACACTTCAGACATGGAGGAGAGTCCCTTCAGACAATTGGCGGAGATATTTCAGACTTGGAGGGGAGTCCTTTCAGAAAATTAGAGGAGACATTTCAAACGTGGAGGGGAGTCCCTTCAGACAATTATAGGACACCCTTAATACATGGAGGGGGTTCATTTCAGACAATTAGAGAAGACACTTCAGACATGGAGGGGATTACCTTCATAATTTCGGAGGAGATATTTCAGACATGGATGGGTGTCCCTTCAGACAATTAGAGGAGACACTTCAGACATGGAGGGGAGTCCCTTCAGAAAATTAGAAGAGACCCCTCAGGCATGGAGGAGAGTCCCTTCAGACAATTGGCGGAGATATTTCAGACTTGGAGGGGAGTCCTTTCAGAAAATTGGAGGAGACACTTCAGACATATAGGAGAGTCCCTTCAGAAAATTAGAGGAGACTCTTCAGGCATGGAGGAGAGTCCCTTCAGACAATTAGAGGAGACACTTCAGACATGGAGGAGAGTTCCTTCAGAAAATTAGAGGAGACTCTTCAGGCATGGAGGAGAGTCCCTTCAGACAATTAGAGGAGACACTTCAGACATGGAGGAGAGTTCCTTCAGAAAATTAGAGGAGATATTTCAGACATGGAGGGGTGTCCCTTAAGACAATTAGAGGAAATATTTCAGACATGGAGGGGTGTCCCTTCAGACAATTAGAGGAGACACTTCAGACATGGAGGAGAGTCCCTTCAGACAATTGGCGGAGATATTTCAGACTTGGAGGGGAGTCCTTTCAGAAAATTAGAGGAGACATTTCAAACATGGAGGGGAGTCCCTTCAGACAATTATAGGACACCCTTAATACATGGAGGGGGTTCATTTCAGACAATTAGAGAAGACACTTCAGACATGGAGGGGATTACCTTCATAATTTCGGAGGAGATATTTCAGACATGGATGGGTGTCCCTTCAGACAATTAGAGGAGACACTTCAGACATGGAGGGGAGTCCCTTCAGAAAATTAGAAGAGACCCCTCAGGCATGGAGGAGAGTCCCTTCAGACAATTGGCGGAGATATTTCAGACTTGGAGGGGAGTCCTTTCAGAAAATTGGAGGAGACACTTCAGACATATAGGAGAGTCCCTTCAGAAAATTAGAGGAGACTCTTCAGGCATGGAGGAGAGTCCCTTCAGACAATTAGAGGAGACACTTCAGACATGGAGGAGAGTTCCTTCAGAAAATTAGAGGAGACTCTTCAGGCATGGAGGAGAGTCCCTTCAGACAATTAGAGGAGACACTTCAGACATGGAGGAGAGTTCCTTCAGAAAATTATAGGAGACTCTTCAGGCATGGAGGAGAGTCCCTTCAGACAATTAGAGGAGACACTTCAGACATTGAGGAGAGTTCCTTCAGAAAATTAGAGGAGACTCTTCAGGCATGGAGGAGAGTCCCTTCAGACAATTAGAGGAGACACTTCAGACATGGAGGAGAGTTCCTTCAGAAAATTAGAGGAGACTCTTCAGGCATGGAGGAGAGTCCCTTCAGACAATTAGAGGAGACACTTCAGACATGGAGGAGAGTTCCTTCAGAAAATTAGAGGAGATATTTCAGACATGGAGGGGTGTCCCTTAAGACAATTAGAGGAAATATTTCAGACATGGAGGGGTGTCCCTTCAGACAATTAGAGGAGACACTTCAGACATGGAGGAGAGTCCCTTCAGACAATTGGCGGAGATATTTCAGACTTGGAGGGGAGTCCTTTCAGAAAATTAGAGGAGACATTTCAAACATGGAGGGGAGTCCCTTCAGACAATTATAGGACACCCTTAATACATGGAGGGGGTTCATTTCAGACAATTAGAGAAGACACTTCAGACATGGAGGGGATTACCTTC
This sequence comes from Hetaerina americana, assembly GCF_022747635.1. Lineage (NCBI taxonomy): Eukaryota > Metazoa > Arthropoda > Insecta > Odonata > Calopterygidae > Hetaerina > Hetaerina americana. Next base: position 5,907,866 of record NW_027286786.1, on the reverse strand, counting down.
ATAATTTCGGAGGAGATATTTCAGACATGGATGGGTGTCCCTTCAGAAAATTAGAGGGGCCCCTAATACATGGAGGGGGTTCATTTCAGACAATTAGAGGATACACTTCAGAAATGGACGTTAGTTCTCTCAGAAAATTAGAGAGGGCTATTTAGACATGGAGAAGAGTCCCTTCAGACAAATAGAGGAGGCACTTTAGACATGGATAGGAGTCCCTTCAAAATATTAGAGGAGACTCTTCAGGCATGGAGGAGATTCCCTTCAGAAAATTAGAGGAGACTCTTCAGGCATGGAGGAGAGTCCCTTCTGACAATTAAAGGAGACTCTTCAGACATGGAGGGGAGTCCTTTCAGAAAATTAGAGGAGACATTTCAGGCATGGAGGGGAGTCCCTGCAGATTATTAGAGAAGATATTTCAGTAATGGAGGGATGTCCCTTCAGAAAATTTGAGGAGACCCTTTATGCATTAAGGGGGCTCATTTCAGACATTTGAGGAGAAATTTCAGACGTTTCAGAATTCCCTTCAGACAATTACAGGCGTCAGACAATTACAGACAAATACAGACAACATCAGGCATCTCGAGATGGGAATTCTTCTGCCGCTTATATGCTCCCGTGTTGACCTAACATCCCCTGCCACACACCCTTGCGCCGACCTACGGGATATGACGTAGATTTAGATGGTACTACTTACAATATCAGCTCAGTAAATGTGTAAATAGTAATGACATGCATCAATCTATATATTTCCTTTTCTATGATTTCGATGAAAATAAACGCAGGAATTTTGCATCGTGATGTACAGTGTATCCTGACCCGGGGTCTGTTTGGTAACATTCCTATGTTTTATTGCACATCAGCGCACAACTCTGTTATTGTAACTGTTGCGCTACATCCCGCTGTTCTTCAAAGGAAAAAGAACTTACGCAAACGCAAAGTTAATGAAATTACAAATTTAAGTGGATAGATATATAGGCGTCTTTCCTTTCCAAGGACTACAAGGACAATTTGGAAGGACGTGCGAGTTTCGCTGACACCTGAGATGTCTTAATGGGAGAAATAATAATTGCTCCTGGTAGGGTCACCCATGCAGATAGGTCGAAGGTTAAGAGCCAGACGAAAGGTAGTCCACGCAGCGTCTGTTCCTCAGTGAGGCGGCTGCGATGGCGTCGGACCCCAGTGGGGCGACCAGTAAGTGATGGTGTCACGTTAAAAACACTATTGAAGAAGGACACGGGAAACCACCTCAATTATCATTTCCAAGATAAATATGATGGCCACTAAAGAGAATTTGAGTCCTGGCAACTACGGGGCTTGGCTTAATCGGCCGTGTGTCGTGCCCGGCAGCGGGGGAGGCAAGGCTTCCGCGGTCGTCATCCCACGAAACCCTTGCAAGGGAAAACCAGCACCAAAAGGACAGAAGACGCAGGAGAGGAAACCAAATTAATTAGAAAAATAGTAAGGAATGGAAGGACAATGTAGAAAAGAGTAAATTGGAGAATGCTAAGCGAAAGATGGAAAGAGGAAATAGAGATATTTTAGGTCTATGTGAGGTGAGATGGAAGGATAGCGGGGATTACTGGAGTGATCGGTATAGAATAATATACAGCAGCGGGGACGAGAGCCAAATAGGGGTAGCCATAATATTGAATGAAGAGGTAGGAAGAAGCGTTGTCAACATAGAATAGGCAACGGATAGAATATTACTAGCAGAGATACAAGCAAAACCAACGAAATTGGTCATTGTTTCTGCATACATGCCACCGTGCCACCATAAGGATGAAGAGGTCGATAGGATATACGATCAATTAGAGGACATAATCGCGTGTGCTCCCGCAGGGAAACATTTGATAATGGTGGGGGATTGGAATGCGACGGTAGGCGGAGGAAGAGATGGTGATGAGGAGGGGGCCAACGGTTTAGGCACGTGGAATGACCGCGGGGAGAAAGAAGTTGAGTTCTGCAGGAGACAGAGGTTAGTGATCACTAACACTTGGTTTAGACACCACAGAAGACGCAGGTATACATGGAAAATGCCAGGTGACTCAGAGAGGTATCAGCTAGATTATATTCTGGTTAGACACAGGTTTAGGAACAGTGTGATAAATTGGCACAGCTTCCCGGGAGCGGATGCGGACTATGACCACAATTTAGTTGTTATGAAATGTGGCGTCCGTTTCAAAAAGATAAGGTTGGGGCGGCGAGTTAAAAAATGGAATGTAGAAGCATTAAATGGTTTGAAAAGGAAGGAATACAAACAGGCGGTAGAGGAAATCATGGAGGATGGTAAAGAGCTAAGTACTATCGAATAAAAATAGGAAGTTTCAAGAAAGGGTTGTCTTAAGCCGCAAAACACACTATTGGAACCGTTAACGCTAAAAGGACTAGGAAACCATGGATCAAAGATGAGATGATTTCAAAGATGGATGAGGGGAGAAAATGGAAGAATGTGAATACAGAATCAGGCAAAATGAAGAACAATGACCTAAACAATAAATTGAAGCGGGCAACAAATAAAGAAAAAGAATTATGGTGGAAGACGTAATGCGAGGATGTGGAAAGTCTGCAGAGGAAGGGTGAAATCGGTGCGCTGTACAGCAAAGTTAAATCGTTATCGGGAAGTAAGAAAGGGAGATCAACAATTGCAGTGAGAGATAAGACGGGTAAGATAATAGTTGACACAGGAAAGATCCAAGAGAGATGGAGGTAATATATAGAACAACTGTACAGTAAAGAACTTAGACCAACAAAGTTAGACATAGAAAAGGAATATGACGTAGAGGTAGCTAGCTTAGGTCCAGGCATACTAGACGATGAGATAGAAAGGGCATTAAGGGAGATGAAACTAAAAAGGCCGCGGCGGTTGATAACATTCCCGCGGAACTATTGAAATATTCAGGCAAACGTGGGTAGAAGGAGCTATATGGGCTGATTTGTAGTATCTATGAGGAAGGGACCTTGCCGGAAGACTTTGTGAGATCAGGTTTAGTGCCTATTCCGAGAAAGGTAAAGGCTACATCATTTGAGGACTACAGGACAATAAGTTTGATATCCCACGCAGCTAAAGATGTTCTCAGGATCATAAACAAAAGGAGAGCGAGTAAGGCAAATGATTACTAAGGGGATGATTCGTTAGGGTAGGAAGGGGAGTGGTACTGAGATGCTATATCAGTAATGCGATTATTAATCGACAGATAGGTAGAATGCAACCAGGACGTTTTTACCTCTTTAGTAGATATCGAAAAAGCGTTTGATAGAGTGAATTGGGAAAAACTAATAAGTATATTGAAGAAAATAGGAATAAATTGGAGGGAAAGGAGGATAATCCGCAATCAGTACATGCCTCGGACTGCTCATTTGTGAGTGAGGAATGGAGAGTCTCGTTGGGCAGTGTTAGAGAGAGGTGTAAGGCTAAGTTGTCAATAATCATATGGTCTATTCGCCGTATATGTAGAGAAAATTTTTAAAGAGGCATTGGAAGAACTGGAGATAATTATGAAAGTCGGCGAGAGATTTGTAAAATTTTTCAGGTTTCGTGATGATCAAGCTGTAGTTGGTCAGTCAGATAAGGAGATGCAAGTATTGCTAAGAAAATTAAAAATTTAGTGCGATAGATATGGGATAAGGAATAATACTAATGATCACGTACGCCTCATTTATAATTTGAAAATTACTGATCATATCGCAGAATATTTTAACAAACTCAACTGGCTATATCTGAATTCTCGAATAGAAACTCGGCATGCTGTCCTTGTATTATCATTTCTCACGAGCAAAGGTGCGCCTGAAATTATCGTGTAATCATATTTTCTTTTACTCAGACTTTTTGCAGTTTGGTTTTGGCCGAATATAGCCAAGCGGGTGATGCGTACTATGAAAGGAGGGGGCGGATCATACTCTTGTATAAAGTGGCACTTTGGTTGCGATGGACTGCGGGGATTTATGTTTGAGTGAGGGATGAAGCTAGTTGGGCGCAGCTTTGGCATTTGTTGTGGGGGTGTGTTTATGTGCATTGCCCATGTCAGCCTTTTATCGAATGTTACCCTTGAGAACATTGCCTTGTTTGACCTCTTTAGTATAGGGGTTGTAGCTTAGTGGACCGGCGGACCTTCTCGAGCCTTGGGACAGCGAGAGAATACGACGTATACGCATTTGTTGGGGTTAGCCTTCAGCATCCAATCGTCAGCTCAATCCACTACGGCGTCAATTTACTGTCGGAGTTTATCAACCGTCCTTTCGGGGATTGCGCCTTGGGCGACGATGGTAGTGTCGTCTGCGCATAGGAGTAGGTGAGTGCCAGGGATAGAAGAGATGCCATTCATAAGCAGGTTGAAGTGAGTTGGTAAAAATATGTGAATCATAGCAATCAATTAAAATTAGCATGTTCCCATGGATTCATTGGTATTGATATTATCACTACAGAACTAATCACTGGTTGTATTATTGGTGATTAATTGGAAGGGAAACGATATTTTTGCCCTATTTATACCCTTAAATACTATTCTAGTAACTAGAAGAGCATCCGAACAAGGGAAACGTTTTGATGCATACGGCGATTATAAAGACTTCACTGGCGACAAGAGAGCATTTTTAAAATTATTGGATATAGATTCGCCAGCTCTTTGCTCTGTAGCTTTATCGAAACAATCAAGCGTTTCCGTGGTAACGGGAATTAATGCTGCACATAATTGGATTTCATGAGCCAAGGGAAACGGGGAATGTGGCCAAGAAGGAGAAAATTATATTGAAACAGGAAAATTCCGATGGATCCCGATGCATTAATCATTGATTTTACAACACGCTGATTACAAACAATATAAATGATTGATGTGGTCGGTTGCGCCCCTTTAACTGGTAGTGAATATTTAAAAAAAAACAACTTCCGAATGACACAAACAACGGGGGAATATAATACGTAATGAGCTTACCCAGATGAACCAAAGCACACGCAGAGCGTCGAAACAGGCGCGTCTGAAACGCCCACCGGCTGCAGGTGTGCCTGTCGAATCGAATGCAGTAGTGGTCCGTTTAATGGATCACGCCAGGAATTCCCACTCTATTACGAAACAGGTGGAGATAGCACTTTCGGTATTGCTTCATAAAAGTGAGTCCGCTGTAAAATAAGGTCCTCCTCATTATGGGGGTGAGTGGGGATGTAAATCGTTAAATGAAGAACCTGGGTGGTCAGTCCCTCACGGAGATAAGGGGAAAAGCACAACTGTTTCAACAAATTTATGTGAAATGTGTCGGTTGAAGGAGAGAGGAAAGGCATGGCTGAGATGATCAAAAGGGCCTAGCGCGGAGAGGGAAAGAAAAGCTTTCCCACGATGCGTAGTCATTCCACAACGTCGCAGTCCTTCCGCACACCTTCTGCACTCTTGAGCCGAATTGAGTGATTTGAGACCGGAGGGGACGAAACCAGCGATGGGCAATGGACCGCGTTCGTTCCGTCCCCAGGCGGTCAATCGCGTGCAGACAGTCACCAGTCGCTGCTTCTTCTTCCGTTACGGCAGCCATCGATTGCCATTTGCCAATAGCCCATTTCACGCGGATTTCGAGCGAGGGCAATGCATTATACCCTTTCGGTCCGTTCGGCAGTTTAACTCCATCAAACTCTCGTCATAGTCACGTATAGACACACTACGAAACCTTTTCAATTAAAAGTGAGAATCAATTTTTATTTTCACAATTTATTAATTCCAGTATTTTGAGCATACTGATAGCATAGCGTAAAAGGTCAGCGGCAGCCGTTTGCGTGTTAAAACATGATCTGCCCGCAACGCCTGCTGCTTCGGACGTTGACACCCCGCACCCTTCTCACGGAGGTGTCCCTTCACTTAAAGGAACAGAGTCAAGTCACTTGGGATCAAACGTGGACTCCAAGTAGTGCGGGGAACATGATTGCCGAGAGACAATTACGATATGCGGTGGGTTTCACGGAACACACCGCGTCAAATCGTGTCTCATGTACACCTTTCCTCTTACCGACGTGTGGGCAAAAACCATTAAAATGTTCCAAATATCTGTGCGTGTGCGTATACATATATATATATATATATATATATATATATATATATATATATATATGTGTATGTAGGCACGAGGAATGACCGCGGGGAGAAAGCAGTTGAGTTCTGCCGGAGACAGAGGTTAGTCATCACCAACACTTGATTTAGGCACCACAAAAGACGAAGGTATACATGGAAATTGCCAGGTGACTTAGAAATGTATCAGCTAGATTATATCCTGGTTAGACACAGATTAAGGAACAGTGTGATAAATTCGCACAGCTTCCCGGGAGGGGATGAGGACTCTGACCACAATTTAGTTGTTCTGAAATGTAGAGTCCGTTTCAAAAAGATAGGGTAGGGGTGGCGAGTTAGAAAATGGAATGTAGAAGCATTTAATGGTTTAAAAAGGATGGAATGCAAACAGGCGGTAGAGGACATCATGAAGGATGGTAAAGAGCTAAGTATTATCGAAGAAAAATGGGAAAGTATTAAGAAAGGGTTATCGAAAGCTGCAAAAGATACTACTGGAACAGTTAACGCTAAAAGGACTAGAAAACCATGGATCACGGATAAGATGATTACAAAGATGGATGAGAGGAGAAAATGGAGGAATGTAAATACAGATTTAGGCAAAATGAAGAACAAAAAGCTAAATATAAAATTGAGGCGGGCAACAAATAAAGCAAAAGAAGCATGGCGGAAGACGCAGTGCGAGGATATGGAAAGTCTGCAGAGAATAGGTGGAATTGGTACGCTGTACAGGAAAGTTAAATCTTTATCAGGAAGTAAGAAAGGGAGATCTATGGTAACAGTTAGAGATAAGGCGAGTAAGACAATAGTTGACCCTGGAAAAATCCAAGAGAGATGTAAGGGATATATAGAAGAACTGTATAGTTAAGAACTTAGACACACAAATATTCCTATTCAATGTCTAACATTGTCGGCCTAATTTTCTCCCATGGATTCCAAAAACTTGCGGCATATTCCAAATGAGGTCTAACTAGAGCAAAATAACACCTCTCTTTAACTTTTTCATTACATATCCCCACCACCCGTTTTATGAAGCCAAGTTTCTTTAAAGCTGATCCGCATATTGTCCTGATATGTGCTCCCCATGAAAGGCGTGGTGTTAGAACAACACCCAAATATTTAACTTGATTTGCCGTAGTCAATACTAAACCCTCTATTTTGTAGTTTATATCCTGTTCCTCGCTTCCTTTGTTCCAAAATTTCAAAACTACGCATTTATCTATATTAAGTATTAATCCCCATTTATTGCACCATTCCGAGATATTGTCTAAGTCTCTAGAGAGTAGCTCGCGATCTAGTTGGCTCCTTATGTCCCTGTATACCACCGTGTCGTCAGCATAACCTCAGATTGCTACCAGCGTGTGTACTTAAGTCATTAATGTATATTAAGAACAGAAGAGGCCCTATTACACTTCCCTGTGGGACGCCCGAAGTTACACCTCTATCCGTTGAGCACAACCCATCTATGACTGCTATTTGTTTGCGGTTTGATAAAAAGTCTCTAATCCAATTAATTATTTTCTCGTTGATCCCATAGTATTTAAGTTTAACGTAAGAGAAAAATTTATTTATTCAATAAAGCCGACTATGATGGCTTAAAATGTGAGTTAAACTGTTCCTTTCTTAGATTTGACGAATTAAGCAAAACCAGGAGTGTCGAGGATACCTGGAATAATTTTCTTGCGATAACACGTTCAGCAATAAAGAGATTCATACCTAGTAAATATATAAGAGAGAATAAGGAACCCCGTTGGTACAACTCTGAAGTACGGAAATCACCAAGACGGCAAAGGGTGTGCCATGCCAGAATGAAAAACGCAGTTAAAGATTCCTCCCCTGATAAAATCAACGAAACCATGCAGAATTACAAAGCATCTAGGTCCACTGCCAAGAAGGCCTTCCGGAAGGCGCTAGCGGAATTCAAAAGGAAAAAATTAGGTGAACATTTAAACGATAACCCAAAGATGTTTTGGTCCTATGCCAGGAAGGTGCAGGGAAAAAAGTCCACCGTAAACTCATTGAACAACCAAAAGGGGGATAAAGTAACAAGTAGTTTTGATAAAGCCAACATATTAAACTCATTCTTCCACAGTATTTTCAACAAATGCTCCCAGAATATACCAGAGAACCTTCCGAAAACATTTCTGCAGGCAATGCAAGGAATCAACTTTTCCGCCCGCAGAATAGAGTTACTCCTTAAACCCATCGACCCCAACAAATCTCCGGGACCTGATGAGATACCGGCTCGCGTGTATAAAGAACTGTCGTCTGAAATTGCCCCTTATCTTAATATTATATTTAAGAAATCATTAGCAGAAGAAAGCGTGCCAAGCGGCTGGATGATAGCTTCTGTGGCACCCATATTTAAAAATGGAGACCGGGAGGACCCCAGTAATTATAGACCAATATCGGTCACCTCCATCTCCTGTAAGATTCTTGAGCACATCATTGTTAGTTCCATAATGAGGTACCTCGATAGCCAAGATTTATTGATTAATAACCAACACGGGTTCCGTAAAGGTAGATACTGCGAAACTCAACTCACACTATTTGTTCACCATATAATGCATTCCGGTGAAAGTAATATTCCAGTTGATGCGATATTTCTAGATTTTAAAAAAGCTTTTGATAAAGTCCCTAATTGCAAGTTACTCGCTAAGTTGGCAACTTATGGAATACACGGGAGTGTTATATGCTGGATTAGACAATTAAAAAAAAATCTTGTTCAAACAGTCGTTCTAGACAGTGTATAATCCGATGCTGTCAAGGTCGGGTGTACCACGGGGAAGTGTCATAGGCCCCCTCTTGTTTCTTATTTACATAAATGACCTCAGTACCGTGGTTAATAGTAGGCTCCGTCTTTTTGCCGACGATGCGGTGATTTATGGGGACATTCGAAGTCGCGAAGACAGAGTCGCGTTAGCTAACGACCTAAATGCAATCCAGACTTGGTGCGATACATGGCAACTGGAATTAAATTTGAAAAAATGCGTAGTAATACATTTTTGGGGAAAGAGTAAAACCCCCCATTTAGTTACAAAGTGAAACAAACAGAAATCGCGAGGGTAGATTCCTTTAAATACTTGGGTTTAACGATTACTCACGATCTGTCCTGGGGAAAGCACATTCGGGAAATATGCGGTCGTGCTAATACAAAATTGGGATTTGTAAAAAGAGTGCTAGGTAAATGCGACGAAAAAGTGAATGAACGAAGTTTTCTTGCCTTATTCAGGCCCCACCTAGAGTATGCTGCCAGTATATGGGATCCTCAGGAGATAATTTTAGCTTCGGAATTGGATCGAGTTCAGCGGAGGGGGGCTGGATTTGTCAAAAATTGTTATGACCAACGCAGTAGCGTAACTACTTTGCTAGAAAATTTAAGCTGGGATTCCCTTGCACAGCGGCCTTTACATTATAGATTAAACTTATTAAAAACATTTAAAGATGGGTCCTTTTCCGATGACATCAAGAACATAATGCGAACCCCAACGTATTACGGGCGGAGGGATCACGGATATAAGATTAGAGAGATAGACTGCAAGACTGACAGGTTTAAATGGTCATTTTCTCCAAGAACGATAAGAGACCAGAATGCTTGTAATCGAAATCCCCCACTAGTCGGCTCGACATAATAAGTATTAACCTACTAGGTATCGACTGCGCATGGTTGTACGATTATATTTATATATTTTTTTGCAGGTTCCCCTTACCTTTCCCCATCCATTTGAAAACCCCTAACCCCCTCATCCCTAACCCTTTCCTCGTGGTGCTGCACCCCCTGCCACACACCTTTTTGGGGGCTTGTAGGGTATTGATGTAGATGTAGATTTCATAACCACAAAATGTGGGCTGAGTCCGCATCCGCTCCCGGGAAGCTGTGCGAATTTATCACACTGTTCCCAAACCTGTGTCTAACGAGAATATAATATAGCTGATACCTCTCTGACTCACCTGGCATTTTCCATGTATACCTGTGTCTTTTGTGGTGTCTTAACCAAGTGTTGGTGATGACTAACCCCTGTCTCCTGCAGAACTCAACTGCTTTCTCCCCGCGGTCATTCCTCGTGCCTAAACCGTAGTCCCCAACCTCGTCACCATCTCTTCCTTCGCCTACCGTCGCATTCCAATCCCCATCACTATAAAATGTTTTCCTGCAGGAACACACGCGATTATGTCCTCTAACTGATCGTTTATCCTATCGACCTCTTCTTCCTTATGGTTGATCGGTGGCATGTATACCTGAATAAAAACCAAGTTCGTCCGTTCTGCTTTTATCTCTGCTAGTAATATTTTATCCGTTACCTGCTCTATGTTGACTACGCTTCTTCCTATCTCTGCATTTAATACTATGGCGACCCCTCGTTTGCTCTCGTCCGCGCCGCTGTATATTATTCTATTATTATCACTCCAGTAATCCCCGCTATCCTTCCATCTCACCTCGCATAGACCTAAAATATCTATATTTCCCCTATCCAGCTTTCGCTTAACATTCTCCAATTTCCCTGTCCTCATCATTGTCCTAACATTCCACGTTCTTATTCTAACCAATATGTGTCTTCTTCTCCTGCGTCTTCTGTTCTGCTGCTGCTGGTTTTCCCTTGCAAGGGTTTTGTGGGATGACGACTGCGGAGGCCTTGCCTCCCTCGCTGCCGGGCGCGACACACGGCCGATTGGGCCGAGCCCCTTGGTTGCCAGGACTCAAAATTCTGTATTGTCCATCTTTTATATCTTGGGAATGATAATTGAGTTGGTTTCCCGTTGCCTTCCTCAAGTGTTTTTTACGTGACACCATCACTTACTGGCCGCCCCACTTGGGTCAGACGCCCTTGCCTCACTGAAGAACTGACGCTGCGTGGCCTACATCTACATCTACATAATACCCCGTAAGCCGCCGCAAGGGCTTGTGGCGGGGGGTGTTAGGTCACCAACCGTAAAAAGGAAAACTACCACATGCAAAAAAACAACACGGAAATTACACCCACAGCAGCGCACACACTCATGCAAATATCCCTTCATCCAATACTCATGCAAACACATATACCGCAAAACAACTAAAAAACTGCACCCCATGATGCAGCACAAAAGCCATCCTACAACACGGAAGCCAGGACACAAAAAGCAAGAAATTAAAACATCACTACCACATGAAATTGCAGCACAAAACACTCTACCCCCCAAAGAGTCTGTAAAAGGCAGGGAGATCGGCCCAACGTTGCAGGTAGCAGGAATTTCCCCCGCGGAGAGGGACGAGGGACTGAAAGGGAAACTTAAAAACAGATGAACAGAACACGAATGAGGTCATTCGGAAATAATGAGTTATTATTCAATAATCTAGTCAAGTGGACTTTAGACAGTGCCTGGTGCACATTCTTCCTCCAAGTTCATGTTCCCTATTTGATTTTCTCCCCGTTGATGGTCACCTGGTGACCGAAATACCGGTATATGGCATGGATGACCCTACCAGGAGCAATAATTAATGCTCTTGCCAGCACAGCTCTAGAGGTCATCGGAACGCACAAGCCCTTCCAACACGTCGGGGTTGTAGTCCATGGGAGGAGACACACGATATACATATGTAGAAATATTCCCACCACTTAGAACCGTTAGTTATTCCATTAGGCTATTTTTCTAAAACAAATACATTACTGGATCCTACTCGGGCAGATCTCCGAACATTTTAAGAAAAATATCCACCTTAGAACAATGAAGGGTCCATAGTAATAGTCTTTGAAGTACTGCCCTGGGAATCTCACACACTCCTCCGCCCGGCGTATTTTTCATTTTTCGAAAGCGTCGGCCGAGTCCTTTCTATCGGAATGGCCATCAGCTGGCTCGTCCTAGCATTCTCCTTTATTATGTCAACGTCAATAATTTTGAGCTGCAGTTGTAGGGGGCTTGCTCCAAGTCGAAAACGATGACCCAGGTTTTCAAAGCAGGTCAGTCATTGATATTCAAAGTACGGAAGATGAGTCATGGGCAATGGCTATTACTCTTGAACGAAAGCATAGGCTTCCCAGATGTCGGTGGACGAGATTAAAAAATATGCGAAATCATATTTGCAAAGTGTCAGATTTTCTTCGCTGTAGGACCGAGAGAGCTCCCAAGGGCAGCATGCGTCTCATTGATAAAAAGCTCAGCAGAGAGAGAGAGAGAGAGTTTTAGAACATAGCCATTATTTAGAACTGGGCACATATAACTGAAGAATCTAGTCTAAATAAAGGACACGATTCAATAAATACACTCTCAGGCAGCAACGGGGTATCAAATGTGAAGAGTTATTTATTGCATCAAGAACACACTATTTTCATTTACAGGTTGGCGTAACTTTGAAATAACATTAAAAAAAGACATTTTGGTAATTTTGTGTAGCTTTACCAATTCCCCTTCCACACGGTATCATTATCATGAGAGCCGGGTCGTGATGTATTTGAGACTTCGATTGGAAATGACAAACCTGAAATGTTTCCTTCCGAAATGAGCCTTTGTCCCTGATCATCGACTCCAAAATCTGAATTGGAATGTGATCGAGCATTTTTCAATTCGTACATTTCTAAGAAATTAAATGCAATTACCATTCAAATATCACTGCATGCCTACTTGTTGCATCCAGGAGCACTAATAACATAAAATTGACTGATACATGCATTTCATCATTCTGACGGGTGCTTCAACGGTGTCAATTAGGAATACCAAATTGGTGCGCAAGAGAACAATGGCTGAGAATACCACCCTCAAAGTCACGGCGTCGCGTCCGTGTTATTTGCTGTTTACGAACGAACAGGGGTTCTCGTCCTTCGCCGAGTCCACACTCACACGCATCCCTCTTAATAAGCGATGCGTGTGAGTTTGAGTCACATCCTGAGGCAAACATCGCCCATCATACGCTGAACCTTCCCTTCCTACTCGAATCCTCTCGCACGCCGCATGGGGGGATCGAGATGGTGCGGGGGCTAACGTACTGGCTTCCCACCCTGAGGGCGCGGGTTCAAATCCCGGCGGTGTTGAATATTTTTCAGAGGTATCTCGATCCCTACTTGAGGTGCTTTGTGGAGGGCACTTTGAGTGAGTACGCCGTCCGTCGGATGGGACGTTAAACTGCGGACCCCTTGGCGCCTTTCATTATGAAGAGTAGGCTAATACCGACGCCGGGTTTCTCTCCACCCTTCATCCTTTCCTGTCCATCCCCTAATGGTTCAAATGACCTTAGCTGTCGGTCGCCTCCCCTATTAAACTACTACTACTACTACCCGCCGCATGGTGCGGTCAATAATACGTAGCGGCGCGGACGTTTCGAGAGGCATCCGTTCATTCCTCGCCATTCCATGTGCATTCCGACATTCCACGGGCGCAGATTTATGCACGCAGGAAACGTGACGATCTCATTGGGGGTGAGCGATTATCACAGTGAAGTGTGCATTGAAAATATTTGTAGCTTGTTTTCCTCACTCGATGATTTGAATAGAAACTCACACATGTAGTACGTGACATATATTGATTCGGACATTCCATGCTGGCAGATTACCGAGTCAAATTTTTATGCTTAGTCCCGCAGTTAAATTAATATCCAAATGTTGAGCAGCGCTTTAAGTGTCGTTTTCATACTCCTGGCACGTACTCTTCCACGTACTAGTGGGTGATTCCATTGCAGGCATTCCACTTCAGAAAAAACTCAAATATTATTATTGACCACGATATGCACAATCAATATGGCGTGACAACAAATCCTTCGGCGTGCCCTAAAGTTCCCATGTTAAAAACCGAAGAAAGAATGAAGCGCCATTATCAGTGGCTCTCATACAGTTAGACCTGCATACGAAAATAAATACATGCATACTAAATGGCATCTGCTAGAAAGTTTACATTTTATATCTCTCAGTCACACATACAATTTATCCGCATTATTCCCACGATCCGTTATATCATGTTTCAATATTTAATGGAGTTTATAATAGTCTTGCAATATCTGGAGGAGAGAACATTCTTCATATTTCCATAAGAGATTCATCCCACTGGGCAAATGGCTTCCATTCGGGTTCTACTGGCCATGCAGCAACTGGACCAATTTTTGATTAGCATCTTTCAACGAATTTACATTCCGTTGCAGTCTATATAATTCTGATAACATCTTGGCCTTTGGAATCCCTCTAACTTTTCGACGCCATTGACTATATTTTCAGGTCTATGAAAACAGAGAATTGATGAAAAAACTGCTGAATACCGTTCAATTATACCAAAATTGTGTGAAAGCATCAAAATATCACCAATAATGTTTCAAAATGGGTTTTCAAGACATCCTGGACTCATTATCATTGATAACCGCTGACTCGGCGAGCTCTTGATCAACGGACGCCAATGATTCCAGCTGTCAGTTCGATTGAAACGGACGGCACAACGGAGTCAAATGCCCTATTGGGCATTTGACTTCTGTTGGGAACTGATGCCCTATTGTTTCAAGTCCAACGGGAGGATTACTAAAATTTGGTCGAGTAGAACAGCATTGAAATTGCACCCTCCTGAAGTTCATATACCCGTTCCTTCACTTTAATATCAGTTTTTCCAGCAACATAAGATAATCTTTAAATTTTAAAAAAATCCTGACAAAAGGACAGGGCTAAACCTGAATTCTGATGAAAGGGAAAGGACTTTGGAGCATTTTGAATGACATTGGGCTTCAGTTGATGAACGGATATTGCCTGACCCTCTTCTGAATAATGCCACTCCGCATTTTCGACAAAAACTCCCTTCGAAATGACCAAATTTCACGTACGTGGGGGTCATGCATTCAACAAGAGCTTGAAATAATCGAGTCCTGACGATGCCAACGCCTCGACCTCTGAGGAAGACCTCCCTCAGCCGCGGTTGCAAGTTGACGTGGAACGGGCTGCTCTTTATTGGGCCGCCTCCAGTGTCTCCAAATCGAAGCGACCAAGGTGGAAGGCAAAGGACATGACAATTGTTAAGGTGGTGGGAATATTGCAAAGGAAAAGAAAGGTAGATCAACTATCAAATTGAATGTATGTATGGGTTGATTTTGCATGTGGTGTTGTTCCTTGTTACGGGTGGTGACCCACACCCCCCGCCACACGCCCTTGCGGTGGCTTTTGGGGGTATTATGTGGATGTAGAATGGTGCGATCGGTGCTCCGGGCCCAGGAGAGTTCCCCGCGGCCCTTGACGAGAGAAGAACAACGTTCTCGTTTTAGGTGATCCAGCATACGGGTTCTCGAAATGAAAAGAGGACACAAACTGTCGAATTTTCAATTCTCTGATATCGGTAAATATGCTTGCAAAATATGGTTACCTCAAGGTTCTCTTCTCATATTTACTAGTTAAATTTAATAAAATATTTACAATTAATGAGGTAGATCTTAACCTTAAATTGTCCACAGTGAAAATTTTGCTTCAGATTTCTGTAAACCAATTTGCATACGGTGAGATACTTGCGTATGGTTTAAAGAGCCAGATTTATGAGAAAAATCATAAAATACCAGAAAGATGAATTAAAGTACGTATGTTGTCATTAGATACGACGAAAACCATAAAATAGGACTTAATATTTATAATCCAAGTCCTAAATGTATGAATTGATTCAATATAATGTCAAGAGCGGGGTTACATTCTCGCTAATTATATTAATACTGCGATTGGTTGATTTTCTCGTTAGCGTTGGCCATGGCCGCTGAACATTGGTCTCGTAGGAATCAAATAGAGTAAAGGAGGTGGAATTCGAAATGAAAACGCAATAGAAAGGCAAAAATGCCGAGAAACGTGATCTGCGCCACATAACATTTGTCGTCAGCAATGAAACCTCGGCGTGTTCCGGATGGACGATCTTGCAAAACGTAAAAAAACTATAAACACCGTGATCAACCCGAAGGTCGGTTTGGTAGGTGATGGTAGAGTTCACTCAGTACTAAGCCCTATACGGCGTGTGAAATTTACACATCTGGGTAGGGGGGGCAGTTCCTTTCTCTGTGCCGGTTATGGTTTCCCAGGAAGATCTGGCACCCGATAAATCACATTTCAAGGATGGAGCTCCAGGTCCCCTCAAAGGCTTGCCCGGGAATCGAACTCGGGCCCCTCCGATCAGGAGTCCAATGCTCTACCCACTGGACTACCGCGACCCACCTTACAAAATGTTTAGGTTAGAAATTAGATCTGAATCCTTGCCATCACAAGAGTTAATATTTACCAGTAAACAACCGGTTGTGATAGGTTTCGGTTGAATGCAACCTACTAATCTGCGAAGCGAAGATTCACTAGCCTCTGCATCCGGTGCAAAATTCAATATAAACCATCCAAAATAATTGGCGTAATGGCTGATGCGGTCGATGCAATGATATTTTTCACACCAACTGAGGCAAATCACCCCGCGTCGCTTCGACATTATGAATGATGGCATCATGCTAAACGGGAAGAAAGAGCAGAAAGACCGGCGCCGGCCAGAAGGGGGGGGGGGTGGGCGAGTCTCTCACAGCGGCGAATCGTGAAGTTCTTTGGGGGCTGCGATTGACATTTTAACTTTCACTCCTCCCTGCCGTGCCGGCAGAGCGCTGCTAACTGCGGCAATTTTCCCAATAACCCCGTTGACATTTGAATATTAAATGTTTGGAATGCATCGACAGAAATAATTAACGGACCGCGAGCACGAAATCTCATTAATAACAAAGTTCAATTAATAAAATACATAGAGGGTGCTGTAGTAGTGTCATAGTGTTTGAATGCTTGCACGGATTGAATCCCGCAATGTTCTCGAGCGCCGCGGATCGGAGGCAAGCGATGAAAAATGACATTCTTTCGCGGAAAACATGAACCTCCAATGACGGAATTGTAACTTAATGGAACCATTTTCTCTTATTTGTTAATCCATGTATGATCTCCTAACTTTGAAGGCGACGCTCGTCGCTAATAAATTATTATCCGGTTTTCTATCGTCCATATAAATTAAAATGAGAAAAATAACGTCCAAATTTTAAAGTATATAGAGCACACTTTCCGGAGAATAAAGTCACTAAAATTTGTGAAATGATCCCACGCTTAATAATATTTGCAGTTGTTCAGGTTTCAGAAATACTCAAGCATTTAAACACAGTAATCAATCCGAAGATCGTTTGGGTAAGTGGTTGTAGAGTTCACGCAGCACTAAGCCCAATACGGCGAGCCAATTTCACACACCACGGTGTGAAGGGGATCCTTTCCCTGTGCCGGTTATAGTTTCCCAGGAAGATCTGGTACCCGAAAAACTACACAGCTTGGGTGGTGCTGAGGGTGCCCAGAGAGGTACCGGAGGGTCCGGGAATCGAACCCGGGCCCTCCGGTCAGTAGTCCAACGCTCTAACCAAAGCTCATAGTGAGAACGAATCCCACAGGCCAAAGGGAAGGGGTCCGTCTTTCTCCGAAGCAGTCCCTCGATGGTGTAATGCTTCAGATGTGCCCGCGCTTCAGCGGTCATTCAGGCGTCCCTCGTCCCGAGTGCCCCGAATCCCAACACTGCAAAACTGACGCACGGCACACTACATAAAGAACTTTTAAAAAAATCATCAGCCCTGACAAAATTTAGGCTCCGAAGGAAATTTCCGCAAATGCTGATTTCCGCAGAGGACTGTCGTGGATCATAAATAGAGAGAAATAGAATAAGTAATGAGTTTAAACGGGAAAAATATTTCACCACACACGTCGATCGATGCGTGGGCAGAAAAGATTACACAGATATTTTGCATAAACTGATAATACGCGAATATTTTTATACCCTTTCCATAATTTTTCTGGCTGGCAAGATATATAATTTCCATGCCCTAAAAACAGTATCAAGATAAGAGTAAATTTTACCGAATTTTATTTTTCAATCTTTGCTACAGTAAGAAAGAAGTACATATTTAAGCGTGTGTAGATAGTGAATTAATTTAAGAAAATATAATAAATTTACTCTTAAACTTCATTTGTGCTCCTTTTTCATTTACAAATAAAAATGCCATTTCCAAGAGTGTTACTTACTGGAAGGGGATTGCTGACAGTTCTATAAATGTGATTTTAAGGAATTGGGTGATATTCGCGAATTCCGTGCTCACTTAAATGTCGTTCTCTTTCCATCCACCCCCAGAGCCGACTCCAAAGGACACGCTGGTTCTGGGCGAGGCAGCCAACCCCTCCAGGCACCCCTCATGGAGGTCCCGCTTGAACCAGGTGCAGCGGGGGAGAGGGGGGGGGGCGATTTCAAATAAAGGAGAAGCGAATCAGGGTGTGACGACGGACGAGCGACAAGGCCCGGGGACAGTGATCGCGTCGCGTGCAATCCGACGGGCATTTATTTACCACCGCTTTATCATCGAGTATCGACTCCGCCAAATAGATGGCGGATGCATCAGAAAAACGACCAAGAGCTCCGTTTGCGAGAAACCAAGTGCAAATGCGAAGAAAAGAGCAGAAGCGCGACGGAAGGGGTGAGTGCCACGCTCTAAGTGGGAAGGACTGTCCGAACACCCCCAACACCCCCCTTTTCTTCGCTAAACCTATTCCACTCCTAAAGCTATTTTTAGTCTTTGTCGGTAAATTCAGAAGTTTACTTCCTGCTTAAATTGAACCCTAAATTATTGCACCTAAAATTATGCATCTAAAATGTATTTCACTAAAAAATACGAATTAATCATAAATTAAAGCAATTGGTCCATATAGACCTGAGGCTGCCATACATTAAAGATTTTAGTCCCCGTTGACGTTGAGGGGAGAAGGAATGACCGTATTGGCTCTGCACTTTAATTTTGCATTTGTATGGACAAAATAAATCACCTCCATCCCCTTTATCCGGCATCGTAATTGTGTGTTGCAGAATGCTCTAGTCTGCTTCGGGGGGAAGGGGAAGGCGCCGGGCGTCTCCGGCTGAACTCATCGCGGGCGACTGCCAGGGAAGCGGGTTCTTTCTTCTTCGGGAGAGAGGACCCTCCGCCGTCTTCGTCTTCGAGATACCCTTGGCACACACATCAAATGCGACCAGCCGCTGGGGTCGCCGCGCACTTGGCCTGGAACCACTCGGAAAATGCTTAAATATCCCACGGAAGGAAGTATTCCGACCCCTTCGTCCATTCCCGGCTGAGGAATGTACTCGAAACAGCGATTTTAGTTCATTTTACATTTAATTTGTCTCCAAGGTTGAAATTTGGAATTCACTCAGCTTTTTAATGATGAATTCCAAAAACAATGGGAAATGCTGCGAGGGTAAGTTTATAACGGAGTCATACTCTACATGTTAATTAGAATGTCTTAGAGACGGCCATGGGACGCCTCGGTAGCTTAACTGGGTAAAGCACTCGGCCGGATCCCGGTTCGAATCCCGATCACGGTGAATGATTTTTAAGCTCTTAAACTGTTGCATTGTTTTTTATAATGCTTAAATGATTGTCATTAATATATTTTCTGCAAATATAAAAAATAATGACAATACAACAGCCATTAATGAGATGAGGTCACTGCTGGGGTTTTTAATTATAATAGAGAGAAAATCTCCCGGCTACGTCACATACTTGAAATGTTTCCGGCGAAGAAAGAAACGAAGTGTGACAGTTGACGAATGGAAAATGATGTCCCTGAAACACAGCATCTGGTTTGTTTGGAATTCCATACTCATCGGCATCATTGCCATGGATCCATCTAGGAGCGGTCAAGGCCAACGAAAAAAGGCTTCATTAATGGAGAATCCACTTCCATTTCCGTTAATGAAACAAGGAAACCGAATATTTGGCTAGTTAATGTTACGTCCATCGGTAATTTAAATTTGTGCGTATTCCAAATGACTTTTTTGAAACAAAACATTTTTTTAACTGGAACTATGAAACTCTTGTTGCCATCCGCTGAGACTTGCATGGCACTACATGCGTTATTTCCATTATTAAATTTCATAGAATTATGTTTGACTCCAATTATTCTTGGAGTCGCTATTTTCAATTTAACTACATCATCATCAGTGGATGATGATGTAGTCACGCTGAAACCGGCCGTATTAAATTTTATTTTGTGGAAGATTGATATTTTTAATTAATCATCATATTCCACCATATCACGCCTGATACGCTTCTTTTTAGTCGCTATTTTACGTTTTGTACTCGAGTATATATTCATTAGAGTCCACTAACGAGGTACAACTGAGGAATATCCTCGTGAGCGGGGCTGACTGAGGGAGGGCGGTTGCCCGAGGGAGTGACGCGGCGAGACGCCAGGGTATTGATTACACGCTCCTCGTCACGGCGCACTCCCCTTGCGAACACGTATGCACGCGCCGACCGAGGCTTTCAAACTTGCATCCAAGGATGCCACAAAACGGTGAAACGCTCAACCTGCACCACTACGTTTTGTAGAATGGTCCTCCTGTTCTTATTCAAGTGTATATATTTCATTCGGGTTCATCGAAAAAAACGAGAAAGAATGACGATGGACATAATAAAATCCCTCAAAGATTCGCGGAATTCGCTCTCTCCGCTGATATCCATTTCCGTCCTCATCTTCCTTCCTCATTTCCATCCCCCTCCAGCCCTCCGCGTCCCTTCCACACTCCTCCTCCCCCGCCGCCCCCCACCCTCTCGCCCCCCCCTCTCCCTTACGGCGGCGAAGAGCCAGGAGTGAGTGATCGCCGCGGAAAGAAGAAGGCGGCTCTTCCGGCGGGAGGCAGGCACGCGAAAAATCCGCCCCGGGAGAAAAATACCGAGGGGTGGGCAATGGGGGCGAGCGTGGGGGCGGAGGACGGGGATATCGGAATGCGGGGGCAAATGAGGACGAAAATTAGTGGACTATCCGCGGGAGGCGGGCGACTCGGGTGGGATTAGAAGGCGGGGGAGTGGGTGGGAATGCGGAAGGCGACGAAATTCGCTTGGGATCGATCGTGGTGCCATTGTCACCCGTGGTGAAGGGGGGGCCATCCTGGACAAAATGGAAGAGCGCGGAGGAGAGCGCGGGGGCACCCAAAAATTCCCACTCGATATATTTGGCGGGAATGTTTTCGAGGAGACATTCATATCATGAAGGAAATGAAATGATGATTGCCCGGCGCTTACTAATACCCATCAAACATCACAAAAAATCGCAACAAAAGCAACTCCAGAGGGTAAATAAGTTTTGCTTATTCATAGCTTATTTATAAGTGGATCTAGTCCACCTACTATGAATCTGCTCTGAATAAGCGAAACCTAGGTCGTAATAAATATTTACCCTGTGGAATTTCTTTTTTTGGAAATTTCTCTGCCACTCAATATTGCTTATATCTTCATAAATCGATAATTTAATCTAATAGGACTATTTATTATTATTAATAAAAATGAATAGCGACGAAAATGTTGAGCAATAAAATAGTACAGTAGGATGTATACCTTCAGCGAAAATGCCATTTCCACTACCGCAACGATTACTAGAACTCCTCGGACTGCAACCTTGACGTGGTGGAAGGACTTGTGCATTCCGATGACCCCTAGAGCTGTGCTGGCGGAAGTAATAATTATTGCTCCTGGTAGGGTCACCCATGCCAGATAGCTCGAAGGTTAGGAGCCAGACGAAAGGTAGTCCATGCAGGGTCTGTTGCTCAGTGAGGCGGCTGCAAAGGCGTCTGACCCCAGTGGGGCGGCCAGTAGGTGATGGTGTCACGTTAAAACCCCTATTGAGGAAGGCAACGGGAAACCACCTCAATTATCATTCGCAAGATTTAAATGATGGACTATACAGAGATTTTGAATCCTCGCAACTACGGGGCTCGGCCCAATCGGCCGTGTGTCGTGCCCGGCAGCGGTGGAGGCAAGGCTTCCGCGGTCGTCATCCCACGAAACCCTTGCAAGGGAAAACCAGCAGCAGCAGGACAGAAGACGCAGGAGAAGAAGACCACATTAGTTAGAATAGGAACGTGGAATGTTAGGACAATGATGAGGACAGGGAAATTGGAGAATGTTAAGCAAAAGATGGATAGGGGAAATATAGATATTTTAGGTCTATGCGAGGTGAGATGGAAGGATACCGGAGATAACTGGAGTGATAATTATAGAATAATATACAGCGGCGGGGACGAGAGCCAACGAGGGGTTGCCATAGTATTAAATAAAAAAGTAGAAAGAAGCGTAGTCAACATAGAGCAGGTAACGGATAGATTATTACTAATAGAGATAAAAGCAGAACCGACGAACTTGGTTATTATTCAGGTATACATGCCACCCAGCAACCATAGGGAAGAAGAGGTCAATAAGATATACGATCAGTTAGAGGATATAATCGCGTGTGTTCCCGTAGAGAAATATTTGATAGTGATGGGCATTTGCGATGCGATGGTAGGCGAAGGAAGAGATGGTGATGAGGTGGGGGACTACGGTTTAGGCACGAGGAATGACCGCGTTGAGAAAGCAGTTGAGTTCTGCAGGAGACAGGGGTTAGCCATCACCAACACTTGGTTTAGACACCACAAAAGACGCAGGTATACATGGAAAATGCCAGGTGACTCAGAAAGGTATCAGCTTTATTATATTCTGGTTAGACACAGGTTTAGGAACAGTGTGATAAATTCGCACAGCTTCCCGGGAACGGATGCGGACTCTGACCACAATTTAGTTGTTATAAAATGAAGCGTCCGTTTCAAAACGATCAGGCAGGGGCGGCGAGTCAGAAAATGGAATGTAGAAGCATTAAATGGTTTGAAAAGGAAGGAATACAAACAGGCGGTAGAGGATATCACGGAGGATGGTTGGGAGCTAAGTACTATCGAATAAAAATCGGAAAGTATTAAGAAAGGGTTGTCTAAAGCCGAAAAGACACTATTGGAACCGTTAACGCTAAAAGGACTAGGAAACCGTGGATCACGGATGAGATGATTACAAAGATGGATGTGCGGCGAAAATGGAAGAATGTAAATACAGAATTACGCAATATGGAGAACAAAGAGTTCAACAATAAATTGAGGCGGGCAACAAATAAAGCAAAAGAAGCATGGTGGAAGACGCAGTGTGAGGATATGTACAGCAAAGTTAAAACTCTAACGGAAAGTAAGAAAGGAAGATCAATGATAGCAGTTAGAGATAAGGCGGGTAAGATAATATTTGACGCAGGAAAGATCCAAGAAAGATGGAAGGAATATAGAGCAGAACTGTGAAGTAAAGAACTTAGACCAACAAAGTGACACATAGAAAAGGACCAAGATGTAGAGGAAGATAGCTTAGGTCCAGCCATAGTCGACGATCAGATAGAAAGGGCATTAAGGGAGATGAAACTAAATAAGGCCGTGGGGGTGGATAACATTCCCGCGGAACTTTTAAAATGCTTAGGGAAATGTGGGAGGAAGAGGCTATATGGGCTGATTCGTAGTATTTATGAGGAAGGAATCTGGCCAAAAGACTTTGTGTGAGCTGTTTTAGTTCCTATTCCGAAAAAGGTAAAGGCTACATCATGTGAGGACTAGATGACAATAAGTTTGATATCCCACGTAGCTAAAGTTGTTCTCAGGATCATAAACATAAGGATAGAGAGTAGGGCAAATGATTACTTAGGGGATGATCAGTTTGGGTTTAGGAAGGGGAGAGGTACGCGTGATGCCATTGCAGTAATGATATTATTAATCGAGAGGAATATAGAATACACCCAGGAGGTAGTTGTCTGTTTCGTAGATTTCGAAAAAGCGTTTGATAGAGTGAATTGGGAAAAACTAATAGGTATATTGCAGAAAATAGGAATTGATTGGAGGGAAAGGATGCTAATCCGCAACCTGTACATGTCTCAGACTGCACAGGTGGGAGTGGGGAACGGGGAGTCCGGATTGGCAGTGGTAGGAAGAGGTGTAAGGCAGGGTTGCCCACTATCACCGTTGCTGTTCAACCTGTATGCAGAGGAAATTATTAAAGAGGCATGGGAAGAACTGGAGGTAGGAATGAAAGTGGGCGGGGAATTCGTGAAATCAGTTAGGTTTGCTGATGACCAAGCTTTAGTTTGTCAGTCAGCCAAGGGGCTGCAAGCATTGCTGAGTGAATTGGAAATTCAGTGCGACAGGTATGGGATGAGAATCAATATTAATAAAACAAAGGTTATGCGATTTTCTAGAAAGAAAAAGGCAAAGCTTAACATTAAAATAGGTGGGCAAAAAATAGAGCAGGTAGAACAGTTTACGTATCTCGGTAGTGTTTTGGCCAACACGGTCAAAGTAGTAAGGACGTAAGGAGAAGAATTGCCCAAGGCAAAGAGGCTTTTACAAGGAGGAGGGAGTTGATGACGGGGACTTTGAGTAAGGATGTTAAGAAAAGACTCTTAAAAACTTTGATATTGGGCGTAGCTATGTACGGCGCAGAAACGTAGTCGTTGAAGCAGGAGGATAGACGTAGACTGGAGGCTTTTGAAATGTGGGTGTGGGGAAGAATGGAGAAGGTGAAATGGACAGTGAAGAAAACAATATAGGAAGTATTTGGTATGGTGGGCTAGGAGAGGGTTTTTTTGGGAGCAATCCTATGGAGGCAGGAAAAGTGGATGAAGGGGGTGTTGACCGGCAGCGGGATGTTGAAGACTGTAATAGAGGGGAGAATGTTAGGCAAACGAGGAAAGGGAAGGAACAGGATAGGGATGTTGGACGGGATGAAGGGAGGAAGAAAGTACTCAGAGATAAAGAGGGACCTGATGTAGAGTAGGACGTTGTGTTTTGCTTGGGGTCACAAAGTGTTTAATTAGTAATTTTGTCCATCCAAAAACCTACCCTAACCGGTAGATTACCTGATAAAATCATTTCATTCGGCATTAATTCTCATCTCGTAACAATCGCATCGATTCTGCATTGGGCTATGGATTCATTGTGACCCTCAGACTGGCTGACCAAAGCTTGAAGATCTTAAAATTCAGTTTAATGAGTTTGCCATCCAGAAGAGAAAACATAACTCAAAGATTCGGAAATGGTCCCGAGGAGTCTTGTCAGATTTGTAAAAAGGAGTGAGGCCGTCGCATATGTTGGAGGTATCAGATTGGTCGTCCCTTGATTCACGGTGACAGCGGGCAAGATGAAGGTATAAGTCGCACCTGGGTTGTCTTTTTTACTTATTGTGGAAGGGAGGAAGAAAGTACTCATAGATGAAGAGGGACCTGATGTAGAGTAGGATGTTGTTTTTTGATAGGGGTCACAAATTATTTAATTAGTAATTACGTCCATCCAAAACCATACCTTAACCGGTAGATTACCTAATAATAATAACCATTACATCACATGCATTTTAAATTACTTCCATTAGATTCTTATAAATTACTTAAAATATCACTACAGCACTTCAAGTCAATCCCTAGATGTAGTCGTCGCACGATGCATCAGTGACGTTTCCCAATCACCATCGATTATAAAATTGGCGAGATATATTTTAAGTAAACATTCCGGTCTCAATGATAATGAATTTCTGAATGCCCGGCGCTCGCCAATACCATTTATGCTAACCTATTAGGTTGAGGAAATTCGAAAAATATCATCGAATTTCAAACCTTTATCCTAGGTTTTTAATACAATTTAAAAGGAAGCTACACTAGAGAGTTTAGAGTTTGTTGTACCAGATCGGCCAGAATGTGTTTACGGCAATATATAGAGGAACAATGCCACTGAGCGGTTTCAAAGCGCCCGTGAAATGGGTGAAATTCCCAGCCGTCCGCCCGCCGCTTGCATCTGGAGACGGCAGGGAGAGGAGGAGGAGGAGGGGGCAGGGGTGGGTTGGATGGTTGGGGGGCGGGGGGGGCAGCCCGAAGTATGCAAAGAGCCGAGAGTGTCTCCATTTGTTTCCGTCCTAACCAACTCCGGCCAACGCAAAGACCTCGCCGCTAGGAGTTCGATACGAGTTTGTCGAATGGACTGAAACTAGTCTCTTTTCTCCTGGTAAATATCCATCCCGGGACTTCTCAAATTTATTTACATCCTTGAAATATAATTTCACTTATTGTTTCATAAATGCGCGAGCATACATATATGCATTGAAGTAGGAGGGAAAAACTAAAGCTGGTTAAAGGAATCGTATTTTGGCAGTATTATTCGAGGAAATAGGGCGTAGTCATTAAGACAAGCAGACCACATGCTAATTCCGTACATGCATTAAAAAGGAAATCAATACCAAGTACGGTGAATAAAGACCTCACAAAAGATCAGCTACGTGGATATGAAACCCGATGTTTGAGGGAAAGGGATTATTGACGACTCGAAGCCTTATTAGAAGTATGCATGGAGAAGAATGGCGAAAATATCGTAAATTGGTCAGAATAAGAGACTAAAGTACCCGAGGCTTACTTTAGCCACTGATATCAGTACTGAATTCCAGATTTCCAACATTGGTTACCAACTTAAAGCTAACCCTAACCTCGGACGACCTCTAATACACGGGCCTCCTTATGGCTTTCAATCCTCGAACAGGCACACATCCTTTTGTTATGCGTTTTCGGGCGAAGCCAGGGTTTTACGCTTCAATGTCAACACGCACCAAGTAGTCACTGCCACACCAGATTCCATCCATAGTTCCGATGAGGACACAAATGCGCAATATTGATTGTCATATGTTTACAATCCTGGAAACGAAACATGACAATCTGGGTAAGAAATTTGTTTTGCGGGAGATCGCCAAGGAACGGTACTGATGTTTTGGCGATTCTGAGCAATGAATTGCTGAATTGGCAGTTATGTAAGTAATTTGCGAATTTCCCCAAATTGCAAAATTTGAAATATTTCAATATGAGTGAGGTTTCATTTTTCAAGGACATATTTTTATCGACAGATTATAAAATATAGCTCCCTTCAAAAATAATATGGGTTCCGCAATCGGTGACGGTGTTCCTATTAATCTCATGAAACGCTTCTGCTTAACTTTGAGAAGGTACTTGTATTCTAGAAACAGATAGAATAAAGCCTCATACTTTTTTCTCTTTTTGTTCCTGGAAATTGAATTCGATTCATTTATCGAACGTAGAACCTAACACTCCTTTAGCTGATGCTAATTTTAGCATCCTGAAATCAGTACAGAAATAAGCATTGCGCACACTGCCTTGACAAAGGAGTTTTAATCATAATGGAAGCAGAGCAGGGGTTTCTGGGTAAAATCAGAGAAAGAGGGAAAGGGAGGGCGACGGTGATTGGTAGTTAGTTCATGGAGTACAAACTTTAACCGAAGTAGAAGCCCACCGGTGCCCGATGGGCATGGTTCCATAACAGGGCATAGGCACACTACCACCCCGCCTGAGACAATGGCTACGTCTGACAAATTTCATTGCAATGGGTAAGAAGAGCTAATATCCCAGGTCAGAAGTACAGAGCACGTCCAAAAAAATGAGCCAACGATACGAAGTGATTCTGGGCATACGAGCTTCGGGTTCTACATGCATAATGACCTCGACAGAGTATGTATGTCCTATTCTGCAATTAAATCGAATGATACGGGGGTCTTAGGGCGATAGACTTTTGCAGTGCAGAGGAGAGCGTAGGGGTAAATGAAGCAGGGGTAGGACGAGGATAGGTGCATTGAACGGAGGTAGGGTGCATGCGAAATTGAAGAAGGGTTCATTTTAACGTGAGCCATGCGGTTGAGTCTTGCTAGACGTGAGTAAACAATGCAGTGATGCTCAAATATTTGAGCATGGAAACCTACCTCAAACGGTAAACTGCCAATTAAGAATAATAACAGTGTCTATTGAATTAGTTCTTCGCAGTTGCTATTTCGGCTGATAAGGTTTGAGTCTACTGATTATTTCATCATTTGAACTTAACAAACTCTTTACGAAAACACATAAAATTACATAATAGCTTGGCCATTCAGGTCTGTTTTTACGATAATTTTAGATACAGCTTCAGCAGTAAAAGTAGCGCAACCTCTATCATATTCTTTTACCACAGATTTTCCGTCATTATTAAGGTCAAGAACTTGCTACGAATGACTATTACGGGCGTTTGAGACGATTAGCAGGTAAATAAATTATAAAGTGGTTATGGACACCATATATTCAGAGTGTAAGGGTGTATATGTGCGTAATTATGTATGTATTTATGTATGTGTATGCATGCATTTATGTATGTTTATGTGTGTATGTGTGTGTGGATATGTATGTATATGTGTAGGTATGTGTATGTATATATGTATGTATGTGTGTATGCTTATGTATGTGTGTGTATATATATATATATATATATATATATATATATGGCTAATTTGATATTTTAATATGATAATTTATATTTTAATATGATAATTTAATATGATAAATTTGATGGCTAATATAATATGTATACGACGATGGGTTAAATGGAAGAAGGGACCATTTGGTCTCAGTTTCGCCCAAATAAAGACCTCTATCTATCTATCTACATTCACTCCCTTGGTTCAGGTTCAGCCCTAAATCCTTTGTATATATATATCTGCCGTTTGATAAGCAAACTTGACCACGGCTTTATTATGAATAGGCAAATTTAACTTTTCTGTACAATTTTAACTATGATGGCAATCACCCTCGTCTCAAATGGATCAAATTATTTTACGGCCACGACAATGTTTTGAATTTTAAGAAACCCTTTAAACATTCATCTGCAAGGACTCGATATTTTAAATCACTTGGACGTTTGATAAAATACGATACGTAAACTCGCATCCTCTCCGTTAGGAGGACGAGTTCGGAGTTAGGAGGAGTTCGTTTTCACCATACTCTCGCGTCGATGGCAGAAAATGGAAACAAAATATGGCTCCGGGTATTTTGAGATCAAACCCCTATGGCTAAATAATCATCCAAGAGAAAGATGATTTCTTGGCTGATGATCCCAGAACGCAATTAACTTCAGAAGTCGCTCGCCTAGTTTCAACCGGTAATAAAATTTTATCAGAAGATATAAAACTGACGAATCATCATCACCTTAAAACTAATTGCATAAAGTAAATTTGATCGAGAATAGGCAATTAGACTTTGCTCTCTCACGCCATTCAATAGAGAAGGAAAAATATACTAGTAAACACTTGCAGATAAGAGTCTTGTATCTGTCAAGACAAACTCACAACGCATGGCCATTGAACCAGTGGAACAAAGAGTCTTTGACCTATTTGGGTGTCTCTTCTTTAAGAATAAACGATATCTGACGGCGATCATATTGCTCAAGTCAGCTAATAGCCGTTTTGACTGGAGAGGTGCTGTGATTGAGGGAACGAGTAAGGAATTGTGTCGTGTGTTGGGGATACGGAATGCTCAATCCTGGGTGGCCCTGTGCTGGCCGATTCGCAAGACGAAGCACACGAGGGTGAATATCTGCCCTCGAAAGTTATTTTTATTTTTTTTTATTTATTTGGGATACATTGCTGTTAGGCGATAAGCCGGGTGGCAATGACATGATATAACAAACAGTAGCCATTCTTAAAACATATCATAGTGTCATTAAATAGTCATATAGTAGACTTACAAAATTAAAAAAATGAGAAAAACAATATATTTTGATACAGCCATACACCTTCTGCCGTATTGCATTTAACAATCCCATCATGTATACCTTTTGCATTCACGCCTAAATGATTTAATGCTTTTGGGTAAGGGCTTAAAGAGTTCATCAGGCAGCTGGTTCCACTCTTTGATTCCCATATTTAGGAACGAAAACTTGGCGGTGTTTGTCATTGATGCACTTGGTTATTGATGCTCGATTCTCGTTATTTCTTCTTGACGGTCTCGGTAATATATATTGACGGTCTCCGTGGATATTTCATCCACTTAAAAATTATTTTAACTCGGAATGACGCTGAGGTGCGATTCCTTGTTGATTTTTGAGATTTGCCCTTAGTATCCATGCTAATGATACCCCTTTCTGGCTTCCCAGATTTAGTTTGCCAAGATTTATACGGTGATTTCTCGTTGAACTTGAGCGTTTCCTCGAATCATGTTTAGTCATTCATGTTTAATGATTCATATTTAATATACAGATATTTGATCACATCACAGGCTACATTAATGAACTTCCTTGGTAAAATCTTAGTGACAGACGTCCAGTTCATACATTCTCTCTCTACTTTATCAAATTCGGAACACAAACACTCCTCACTACTTGCTGGAATATTTCAAAAGACAAGAACAGGTTCATAAAACAAACACACGAGGGAATAAAAACTTGGCTGTATCTAAGCATCGGTAACAACGGTCATCTACAATACATTTACTATTAGTGCTTGCACGTTTGGAACTAGTTCCGCCTTGAGGGAAGCTCTTTCAATGGCATCATTATGTAAGACACTCCTTAAATAAGACATTCCTAAAATCACAGCAGAATTGTGAGGAAAACACTTCAGAAGCTCACGGTCATATCATATTCACGTAACTGTTTGTCAGAAATATCCACTTCACATATTAATCTTACTGTTAAAATCTCACTTCTGATGAAGGGTAATAGTCATTTTTTTTAATTGTCATTTAATCTTATAAAAGCAATTTTTTCCTTTCATTTTTTTCTCTTATTTTTTCTTTCGGTTTTTTTATTTCATTTCTTGTCTTTAATATTTATTACTTCTGTATCAGCAGTTTAATTGCAATTAATATTTTGCACATTTACATTGGTATATCGATTCTCCTTCTCCTTCTTCTCTTGTTTTTCATGCATTGATTTATTTTCATTTGCTTATTTTTTTAATTTAGTAAATTATAACAATAGCATTATCTTTCGTTAGGCTTTCGGAGTTTTTTTACACTCCCCTCCAAGTGTGGGTGCCTCCCTGTTGTGGGCTTTGTATGGATCAAGGATAAATGCCTTGTTCCTTGCGTTTTTCCCACAATTTTGTTTATATTCCTACACTCTTCGTACTCACGCTATTTCATTGTCAATCAAATGCCATTATCTACTTATTTTTTTTATATTAATTAGCATAGAAATGTAATTATATTTTCATCGAATGCATTTGCTGAAGGTTTAGATGGAAGAAGGAACTTCCACAGTTTCAATCTCACCCCCAAATAAGTCCGAATCATTATTAATTATTATTATTACTCGGAGCATATTACGCTCTTCCTTTCTTTCCCGTCAGACCAAAATAAATTGGCTACGGAAGTGGACGGTTGCCGTTTTGTCTTAACCCTTTACGCCGTGATCCTAAGGCTGACTCGTCGCTCTTCTCCTGGTCAGCCCTCAACCGCATATCTCATTATTCATTTGGAATTAAATTGGACGGGTTTTATAATAAAAAAACTGTTGCGATACGACTCAATTTCTGCATTCAAAAAGGGACCTAAATCGTCCTTACCAACTGTAATATAACTGCTAAGTATAATTATGTAGCAATAAATTCAGAACCAAAATGCCCGAAATAATGCCTCGCTCAACTATACTGAAATGCACTCGTAGGTGAACAAATTCTAATTCTTGGATTGAAGGCGCGTCATATGATTGTCGTTATTATGATTGAAGGCACGTTCTAATGATCCCGTCTTACCAAATGAAAAGAAATAACCCAGGCATCTAAATAGAAATTTTCACAGTCCGGAATGTTTACAATATGAGTAAAATTTCGCATAGGCAACGCTGACTTGTGAGGTTGATGTTATCCCTATCTAATTGACGGTTAGCTGGAGATTTGGTTAATATCATCAGTTTAATTTGATTATTTATTTAAAAATCGTTGACGTGAAGGATAATAAGGTAAGTCAGCCCAGAGAGTTAAGCGATACTGAATCCAATGTTTCACACTGATTCCGAATGTGTTCGCATTAAATTTCTCGCCACTGCATCCGAGCCTAAAAAGGAACGAGTGGCTCGTAACGAGAAGATCCATCCACGCTCGTTCGGGTCCAACGGAGGAAACCGAGTATCTCCGTTACGATCAAAAAACAAGAGCATTATTCACTGTGGTTCCCTAAGCGATAACTCTGAAGTATTGGCAGCGGACGAAAATGGCGAGATATGACTTCTCTAAAATCGATTGATGACGTACGTTCGGCGCCGTGGCGCAATGGACTCGCGCTCGCGAGAGATTATCTTTTGTTTGCGATACGAAGAAACAATTTTATCGCTCGAGAGGAATAAATGGATCTATCTCCAAGTGAGATAGAAACGCAGCGCCCCAAGACGATACGCCCGTCATGCATGCCAGAGCGCCTTTTCCTTGTCCATATAAAAAATGCAGTGCGTTGCGAAACTGGAAAAGTTATCCGAGATAAGAGTTTTCCTAAAACGAGACGAAGGAGGCTCAAGAGATCCTCGAAGAACTCAATGCGACGATTTCGCTCCATGATCTACGCATTTATGCACAACTTTCGAATGAAAAATTTCCAATTTCATTGCACATATAATTGATTTAACTACGCCAGCCACCTAAGTCATTTGCCTTGTGTTGGGAAATATTTCAGCTCTTGAGAACATTTCGCTCACTATCTTCTATACCGAGCAATGGAAATATCGAGTGGGAAAATTCGTCCCTGTTGCGGACTACAAGCACACGGAAGGACGCGCATCAATTGCATTGAAATGATTCAAAAGGGGTCTCCTTGTTGAACTACAGTGTAGAAAATGAGTATATCTGCACTAGATTACTACAATACGCGCAGCATTCCTTTAGATTTGAACATTTTATAATCACAGGAAATATGGAGAAATACCTTTAAAACGAATGATTATTCTTTGTTTTATACGACTTGGTATAATTTGGCAAAAAATAGTTTCCCAAGAATGAAATAAATAGTTGTTCTTTCATAGAATACAAAACCACAGGAAACATTAGAATATTTAGTCAAACACACTAGCATGTCTCGACGATAAGAATACATATATCGCTGCAATTGTAACCATTTGGATATTTTTTTAAAAGAGTGAAACTTACTCAGGCATGACCGCAAGTATTGTAACTTTTTATTTCCCTGTTGGTAATATTATAACATATTTTTTCTTGATCTGGAATTTCAATGAATTATGTGAGATATAGCTTTAATATGATCGCCATTTCATAAAATAGAAAACCAAAGAGTGAATACTGAAATATTTTGACGAAAAGGTATTGTACTGATTTAACAAATACTTTCACTGTTATGGCCACCGTTCAATAAGTCCCGGGACTGACTGAGAAAACAACATTTGTTTTGCAAAATTCATTTTTATTCATCCACATAATCACCTTCAAGAGCTAGCTATACGTACAAGCAATTCCAATTCTTTTCTAACTTTTTGATACCATTCTTGTAAAACGATTTTTCCTTGGCCTAAAAACACGCAAGCTTCCGTTGCTTCAGCGATGATGACTTCCTCATTCGAGCCAAATCTTTTTCCCTGAAGCATCTTCTTGAGATCTCAGCAGACAGCCAGTGGGCACTGGAGGCTGGATCTGGAGAGAGAGCATAGTGGTTGGGGAAGCAGATTTGAAGCCCCATTCGTTCAATTAGGCGATTGTAATCACTGACTCGTGGCACTGTTGTGCATTGTCTTGATGAAAGATATTTTTTCTTCTTCATGTGAGGTCGTTTTTTTGCGATTTCGTCCCTCAAAATCACGAATTACGAATCTATGTAATAGTCGCTTTAATAGGTTTTTAGGCCACAATGACCCCCTACTAATTACACCTTGGATCACGGAAAAATTATCAATCCAACTAAGTTATCATTTATATCTTATTCTCAACATGCCACATGTGCTTATGAATCGAATCTGTAGATTTATTATGCCTTTCAGAAAATGGTAACACTTCGTGTAAACGTGACACAGCAAACGGACCATATACTCGCAGTTACAGAATTCTAAGAATTAATATTACTTTGTGAGAGTGTGGTAGTCACCAGAAAATATTCAGATACCTAATAGCTAGAATTAAATGTGAATTGAATATGGGAGCTAGATGCAACAATTTCAGAGTGTAAAAATCATTCGCCTTGACTGGGATTCGAACCCAGATCCCTCAATATCCGGTCGAGTGCTTTAGCCACTTAGGCTACCGAGGCGTCCTCTTAAACTCTGAAAATTTGGGGCTTTTAAAGGAACTAGATGTTGTGACGAAATGCCGTACATACAATGTCACAGGCATTCGTATTCGTGCGCGAGGCGCCACCATTTTACACTCTGAAATTGTTGCATTGAAATGCACATTAGCGGATGACTCCGTTTAAAAGTTACTGTTGCGGTATCTCCCGCAGTTTCTTTGGAATGGGAGCTAGATTTAAATTTGAAGAAATGTTTCGATATATTTTTGGAGGAAGAGTATTTCAACCGAAAACACACCTTAGAGAGAACCAACCTAACAAACGAAGAATCGGTAAAATATTTGGGTGTTAGCATAACTAACGATCTGTTCAGGAGAAAACACATCCGCGATTTGGCTGAATGGGAAATTAAGGATTAGGATCCATAAAAGAGATACTTAGGAAATGTAATGAGAGGGTTAAGTAGCTTTGTTGTTTTGCGTTATTTAGATAGCCACTGGTTGACCATAAGTTGAATTGAAGCAGGTCACTGATCTGAGGATGATAAAGGCATATAACAAGGACATCAGATCACGTTCGCACAATCAGGGAGAGAGACAGTGGAACGGAGAGGTTGAAATGATGTTTATTTCTCATACAATTAGAGATCAAAATAGATATGAGCGTAGACACAAAGGATATAATTAGAATTGGCGGTGAATATATTTTGTTGATATCCTGAATGTTTTTAATAGACCCACATTTTTAAAACTTCTCTATTATTAATTTAAAATACTTATTCTTGATGAAATTGATTGAATATTGACGATTGGATATTAATGAATATTGTTGCATGCATTTTTGCATTATCTTCATGCGGGTGATTAACTTTGTTTTAGTGCATGATCAAACTAATATTCATGTAGAGATGTCATGATTGTGAGATTGCATGCATGCCTGGTGACCTAACACCCCCCGCCACACGCCCTTGCGGCAGCCTGCGGGGTATTATGCACGAGTAGTACATGCAATGCATGTAGATGTATGTAATATATGAAATGCATGTAGATGTATATGAAAGATCCATTTGTCACCCTTGAAAATGAGCAGGCAAAACAACATTTAGAGAAGACTTTCAACACTATTTCCATGCCTTGTCTAGGATCGCGAATTCTGCCAATAATTTTGGGTCAAATACCGATCTAGGTGAATAATTTTTCAGTTTTCAATTCCAGCCATGTGGAACTCTCTCTCCGCATCTGCGGAAGGAGAGTTCAATTCACTTTCCAGTTTTATCGATTCGCATTTACCGTTTTCTTAAATTAGTCTGTTTTCAGTTGTTAATTCTACCTCGCTCAAATTACAGGTATTTTACTTTAATTTTATATTGCAATACCGTAATACTTGTAACATGTTCATTACGGAAAAATTCACGCAACTGATAGGATCAATCTTGCTCTTAAGGCCAAGCCCTATTTTTTAGTTGTCGCAAAGAAACTAAATGAAATGTGGTGGGAAACACCTTTTCTCCTTCTTGGAAAGATCTATAATCAGCACAATGACCACTTCGTTGAATTGCGTGAAAATCAAAGCGATAACATTAGATTTCGAGAAAGGATTGCAAATGCGAGTGACGTAACGACGATCGTTGTGACGCCAGGGTGACTTGGTATGAAAGAAGAAGTCCAGTGGCACCCGCGGTATCGGAAATCGACTTTTGCCCTTTCTATTGTTCCCGATAGCATTACAATTGTGAAATGCGTCTTAAAGAATGCATTCCAATGACAAGTTATCTTCATCAAACAGCAGGTGCTCAAGATCCCACTCACATCGAAGTATATAGAATCACACATTTCCATTTTTCCGTCTCTCAATGCACCTACTGCATTTCGCAATACCGCAGTAATATTTTTGTAACGCTAAATTTTGCGATTACAAAGTAATATAATGTACATCTTTTTGCAAGAATTTTCAGCAATAAATTTACTCCACACGTGGGACCCATTTTTAATTAGCGTGCTCGGGAGTTGGTTATTAAATTGTTTTCCACGCGGAGTCGAGGGAATTCTGGAATCACTCGCGGAGCAAAGGTTAAATTACGGGTTGGAGCTCTCGCGTTAATTAAAGAAGGAGGTCTCTTTAGCAGTGAAAGCAGTGAAAATGTATTATTACCCCCATCCTGACACGGAAGGAGAGATCATGTCAATGAAATAAAAGAGATTGAGTGTAGAACAGATATGTTTAAGATGTCATTTTTTCCACGAACGATACGAGATCACGATAACATTTTTCGACCCTGCCGCGGTAGGGTCAAATTCGGGTGAAATTATTCTGGTGTGTATTGACCCCCGTGCCACGCACCCTAGCGCTGGATTGCAGGGTATATACGAATAAAAAAATAAAAGTAAAAATGAACAGACAAATGTCTGCCTATGAATTCTACGATTCAAGTCACGTGGATGAAACTTAAGCTCACAATATCAACAAATTATTAGTTATAGATACTTAAATATGTGAAAGAACCTGTTTGGCATAAGTTATCTCATGAATAGTAATTATACCCTGCTAGGGAAATGAATGAGTATTACCATTGAGTGAACGATTATTAAGAGATACGTTTGCTTAATCTTTGCTACAAATGAACATCCAAAGAGGAGTTGGTTCCTATTTACACATATTGAAAAAGTAGGAGTGCATTAGGACGTAGCTACGTCATCGCCCAAACGGGCGGCCTTAGCAACATCCGGAAGAAAGATTCTTTTAATAGAGCTGCCGGATGGTCAGTAAGGACATTCAAACCGTTTATTACCGAGTTCATAACTCTATCCACATCCTTTCTCAGCGAAAGTATTGGAGGATGATTAATTTTTCATTGCAGTTAATTTATTGCTTAAAATATGAAATCAGATCGTAACAACGGAGGATAAAATCAACCATTTTCGAATTGTGTGATCAAAGATGGTGATTACTCACTCAGCTCACTGAAATGTAGTTTGATGATTATATTTATCCGTGAAAATATTTCTAAGATGACTTTAAAAAACCTGTCCAACTTGAACCATCAAATTTCCTTTCATTTCTCGATAATATGAGACCACGAATCTGATACAACGTCTTGGCTATTACTCACATTGCTTAAAGCGGACGTGGCATTAAGTCCCGTTAAATTCAACAAACATGCTCTTTGTTTTCCGTATAATGTCTGAGAAATTATTATTCGAAAGATAAATACAACGTTTTGAAGAGCAAGTAACGTATGTTTCCTGTCTAAACAAACTAATTTAAAAGTTCTTCTGCAAACTAAGAGTCAAACCCCTCTTGATGCTTTCCCATTTGTTAATATTTTTGCCAACAAGTATTATAAATATCTCTGTGAACGACTTAATAAACGCAGCTAAATCTCATACAGTACCTAATATCCAGGGTAGCACGTGATTTAATCGTAAATTCAGTTCATACTTTATCTCCAGAAATGCGTCTTATTAAAATTATGCTGAAGGCTTTCGAGGAAAAGTTGGAAAAGTGAAAAGGATATGGAATAATAATGAGAGGATTACAGAAGAGTATTCTAGATGAAATATAGGATCATAGAAGATGGAAAACTGCTCTTCCGAAGGGGGAAGAAAGCAGAATAGCAAACTTAACAATGATTGAAAAAGAATGGCCGATTAGACTAGACGGAGGTGGATTGGGAGACAGTGTAAGAGAAGAGAATAGGTAGCAGAAGGAAAGTAAAAAACTGTAGAGAACGGTTGGGACTCCGGCAATGAGAGGTTAAGGGAAAGTAATAAAGAGACAGGGAGAGAAAAATAGGGATGGAAAGGTGACGCGGTGCTTGGAAGAGAAGAGGATAAAGCACGACTGGCGAGGAATGAGGCTGCATTATGTATTAATTCCCAGGCTGATGACCCGAGGCTGGTGCGTGCTAGCGTGATGACGATAAAAAAGGACCAAATGCATTAAGACGAGTGAAGATCTCAGGGAAAAGAAAGAATCGGGCGTTGACAGAGTACTGGAGACTTCGAAAGAATTAAGCTCATTTGATATAACTGGAATGACGAGCCAAGTCAATAGGACCAATGATTTCCACATTTGCCATTAACATTTGCTCAAGAAAGGTTTGGCAATCATGCGAAAAGAGTGCGATACAAATAAATGTAAAGCTGATAGGGCGATAATTTGTAATTGCCGTTCTAGAGAAGCCGCGGCAGGACTCCGGAGTATAGAAAGGAAACTTGAAGAGGATATGAGGGGAAACAGTTCGGGATTCAAAACGATAACATGAAATTGGGTGTGCGAGGATGATAAGTGAAAAACTGTGAAAGGGGCCCCGTCGGTGCACATGTCTTGGCGATTGACGGGAGAAGGGATTTAACAGAGCCCATTTGGTCCATTGGAGGGCTCCGCTGAGGATTTTTTAAAATATTGCCATAAACTGCATGGACTAGAGAATCATAAAATACCAATATTCAAAACTGAAAGTAGAGGCGAGAGCAGGAAATGATGTAATAGAAGTTGAAAGAGGTGCTGGACAAGGACCCTAACCGGCGCCAAGACTTAGTAATAAATAATACTACAAATTTACACGTAAGCTTTTAGAAAAAGCAAGAAGGGCTGTAGCGGGAGAAAAAGGAATAAATACAGTATGATACGCAAACGATTGAGCAAGATTAGTGGAATTGTAAGAGGGGCTGTATTGTATGATGGAAAGTATTGAAAGAGCAGGGAAACAATTCGGAATTCGCATTAATTCAGGAAAGACCTCAGTGTTGAGAGTAAGTAAGGCCGAACAAATTCATGAGTTGGACTAAGGAAACACTCTTGAGCAAGTGAGTTGAGCATTTCAGTATTTGGTATTTGAGTATTTCAGGCTTAGTTTACTTTTAATAGAAGCTACAACGAGGAAACAAGAAAGGAGATATCTCACGGGAAAGGACTTTTGACAGCATATGAAATTACAGGAAGGTTTGAGAAAGAGAGTTTCAACATATTTTTATTTATTTATTTATTATGCATTAGCCCGAAAACAGCACGGCGACCTTTACATCTGACTATAAACATTAATATAACAACTTGACCATTACACACCTCCACGCCTTAGGCAGAGGAAAACCGGCGGGATTCGAACCCGCGACCCATGGGATGGCAGACGAGTACGTTACCCCACCACCACTGAAACCTTGAAGCAGCAAGAGCCTTAACAGAAGCACAATGCCTTTACAAGAATGACAGAGACTTATAGCAGAAAAATATCGAAAGTTAAAAAGAAAGATGTAAATAACTTGAAAAGTTTAGAGTTATGGCTTTGGAGAAGAATGCTTACCACAAAGTAGACTGATTGGTTGAGAATTGAGCAAACACTGATAAGAACAGGAGAAAAAAGGATACCGCCGGACGAAATCACCCGTATATCGCGCAAAAATTGCTCGCTAAGAAGAGTCAAAGGGGAAAAGTTGGAGGAAAGAGAAGAAGGGGGAGAATGATATGAAATTGGCGGAAGTTAGAGACGTATGGAAAAAGATGCCCAGGATGGAGAAGATCCCATTCTTGGAGAAACCTGTCGAAAATCATATCCACTTATTGGGAAGAAAAACGAATACAATGATAAATATCATGTATCAATCTGTCCAGCGCATAATTTTATGCCAGAATTGAAAAAGACTGACCATATGCTATTTCCATGCACTGTACTGCCGAGGCCTGGAATTGCTCACGTTCCAACCACATTCAAGGGAGTATCAATGCGATGTGAGCGCGGGATTACGTTTACTGATGAGAATAACGAAGATTGCGTCCAGCATATTCAGGTTAATCAATTCTACTTCAAATTGGCAGTTATTGCCGCGCCTTTGAAATACTACTTCCCACGAATTGCGTGATACTCCATATGACTGATTGACTGCAATTACTCAATCGTTTGCTTGCTCATGCGATCTCCAGAAACGGGATCAGGGCCTCTCGCACGACAGCCTCCCATAAAAGGGCGTTTTCGCGGTGCTCAATTTGAACACCGAGAAATGCTTAGATTAGTTCATTCTATTCCAGGAATTGAAATGATCTTCCCCTCACGGAGTGTTTTGCTGGGTGAGGGGGACAAGTGAGGGAGATAAGAGCAAACACTCTTCGCAGAAACTCGCACCTTGATATGTTATTGCTCGATTTAGCCAAGCACCAGGTGCACGATTCCGCAAGAAAAGTATTGTGTTCCTTTCGCAGAGCTCCCGTTCGTCCACAATAAGTCTTAGAGTTGGATTGACCGATAGGAGCAATTAATGGACCTACTTGGATGGAGCGATGGAAACCCGCCTCTCCTCCAAACTGCTAATGAAACTGATGAAATGGATCGCGAGATTTGCCCTCCAGAGAACGAGAGAGTAATAATTTCACCACTGAGGGGAGGCCTCAATGCTTTAGCTTCACTTAGCAGGCTCTTTGGAAAACGCCAGACAACTCTAAACTCTCCCGACCTGTGTGCCTTCTTCATGTCTCTCAATTCCAACGATTGCCGAAACATTTTCCCAGCCTTAATGGGGAATCATGTACCTACTTATTTGCAAACCGGATCTTTTGTGTCACTGACGGCTATAAAATATGCAAACACATCCTTCACGTCATTTCATTTTGAAATACTGAGCCATTCTCAAGGGAAAGGATTATTCCTCAAACAACTAAGTCCCAAAGAAACTGCGGGAGATGCCGCAACAGTAACTTTAAACGGAGTCATCCGCTAATGTGCATTTCAATGCAACAATTTTAGAGTGTAAAAATCATTCGCCTAGTCAAGGCGAATGATTTTTACACTCTGAAATTGTTGCAATGCAAATCAACTAAGTCCCTTTTATTTATATCTTCCATACTGCCCTACCCTTGCATTGATACTTCTTCAATCCCTCGCACATGTGCGTTCTCTCTTTCCCATCCTCTTCCGTCGCTTTCGCCTCTTGATAGGGTTCCGCATAGGGTTTCTTCCTCCACGGACCTCCCCAAGCATTCGCTCACTCGGCGATTCCCATACACTCCCTTCACACGACCATTCCAGCGCAGGAAGGCCAATCTTCCGAGCCCTCCAAGACGTCCCTTTACGGTCTACTCATTCCGCTCCCTGCATTTGGGCTGAGTTGTGGTCATTGGCGTTCGTGAATCCTTTTCAATTTGTGTGTTTCGAGCCTCTTTTAGTCTTTAGTTTCGCAAAAATGTCTCTCAACTCCTTCAGTCATGTCAATCCATCGAAACTGTTGTTCGCTATAATGTATTCTTTCTCTCTCCTCCCCTCTTATTTATATATATGTGATTGTCGCCGGTTATTCGATCGCAGCAACCGGTCTTCCACACTCTCCGCCATTACCATGCTTGCAATTTATTCATTATTAATGTTATTTGTTTTACTTTATTTTTTCCCTCGCTGATCGCACCCGTACATTCCTCACTCTCATGTCGCCTACAAACATTTTTTAAAGACCTTTTATTCTCATATTTTCCATCGATATTCACGGTCGTTCATTTATAGGGTCTTTTTTTTCTCTATCAAAAATATTGTCTTCGACATTTTTCCTAGCAAAGCATTATTTCTAGTCCTCTAATACTCTTTAAGCAGTAACCTCATTTAATCATGAGTGACGTGGCTTTTCTTGAAGGTATCAAAGGGAACTGGATGACTCCAATTGAACCATCATTCGGACCGCAATCATCTCCGTGTGTCTGGGATCTAAGACATTCCTGGAAGAGATCAATGGACTCGAGGGAGGGTGCTCCGGTCATTGGCAATTAATAAGCACCAAGAGTGATGATTATTAGGTCTCCGTGAAATTTTGTTTTCGGAAAATGGAAATTTCCCTCCGAGATGCTTCCTGCCGTTGTGTTATTTGTCGACTATAGGGAAAGAAGGGTAATTCAAATGCTCAGTTTGACTCTGTTTGGTTTCCTTACTCGATGTGGTCTCACCTGCCAACCTAGTGGAAGGAAAGGTTCATTTCTCTTTGGCCGGTGTTAACCTTGAATGATTTGTATTTACTTAATAGTTTATGTCGTGCACGTTCCATTGTCTGATCAATAGAGAATAATCACGACCTGCCCATGCCCATCCTCGGCATTTAACGATATATCTCTAATAAGTGAATGCAGTGACTGCGCCCGCCTCAACTCTTTTCCGGTCTTCAGAGACATGCTCGAAAGCATTTTCGATGGGTACTTCGGCATCGCCTCAGCGGCCTTCACCACTGTTTCTTGTGTTTATGATCACTAGGGTGATTCTTGACGTCGGGGCCAGGAAGAGGTCTCGTGGGGGGCCAGCTCAAGGCTGTAAACACTTCCCTTCGATTTTCGCGAGACAAATATTAAGCCACGCACAGCATATTGAGACATTAGGTCGTGTACAATCACGGGCCAGAATCCATCCTGTTTGATTTGAAATATTGCCTTTTCCAATTTTTAAGACCTAGGAGAATTGCTGGCACATCCCTATGCTATGTTCCATTCACAATTTCGCGTGCTAGTACGATATCCTGATACTTATCATGACGAAGGAATCTGGCCAGAAGACTTTGTGAGATCAGTGTTAGTTTCTATTCCGAAGAGGGTAAACGCTACATAATGTGAGGACTACAGGACAATAAGTTTGATATCCCACGCAGCTAAAGTTGTTCTAAGGATCATCGGCAAAAGAATAGAGAGTAGGACAAATGATTACTTAGGAGATGATCGCTTTGGGTTTAGGATGGAGATAGCTACGCGTGATGCTATCAAAGTAATGACATTATTAATTAAAAGGAATATAGACAATACAACCAGGAGGTATTTGCCTGTTTCGTAGATTAAGAAAAAGCGTTTGATAGAAAGAATTGAGAAAAACTAATGAATATAAATGCAGAAAATAGGAATAGATTGGAGGAAAAGGAGGCTAACCCGCAACCTGTACATGTCTCAGACTGCTCAGGTGCGAGTGGGGAACAGGAAGTCAGGATGGGCAGTGTTAGGAAGAGGTGTAAGGCAGGGTTGTCCATTATCACCGTTGCTGTTCAACCTGTAAAACAGGGAAACATTTGATAGTGATGGGGGATTGGAATGCGACGGTAGGCGAAGGAAAAGATTGTGATGAGATTGGGGACTACAGTTTAGGCACGAGGAATGACCGCGGGGAGAAAGCAGTTGAGTTCTGCAGGAGAGGGAGGTTAGTCATCACTAACACTTGGTTTATACACCACAAAAGACGCAGGTATACATGGAAAATGCCAGTTGACTCAAAAAGGTGACAGCCAGAGGAAAAGGTGTAAGGCAGGGCTGCCAATTATCATCGTTGCTGTTCAACCTGTATGCAGAGGAAATGATGAAGGAGACATGGGAAGAACTGGAGGTAGGAATGAAAGTGGGCGGGAAATGCGTGAAATCAGTTAGGTTTACTGATGACCAAGCTTTAGTTTGTCAGTCAGCCATGGGGTTGCATGCATTGCTTAGTGAATTGGAAATTCAGTGCGAAAGGTATGGGATGAAAATCAATATTAATAAAACAAAGGTTATGCGATTTTCTAGAAAGAAAATGGCTAAGATAAACATTAAAATAGGAGGGCAAAAACTAGAGCAGGTAAAACAGTTTACGTATCTCGGTAGGGTTTTGGACCAACACGGTCAAAGTAGTAGGGACGTAAGGAGAAGAATTGCGCCAGGCAAAGAGGCTTTCACAAGGAGGATGGAGTTGATGACAGGGACGTTGAGTAAGGATGTTAAGAAAAGACTGGTAAACATTTTTATATGGAGCGTAGCTATGCACAATGCGGAAATGTGGTCATTGAAGCAGGAGGATAGACGCAAACTTGAGGATTTTGAAATGTGGGTGTGGAGAAAAATGGAGAAGGTGAAATGGACCGAGAAGAAAACAAATGAGAAAGTACTTGGTATGATAGGTGAAGAGAGGGGTTTCTTGGGAGAAATCCTATGGAGGCAGGAAAATGGATACATCCCACTGCCGGTCAACACCCCGTTCATCCACTTTTCCTGCCTCCATAGGATTTCTCCCAACAAACCTCTGTTTTCGCTCAGCGTACCATGTACTTCCTCATCAACAACTTAAGCTGCGTGGGATATTAAACTTATTGTCCTGTAGTCCTCACAGGATGTAGTTTCTACGTTTTTCGGAATAGGAAC
The DNA here is from genome assembly GCF_022747635.1 of Hetaerina americana. NCBI lineage: Eukaryota > Metazoa > Arthropoda > Insecta > Odonata > Calopterygidae > Hetaerina > Hetaerina americana. The sequence continues at coordinate 5,863,843 of NW_027286786.1, read as the reverse complement.
TAAAACTGATCTCACGAAGTCTTCCGGCCAGGTTCCTTCGTCATAGGTACTACGAATCGGCCCATATAGCCTCTTCCTCCCACATTTGCCTAAGCATTTCAATAGTTGCGCCGGAATGTTATCCACCCCCACGGCATTATTTGGTTTATTATTTGGTTTCCCTTATTGCCCTTTCTATCTCATCGTCGATTATGCCTGGACCTAAGCTATCTTCCTCTACGTCAATTTCCTTTTCTATGTCTAACTTTGTTTGTTTAAGTTCTTTTCTATACAGTTCTTCTATATATTCCTTCCATCTCTCTTGGATCTTTCCTGTGTCAACTATTACGTGCCTTATCTCTAACTGTTAGCATAGGTCTCCCTTTCTTACTTCCCGATAAAGATTTGACTTTGCTGCACAGCGCACCGATTTCATCCTTCCTCTGCAAACTTTCCAATATCCTAACACTGCGTCTTCCACCATGCTTCTTTTGCTTTATTTGTTGCCTGCCTCAATTTATTGTTTAATTCCTTGTACTTCATTTTGCCTAATTCTGTATTTACATTCTTCCATCTTCGCCGCTCATCCATCTTTGTAATCATCTCATCTGTGATCCATGGTTTCCTAGTCCTTTTAGCGTCAACGGTTCCAAAAGTGCCTTTTGCGGCTTTCGATAACCCTTTGTCGTTAGATTCCCATTTTTCTTCGATGGTACTTAGCTATTTGCCATCCTCTATGATTTCCCCACCGCTTGTTTGTACACCTTTCTTTTCAAACCATTTAATGCGTCTATATTCCATTTTCTAACCCGCCGCCTCTGCCTTATCTTTTTGAAACGTACGCTACATTTCATTACAACTAAATTGTGGTCAGAGCCCGCATCCGCTCCCGGGAAGCTGAGTGAATTTATCACACCGTTCCTAAACCTGGGTCTAACCAGGATATAATCTAGCTCATACCTTTCTGAGTCACCTGGCATTTTCCATGTATACCTGCGTCTTTTGTGGTGTCAATACCGAATGGTGGTGATGGTTAACCCCTGTCTCCTGCAAAGCTTTAGTGCTTTCTCCCCGCGGTCATTCCTCATGCCTAAACCGTAGTCCCCGACCTCATCACCATCTCTTCCTTCGCCCACCGTCGCATGCAAATCCCCCATTACTATCAAATATTTCCCTGCAGGAACACATGCGATTATGTCCTCTATCTGATCATATATCCTATCGACCTCTTCTTCCTTATGTTTGCTCGGTGGCATGTATACCTGAATAACAACCAAGTTCGTCGGTTCTGCTTTTATCTCTATTAGTAATAATCTATCCTTTACCTGGTCGATGTTGACTACGCTTCTTCCTACGTGTTTATTTAATACTATGGCAACCCCTCGTTGGCTCTCGTCCCCACCGCTGTATATTATTCTATAATTATCACTCCAGTAATCCCCGCTATCCTTCCATCTCACCTCGCATAGACCTAAAATATCTATATTTCCCCTATCCATCTCTTGCTTAACATTCTCCAATTTCCCTGTCCTCATCATTGTCCTAACATTCCACGTTCCTATTCTAACTAATTTCGTCTTCTTCTCCTGCGTCTTCTGTCCTGCTGCTGCTGCTGGTTTTCCCTTGCAAGGGTTTCGTGGGATGACGACCGCGGAAGCCTTGCCTCCACCGCTGCCGGGCACGACACACGGCCGATTGGGCCGAGCCCCGTAGTTGCCAGGACTCTAAATCTCTGTATTGTCCATCATGTTAATCTTGGGAATGATAATTGAGGTGGTTTCCCGTTGCATTCCTCAATAGTGTTTTTAACGTGACACCATCACTTACTGGCCGCCCCACTGGGGTCAGACGCCATTGCAGCCACCTCACTGAGGAACAGACGCTGCGTGGACTACCTTTCGTCTCACTACCCTTCGACCTATCTGGCATGGGTGACCCTACCAGAAGCAATTATTATTACTCCCGCCAGCACAGCTCTAGGGGTCATCGGAACGCACAAGCCCTTCCACCACGTCAAGGTTGTATTCCGTGGAGGAATATACTATATATATATATATATAAAGAAATTATATATATATAATACATATATATATATATGTATATATATATATATGTGTATATATATATATGTATATATATATATGTATATATATATGTATATATATATGTATATATATATATATATATATATATATATGTATATATATATATATATATATGTATATATATATATATGTATGTATATATACATATGTGGGTCGCGGTAGTTCATGGGGGTAGAGCGTTGGACTGCTGACCGGAGGGGTCCGGGTTCGATTCCCGGATAGGGCACTCTGGGCACCTACAGCTCCACCCAAGATATGTGATTTTTCGAGTACCAGATCTTTCTGGGAAACCATAACCGGTACAGGGAAAGGAACTGGCCCCCCTACCCTGATGTGTGAATTTCACACGCCGTGTAGGGCTTGGTACTGGGTGAACTCTACCATCATCTACCAAACCGACCTTTGTGTTGATTACTGTGTGTACCGTGTATATACATATATGTTTATATATATATATATATATTATATATATATATATATATATATATATATATATATATATATATATACCCATACTAAATTGGACAGCAACAAACAATATAGAAACACATAACAAGATTACTCACATTTATTGTTGATCATTATTTGTTGATCATTTCGACGGAATCGTCGACTCAGTCATCAGTCATTACTTCTTGATCTTCCGATGAAGACGGAGCAGAATTCCGTCGAAATGATCAAGAAATAACGTGTGAGTAATCTTTTTATGTGTTTCTATATTTTTTGTTGCTGCCCAATTAATTATTCAACGCTTTGGTGTTACGTCGACGAAATTATTTACACATATATATAAATATATATATATATATATATATATATATATATATATATATATATATATATATATATATATATATATATATATGCAAAACCATAAACAAAAAAGTCAAATTGAGTCCATGTGTTCCTGTAGTATCACAGTAGATAAACCTTCTGCCGAACGATCGGGAATTTGCCATCCCAGAACCCCTCGCTTACAATTTTTCATGTGTAATATTTCAGTTATTAGCTTTTGGATGGTATCCAAAGAAATAGCTGATGCTTTTCGTAGTGCTCTGAGCGCAATTGGACAATCTTCTCTCGTAATGACATCAGTGGTGATCATTTCCGTTAGATCAGACTCTGGTGGTGCAAAATGTTTTGCAAATCTAGTCTCCTCTCTTGAAGCTTTTGCCTACTTGGGCTCCAGGAAAAAGCAGACTCTCGATAAGGCGAAAGTTGAAACTGGACCATTGGTGCTGTCACGTCTCGTGCAGGCGCTCACGGCTCTTGCAGGCGGTCACGTCTCCCCATCGATCGACGCTACCGGCTGCTTACATCTCCTTCTTTCAAACAGTGTATGGATGAAAGGAGTACCATCTACATCTACATGTACATAATACCCCGCAAACCGCCACAAGGGCAAGTGGCGGGGGGTGTTAGGTCACTAACCGTAAAAAGAAACATTACCACATGCAAAAAAACAACACGGAAAATTACACCCACAGCAGCGCACACACTCATGCAAAAATCCATTCATCCAACACTCATGCAAACACATATACCGCAAAAAAACTAAATACTGCACCCCAGGATGCAACAGGAAAGCCATCCTACAATACGCAAGCCAGGACACAACAAGCAAGAATGCGAAACACCACTACCACATGAACATGCACCACAAAACACTCTACCCCCCGAAGAGACTGTGAAAGGTAGGGAATGCGACCCAATGTTGCAGGTAGCAGGAATTTCCCCCCGCGGAGAGGGACGAGGGATTGAAAGGGGGACTTACAAACAGATGAACAAAACACGAATGAGGTCATTCGGGAAGAATGGGTTATTATAACAAAACACATAAGGTTAGTGGAAGAGCATGCATTTAAGTAGAACTAATTATTTTTTAGACGCTGAGGGTGTCGAGAGAAGATTGTCCGAGAGAAGATATGAACCATGAGCTGTTTAAAATCAATTAATCATATGTTCAGAAATTGTGGAAATGCTCGTTAGTTAACGGAGCTATTTTGATGACTCAAAGCAATTAATAATTTGCGGTATTATTATCCATTGAGATTTTAATCGAGAAGGCGCGAACAGTTTACAGTTTTTTGCGTCATTTTCAGGGGTCAGCTACAGTGGCGAACCCCTTAATTCATTGATAAGTAAGGTTGAAATAAGTAAGTGTTTAAATTACGTAGGGAATCAATTCCACCATGTTCAAAAAAACTTGAGAGACCTTTATTGTACCATATCCTAACGACTGTACTATCATGTCGGTATCCATCTTTAATTTACTCCTGATTACGTGAGAGAGTAACCACGGGAGCAATTGAAATTACCGGCATAAGTCCAATTAACTATCGACCAGATTCATTTTTGGATGAGGGAGGAGCAAGATGAGTATTGTCCCTTGAGAAGGGCCTTCGTGGTATCAACGCAGTTCGGCGTTTAACCAATGGACCACTCCTGAGGCACGCCGAGGTGCCTTCGTGGGGATTAAAGTAAACATCTTGGGAAAAATCCTCAATCCAGAAAGAGTTACATTTACGTTCATTTTAACGAGTACTCAAGAGATAACGGACCCGGAGCGGTGCTATTCCATCTGGGCACGGGGTCGCAAATAAGCATTTCAATCCCCGCAATTTCATGGCTATGCGTGTGTCTAGTGAAATGTTGAGATGCACTTTTGTCTCGGCTATTTGGAATCTCTTTTGAAGTTGAATAATGGTTACATTAAATCGTTTTAAAAAGTTATCACCGCTCAATTTCATGCGCGTTTCCACGCTTTTAATAATCATTTTATCACGAAACCTTCACGTAAGAGAATTTTCAACGGGCATTAATCAATTCTTGCAACACGCCGAGGCATTCGGATAATCCGAGTTCACTTGAAATACAAGATTCAGTCTTTCTTTGTGCACAAACGTAACAGCAACTGAAGCATGCCTCCAACTCTCCCTATGAACCGCAATCAACGGGTAAACTTTTGATATCTAGCGTGCAACCAATTGCTAATCTGATTCCGATTCGCCCCTCTTAAACTTTTTCCCTCCTGAGCATTTCGTAACGTCGGAGGAATTGATTTGAAACGAGTCCATTCAAAATATCATCCCATTGCAATGAAATCTACCTCAACTCATAGAGTTTTTCATGGCACAGGCAGGAGAATATAATTAATGTTAAATTAAGCAAACCAACAGTTATTGCTCGTTCATTCACGAAGCACTTCGGTATTGAAACGTGCAGAGAATATTCGTCACCCCGTGTCATATGGGACAGTTCACCGTAAACACTCTATTCACTAATCATTGGCCCGAGGCCTTTATCACAGATATTCCTGTATTAAATGTGCGGAAGCTGGCGCACGAAAACGTGAATGGAAGTAAGCGCCGTGCGATATTGGAAGACGATGTGAAGTGGCGGGAGCGGGCGGCTGACCGCTGGGGGAGGGGTTGGGCTGGAGGGTGGAGGGGAGAGAGAGGCGGTGTCTGTCGGGAGAGAGCCGAGGAGTTCCCTTGAAAGATAGATAGGTAGATAGAGGTCTTTATTTGAGCGAAATTGAGACCATGAGAGGAGAGGAACGAATTGGCTCGCGATGCAGACTGTATCAAATGACTCCTATTTACGCGAGGCAGCATTTTTGCTGACTCGAGTGAGTAAAGTTGCCATTTCAATGGAATTGAATAGGGTACAGAGAAAGACCGCTGGGTTCGTGAAAAACGCGTTCCAAAGGACACAAAGTGTCAGACATTTAATACAGAATCTGGGATGGGAACCTTTAGATTTGCGAAGACTCAGGGCTAGATTAAAATTTTTACAAATATGTAAAGCGTGTGGTTTTGCATCCGACATTGGAGATATAATTAGTTCCACTAGTTGCATTGGCAGGGCCGACAATTGTCACAAAATTAAAGAGTTAGGTTGTCGAACTGAATGAATTCAGTATTCGAATTAATTCGATATTCAAGTATTCGTTTGCCCCGCGCACTGTTCGCGATAGCAATAAAAGGAAAACACTTGAGAAAAAATTAGGTTCACGCTGTCAGAAATAAGGGCTAACAAGATTAAATTCCCTCCTTTAAATTCCTAAGGCCCCCCGCCGTGCGCCCTTGAGCAAGGTGGGATGCAGGCGAATTTATGCACACAAAGTCTATTATATTGGTGAATTGTCCATCTAGAATGCATAGAATATTAACCTGCAATAAGTATCTGAATTGCATGCCCTCTTTTAACGTAATTTCTTGTCCTCTTTGTGTAGAATATAGGAATAGCTGCTAACCATTTAATACTCGTAACATATATGTAGGCATGATTTATTTTCGATCGCTAACTTTCCACGTAAATTTTGGTGGGATCGCGGGGTGCCAGGTGCACGAAGAAATAGAGTGAATGTATGTAGAATGGCTGGTGGCATACCACCCCCTGCCACACGTCCTTGCAACGGCTTGCGGGATATAGTGTGTATGATGTAGATGAAAGCCGCAGACCTCCCAGAATCTCTGTTTGAAAGGGAAGTGGCAGAATGAGCAGACTCATCAACTGCTAACAATCGCTGTGGTTTGCCCTTCATTCAAATTTAAGGGAGGGATATAGACGAGGCTTATTGTCACTGGTTGCCACGTCCCTCGAGACGTGACATGAGTCTATGATGCATATATTAAGCTCATAGAAAAATAAGACCAGAGCACCAACTCGAAGGCCCGGATTATAGCTCACCAAGTACTAAGCCCAAAAGCGTGTGGAATTTGCACTGACGGATAGTGTGTGCCCTGGTTCTTTCCCGTGTGCCGCCTGGGGTTTACGTATATGACTGGTACTCGAAGCATCACTCCACTTCAATGAAAATATGGGTGCTCAGAGACGCCAGAGGGGTTCGAACCCGGACCCCCTCTTAGGCAGCCCATTGGTCGTTTCACTGACGCTACTAGAGAAAAATAATTACAACGTTAGGTAAAAATGGCAGTCCATAGTAGTTATAGGGCTACTTATTATAATAAATCACTCCTTTCATATAACAGTTGCAAAATATTGCAGGTCCATATGAGCGTATTATTAGCATTATACGCTTAAGTTACACTTAAACATTAAGTTCGCCTCTTAAATGAAAACTAAGAAGGACAATGCAATGTAAAAAGAGCTCGTTTGCATCCACGTAGCATGTATATTAAGAATCTTCTTCCGAAGAGTACCGATTGATTCCACTATTTGGTCAACTACATTTTGACGGTTATAATCCGTTGATGTTTAAATGATTCTCGCGCGTCACATTTGTCAACTACATTTGACAAATTTAAGAATCAAAAATTTTAAACCAATTTTATTTATTTTTTATCAAACAATAAAATTGGAAGGGTTTGACGTCACCGGGTAGAGAATAAAGTCCGCGAGTTCGTGGCTGCGAAAGGTCTAAGGTGCATTTCAAATTGACAGTTATGGGATTCAATATTGGAAACTATGGGTTCCAGTCATGCGACTGTGAACATAATCCATAAATATGAATGTTCTGAGGATTAATAGGCGGGCCTCCAGCCCGAAAGGCCTTGGAAGATGTTAAAAGAGAGAAAACCGTCTGTATCTCAATAAAAACTTTTATTAATTACTGTGTATTTACTCCTCATTAATTTTCATGAATGTACGTTTCCTAAACAATCCTCTCATTTCAAATCGTGTTCGGATTTGATTGCAGCGTTCATTACCTCTTGGAGTCCAGTGCTAGGCTCTTCGAGGAATTTACTTAGTCAGAATTCAGATGAAAATAATTGCGTGTGCAAAAGTTTTTTATACATTCATGAATAACATACAGATAGATTTAATCATTGAATAGAATTATTTTCCAATTAGGCAATTCCAAGGTTCTGAGAGCTTTTAATGTAAATTTTTATCAAAAAGACTCCGGATATATTTTCCATAACAAATATTACATATTTAATGAATAACTGATCGAAGCACTTATCCACTTGATAAAATTTATTTTTACGACCTGGTTTCGATGTATTACATCATCATTAGGTAACAAAATGAAGTTGTGTGCCGTCTTATATACATTTAACATTCCGGTAGGAAAGCAGCGGTCGTGGTGGGAAATGAGGGAGGGAGGTAGACAGAGAGTGGGAAAGGGAGGGGGGGGGGAAGAAGGGAAAAGTTGGCAAAGGATAGCGGAAAAACAGACTGTCAACCTAGTTGAAAACAATACAAAGAGTGTTGGGGAGCGAAGTGGTCCACTTGGGCGAGTGAATGGCGGCAGTCGCGAATAACCCCGATCGGTAGCCGGGACGACGCCAGTAGGCGGGCCGAGGTTTGGAGGCCAAGCGAAGGGGATTAGGCCCTTCTGGAATGGAGGCGGCGGAATACCCCACACTTAAGTCACACACTGGGGGGGAGGGACCCTCAAGGACGGGGGCGGTTGTGTGTCAGGCGTGGCCAATGTTTACCGACGAAAGTGGAAGGAAAGGAGGGGTGAGGAGGAGGAAGTGAACTGCATGTCATTGAGGAGGGGGGTGCTCTTCTTTACTCGTTGGACTATTTCCAATTGCTCCAGCCACGTCTCATTTTTTGCTTCTATACTAATCCCTCCCCCATTTCCAACCACATCCTCTCCCCTCCCTCCGGAATCTTAAATGTATGTATGATGGCACACAGCTTCACTCTGTCACCAGACGATGATGTAACACTTCGAAACCCGGCCGTAAAAATAAATTTTATTAAGTGGAAAAGTGCTACGATCAGTTATTCATTATGATCGACTTCCACCACATCACGCCTACTGAAGCTACTCAATTTGATAATAAAATTACTCATTGGCAACACAACAACCGCTCCCCCAGGGAAACTCACGAGCGGAATAATCCCATTTATCGCCAGGAAACATTGCATCAGTATTGCTTTCATTCAATTTACATTGATTGATTGATTTCACCTGCACATACGCTAATGTGGTAAATGAATTTAGAAGGAATTAATAAAATGGTTTCAGTTGGCTAACAAATAATGGCTTTTATATTTGGAAATCATTTGCTTGCCATAAGTATTTCGAGTTTATCATCAAATCATAAAATAAAACCATAAATGAAGCGAGAGATTAACAAGAGGGAAGGGTCTTCCAAAGAATGCCATTGGTGACATTGAACCGACGTTAGACTTCCGTTTGGTTAAACTGCTTGTGCTTGCCCCGTACGAATGAAACCATTTTGCAGCACTTCTAGAGAAATTGTATTAAAATCTTGAAGTTAAACCCGCCAGTGCATTTATTTACTTTATAAGTCAAACGATACAAGTGCATCGAAAGTTTTAATTGCTAAAAAATTAAGTGTGTTGTACAATTATGTAATCTGGCCTGTCAAATGTCTTCTCTCAAACCTAATACTATGATTTCATTACTGTATCCTGTGCGTAAACCAGAATTCCCCGCTTCTAATAGACCCCGTTCCACGATATGTGTTTATTTGATCGAAAGCAATTTGCTCTCATCATTACACTCATTTCAGCGCATATTTATCGGTACTATTGGCTTGCAGCCGAGCCGATTTGTGGGATTAGCAGACTGGAGCCTTGGTGTAATCGACCTCTTTTTCTAAATCCTTGGCCATGAACCAATTTGTAATAACGAATCGAAGACATTTAAAAAACAGTAATAATGGTGGTTTGGCACAAAATCAAGGGAAATACTATTATATCCCTCAGTATTTAAATCCATATTTTTTATACCTTAATTACTGTGAACAGACTGACTTGATGAAATAGGATATTTATCGATATCAACTAATTAGTCATTTTTCGTTTGGTGGAGGCAGAATTTCCTCGTTGGCACCAGTGAAATAATTATTAAGAATATCATAATCGGTTTTCGGTACACAATCGTAAATTGTTTTGATAGAGCAAAGGAATTGTAGGGATTACTGCGAATTTTCTCATCCTGTGTTATTGGGAAACATTGTTCGGGCAGCCAAATTTTGCATTTCATATTTTTCCCTCCCCCTGGATTTAAACTTGACGCGGTGGAGGGCTTGTGTGTTCGAATGACCCCTAGAATTGTGCTGACGAGAGAAATGATACCTGACTCCTGGTAGGGTCACCCATGGTTCGAGGGTTAGGAGCCAGACGAAAGGTGGTCCACGCAGCGTCCGTTCCTCAGTGAGGCGGCTGCAATGGCGTCTGACCCCAGAGGGGTGGCCATTGAGGGATGGTGTCCCGTCAAAAGCACTATTGAGGAAGAAAACAGGAAACCAGTTGAAATTAAATATCCCATGCTACTATGATAGACATAGTCACTTGTGATGACCACGGGACTCGGCCCCATCGGCCGCGTGTCGTCCTCGGCAGCGGGAAAGGCAAGGCTTCCGCAGTCCTCTTCTGATGAAATCCTTGCAAAGCGAAATCAACAGCAGCAGCACAGAAGACGGAAAAGAAGAAGACCGAATTAATAAGAACAGCGACTTAAAATGCTAGGGTGATAATGGGAATGGAAATTATACAATATGAAGCAGAAGATAAAAAGAGGAAATATATAAGTTTTATGACTACACGAGGTGAGATGGAAGGACAGGGGGATTTACTGAAGTCATAGCCATAAAGTAATATACAGGGGAGAGATCAGCAAGGAATGGCCGAATTATTGGATAAAAAGGTGGAAAGTATCGTAACAAATAACGAGGGACTGATTGAATATTAAAAGTAGAAGTAAAAGCCGAACCAACGAACATGGTCATTGTTAAGATAGTCAACATGCAACCAAGAATCCATATGGAGGAAAAAGTCGAAAGATTAAACGATGAGTTAAGAGTAAATAATTACGTCTGCGAGAAAAGCATCTGATAGTGATGCAGAATAGGCCCAGTTAATGCTGGGGAAATGTTTCGGCAATCGTTGGAATTGAGAGACATGAAGAAGGCACACAGGTCGGGAGAGTTTAGAGTTGTCTGGCGTTTTCCAAAGAGCCTGCTAAGTGAAGCTAAAGCATTGAGGCCTCCCCTCAGTGGTGAAATTATTACTCTCTCGTTCTCTGGAGGGCAAATCTCGCGATCCATTTCATCAGTTTCATTAGCAGTTTGGAGTAGAGGCGGGTTTCCATCGCTCCATCCAAGTAGGTCCATTAATTGCTCCTATCGGTCAATCCAACTCTAAGACTTATTGTGGACGAACGGGAGCTCTGCGAAAGGAACACAATACTTTTCTTGCGGAATCGTGCACCTGGTGCTTGGCTAAATCGAGCAATAACATATCAAGGTGCGAGTTTCTGCGAAGAGTGTTTGCTCTTATCTCCCTCACTTGTCCCCCTCACCCAGCAAAACACTCCGTGAGGGGAAGATCATTTCAATTCCTGGAATAGAGTGAACTAATCTAAGCATTTCTCGGTGTTCAAATTGAGCACCGCGAAAACGCCCTTTTATGGGAGGCTGTCGTGCGAGAGGCCCTGATCCCGTTTCTGGAGATCGCATGAGCAAGCAAACGATTGAGTAATTGCAGTCAATCAGTCATATGGAGTATCACGCAATTCGTGGGAAGTAGTATTTCAAAGGCGCGGCAATAACTGCCAATTTAAAGTTGAATTTGATTAGCCTGAAAATGCTGGACTCTACGTATTAAGCGGACGGTAACTAAGGCCGTATGAATATTATGGGAAGACTCAACAACCCCCGTCAGAGTACGGCTGGGGTTGACTCTTCCCATACTGTTTGACTCTACTTTTGTACTTCTAATTCTTAGGTGTTATCGTCTGCGCACATGTGAGGTATGCAAACTGTTTCACCTGCTCTATTTTTTCCCTCCTATGTGATCCTTTGTCTTACTTGCTGGCCTCTAAACCTTAGCTTTTTTACATTATTCTTATCCCGTAACCATCGCACTGATATTCTAATGCGCTCAACAATGATTGCAACCTCTTGTATTGGTGGCGAACTAAAACTCTTTCACCCAAACCCTCATCGACTTTGATTTCTATTTCCACTCTTTCGATACCTTTCTCACCATTTTCTCCACGTATACTTTGGAAATCACGGGCGATAAAGAATATGCCTACCTTGCACCTCTTCCTAACATTGCCCGTCCAGACTCTCCCTTACTGTCCCTTGCACTTCAGGAGCCTGAGATATTTGAAGGTTCCTTCTATCCCTCCACCAATCCATTGCCATCTCCTGTAATGCATTCATTAATTCCAACCAATGTACCCTGACCGACGTCTACACGAAGCAAGCTAGCACATCTTGATTGTATTCAATGATCTTTTCTCTCAGCTGCATGCACATAGAAATGTCCAAAAATACAAAGCCTACTTGCAGAAGACTTACGAGGATGAAATCAGGTGCTTTAGCAGCTTGAACGCCATGAATGACAGAACATTGCGAAACCCCATGTGGGGTGTCCCTTCAAAATCTGCAGTGGTGCCAAACAAAAGCACGCGTGGAAAAATATGAAAGAGAGACAAAACCTCGAGCTTGCCCTTCACGCACATTTAAATACTTAATGTTGAGGTTATGATCCTTGTTAATTTCTTGTTTTATATGTTATTAATTGAGGATTTTAATTATTGTAATGATATTTCATTTATTTGCAAATCGTGAAGTTTGGGAATTGAATTTGACTTTTGTTACAAAACGAATTGGCGATTTCAATAACCTCGTGAAATTAGGTCACTATTGCCCTCTTGATAGCTACAATATAGGATGCTTTAACATTAATTAGTATCGCATATGTTTATTACTTAACAGACCGATTGAGCGACTCTGTAGGACCACTAGTGGATTCGCCTGATATGTTTCAGCAGCAATTCAAAAACCGCATCGGTGATAATTAAGCTCTCCCCAGAGTGACTCGGGGGAACCCAGAGCAAGCGGAATGTGGAGGAAAATCCTAAAATTAAAAAACAGCCGACGATTTGCGCACCATTCAAATAAGTTTCCCTGCAATGTCTCTTGACGACGATTGCGTGGCCACAGTTCCTCCCTCTGCCATGGGAAGATACATTGGCACTCTTTTCAGCACCTCGGAGTATCTTTTTAGTTGCGGACTACTTTTATGATTTGCAGTCGATTTAAAATTCAAAGCGCCCTCTCTTCCATTCATGGCAATGGATGCTGGGAAGTTTGAACGGTGTGAGAGTTGATGGAGGAGACATAATGCCTCTCGAGCATTCGGAGAATCTTCGAAGGTTTCCTCTCATTTAGTGGAACGATCTATGCTATTACTGTTTCCACAAGAGTGCATATTCGCCAAGTACCAAGTACCACGCATTCCTTCATTCTTGATTTAAATTTTATACTTTCGTACATTTCCCTAGTCGGAGCTACCTTTTTCGATCGAAACGTGTTCATTTCAAAAGCTATTCATCATACATTCGCTGCCATTTAACACGAGGACGGCTCGATTTGAGCCATCAGTTCTCACCTTTCTACCGATAATTCTAATTACACCAAGATGCTCTCTCAACCTCACCAGTTGATTCATCCATGCCATTCATTTCACCGTCTCAGTCGCCATTGTTTTCCTTCCGCATCTCACACTCCCCACCATTCAAATGTGTGCCGTCCACTCCGCAGAGCTCTCCTGCTCCTCGGCGCCCTCGGCTCGGCCCGCACGCACCCCGCAACTCCGCCCTCGATCACCACCGATCCGAAACCCACTTTCAAAAGAGAGGTTTGGAGTGAATTTCGGAGCGTTTTTCCTGGTCAGTGAGCAGAGTTGGGAGCATTTGCGCGATCAATGCACGTGTTGGCTAGACGAGGGCGAGTCAAAGGGATGACAGGATGCCCGCAGGAGGGATTAAGGATGTAGGTCTCACGGGAGGCGCCCCTCCCACTCGGAGAGGCCCCCTCGAGCTTACGACACCAATAGCCCCTTCCCTCCCGCCCCGCACCAAGAGACACCTGCTTATTGGAGCGTGAGTTACGGTGCAAGCACCCCTGCTTTTGTTTCTGGGAGCGGAGAGGAACGCAATTCTGGAAGCGAGGTAGCTCCCGATTAAAACATTCTGCTGAAGGGTTCTTCTTCATATGTACGCGACACCGCACGTGCATGAGAGGCGAGCTATTTGGAAGCATTGGAAATTTAAACGGGAGGATAACTGAGAATTGTGGGCGGGTGGCGAATAAATAGGCGGCAAAGGAGTTCTACGAAGGAAGAATGGGAGAGGAGAGAAATATAACGAAAATCTGTAAGGAAGGAGTACGCTAATCTAATTAGAGACAGCCTTCTTTGAAAACGTTAGCGGGAGAACCAGGGTATGGTATTGTCAAAACAAAACGCGTCCAGCAAACCAAATCGAGGGGAAACACGAGCATGGAGGGGCTCCCCTTAACCTTTGAACTATTAAAATTCACTTAATTCCGACCGTCGAATCAAGAAACGTCAAATTGTAATCAAACCTCACTCAAGTGTTGTTCCCCTGCTGACGGTACGATCCACTCACACGAGATAATCCGAGAAATTCGGTTCAACGGATAATTTTGTTTGCGAATTTTGCGGAGTTCAGATTAACAGTTGCTGAGCTATGAAACATATGAGAAGCACACTCGGTGAAATACACGCCATCGTGAGCATTGAGGAAACAAGTACTTGGGACTTCTTAACACTCATGGAATATTCAAGTAAGTTTTTCCGGAAGAAACTCCACTCTTATTTTGTGTATTAGCAATGTAGAAATAAATGTCTGGATCGTATTTATACAAAATATGTTCACAAAGTAACGGAAATTTTATAATTTTACATATAGTGAGTGCACTATGAGTTCTCGCCACTCTGTCAAAGATCAATAAATGGTGTTATTCGAGAGTTCAACGCCGTTTGCGTGAAGCAGTGTGAGATAGAAACGCCCGTAGTTTGTGGCGAAACAATTCATGCCTCTTGTACGATAATGCACCTCCTGCTCGCTCTGCTCCCTGTGGTGCGTGAATAGTTTCGGCCAAAATCATCGCTGGTGCAATGATGATGAGATCCCAGCCTCCGCGTTCGACAGTCGTCATGGCCCCATTGTGTGACCACATATATTCCGCTCCCGAAAATAAAGAGAACCTTATAAGGACGGTGGTCGTTTTAGAGGCATAGATGAGATCAAAAACGCATCGCTGAGAGAACCAATAGCTATGCCAAAGACCGTGGTCCAGAAGTTCTTTGAGGATTGAAAAGAGCACAGGCACGTCTGATGGGGACTACTTCAAAGACGATAACATTGATATAGTAGAAAAATAAATGTAATTCTTTCCAAATAACTCAAATTCCCGTCATTTATTGAACACGTCCAGTATTTTTGTTCTCACCTGCGTATTCCTACAACCGTATTGTAGGACGGTTTTTGCTTAGTATAGACTAAATTTTGAACGAAAATTCGTTGACTATACACAGCATATAATGATTACAACAGAGCTTGTCATTTTCAAAGAAATGTCTGAACGGGCATTTTACCTGAGTTGACCACTGACGTATAAAACAATATGGGAAATTCGTACCATGCGAAAATCACTCACGTAGATACGAGGGTTTGCAAAGAATTTGTGCAATAATGAGTCCTCGAATTTGAGAGCTGGGTGACATGCATTCAAGGTTGGCAATATTTGACATAAACATTAGATTTTTGTAAAGATAAATTATTGCTATTAGCTCACAAGGTGTGGAGAACTGTGCTGCTGTTTCGACTAAGTGGCATGGAAAAGAAATCATCTTTGAAAAAAGGGAAACTAATGCCATAAAAACTATGGCTCACAGCTTATGAGTCATGTTTCATTTTTTGTTTGAAAAAATTCGAAATTTCATTTTTTGAAACACATACTTACCTTGAAATTTGTTGATTTTTCGATAGTTTATAATTTTAAAATGTGCTTTTCAGCCCATCGTATACTCGGTCCTCAAATTCATTTAGAACGTACTTCTCCTAAGCACTCACGAAGAAACGCCTCCCTGCACTTCAATGAAGCAGTCCAAAGAATTTCTATCGAATATTTCTATATTTATTTCCTAATTGTAATCAGCGCTCTTCCGGTCAAGCATTGAAATTTATTTTCATACCCCCCGAGTCTTCGCGTTGTTTTGTCGACCGTGAAGCAATCGAATGAAATTCGTGATGCTGTCAAGAGATTCAACGTAGCTTTTGTGAACGCATGCACCCGAGGGTATTCAGCATAAATCGCAAGCCTTCGAGGTCTCGCTCGATCCTTTGATTCCAAATAAAGTAAAATTTAGCTGTAAACATAAATGTAAGGCCTTAAAGGCACGATAATCACCCTGTCCAATTAGTCAAGAGTTAAGATTAATTCACCGACCCAAACTTTTTCTACACGGCGAATTATTCAATGAAAACCCTTCCTTTCACCTTGCCCTAAACTTAAAACTAGTTTCGCAGGAACTTCGTCCCCTCCTCTGGCCTAATTTCATTTCCTTTCCCTTAATGCCCTTTCTATCTCATCCTCGAGTACGCCTGGATCCAAGCAATCTTCCTTCACGTCATATTCTATCTCTGTCCAATCTCGCTGGTCTAATTTCTTTAAGGTAGCGCTCCCATTATTCCTTCCACCTCTCTTGGATCTTTTCTGGTTCAACTAATATTTCAAATAATAAATAATACTATATTGACTCTGATTGCTTACACGGATTTTACCTTCTTACTTACTGACCTTCGCACCAACTTGACTACCCTTCGTTCGCAAACTTTCCATGCCCTCGACCTTACCTGTTCACGCACCTCCTTGTATCTAACGCTCTGTTTAAATTCTTTCATTTCCTTCCCTCATCTTTCAATTTGTTTCCCTCCCTTATTCATGGTTTTTCCTTATTTTATTGCTTGTCTTTTTTTTGGTTTTCCATAACCCTTATTTGACACGTTCCCATTTTTCTTCTTGTCGCAGCGTCACGAATTAGGAGGGAGATTTTAGCTAGCAATGGAAAATTATGTATTGTAAGAAATTATCAATGGCAGGGTTGAAATTATCGATTCAATCAGTCATTCAGAAAAAAAAAACTCTTCAACGATGGACGAAATGTGTCCGGCACCGGGTGGCTACCGGACATCACATCCCAGAGTTCTGATCGTGGCTAGCGTCGCTCCGGTCGCGACTCGACCCCGGGCGACGAGTGCTTCGCCGTTTCCCGGGACGCCTCGTCCAACGGGTCGACGAGCGAGGACGCGGCATTTCGCCACATTCCTCCCCCCCGGCCTCGTC
This sequence comes from Hetaerina americana, assembly GCF_022747635.1. NCBI lineage: Eukaryota > Metazoa > Arthropoda > Insecta > Odonata > Calopterygidae > Hetaerina > Hetaerina americana. Next base: position 5,846,637 of record NW_027286786.1, on the reverse strand, counting down.
CGAAGAGGAAGAGCCAGCCGTGGTCTCCACGAAGACCGGGTAACTCGGCAGCGTTCCACTGGGGGCCTTCTTCGAAGGAGCACCGCTGGGGGCCGCCAAGGGGCAGGAGGTACCCTTGGGGAGGGTCGGAGTGGCGGGCTGGGGCTCATCTGCGGAAGGGTTGTGGTCGGGAAAAATCAGGGGCGATAGTTGCTTGTGGTCCGTATCTTGAGAAGCGCTGGGAAGATCGTCGACACCTTGGCTGTCCTTAATGGGGAAAGAAGATGGGGTATGTGGGATTTTTGACTTTGGGAAACTTGTATGCGGGTCGACTTCCGGGTTCGGTGACGCTTCCTTTACAGTCAATGGTAAATGGGTCGAGGGATGAACTGTTGCGGACGGGAAAACATCGCAATCAGATGCATCCTCCTCACCTGTCACCAGAGGTTCTCGGGGTGTTTGAAACCCGTGATGCAAGGATTGCGTAGCGAGGGCGTCGATGGCGTGAGCGGGGGGAGGGGGGGCGAAAGACCATCCCTCCTCATTTGACGAGCTCACGGAGACGGGGGCTGGAGGTCGTGTGATATTAGGCGAGGTGGTAGGTACGTGAGCCATTTGTAGATCGGTATTCGAGACCAGGAGCTTGGGTTTGTCTGTCCTCTTCTTTTTCGGTTCCCTTTCCTCCGTTGACGATTTTCGCTCCCGCTGACATTTCCCTCCAATTGAAGGGAGATGCGGGGGACCGACGGGAGCAGCCGGGGCCGCACCCTCGATGAGTAGAAGCGACCGCGCTCTCTCCTCCACAGCCACTTCGGGCTCGTCCATCTCCACGGCGGCGTTAGGGTTGGAGGGCATCGTCATTGCCTCCACATAGCTCTTACCTCCCTGGTTCCGAGGGCAGGTCTTGCGCTCGTGGCCTTCTTGGTTACAGCGGGCGCAAGTGCGGCGCTGACCCTCATAGATGATGATGGCCCGGTTGCCGCCGATTTGGAGGTACGAGGGGATATTTCTCTCGACCGTCATCCGCACAACCCTGGTGCCAGTAAGCACCCGCGCCATCTTGTCTCCCTCCCACCTGTTCTCCCACGAGCGATGGATTTTACCAAAGCGTTGGAGCTCGCCTGTTATGTCTTCCAATGGGGTCTCCACGGGGAGACAAAGAACCCTGACATTACACGGGCTGCCGGAAGTCTCGTCAATTGTTATTGTCGTCCTCTGGTCACTTAAAGACGGAAACGGTAGTTTCCGCGGAGTATTGTCTAAAATCCTTGTCATTGTAGCTTCGGTAGCCAACTTCAGGAATATCAAATGGCGATTGTATCCAAATTGGATCGCCACTATCTCTTCGGGTGTGAGGCCCAGAGACTCTAACGTGAAGAGGTGGACCTCCAACGGGGTGGGGGGCTTCGCCTTCTCGTCAACTTGAAAGGCGAGCGTGTTTAAGCGGCGCACAGCCATTTGAAGAAATGAAATTCAGCACACTAGCATGAAGAAGGAAAGCGCAACAAAAAAAACGAGCACTTTAAAGGGAAATAAAACACTCACGAACGCTCCCTCCCCGCCACACGAACCCGGCGGTAGCAAACAAAAGGAGCCTAAACTCTACACCAGGAGTCAAGGTCAGTCTTGATCCACTAAACAAAACAAAAGTACGGCCTTCCCGGCGGAAGAAGTCGAGAGTCAAACTGCACGCTTCTTGATGAACTAGGCGGTCAACCGCCGCTCGAAACAAAACACGATCGGAACCTCGATTTCCGAGAGAGTCCGGCAGTGCCGCTCTCCAAACCCCGGCGGCCGAAGCCTCGGACGCCGGCGATTTTTAGACACTCGGTGAACACAGGCACGTCCTGCTGTCGAGGCAGCTATCGAGGAAACGCAATTTACCCTGAGATCCGTGGGTTTAATATGTTGCCAAGCGCCCCGATTCTTTAGCCAAGAGATGGCGTCAGGGGGCTGTTTCACCCACCAAAGGAGAAATACACCACACACAAGAGGAAAAGTGATTTGGTTAGAATTCATACAACATCATACAGGAAAGGAACAGTGCGTTTCGTGGCACGCATAGCCAGAAGAAAGAGATGAGCCACATTGGCCAAATACACATTCAAACACGAAATCCCGCCAAACGGCGAATAAATACTCATATATACAGAAACAAATATAAGGAAAAGGGATAGGAACACACATAAAGGACGAACAAGTGGTAAGGAGCATCCGCCCGGCAAGTGGAAAGATCCGAGGTTCGAGTCTCGGTCAAGAAAATATTTTTACTCTTGTGATCCGTTCGATTCCGCCTTCCCCACCTCTATTGTGTTCGTCCTTTATGTGTGTATATATATATATATATATATATATATATATATATATATATATATATATATATATATATATATATATATATATATATATATACGAGGGTCATCCGGATAGTAGTACCCGTTCGTGAAATAAAGACACAAAAGTAAATATTAACAAACATAAAAAATTTTATTTGAAAGAGGATACTTTAAACTACTTCTCAACATAATCTCCAAGCAAATTAAGGCATTTGTCATAACGTGTGACAAGTTTCTGTATTCCTGCTGCATAGTCCTTCGCCGCCAGCTCATTGAGATACGCGAGGGACCCATCTTGCACAAATTTTTGCATAATGCAGATGGTGTTTAACAATTTCATGAACAATTGTTCGAGAAACATTGGGAAAATGCTCACAGATGTCATCAATTGTGACGCGCCGATCGTTCCTCACGAATTCGTCAACTGAGCTCACCAGTTGGTCTGTAATGACAGACGGTCTCTCCGAACGCTCATCGTCGTGTGTGTTCCCCCTCCCCATGTTGAAGTTGCGACACCACCGCCGAACAGACGACTCGTCCATTACATTGTCTCCATACACCTCCTTTAATTGGCGATGAATATCACATGGGCGAACGTTTCTTGCATTGAGGAATTTAATCACTGCCCTCACTTCACAACTGGCGGCGTTCTCAATTTTTTTAAACATTGTAAACAATCACAGAAACAACACAGGCAATGCTAGCGTCACGCAACTTGGCTCAGAGAAGGCAGACAAGCCACTGAAGCTATCTGACCTCGTCCAGCGGCTACTCGCGTCGTCAGCACTTCATGCGGCACGAACGGGTACTACTTTCCGGATGACCCTCGTATATACAGGGTTCTTCCGGAAAATAAGTGTACTGAGCTCAGGAAAAAAAATTTATTACACTTTTACATATCTTCTCTGCCCTCCACGAACATCTTGTGCCACCGAAAGATCATGTTTCTGGACATGGCTGACTCCCCGTAAGCCTGGTTAATCATACCGACAGTTTCGGTAGACGATTTCCCAAGCTTTACCGCAAATTTGATGGAATAACGCTGCTCCAAAAACTTCGGCATCGCGTTCCGTGACGTGGGTCGAGCGTGGAGGTTCGCGTTAACAGAGCTCCTCACTACACCACAGCTCAGAGCCGACTGCCTTTTTCAGCGTCGCTTGCCAACATACCCCCCTCCAATCGCAGCCCGTCAGAGCGGTGCTGGGCGCGCCTGGAGCGGCGCGCCCAGCCCAGGAGTCAGTACACTTATTTTCCGGACGAACCCTGTATATACTACGAGGGTCATCCGGAAAGTAGTACCCGTTCGTGAAATAAAGACACAAAAGTAAATATTAACAAACATAAAAAATTTTATTTGAAAGAGGATACTTTAAACTACTTCTCAACATAATCTCCAAGCAAATTAAGGCATTTGTCATAACGTGTGACAAGTTTCTGTATTCCTGCTGCATAGTCCTTCGCCGCCAGCTCATTGAGATACGCGAGGGACCCATCTTGCACAAATTTTTGCATAATGCAGATGGTGTTTAACAATTTCATGAACAATTGTTCGAGAAACATTGGGAAAATGCTCACAGATGTCATCAATTGTGACGCGCCGATCGTTCCTCACGAATTCGTCAACTGAGCTCACCAGTTGGTCTGTAATGACAGAGGGTCTCCCCGAACGCTCACCGTCGTGTGTGTTCCCCCTCCCCATGTTGAAGTTGCGACACCACCGCCGAACAGACGACTCGTCCATTACATTGTCTCCATACACCTCCTTTAATTGGCGATGAATATCACATGGGCGAACGTTTCTTGCATTGAGGAATTTAATCACTGCCCTCACTTCACAACTGGCGGCGTTCTCAATTTTTTTAAACATTGTAAACAATCACAGAAACAACACAGGCAATGCTAGCGTCACGCAACTTGGCTCAGAGAAGGCAGACAAGCCACTGAAGCTATCTGACCTCGTCCAGCGGCTACTCGCGTCGTCAGCACTTCATGCGGCACGAACGGGTACTACTTTCCGGATGACCCTCGTATATACGAGTACTATATAACGATTGTACGGAAAAAACTCGCACGAGCGGCACAATAATGGGCTGACACAATATAACACAAATAGAATAGATTAGCAACATTTAAAAGGACACTTACACGGTAAATTGTTCATTGTTGAACAATATACCGTGTGAGTGTCCTTTTAAATGTTGCTATTCTATTCTATTTGTGTTATATTGTGTCAGCCCATTATATATATATATATAATGGGCTGACACAATATAACACAAATAGAAAAGAATAGACACATTTAAAAGAACACTCACACGGTAAATTGTTCGATCTTTCGGCCCTCTCAGAGGCCTTCTTCAAGAGAGACTTCTTCAAGAGTCTCTCTTGAAGAGAGACTTCTTCAAGAGTCTCTCTTGAAGAAGGCCTCTGAGAGGGCCGAAAGCTCGAACAATTTACCGTGTGAGTGTTCTTTTAAATGTGTCTATTCTTTTCTATTTGTGTTATATTGTGTCAGCCCATTATTGTGCCGCTCGTGTGAGTTTTTCCGTACAATCGTTATATATATATATATAAAAATATATATTTTTTTATGTATATATATTTATATATATACGTAGAAGGCAGGGCAGAAGTTACAGGAGAGGCGATATATAATATTTTTTGAGGTACAGGCGGCGGCCGGTTGGGAGTTGGTACTAAGTGAGTGGGAGGGTCTTAGAAGATGGCAACATTTGCAGGCTGGGCGGTTACATGGTACGGATAGGGGCGGGGAAGAGACGGGGGTGCTCGCAGTTGGTTTTGTTGACTTGAAGATGCCTCGCAAGTTCGAACGTCAAAACAACATATTGTAAGGGTCTTTTCTTTTTGTCTCTATGGTTTAAAAATCAACATGTGTTTTTATATAATTGTGCGTCGCCGAAGAGCGTTCCATTTCAAAGATCATATATATATATATATATATATATATATATATATATATATATATATATATATATATATATATATATATATATATATATATTATTAGGTAAACTACTGGTTGAGGTAGGTGTTTGGATGGACATAATTACTAATTAGATAATTTGTGACCCCTAGCAAAACACAACATCCTACTCTACCCTAGAGCTGTGCTGGCGGGGGTAATAATAATTGCAGGAAATTAAGGCAGGTAAAGTGGATGAAGGGGGTTTTGGCAGCAGTGGGATGTTGAAGACTAATTGAAGGGAGAATGTTAGGCAAACGAGTAAAGGGAAGGAACAGGATAGGGATGTTGGACGGAATAAAGGGAGAAAGAAAGTACTCGGAGATGAAGAAAGATCTGATATAAAGTAGGATGCTGGATTTTGTGTTTTGTTAGGAGTCACAAAATGTTTTATTTAGTAGCTTTGTCCATCCAAAAACCTACCTTAACTGGTAGAGTACCTAATAATAATAATAATAATAATAGTGAGATTAAAATTCGGCTTTTGGAGATATTTGGTGCTGCGCCGGTCAAGAGGCAATTAATGCAGCAGTCAATAATTCCATGGCCCGATTAAACAATGTTGGGTACTTTTCCTTTCCCGACAGCACATCAGAAACTCCTTTATAACGGATGTACGGGAGCGCAAAAAAATTATTGAAAACGTCCATTAAAATTTAAAAAATTGCTTTAGTTATTCCGCAAAAATAAAGATTAAAGGTTCAAATGTTTACTAAAATGAATTGAATACCCAATTTTAATATGATATCCTCCTTCTCAGTATTCAAACCAAATCTTTTGGAATCAAACCTGAAACCCCCTCTAGTGTTTCTCCTTGGTGCACTGCGCCAGCGCGCCTTTCGCCTCTCCAGCCTCCAAGGCTGCCAAGGAGGGGACAATTCTTCTGCGTTGTCAAGACGACCCAATGCCTCCACGCTCAGAGCAGCTCTTGCCTCTTTATTACATTGATTTGTTCAATAATGATAACGCTATTTCTTGATTTGATGGTAATTATGAGCAGGAAGAGGACGTCTGACCGATGCAGATTATCGTAGAGGAGAGGGGAGAAGCCCCACCCTCCTCAGCCTGGCTCTGAATGGCATACCTTGGCGGTGGCCTCCGACGCTCCAATTTGACGCTGCTTATCGTTCGCGGGATCAAGTTTAGTATAAGGTTTGTTTTAAATTAAGTGAAAATCATTTAGGCGGAATTGTGCTTTCAAACGTATTATGTATAGTTCATGAAATATTTTCATCGTATGCAGAAACAAAAGAAGAACGTTAACAATAGTATTTAAGCAATTAGCGATATTAGTCATGTGGTTTAGCGGTCATGTACATCGTACCGTTTTACCGCCGCGGCGTTGAAATTTACTCGCCTGTAATTTATTGGAAATGAAAAGGTATCACTGTGCTGAGCTTGAGCCCGACCGGAGGCGGGTTGAAAAATCACGTGACAGGCAGCGTTGCGTTGCTTTGCCCCGAACGCCGAGGAATCGGAGTGCCCTCCAGTACGACCGGGAGACGAGAGCATGCGTAATCACCGGTGGCTGTGCGGACAAAATGAACGGGGCGCCTTGGCCGTCCGTATTATTACAGCGTGCATACGCAAAGAGCGATGGAAAAGAAGGCATCGAAATGCATTCCTCGATACTCCCGCCAGGGGGAAATCGACGCAGTGGAAAGCGAAGGCGACGACGGTGCGACCCCGTGGAAGCCCACGCAGTCATAAATTCATCGCAGTCACCGGATCGTCAAGAACGTAAGCGCATTCCCATGTCAGTGATTAGAGAGATTTATAACTCGCGAGCTTAATAAATGGAAACGTAAATCCTCGCGGACGTGGATTTCTGAAGCAAAGAACGGACGTTATCGGAACCTTCGCCGATCGCTAATCCCTCGGGAGGGCCAGAGGAAATCGCTGGAAACGGCGTGCAGTGGGACGCATCACACCCATGGGGCGAGACAAGTGCGACGCTCATGTCACCAGCGATGTCCAATTGGATTCACTAAATGAGGTCTCGGTGAAAAACTGTATTCATATGAATATTGATATTACCAATTAAGTGGAGGCATTCCGTTTCTCAACCATTAAAATCCACGAATCTGCCTTGCAGAATCCAGTGTCATTGATTTGAAACGTCAATGGGACTGGCGGTCATAGAGCTTCTTTGCATTGATATAGTCAAGCAACATCCTTTGCCTCCTGCCACCCGAATTCAGGAGGAAGGAAAAGGCCGCGTCCTCTCGGATGTCAAAAGAGAGCAGCAGATGTATTCACGTGTTTAAAAATATAATCTTTAAAAAATAGTTATTTTCATGCTTGTGCGGAAGGCCGCATCAAGGTCTCCCGAGGAATATTTGGGAAGGGCTTCAAATGAAAGTGACTGCCGCAAAAATAATAAAAAGTAGGATTAAATGGAAGGTCCACGTAGAACGCACGGAAAAAGGAAGATTTCCAATTTTCTTTTTTTCCATTGAAAGAAAGCAGCATTAAGAGAAGTAAAGAAACCCTAGACATGAAAATATGACTACACCAGGGTGACAGGATAATCCATGCCAAAGGCCTAATCCACGAAAGAAGAAGATGATTGATTTGTAGAAATAAAAAAAAATGCTCTCAACGAGAAATTTTTATTTTTCCCCAAAATCATGATTTAATTTAAAAATTTAAAAATTAACTCTCAACGCGTTTAAGAAACTGTTCCCGGATTTTTCAATTTGTAAAGATCTCCAGGGTAAATCTTTGAAACGCCGAACTACTGTGTAACAACGGTAACTACGTTTTCCTTATACAAATGTAATCCCAGATGTACCCGACCCGACAAAGAAAACACAAAAATTTTGGAAAAAACGTATTTATATTTCAACATAATCTCATTTCAATTTTCAGCCATTGTTGAATACTACTTTAAGAACACTCAATATTTTCAAATTGCGTGTGTTTTTTTCATAGCAATATGATCAGGACGGCCCATTGTATCTAGCGTCCGCTTTATTGGCCAAATGAAGTAAATCTTAATTCCGCAAGTGCCCGAGGCTACGACCCCCTCATCCCTCGGTCGATCGAAGGAAAGGGAACAGATTCCGATGTCGAAGCCCTTTATCTCCACGCTAAGTTCGGTGCAATTACCAAGGCATATGGCATTCAAAAAGGACGCGCTTGCCGGGCCGGTAACCTGATGCGGATAATGAAAGCTCAATCGAAAATGCTTCAGCAAACACTGGATCGAGGCAGGAGCGTATGGAGTAGTTTGCATTCGGGGCTTGGCATCAAATGAAGCGGCAAAACGGGGAAGAAGGGATACTCGGAAAGAGAGCGGGAACACATTATGGTATAGGTAAATCAACCTAGAGGCTAGAGAGGAAATCAGGCGTTGGTCAGAAGGCAAGGACATCCCAAAGTTGTGGTCCGTTTGAGGAAATGATTGAGAGTATGTGAAAATGAAATCAAGGGATTTCCGAGCATGAAAAGAGAGATAAATGAGAACGCTAATCTGAACAAAGTGTCATCGACTTCGATGTCCAGATCCAAATCCGACAGATAGCAAAATATTATCGCAAATTTTGGACAAAAATGGGCCAAGATGATGCAACTGTAGCTAATTCGGGACACGTCTTAACTTGCGTACTTTTATTGACGAAGAAATAATTCCGAATATCGATTTCCTCCGACCAAATTGGATCTTGAAGTCCCTCCGTTCCTAGAGACGCCGGAGAGCGGCCAAATAGCTTTTCTTTTCGGCGAAAACGTCGAGCACCGAGGGTTGAAATATCGTGCCGCGATATTTGATCGAGAGAGTGGCGAAAGGGAATGGAGAGAGCGGGGGGGGGGGGGGAAGGGTGTCACATCGAGGCAGAAATTCCCACAAGGTGCCCTCTTCCGCGTGAGACGCTGCATGCAGCCCCCAGGGGGGGGGTGGGGGGGAGGAGGAGTTGGAGTCTTCTTGCTGTTGCGAGGGCGACATCTGTCGCACGCTCTGGAGCAGCTGCCAGCCGAAACACACACACGCACACACACGCATGCACCCCGAGGGGGAGAGTACCACCCTCCCGCCACCAGACACGCCACCACCTCCGAGCGCGCCACCCACCGCCCCTCCAACCCCGAAAGAGGAAAAACATCATCCCCCGACTCGCCCTTCCTCCACTCGCGGTTACCACGACACCCAGCACCCGGGTGTGGGGGGGGGGACGGGAAAGGGAATGCGTGCGAGAGCATCCTCCCCATTCATAATTCCACGGGTCAAACGGGGGTGGGAATGCTCGTCTCTCCCCCTGGCGACCACATGGCAACCCCTTCGGGATGGGGCGCGCATTACGGGCGCGAGGACTGAATTACGGCCCCTTGCCTCCCAACTAGGCGCGGACAAGGATGTCACCAAATGCCTCCCTCGCCGCTAACTGGAGATCCATTGATGAGCGAGCACTAAGTGGACGTGGTGGGGGGGCGACCGGGAGGGCTCTCCGGGAGCACGACCACTCCTCCCGTTCGCCATCTTCACCCCTCGCCCCCTCGACTCTTTCTCGCCGAGCAGAAAAATTCATTCAATGAATACACGTGAACAGGGTGACGTAGAATCGACTCCCTGGTTTTAAAAAAAATTACTGAAGAACGCGCAGATAAATTAGCGGAGTGAGAGTAGCAACGTTAGCTGGGGACAATAACACCATTTTTAATAATTACAATCAAATTGTCAGGCAGCTTCGAGGCTTTGTCGTAGAAACGTTCTTTAAGAACAATGATAGCTTGGTGGCGCTGTGGTCTAGCTATGAAGCGCCTCTCCAGCTCAGATAATAAGCAAAACTTTGACAAATTCCAAAGAAACTGCGGGAGATGCCGCAACAGTAACTTTTAACGGAGTCATCCGCTAATGTGCATTTCAATGCAACAATTTCAGAGTTTAAGAGGACGCCTCGGTAGCTTAAGTGGCTAAAGCACTCGACCGGATATTGAGGGATCTGGGTTCGAGTCCCAGTCAAGGCGAATGATTTTTACGCTCTGAAATTGTTGCATTGAAAAGCAAAACTTTGCTTAATATGCACACATGTGTCCAAAATTTAGCAAAATAAAGGAGTGAGAGAAATTGGTCTATATTTATTGGGGTCCTCCATACCACCGCTTTTAACAATAGCCGTTATCTGCGCGGTTTTACAATTCTCGGGGGCTTTTTCCTTTGTGACGAATGGTTTGGAGTCGAATTGAAGGGGTTAGTAATAGATTGGGAGACTTTTGTCTGGGCATTGAAGTGGACTTCATAGACATGTGGCCTGTACTTGCATCCTGTCGGGAGCCTCTCAATCGCTCAAGAGTGCATTATATAATTGCGGAATCGCGGAAGGTGGCCCCACTAGGATTCAAGAACACACGAGGAGAGTTTAGCATATTTCATAGGTTAGAGAGTTTGTCAACTGGAGGGAATTTACCCGATAAACATAACACGGGTTATTCTCAGATGACTTGTGGCAAGAATCACGGCATAAGTAATGAAATATTAGACGCAACGCATGAGAATGAGCAGGTAAATGTAGACCCTAGAGTAAGCAGCATCAAAAATTGTAATCACAATGTATTGATGAAGAATAGACAAAACTTCGTATTGGCAATCAACTGCCGAAGTTTGAAAAACAAAATAGCCAAATTATACCATATGATTACCGAAGCCGATATTATTATAGGAACTGAGAGCTCTCAAGCTATCTCAAGATATTGCAGACAAGGAGATTTCTCCAAGGGGCTTCAGAATTTACAGAATGGACGGAAAAAATAGAACTGGGGAGGGGGGAGTGTTCATATCTGTGAAAGATATTCACGGAAGCAGGAGTGAGTCTTCCCGTAATGGTGGCATAGGAAGTGCTCGGTGTTCCATAGAAAGCCCTCGGTCGAGAGGGGTCCACATTTGTGCCTACTACAGATCCCCCGATTCCGGAGAAACATCAATTTCAGAACTAGAGGGAGAGGTCGCCAGTTTGAATTCCCATTTACTCAATAGAAAAATTATAATCGGAGGGGATTTCAATCTCCCATCCATTGACTGGAAAAACTATAGTTCCTTTGCAGGAGGTAAGGACAAGGAATCATGCGTTCGCGTCATTACTTCGTGTTTTCACATCACATTTGTTAAACCAAATGCTACTAACACCCACCAGAGGAAAAAATATACTTAAATCTAGTAGCCACAAATTTATCCGAGGTCGTCCTGTTTACAGTAGAACTTGATGGACTTAAGAGGCCATAGAATAGTGTTAGTTTAAATTGACTTGATGGCTATGAAAAATCAGTAACCTAAAAGAAACATAGACTTGTTCGACCGGGCCGATTACGAAGAATTTAAAGTGTGACATACAGCAGTCTTATTGTACATTTAGGGAAAGTAATAGAAATAGAGAGTCAGTGAGATTTTGTGGAGTTATTTTCTCGACGTCACGCGAGCTACAATAAAAAACATGCCTAGTAAAGTTGAAGGTGACAAAAGCAAGCATAGGTGGTACAACGTAGAAGTACGAAAAGCATTAAAACACCAAAGAGCATGGCATTCAAAAATGAAAAGATAAAAAAAAGATGAGTCTAACGATAAACAATATGAAATAATTCATAACTGCAAAACAGCTAAAGCGTTAGATGGTCTCAGAAAGAGCTCCTTTCCAGGAAATAATATTTGATACATCCCTAAGTGATGGCGCAGCACTCAAAGCCAGGATATTTCAATAGTGAAATATCTCGATTCTCAGAATTTACTAATAAAAAAACAACATGGTCTCAGAAAGGAAAAATCTTGCCAGACCCAACTGACACTTTTAGTTTAAGATATTTTAGTCTCGGGAGCAGATAACGCTCAGGTTGATGCTATACAGGATTTGTAGATTTTAAAAAGCCATTCGACCAAACCCCTCATAAAAAGTTGCTCCAAAAGTTGGGAATCTACAGGATTGATAAATGTGTAATAGACTGGAATAATAAATTTTTAACAGGCCGCGAGCAAAGGGTCGTAATGGACGGACGGTATCATCGGACACAGTAAGTGTAACATCGGGTGTCCCGCAAGGAAGTGTTATTGGTCCGCTATTGTTCCTTTCATTCATTAATGGCATCGGGTCTCACGTTTCCAGTGAACTTCGTCTATTTGCTGACGATGCCGTGACACTTAGGGAAATATCCAGTCATGAAAGAATTGGAAATGAAAAATAGTAACTTTGTGATTCCACTGAAAAATTTTTAATACGAGACGACCCGGGTTGCGACGTCATCTTCAGGTGACAACTCTGACGGACATCCATCTATATATACTACGCTCCGGTAGGGGCGGGGAGGTGAGAGGGTCGGAGGGTGGGTGGTTGGGGGAGGGAATTGAGCAATGATCGTTGGAGGGAAGGGTAGAAAGCATGATGCTCCCTATGGGGAGCATTCCTCCTAATGGCGGAGGAAAGTGGGTAGGTTTTTTCGGTTCATTCACATAAATCCAAAAACAATTTACATATATCTGTTGTCAAGGGAGGGTGTGGGGGGAAGTAGAGGTGTTCTTACCCACATAAGCGCGGGTATCGAGAAGTGGTAAGTTTACGTGAGCAAACGTGCCACCATCACTTACTGGCCGCCCCACTTGGGTTAGGCACCATTGCAGCCGCCTCACCGAGGAACAGACCCTGGGTGGACTACCTTTCGTCTTGCTCCTAACCTTCGACCTATTTATTTATTTATTTATTTAGTAAAAATTGTGCACATACAGCAGGATTGCCAATTTATAGTGACACGTATACGTACACGTACTATCTGGCATGGGAGACCCTACCAGGAGCAATTATTATTTCTCCCGCCAGCACAGCTCTAGGGGTCATAGGAACGCGCAAACCCTTCCACCACGTCAAGGTTGTGGTCCAGGGGAGGGTAGATCGCAGTAAGTGCACCAAATACTTTCCATATTATTATTATCAAATACGCATTCTCTGCTTTCAAAACTACTTTTCATTGCCACGGAAACTCCTCCTAAGGATGTACTACCTCTTTGACGTCCGTAAACTGTGAAATCAAGTGGGAACATTTCTTGGTCGTTTATATCATCATGCAGCCAACATTCTGTGCTTAAAAGTATATCTGCGCAATAACTTTGGATTATATGCTCCAGGTCCGCTCTCTTGTTTTTGAGGCTTCTGTAGCTTCATTCTACAAGAATACATTGGCTATTTTTATTTTTAATGACTCCCGTAATTATGTCTGACTGCACTTAAGTACTTTTTTGTGGACATGTACGCGTCAAGTTTCTATTAATGTAAATGCTAAATGTTACCCGTTTCTTTTTTTTTGGGTGGTAATGATTTTATCTGCGCTAGCCGCACGACCAGTGGATGCCCTCGAAGTGCGTGTATATGCTTTTTGGTTCCGCAGTGTTGGAGAAGTGAATGGTCTAGCATTGCAATTTCGTCAATTCACATTGCATCCCTAGCGCTACCGACCGCGATGCCTCGGAGGCTGTATAATGGACCTCGGAGTGATTTAGGGGCACCCGACTCGATGAGAGGACTCTCTCTCAGCACAACGCTCCCCTCATTCGATCCGCGTAATGCCTGACCAACCTGGAAGTCACTGACCTTTTTCTTATCCATAGTGCGACGCCTTGGTTCGCCTCCCTCACTACTGGGCCCCTGAAGCTCCCTTCACTCGCTGAAGACACCTCTCTTTAAAACGGCGTCGTACTTGCGACTGACTCGAAATCATTCCACGTGAGAACGTTGAGTGGTCGTCGCTAGGGTTGGCTGTCTCTCCCCCCCCCCCCCCCAACTCCCTCCCCGTGACCCCAGCCACACCATTTGCCCAACGACAGTCTTTTCTGGACGAACGCTCGCCCACCACTTTCCATGTACCGAGGGTCGCCATATTACGTTGCCAACTTCGCACTGAGAGTGGATAAAAGACGAGACGACGCCCTTTTGTATTCGAAGATGTCCTTTGTTTCAGCCGCCGAAACGAAGGGCACTCTGAGGCGACCTTTGCTCTCATCCCGCAGAGTCCCTTCGAAAAAGAGAACCTCTCACACGGAAATCTTTCCTTCGTTCTCACCTGTGCCTCAGTGGAGGCTCGCTCGCTCACTCTCGGATCGGCCCCAATTCCTTCTTCCGAAATATGCGCTCTTCATTTCGTCATTCACATCTTCAATTAGCCAAGACCACCGGTGCAATTAGTGCAATTTACGCTGCAGGGCATCATTCCTGTTTTTCTTTATCACTCGTAAATGCTACCGGTACCATGTTTAAGTGTGTGTGTTCGATTTTGTTTTTTTTTCTGAATGTTTATTTAGGATCGTACACTTAACCCTGCTTGCCATTCAACGTAATTTTAAACCTATATCTTTTTTGATTAGTTCTTTAAGGAAAAATATCATCAATTGACGATATAGTTTAAGTGGGCGATTAAACCAACCATTACCGATATGTTCCGCCATTAAAGCCACGTCAAACCGTCGTCGCCCCGAAGAGATCGTTTCCACGCGTCGAACGCGGGAGATAGACGTCGGAGGAGGAAGGGGGGGGAATGACCCCCGGCCCCTGCCCCCCTCTTTCTTCCTCCTCACGCGCGTACACGTTCCCGCCCATGGGAAGAGACGACGAAGAATGAATTAAAAAGACGCTGAAAACCACTCGCTCCCCCTCCCGCCCCCCGTCAATCCCCGGCAGACGGCAGTCGCTCTGGGACAGGAAGTGGGAATTGAATTATGGGCAGGGCGGGGGTGGGGGGGGTGAGGTGGGGTGAGGGTGGGTCGGAGTGGATGGGGGTGTAGGGGTGCTGACGGACGATGGTTTATTGCAAAGCAGGGTTCCATTAGGGTTCTTAAGGGGCGGAGCACGAGATAAAGCGCGCGGGGCTCTGCGACGGCTCCGGATGCCCCCGGTGCATCGCTGAAATACACACGACCTCGAAAATAACCGCGAGGCCGATAGACGGGTTGGGGGGGGGGGGTGGAAGGAAACTCGAGCGCGCCCCGCCGTGTAATGGGGCGGGGGGCGGTCATTAGCGGAGAACGGGGCCCGCGACTCCTCCACACTACGACCCACGACTATCGGAACTCCTCCACGATAAAAATTCTCACAGGAGACAGGCAGTTGAAGCAGTTAAGAGGGTAGAAATTGGAAGAATTCGAATGCTTAAATTATATCGGAAGCAGTATTTCATCGGATGGAGGGAACTCAACGAATATCAAGCGAATATATTTGTGCCAAATGAGATCAAATCGGTCACGAAAAGGCAAGCACCTCACTCGACGAAGAAGCGACCTCAAACCCTGAACCAGCGCGTGGAAGCATTCGTGCGGTGGCGCCCTCTGGAGTGGCGGCGGCGGGCGGAAGCCAACTTCCTCGCTTGCTGTCGGGCACGTGGAGACCGATTTGGGGAGGCTGATGCGCTTTGACCCGAGTGGTGGGCAAGTGCAGGGGGTCGCTGCACGAAGGAGACGAAGCGGGAGGGTGGGTTTTGCCGAAGTGTGAAAAGTGCCATTGGAAATTCGGACTGCCTGCTTCCGATGCGAGAAAAGCAGTGATTGGGTGCGACCGAGGACTGAATGGACATTTGAAAAACGAAGCAACTGGAAAGAGTGGAGCTCGGAGCAAAGTGAGAGCAAAGGGCAAATGTTTGGTCAAATAGGGAGAGCGATGAAAGTCATCAGTGAATGAGGGCACCGGATGAAGAAGAATGGAGGGCCGCAGTTAACCACTCTTAAGTCTGGAATACTCTCCGAGCAACTGACAACTCGCCGAGCAAGACGCCCCGAGGGTGTGTGGCAGGGTCGTTTTAACAAACGCCGTCGAAAAATATATAATATGTCCACCGATAGCCCACACTTCATGCAGTCACTTGTTTTTTCGTGCATACCGACCCATGACGAATTTCCAAAGCAAATCTGATTCGAAGCTTACTTTATTGCCAAACGATTCCAAAGTGTGGGAAAAGGACACAAAGCTGTAAAAGAATCGATGATACTTAATATATTCCGTAATATAATCTATTTCATTGCTGCTGTCCAGTGAACTCGGACTGAAAGCTTATCCTGAATACAGTAATAAGTCATTATCCCGATCCAGCCTCGTCGGAGGACAGACTCGGTTCACGGAAGGGACGCAAGCCTTTGCCGGGAAGGGGCGGCGTCCCGAATGCATGAGGGCCCTGCCTCCGCCGAGGTCTCGTCCCGCACGGGGTCGAAGCCGCTCAGCCACCGGCGTCCAGCCAGGGCCCTCGCGCATCCGCAGCGCCCCAGGGCCTCACCGGAGGCGCCCACCGCCTCAGTGCCGCAACTTTGGCGCCTCCCCCGAGGTCGAGACTACCAACTTCCCCAGACTCCCATGGGGGCCGAGACAACCCTGGACCGCCCCCCTCCCCCCTCCGAAGAGCAAGCCCAGCATTCCCCCACGCCTCCCACTTAATGTAAACATTCCATTCAATTTTTCCGCTTAAATGGCGCACCGTTCCCAGGATGAGCTCCCCGGGGATCCGCCCCCCTCCGAGGCGAGTCCATCCTGACTTCGGCCCTTCGCTGGGCTAGTTTTATTGGCCTGCACCCAACACCTCGCCCGTGCTTTACAACTAAGCCGTGTGCGTAAACTTATGAATTCAATTGACCGCACGGAATCCTGGGACAGTTTATGGGGATTATGGGAAAGTGATTGTGGGAAGTGGAATTCGGTGATCTATAAATCGAAGCCTTCGGGAATGCGGCATTCCTGAACACGGCGCAACACCTCCCCAAACCTTGAAGCGACACCTCACCCATCGCGAGTACTTGAGGGCGTTTGAAAAACGTCAATGAGAAGTCATTGACTTCCTATTAATACATTCCGCACACCAGATGCAAGTGCAGACCAGTCAAATTCAAATAATGATCCACCGATTTCGAAAAGGAAAGTATTTTACAAAAGAATTAATCATATATTGCAGGTTTGGAAGGGAAAAATCAGATACCTGTGTAAGAGAATGCTTCGGAAGTGTTAGAGTATGATACTACATAAAGAATTATTAATGAAATATAAGAAATACCATTAAAGTATAAGAAATAATATTACTATCAAACTTAATTGCAAATGAGAAAATCCCCTTTAAATATCCCCTGTAAATATCTTTAAGAATAATCATTGCAACAATGGTTCCGATTACCGTACTTAAGGAATAGAACAGAGTTGAGACCTAATTTTATGAGAACCATGCTATACATTTCCTCAAACATTCCTTGCCTCGGAAGAAATGACGTGAGGAGGGAAGGGAGAGGCAGGGGGGTGATTCTCAAGTCATGCGAGAGAATTAAAGGCTTCGCTCGGGCTTCGGCTCCCACGCCGGTGAAAACGTGACTCTATAATGCTAATTCGAAAGTATTCTCAACGCTAACGCGATAGAAAACGACGGGAATCCGCGAGACAGAGTGTCAATGGAATCGCGGAGCGGAGGAGCCACGTTAGAATCGGGTGAAACATTGGGAAAGCGCGGTAAGGACATCCTCGGAGCTGCACCACAAAAAAACAGGGTTCATCATGTGATTGAACGAAAGTAGTATTTCAGAATATAAAACCTGTTTCCATGAAGAGTACGAGGTGTGTATTCACCGCTAAAGGAGTAAGCGTGCATGGGAAATGCCCAGGGATCCTCAAAAAGATGAGAGTAGGACTATGTTATGGTTAAGCAAAGATTTAGGAACAGCGTGATTGATTTACGCAGTTCCTCCGGGGCAGAGGCGGATTCATGTAATAATTTGGCACCAATTAAGTTAAATGTCAGATTCGGAAGTGTAAAAAACCAAATAGAAGGTTGAGGAAATGGAATGTAGAAGCATTAAGGGGAACGATAAACGATAAGAAGGAAAAATCAGCAGAGACATGTGAGGAAAGGGAGACGGGTTGAATAATAAAAAAGAGAGCATATCAAAGGAGTGATACCTAAATCCTCAGGAAAATCTAAAGATAATATAAACAGGAAACCATGAATTGCGGGCTAGATGTTGGACTAAATGCATGGAGGGAGAAAGCGTGAGGAATTGAAGCAGAGTGTATTTTATGTTGATGGGTGTTGGGTTGCTCGTGGGAAGAGGCAAGCAAACGCGCCGTTGCGCAGTTGTTAGGGTGGGCACTTTTCAAACTTAGCTCAAATGCTAGAATATCAAAACAATAATCATTAAAATTCCGCCCACTTCGACCGTATTTCCCAGGCGTGTGCACTTTGTCCCATGCTGCATTGCGGGTATCTATGCTCCAAAAAAACCCCTTGTGCAGCGACATAAAACAAATGATCGGAACGAAATACATTTCGCTATATAATTGCATCTCTTTGTGCACCCCCAAAGCATACTGCTCCCACAAGGCCTCGAGATGGAACTCCCACCTAAGCTTCAAGTGCTGGTCCTCATCAAAGATGCCGCGGCAGGGCGAAAATGAAACGCGTGCCGAAACAACGGTCCCCGAAAACATTTTGCCCAAAAGGAGAGTTGCGTGAGATATGCGACGCTTTTGGAACGTTCACGGGGATCGAGATGGTGCGGGGGCTAGCGTACTGGCTTCCCACCCAGAGGGCCCGGGTTCAAATCCCGGCGGTGTTGAATATTTTTCAGAGGTATCTCGATCCCTGCTTGAGGTGCTTTGTGGAGGGCACTTTGAGTGAGTACGCCGTCCGTCGGATGGGACGTTAAGCCGCGGACCCCTTGGCGCCTTTCGTAAAGAGTAGGCTAATGCCGACGCCGGGTTTCTCTCCACCCTTCATCCTTTCCTATCCATCCCCTATGGCGCAAATGACCTCAGCTGTCGGTCGCCTCCCCTCAAAACTACTACTGGAACGTTCACTCAGACGCGCAAGGGTGAGGCCTCACTTCCCAGCGTCGCTGGTCGGCGGGTGCGGGGTCCCCTCCACATGCGGGGGCGGCTCTTTCGCCCCCCGCCGCCCCCACCATCCCCACCCCCACAAGCACAGCAATGCAAGCAGAGGGCGCTCCGAAAAGTGCACGTGCGCCCAGTGCATCCCACGGGGCGTCCCAGACGGCGTAGAATGCAGCCAACCCCCTCCCCCCCCTTCCGTCGGAGCCTTTTTTCCACCCCGCACTGCATGCCTCCGGAGTGCGAGGGAGCGCCGTCTTACGCTGCGATCAGCCCTGGAAATGCACCGCGGCGGGTTATCAGCCCGGGGAGTGATCGACGGCGGCATGGCCCCCTCCCACCCTCCCTCGGCGGACATCTCCCGCGCAGCATCTCCCGCCGCTCCCCCCCTCGACGCAGCCACGGCGTCCATCTCACACCGCGCCTCCTATGCACTCCACGCTTCTCTCAATCGGTCTCTCTCTCTCTTCACACACACCTGCACAACTGCCCTGAACTTGTCACTCCAACCGTTTCACTTTCGGTAATTATTCCAAGGACCCACAGTTCCCTTTTACCCGATCCCTAATTCTCTGATTCTCCTCTCGTCAGCGTCTCAAGCCTATGAATCATCAAAATCAATACATTTATTTGAGTTTAATGTTGATTCGAAAATGACTAAATTTAAACAATATAGCTCTATTTATAGCGTTGGAAAACTATTCATTTACACAACATTTCTTTTCTTTTTTTCACTAGAATATTTCCTTAGCTAATAATGTTTCCCTTACCCTGCGCCCGTAAGCTGATGACATCCCCATTGCAATTTCCGGCGTTTATATGCCGAAGATTTCATCACGTATTTAATGCACAATATTCGCTAATTGAGTCCGGAGTATGGGCATTTTGCAACTTTGACATCCTTCCGATGGAATTCACCGATTGGAGAAGTTATGGCGAGGCTCTGAATTCGCCGAGAGGACGGAATGAGAGTTGCTGCCGACTCCAACTCTGTGAAATGATGCCGGGGCGACTTCTGGTGCCCCGCACGCATCCCTTTTCCCCGACGCATCCATCCCCATTGGGGCGGGGGAAGGGGCGGGGGGGGGGAGACCCTGGGTCTGTCCCATCGGAGGGGCTGACGGCTGTTCGCACTATCTCACTGATTTCGGCCCTCTTGTCCGCCTTACCTTCCGTGCACGGGTCGACCCGACCGTTTCTCAGACTCTAATGAGCCAGACTACAGAGAGAGGGAGAGAGAAGATGAGGGCGCATAATATGTGACTCAAGAGTCGAACTCTTCGGGTGATCCAATTTTATTGCTGAAGTTTTGAAAAATTGATATCTTGGTGACGTGGTAGGTAGCGTTGAGAATATGCCGCATTCACTCCTGGGAGAGGTGGGGAATCCAGGTTTCGATCACATCCAAGTGATTGTGAAATGCAGAGTTCCTGATCATCCCCATTTCGAAATAATATCAATAAGGTTATCATCACCGCGGATTGACATTCAAGGATTTCCATTCAGTGAACAGTCCTCCAAGCTCTCATCCTGTTCCCTTCCTTTCTGTCAGAATGCTCCCATCTTCACTATAATATCAATGAGGCCATCGTGGGCTATCAATCGAGGATTAGTTTGCAGCAGGCCCCCAGGCAACCAACCATCCTACCAAGTCATCCCTTTCCTCCTTGAGTCGCCGGCTTCCCGCCGCTCACCCCGCACGCAACCTTCCTCTGCCGCTCCTCGCATCTACAGCTCCCGCCGTCGAGGCCTTCCGCACCGCCGAAGGCCTCCCCATTCCGCTCATTATCTCCCCCTAGCCTCTATAAGCGTCGGCGATCTTGCTACTCAGATACATAGAAAAACTTGCAGTTGATTTTGTGCCCTGGCTAAAGATTATTTAAAATTATACTGCCTGTTCATAACATATATATCAAAACGAACCACTTTTCAATCCGTTGACTTATTTTTATAAGGAAAGAAAAAGGATTGTTTTCTATTGATTTCCAATTTAATCAAGATATTGGATGATACACTGAAAGTAAAGTCGTAGTTCTCAAATACACCTATCATATTGCTGCTCGCCGTCTAGTTCTCATTAATCAAACCGATGTTTGCTATTGACGTATTAGGGTCGAGAATACTCGTGAATAAATCTTGGGGTTGTAACCTCCTCGAATTAAGTTTGTAATTAGTTGTGCCAGTCCCATTCCCTGCCCCAGAACGCTCTATTGAGCAGATAACTGCACTCTATGGATTTTAGACGACGTTGTTGAATAATTTCACCAAGTTTGGAGCCAAGTTCTACGATTAAAAGCTAATTGCGCTTAACCCAATTTGCTTAAGGAATGCTTGATTCAAGTAAATTGACTGGTCCCAATGCGGCTGTTCCTTTTTCCTAATTACGCTTAAATATTTCTCTATTCGGTATTCGATTAGTTTTAGTTGGTTTGATAACGCTAAATGAACAATATTTGCAATAAATATGGTGCGCATTCAATTCTAATGGCTGCGAACATCTCAAATCGGCTCACTAGATGCGCGCTCCTCGTTGGACCATTCTCCGATTCCACCGCTCTGCTCGCGCATCGCCATCAGCAACATTCGCCGTACCCTGCCGCCTTAGGGTAAGCTTCCTGAAGGACCCTAGCACTGTGTCCGGGCTCCGAATGCCATTGCACCATGAAATCAATAAACTACATTTAAAATATGACAATCACTCATCCCTTAGTACTTTGTACTTCCCACCTCCCCTGACTCCATCCACAATGCCCAATCCGTTCTTTCGCGGCAATCCCCACCATTCCTCAACCATCCTCGGCATCCCATTCTCTCGGAGCATCTTTGCAGTCACCCGTCCACCCATTCACCAAATGTTCCAAAGAGTCGTCTACCTTCTACGCCTACGTCTCCATAATACAACACAAGCCGCCGCAGGGGCGTGTGGCGGGGTATTGTACGGTAACCACCCGTGAAAGAGAATAAAACCACATTCAAAACTAACTATTGCCAATCTACACCCATAATGGCGTATATATTCATGCAAAAACCATTTTATCTTTCACGCATGCAAATACATATACCATCAACTAGAATACACACTTTACCCCACTCTTGTCCCACTATGCCTAGACCTGCCATTGTTCGTTTCCCTATGAGCCATTTTCTCCATTCTTCTCCACATCCTTGTCTAAACATCCTCCCATATACGCTTACTACAACGAACAAGTTTCTGCATCGTAAAAACCTGCTTTCGATGTCACTGTGTTCCCTTCTCTCCACATCTTTACTTTAGGGTGTCTAACCTCCCCTCTCTTCCCCCTTCTCTTTGCAAATTCCTTTCAAATCCGCACCCACCCTCGTGCAGAACACATCTCAATTAATGTAGGTGGTCTGTCTGTTATTGCTGACGCCCCCATCTTAAGTGATCCTTTTAGCCTTCAGAGCTCTTGAGAATCTCACTTCCTTCGTTTTCTCTTGATCAGTCCTCCTCCTATCCCTATCCCTATCCCACGGATTCTGCAATTCGGTGTGCATCGATTGCAACGCTTTGGTCGACTTGCCACGAACGCGTGACCATTCGCCAATCAACTGGATTCGCGAGTGCCCCACCCACGCACTTCCGCTCCACCCTCCGTTCCCATCCATCCATTTCCTCCAAATAACACGAGGTAGAAACCAGGTGATAATGGTTTACGGGTTATTAATGCTGGGTAAGTGATTATGGTCTCCTTCTAGCTAAACTCCATTCGCCGTCCGAACCTGAGTAGTCTGAAAACGTACCGTTGGGAGGCGCTTAATCTACCAAATTTAGGGGAAATATTGAATTCCTGCTCACGAAATGATCGACCTATTTGGCGAGAGAGCAGTTCCGGTGGGGGGGGGGGTGTTGCGACCTCAGGACGCAGCAGTGCGCCAAGGGTTCAAAGTGCAGCCTCGACAGCATTTGTGCCCTGCGAAAAAGTCGTCTCCTGGCTGAATGACTCAGTTTAAACTCCTCAGGAACGGAGATTCTATTCGTTTTGGCGTATTATGACGCTTTCATTGGATTCCTGGCTTGACGGGCTCTGCCCCCGCCCGCCCCTGGGGGGGGGCAAGCGCCGCTGTCATGTTGCAGCGAACGCGGGCGAGGATGACGCCTCCGCCCCCTCGGTGCTCCACTTGATGACAGTAATGTCGCCAGAGGAGCCGCCTTCCTATTGGCTCCCGAGTCCGTCACCAGCAAGCGTCACCGAAACACCTTTCACAATGGCACTTTGACGGGAAGAGGTTTGCGAGAAGCTTTTGTTCGCCAAGCGGTCCAACATACGAGATTTCATAAGGCTTCCACACAGAGTCAAAGAATATTTAATGAGGATAGTTACTAATCTGAACGCGACCTTAGTACACGCGACATTGGGTTTAATGACGTCCCCGATCAGCCGATATACATAAACGAGGCCCTCACACAGTTCAATAGGAAACTTTACGCTAAAGCCAGGGAACTCAAAAGAGCAGGAAAATTCCAATATCTTTAGATACGAGGGGGAAGGATTTACACGAGATTAAGTGACAGGGGGGAACGAAGTGTGATTACCTGTTTCGAAGATCTCAGTAATTTCACATAAATGCCTAACTCCACAGAAATGTTAAAAAAGTGCCATGTAAACGCAGAGTCATTATTCAGACACCTTGATGAGTTCCGGGACTACTTTTCTGCTCGAAATTATCATGTCATTGCTGTTTCTGAAAGTTGGCTTAACGAAAACATCACCTCGGAATCCGTCCAACTAAGTAATGACAACATTCTGCGAAATGACGGACCAGGAAGAGTTGGTGGTGGTGTTTGTGTGTACTTGCACGAGAGCTTATCATTTAAATTGTTTTTAAAGTCTGATGACTTTCCCTTCAGGCCAGAATATATGTTCATTGAAATAGCTGGAAAGGAAGGTAAAATATTGTTTTGTGTCGTTGTACAGACCCCCCAAAACAGGCTATACGTCTGAAGACTTTGAGCCTTCTCTGATCCGTCTTCTTCCTAGCTACAAAGGCGTGATTCTGTGTGGTGACTTAAACTTTGACATCATGAAGAAAACGCACAATAGCACCTTTCTCAGTGACCTACTATTTAGTGGTAACGTATTCCTCATTCCCTACCAGCCCACCCATAATCTTGTGAATAGCAGTACCCTCCTAGACCTCTTTATTGTCGACGACATGTCCAAGGTTGAAGAGTATGGACAGCTCCCTGTCTCTTTTTTGTCTGAGCACGACCTAGTTTTCATTAAATGTAGATTTAAACTGCAACCTTATAAACCTAATTATGTGTTTTTTCGTGATTTCAAGAATTTTGATTTGTCCAAATTTGCTGCAGACTCACTTGAAACTAACCTAAAAGAAATTTTCAACACTAATCTGGTGGATAAAAAAATTAATATCTTCAATACAACACTCATGCAACTTTTTGATACACATGCGCCAAAAAAGTTATTCAGCCAAAATGTCATCCAGCTCCATGGTTAACCTCCCCAATTAGGAACTTAATGGCGGTTAGGGATCGTCTTCGCCGTAATTTCAGAAGAACTCAACTCCCGAATCTTCACGAACAGTACAAAGTGGCTCGCAATCAAGTGCCGCACCGAATCCGAACCGCTGAATAAAAATACTATGTTTCGTGCTTTTCTGTTAACTGGGACCTAAAATCCACTTGGCAGGAGCTAAGGCGCCTCGGACTTGGAAAGTCTAGACGTCCCCGATTCAAAATGAACTTCCCCTTGGATGATTTAAATAGCTACTTTCTCACGTCTGCTTTCAAGGATGAAAATTATGTTGAGGAAGGTAACCATTCTACTCAAACCCAAAATAATCTCACTTCATTAGATCATGCATTATTCTCCGGCTTTGACGATGGAAGGCTTTATTTCTCCCACTGCACACCCGAAATGCTGATGACACAAGTGAAAAGTTTAAAATCAAATTCAACAGGCGTCGATGGAAACAGTGCAAGAGTGCTAAATGTTATTCTCCCAGTAGTAATGCCTATGATACTAGACATCTATAACTGTTCACTCAATTACTCTATATTTCCTACCTTGTGGAAATCTGCCCTAGTTCAACCGATAGTGATAATAACAACTCCAAAAGAAATGTCTGACTTCCGACCTAATGCACTTCTTTGCTCGATTTCCAAACCTCTCGAGCGAATCGTTCATACGGTTACAGTGGAGCATCTTACGCGGCACAATTTCTTCGATGAGTATCAGTCGGGCTTTTTTAAGCACTATAGCACTCAGTCGTCTTTGATAAAGGTAACTGATGATATGCGCAGATCCATGGACGCAAAAAAGATAACAGTTTCAGTCCAATTCGATTTGAGCAAGGCTTTTGATTCAGTAGACCACGGCATACTACTGGAACGTATGAGCAAACTCAAGTTCTCTTACTGTGTCCTTCGCTGGTTTCGCTTCTATCAGTCTAATCGTAGGCAAGCTGTTAAAGATGAAGACGGGAATGTATCTGTTTTCCAACCCGTCCTATGTGAAGTTCCACAGGGGTCAATTCTAGGACCTTTATTATTTACTATTTTCATAAAAGAACTTGCTACCGTAATACCTTATTGTAAACATCACTTTTATGCTGACGATCTACTGATATACCGCTAGATTCGCTAAAAATTGTTATGATAAGAACACAAGTGTGACAGGTCTTTTAGGGGATTTAGGCCGGGAACCACTTGAAGTGCGGAGAGAACAAGCGAGGCTTAGACTTTTAGAAAGGTTCAGAACAAACGAGTTTAACTATGACACTACTGAAAGAATTACAATGGCCCCACACTACTTAGGTAGATCAGACCACAAAGATGAAATAAGGGAGATAGATTCCGGTACAGATAGATACAAATACTCATTCTTTCCCCAAAAAATCAGAAATCAAAATAGTAAGAAACCGAAGTGACTTTAGAAATATTAAAAACATTGAATTTACAAGTCGGAGTAAAGTTAAATACTGCAAAGCTGTTAGGTATACTTTCAGGTGAATGTGTATGTTAGTTGGTAGTTTATGTGTTTGCATGTGTGTGGGGTGTAAGTGTTCTTGCATGAATGTATGCCATGTTTTTTGTGGATGTATGAATTTCTGGCTTCTGCATGCGGTTTTTTTTCTTTTCTAAATTACGGGTGGTACCTTAACACCCCCCGCCACACGCCCTTGCGGCGGCTTGCGGGGTATTAAGTAGATGTAGATGTAGCAGTCCTATCTCTCTGAATTTAACCATACCATCGACTTGATCAACAAGGATATCCAACTCATCTTTGAATGGCTGACTGAAAATCGGCTAAATCTACTGTAAATCCCAAAAAGACCAAGTCGATAATTTTCGGAAGCACCGCCAATGTACATATGCTGCTCGCAAGTGATCTCCCAAAAATAAGTGTTTTAAATATTCAAATTGACCACTCAAATACAGTGAAAAGCCACAGGAGTTTATCTAAGCAGCACCTTAACCTGGCGAGAGCAAGTAAATGCCATTTCTAATAAAGTTCACAAAACCTTTTACACAATGATGCATTTCAGACACCTAATCCCTATAACATTACGCCAGAAGCTTGTTCAAACGTTAGTATTACCACATCTCGACTATAGCTCAGTTGTCTACGCTGATTTGAACAAGGAGCTAAGTATAAAATTACAAAGGCTCCAAAATTCTTGTCTACGATTCATCTTTAAGATGCGTTTTAATGAACGTGTACTCTTTACTATAAAATGTTGAAATGGCTAAAACTCACAATTCAATAGGCCTCACAATTATTAAAAATTCTGAATTCAAAAACCCCTTCATATTTATATGAACATTTTATATTCAATTCACTTACAACAACGAGATCAACTCGCATTACAAAAACATTCCATCTTCCCAAATACCGCACGGCTATACAGTATATGAAAAGTCATTCAGTCTTTCATCCTGCAACCTCTTTGACTAATAAAGTAAAATTATCCAGGAACACAGTCCAATTCAACAGGAACATGTTCGAATATCTGTCTACCACACTACCAAAATGACCTTATTACTGTTCTATCAGGCTAAACACTAACGCTACGGAAATTATAACTATTGTTATATACATATGTGTGTATATATATATATATAAATAAATAAATATATATATATATATATATAAATATATACATATGTATCTATGTATTGTACTATACGTTTCATTCAACTGATGTTAAACAGTGTTTTGTGACTGGTTTAATTACCTTATTCTATGCATTGTGTAAACCTGTTTCACTCCATTGGTAGCCTAATGTAACATGTATAGTATTCTGCTCCAAGGACCTTGCTCCCAGAGCAATAAAATTGTTTATATATATAAATATATATAAATATATATATATATATATATATATATATATATATATATATATATATATATATATATATATATATATATATATATATATGAAGTACTCTGCATCGTCGGGTTTCACCGCGTCGTTGTTTGATTCAGACAACAGTTTCGCCGAAGTTGCATTCGGCGTCTTCAGGTCGAAGATGAGGGACTCGGAATTTTGCCACCCTCCGAGGAACCCCTCCGGGCAACCACAAAAAAGCAGTTTCACCTGTCGGCCATTTCAGAACACCAATGGAGTGAACCCGGTCACGAGATTTCATTCCAAAAAGCAAGCATCATAGCCAAGGAGAGTAGATACTACCCGCGTTTAATTAGGGAAGCAATTGAGATCACAAAAAAACCCGGAGAACATCAACAGGGATGAAGGCTACTATCTCCACAACGCGTGGAAGAGAGTTCTCCGGGAACGGACCAATCAGGGAGCAGCCACTAGACGTGACCACCTATATAAGGGTGGCAAAATTCCGAGTCCCTCATCTTCGACCTGAAGACGCCGAATGCAACTTCGGCGAAACTGTTGTCTGAATCAAACGACGCGGTGAAACCCGACAATGCAGAGTACTTCAAAACACCGCCGCGAAAACCTACGCAGCCATATATATTCCGATTCTTTAGCCAAGAGATGGCGTCAGGGGGCTGTTTCACCCACCAAAGGAGAAATACACCACACACAATAGGAAAAGACAGTGGTTTAGAATTCATACAACATCATACAGGAAAGGAACAGTGCGTTTCGTGGCACGCATAGTCAGAAGAAAGAGATGAGCCACATTGGCCAAATACACATTCAAACACGAAATACCGCCAAACGGCGAATAAATACTCATATATACAGAAACAGATATAAGGAAAAGGGATAGGAACACATATAAAGGACGAACACAATAGAGGTGGGGAAGGCGGAATCGAACGGATCACAAGAGTAAAAATATTTCCTTGACCGGGACTTGAACCTCGGATCTTTCAACTTGCCGGGCGGATGCTCTTAACCGGGGGCTTAGAATCGGGGCGCTTGGCGACATATTAGACCCACGGATCTCAGGGTAAATTGCGTTTCCTCGATAGCTGCCTTGACAGCAGGACGTGCCTGTGTTCACCGAGTGTCTAAAATCGCCGGCGTCCGAGGCTTCGGCCGCCGGGGTTTGGAGAGCGGCACTGCCGGACTCTCACGGAAATCGAGGTTCCGATCGTGTTTTGTTTCGAGCGGCGGTTGACCGCCTAGTTCATCAAGAAGCGTGCAGTTTGACTCTCGACTTCTTCCGCCGGGAAGGCCGTACTTTTGTTTTGTTTAGTGGATCAAGACTGACCTTGACTCCTGGTGTAGAGCTTAGGCTCCTTTTGTTTGCTACCGCCGGGTGCGTGTGGCGGGGAGGGAGCGTTCGTGAGTGTTTTATTTCCCTTTAAAGTGCTCGTTTTTTTTGTTGCGCTTTCCTTCTTCATGCTAGTGTGCTGAAGTTGATTTCTTCAAATGGCTGTGCGCCGCTTAAACACGCTCGCCTTGCAAGTTGACGAGAAGGCGAAGCCCCCTACCCCGTTGGAGGTCCACCTCTTCACGTTAGAGTCGCTAGGCCTCACACCTGAAGAGATAGTGGCGATCCAATTTGGATACAATCGCCATTTGATATTCCTGAAGTTGGCTACCGAAGCTACAATGACAAGGATTTTAGACAATACTCCGCGGAAACTACCGTTTCCGTCTTTAAGTGACCAGAGGACGACAATAACAATTGACGAGACTTCCGGCAGCCCGTGTAATGTCAGGGTTCTTTGTCTCCCCGTGGAGACCCCATTGGAAGACATAACAGGCGAGCTCCAACGCTTTGGTAAAATCCATCGCTCGTGGGAGAACAGGTGGGAGGGAGACAAGATGGCGCGGGTGCTTACTGGCACCAGGGTTGTGCGGATGACGGTCGAGAGAAATATCCCCTCGTACCTCCAAATCGGCGGCAACCGGGCCATCATCATCTATGAGGGTCAGCGCCGCACTTGCGCCCGCTGTAACCAAGAAGGCCACGAGCGCAAGACCTGCCCTCGGAACCAGGGAGGTAAGAGCTATGTGGAGGCAATGACGATGCCCTCCAACCCTAACGCCGCCGTGGAGATGGACGAGCCCGAAGTGGCTGTGGAGGAGAGAGCGCGGTCGCTTCTACTCATCGAGGGTGCGGCCCCGGCTGCTCCCGTCGGTCCCCCGCATCTCCCTTCAATTGGAGGGAAATGTCAGCGGGAGCGAAAATCGTCAACGGAGGAAAGGGAACCGAAAAAGAAGAGGACAGACAAACCCAAGCTCCTGGTCTCGAATACCGATCTACAAATGGCTCACGTACCTACCACCTCGCCTAATATCACACGACCTCCAGCCCCCGTCTCCGTGAGCTCGTCAAATGAGGAGGGATGGTCTTTCGCCCCCCCTCCCCCCGCTCACGCCATCGACGCCCTCGCTACGCAATCCTTGCATCACGGGTTTCAAACACCCCGAGAACCTCTGGTGACAGGTGAGGAGGATGCATCTGATTGCGATGTTTTCCCGTCCGCAACAGTTCATCCCTCGACCCATTTACCATTGACTGTAAAGGAAGCGTCACCGAACCCGGAAGTCGACCCGCATACAAGTTTCCCAAAGTCAAAAATCCCACATACCCCATCTTCTTTCCCCATTAAGGACAGCCAAGGTGTCGACGATCTTCCCAGCGCTTCTCAAGATACGGACCACAAGCAACTATCGCCCCTGATTTTTCCCGACCACAACCCTTCCGCAGATGAGCCCCAGCCCGCCACTCCGACCCTCCCCGAGGGTACCTCCTGCCCCTTGGCGGCCCCCAGCGGTGCTCCATCGAAGAAGGCCCCCAGTGGAACGCTGCCGAGTTACCCGGTCTTCGTGGAGACCACGGCTGGCTCTTCCTCTTCGGACGAGGCCGGGGGGGAGGAATGTGGCGAAATGCCGCGTCCTCGCTCGTCGACCCGTTGGACGAGGCGTCCCGGGAAACGGCGAAGCACTCGTCGCCCGGGGTCGAGTCGCGACCGGAGCGACGCTAGCCACGATCAGAACTCTGGGATGTGATGTCCGGTAGCCACCCGGTGCCGGACACATTTCGTCCATCGTTGAAGAGT
The DNA here is from genome assembly GCF_022747635.1 of Hetaerina americana. Taxonomy (NCBI): domain Eukaryota; kingdom Metazoa; phylum Arthropoda; class Insecta; order Odonata; family Calopterygidae; genus Hetaerina; species Hetaerina americana. The sequence continues at coordinate 5,816,042 of NW_027286786.1, read as the reverse complement.
TTTTTTTTTCTGAATGACTGATTGAATCGATAATTTCAACCCTGCCATTGATAATTTCTTACAATACATAATTTTCCATTGCTAGCTAAAATCTCCCTCCTAATATCTGTGGACCTTGTCTTCCTTTCTTTTTTCTTTCTAAATGTTAATGGTCAAATGTGCGAGTATGCGTCTGTATGCATATGCTTATGTATGTGCGTGTGGATGTGCATGTGTGCGTATGTATGTACAAGTGGATATGTGTGTGGGGTATTTGTATCATGTATGTATCCATGTATACACTTATACTAAAGAAAAACATGATGTACCCATAATCTGAGACCTGATATTATCCAAATGCTAACAAACTCTGTAGTATTCTGAGCCGAATAAAATAATTTATATCATAGCTCAAGTGGTTAAGAGCATCCACCCGGCAAGTGGAAAGATCCGAGGTTCGAGTCCCGGTCAAGGAAATCTTTTTACTCTTGTGATCCGTTCGATTCCGCCTTCCCCACCTCTATTGTGTTCGTCCTTTATATGTGTTCCTATCCCTTTTCCTTATATCTGTTTCTGTATATATGAGTATTTATTCGCCGTTTGGCGGTATTTCGTGTTTGAATGTGTATATATATATACATAAACTCTTACCACCATACGCAATAGAGCAGCGGGCGCAAATGTAGCGGCATTCGCAATTATTTTCTTCGGTCATGCACCGCCTTGCCAACAGTTATGCATGCACTGACACATGTTACCCGAACGTGATTTCAATTCCACGCACTAGTACCTTTCGAGAGGGATCTTGAACGAGAACTTGGATGGAAAACGAATCTTCTAGCCCACTCCAAAGTGGGTCTGGCCGCAATTATGACGTCACTCTCTGCTTCAAATGATCTTGTGAGCTAAATTTGGCCAAAAAATTGAAAAGTGAAAAAGGTTTAACCATATGTTTACGAGTTGCATGATGATTGAACGGGGTAGGAACCGTAGTGAAATCATTGGAACTCCTGGAAAGTTCATATAATCTACTTATTGTTATGTGGGATATATCTTACACAGAATTAAAGAAAACATTACATAAAATCAGCCAAAAATATTTTAATTCAAATGTGTAATAGTTTCATCATATTATAGCACTAGAATCCTCAAGAATATTTGCGAGAAACCTCTACAGCTTAAGGCTTCATTTTGTAGAAGTTTTGTAAACCGACCGATAAAAAAAATGCCTTAAAAAGCATTGTTTGGGCACAAAGAAATAGTAAAGGTATTGAAGGGTATTCCTCTGAAATTTTATTAATTTTCCTAATATTCTCCGAGAGTTTCTACGATCACAACAATCGTTGCCAAGTGAAATACTTGTTCGTCATTTGGGAATTAATTTTTAACGATCCCGTCGCGTCCAATTCCGTGTGGTTCAATATAGCTTACCGCTTCCAACCCCTGTTCCCCAGGCGGCGTAGGGGGCGGATGGGGACTGGGGCGGAGGGGTGTTCCGTGTCTTCGGGCGGGAGGGGGGGCAAGAGCGAGAGACCGAAAGAGGGGTGGCTGGCTGGTTTTGGGTCTTAATTCGCTCTCAGTTGCTAGGGTGCGCGCGCGGTGGTTGCCGTGGGGGTGCGTGGGTGGCGTGGCGGAAGGGGGTGGCGGGGCGGAAGGGGGTGGCGGGGCGGAAGGGGGTGGCGGCATACGAGAGGGAAGACGTTAATATGAGTCCCGGGAGGCAGACTTCATTTGTTTCGAGGAGGAGAGGGAAGAAGAGATGAGAAGAAGAGAAGCGACAGCAAATTAAGACGTTAATGCCCAAGGATTAATGGCTCTTTTAATACTCGGGCGGAAGGAGATATTCGAGGGAAAGAGATTTATACCGAGGGAGAGAAAACCCATGCGAATTCAAATGCGAGTCGCAGGGGCGAGAAGGGGAAAAGAAGAAGGAGCGCCTTTCAAATCTACCTGACGGAAAAAATGTGTCTCCATTGAGTGGCGTACCCTCGTGAACGGTTAAATATCTGGGCTCTTGTATGTATCCATCGGAAGAGGCTATTTCCTACAAGCCACTTCACCGAAGAAAAATAATTTCCCTCAGCAAAGTATAATATGAGACGAAGAAGGAACTCGACTTTCGGCAATAATAGATTTTCCGTCAATAATAAGGACTGAAATCGGCGTGAATGTCGCCCAAACATCTCTAAAGCAGCCCTCGAGGCATCGTCTTCGAAGATTTTCAGCGAAGCGATCTGGGGATTAGCAGCCGATCTGCACCGATGGGGAAGAGTGCCGGCGCCTGCCCCACTCTTGCCCCCGCCACCCGGAGCGGTGGCCCTCGGTTAACCGTGCCCCGTGAGCAATTACTCTCCGCCCACCCTCCCAATATTTACGTTAGTATTTATAACTCATCCATCCGACAACAAACCTACTTTTCTCATACCTGCCTTTGATTACCCATCGCGTCCTCTATCCCTACGATCTTGCCATCGGAAAACGACAAACATAAACCAAATAGTCAGTGTTGGCCTTCCCGACATTTATTGAAAGATAGTCGACCTTGCTAAAACAGCAGACCATCACTGCAGTCTTTTGACCATTGAGGAGGTCGTGCCGGCCGCCATTCTCGTCATTTCACCATCTCCCTTTGTCGCGCTCCAAGCGCACTGCTGTCCTCAGGAATGCTTTGCCTCGCATCACGGGCCCTTTCCCTCGCATCACTGGCCTCGCTGTGCTTTCCGATGATTCAATCGCGCTTCGCACCAACCTTCAAAATCATTTTAAAAGCCCAAAATCCTCCGCGGTGCCCTCTCTACCCGTCCAGCGATCCAGCCAGCCACTGGAGTGGCCACGGTCGCGGGTGGTACGATCCGTAGGGGCCATGGTCGCCCTCATAGAGTGGGGCTCTCCAGCTCCAGGTTTCCAAGCGAGAAAAAAATACGCACTAGATCCAGCATCTCGGAGATTTGAAAATAAGAGCGAGCATCTGGGGCGACCAAGTCTCGATTGAAACGTGACCGGCCTTTCTTCTCTAGTGCTCTCTCGGGATGATTCTCCCAGGTGATCAGATCTCAAGCGACTGAACAACCAGACGACGGCATTTCTGAGGAATTAAAATAGCGCGGAGAGTATTTCGAATGCAATCGACGGTAACTTTTTGGCGGGTCTTGAAATGTCCGAGGCGGACTAGCGTCGGCGTTTTCATTTGAAAATGTCAAGGTTCGCTCGCTAAACGGGTTGTCCGATTTGCAGATTGACGGCGATGTCGCATCAACCGCCTGATTTGCCAGGAGTGGTGTTGGAATGCATAGAGCGCTTTGCTGATGGGCGAGGAGACTTCAACTTCCCATCGATGGATGAATTGGGATGCGTGTCGCTGAAGAGGCGTGGGACGGGCGTCTGCGTGGGCACACGACTGGACCCCATTGAACAATCGCTCACACCACAATTGCATGGGCACATACACAATTGCATGCATACATGCATCGTACAAAAATGGCCTGAATAATTGTACTCAAGTAAATGGAATCAGGTACTTGGTTCGATTTTGTTGCCAATGCGCATCGCTCGAATCCACCAATAGAAGAATGTGGTGCCAACATAAACCCCTCTTGAGTCCTCCCAGGTGATCTCAAACTTCTCCAAAATATCCCACGTTTTGCCCGCTCTCTCTCTTCGTGAATGGGCGAGGCTCGCGACTGGATTCCTCCGACTTACCCGTCACGCTTACTCCCTTCTCACTCAGCATTAATTCACCCATTAACTCTTATGCCAATCGCTGAAACTAATAGCCATGATATCAATGAATATTACAACTCCCTCAACAACTAAACACCCCAAAATGATCATTCCCCTAGCATTAAATAAAATAATTGTTGACCATAAATCAATTAATTTATATTGCCGAAGTAAAATATACCAATTTAACTTACCACTAATTTTTTCCTCGGTACATACAACTAGTTTCGACGCATAACATACTTTTAAGTTACTTTCAATTTAACTTACATTACATAAATTATTTTAATTGCTAACAATATAACTTACTTTCCCTTCCCTGGACTACAACCTTGACGTGGTGGAAGGGCTTGTGCGTTCCGATGACCCCTAGAGCTGTGCTGGCGGGAGTAATAATAATTGCTCCTGGAAGGGTCACCCATGCCAGATAGGTCGCAGGTTGGGAGCCAGACGAAAGGTAGTCCACGCAGGGTCTGCTCCTCAGTGAGGCGGCTGCAATGGCGTCTGACCCCAGTGGGGCGCTCCTGGAGGGATGGTGTCACTTTAAAAACGCTATTGAGGAAGGCAACGGGAAACCACCTCAATTATTATTCCCAAGAGTTATTAGATGGACTCAACACAGAATATGAGTTCTGGCAACTACGCAGCCCACGTAATCCACCCAGGGTCTGTTCCTCAGGTAGACGGCTGCAATGGCGTCTGACCCCAGTGGGGCGCTCCTGGAGGGATGGTGTCACGTTAAAAACACTATTGAGGAAGGCAACGGGAAACCACCTCAATTATCATCCCCAAGATAAATATGATGGTAACTAAAGGAATTTTGAGTCCTGGAAACCTCGAGGCACGGCCCAATTGACGTGCCCAGCAGCGGTGAAGATAGGGCTTTCGCGGTCGTCATCCCACGAAACTATTGCAGGGGAAAACAGGCAGCAGCAGAACGGAAGACACAGAAAAAGAAGACCACATTAGTCAGAATAGGAACTTGGAATGTTAGGACAATGATGAGGACAGGGAAATTGGAGAATGTTAAGCGAGAGATGGAACGGGAAATTTGAGATATTTTAGGTCTATGCGAGGTGAGATGGAAAGATAGCGGGGATTACTGGAGTGATAATTATAGAATAATATACAGCGGCGGGGACGAGAGCCAACGAGGGATTGCCATAGTATTAAATGAAGAGGTAGGAAGAAGCTTAGTCGACATAGAGCAGGTAACGGATAGATTATTAATAGTAGAGATAAAAGCAGAACTGACGAAATTGGTTATTATTCAGGTATACATGCCACCGAGCAACCATAAGGAAGAAGAGGTCGATAGGATATACGATCAGTTTAGAGGACAAAATCGCGTGTGTTCCCGCAGGGAGACATTTGATAGTGATGGGGGATTGGAATAAGACGGTAGGCGAAGGAAGAGATAGTGATGAGGTGTATAGTATAGAACTGTATAGTAAAGAACATCGACCAAAAAATTAAGACATTGAAAAAGAATATGACTTAGACGAAGATAGCTTAGGCCCAGGCATACTAGACGATGAGATACAAAGGGCATTAGGGGAGATGTAACGAAATAAGGCCGTGGGGGCGGATAACATTCCTGCAGAACTACTGAAATGTTTAGGAAAATGTGGAAGAAAGAGGCTATATGGGCTGATTCGTAGTATCTATGAGAAAGGAATTTGGCCAGAAGATTTTGTGAGATCAGTTTTAGTTCCTTTTTCGAAAAAGGTAAATGCTACATCATGTGAGGACTACAGGACAATAAGAAGACAAGATATCCCACGCAGCTAAAGTTGTTCGCAAGATGATAAACAAAAGGATAGAGAGTAGGGAAAATGAATACTTAGAGGATGATCAGTTTGGGTTTAGGAATAGCAGAGGCACGCGTGATGCAATTGCAGTACTGAGATTATTAATTGAGAGGAATATAGAACACAACCAGGAGGTGTTTTTCTGTTTCGTAGATTTCGAAAAAGCGTTTGATAGAGTGAATTGGGAAAAACTAATGAGTATATTGCAGAAAATAGGAATAGATTGGAGGGAAAGGAGGCTAATCCGCAACCTGTACATGTCTCAGACTGCTCAGGTGCGGGTGGGAAACAGGGAGTCCGGATTGGCAGTGGTAGGAAGGGGTGTAAGGCAGGGTTGCCCATTATCACCGTTGCTGTTCAACCTGTATGCAGAGGGTATGATTAAAGAGGAATGGGCAGAACTGGAGATCGGAATAATAGTGGGCGGGGAATTCGTACAAAATGTTTTGCTAGGCGTCATAATATATCTATTTAGTGTCTGTGTCCATCCAAAAACCTACCCTAACCGGTAGATTACCTTATTATTATAATAATAATAACTTAATTTGGCCTATATAGTTAAATTACTTACAATTTCATTTGCTTAAAATTTACAATGTTTACCATGGAGCAATCTAATTTGAAATGAAAAATAAAGGTAAGATAAAGGACTCGGGACACATCTCGGGGTAATCTAAAAGAATAGATGTTGAACTCTATCAGAGTAGGCATTGACAACATGCTGAGATCACCCTCCATGCTCCGAAAGCACTGATTCAGGGTCCGGGTGGGGGTGGAGAAAGAAAAGATCATCTGCCTTAGCTTAATGAACATTCCCCTCAGCTTAACAAAGCAATGTTCCCTCGCAACCGGCCTCATTTTAACTCTGCCTTTTACTCAACTTGCGTCCTCCATTACTCTCCGGCTTCCGAAACTTTTCTTTAAAAGGAATCCTTATGGGTTTATGGTCAGAGCTTATATCAAAAGCAACACGTACTTCAACACTAATTCCTATGTGTAATTTTTAAGACGGCCTAGCGTCATTCCCTTCCTGCAAGTCCCTCTTTGCCCAGAGATTTCCCTTCCCACCAATGTTGCCCGTTTTATTTGGGAGGAGCGATTGTTAGGGTTTCTTAAATTTGCCACCGCAACAATGCATTCCGATTGAGGCTTGACCTATCCGGCATTCGAGGCTCAGGGGAGGTTCGATTTTTGTGGCTGCTTCGGTGATAGATGATGGCCTTCTTTACCGGAATTCTGAGTGGAGAAACTTTTCTTTCCCTGGAAGCGTATTGAATCAGGTCTTAAATAGGTGCTACAAAATCATTGTTTAAATGTTTATGCTCTCGACAGTTTTTCATCGAGCAATAACAATTTTTATTTTTACTCAAGCCTATACTTATTTTTTAATGACGTAAATGGCTCTTACCGTTTTTACTCATTTCTCACCTTTTTACACAATAATGCATAAAAAAGATGCATGATACCATTTTGTACTAGAACTACGAGGGTCATCCGGAAAGTAGTACCCGTTCGTGCCGCATGAAGTGCTGACGACGCGAGTAGCCGCTGGACGAGGTCAGATAGCTTCAGTGGCTTGTCTGCCTTCTCTGAGCCAAGTTGCGTGACGCTAGCATTGCCTGTGTTGTTTCTGTGATTGTTTACAATGTTTAAAAAAATTGAGAACGCCGCCAGTTGTGAAGTGAGGGCAGTGATTAAATTCCTCAATGCAAGAAACGTTCGCCCATGTGATATTCATCGCCAATTAAAGGAGGTGTATGGAGACAATGTAATGGACGAGTCGTCTGTTCGGCGGTGGTGTCGCAACTTCAACATGGGGAGGGGGAACACACACGACGATGAGCGTTCGGAGAGACCGTCTGTCATTACAGACCAACTGGTGAGCTCAGTTGACGAATTCGTGAGGAACGATCGGCGCGTCACAATTGATGACATCTGTGAGCATTTTCCCAATTTTTCTCGAACAATTGTTCATGAAATTGTTAAACGCCATCTGCATTATGCAAAAATTTGTGCAAGATGGGTCCCTCGCGTATCTCAATGAGCTGGCGGCGAAGGACTATGCAGCAGGAATACAGAAACTTGTCACACGTTATGACAAATGTCTTAATTTGCTTGGAGATTATGTTGAGAAGTAGTTTAAAGTATCCTCTTTCAAATAAAATTTTTTATGTTTGTTAATATTTACTTTTGTGTCTTTATTTCACGAACGGGTACTACTTTCCGGATGACCCTTGTATTTTAATTAAGTTTGCTGCGCTTAATTCAGCCAAACTAATCGCGACACAAACGCACTCGACTGGAAATGTGCGAGCGAGTTTCTCGCCGTTACGAAACAATTCCACCTCATCATTAGGCCTGACAAAGCGTGCCTTCCGAATTCTATCGAATGTGACCCACTTGACCGACAGAACACGTTTCGAATTGACCTGGTTTCGTTTGATTGTGACCCGGTGGATGGGTGGGGAGCGCTGTCCTCTGGGACGGTGGTGTCGGTCGGCGGGGGTCCGTGAGGGGACCTCCGAAGGGCTGCCCTTCGAATGAGGCCCACCCTATGTGCGGCCCTGACAGATTTATTCTTTCGATATGTCTGGTCCAGAGAGAGGGGCGGGCGGGAGAGGAGGCCGACGAGCATCTACCGTTTTCCCACGAAGCTGGACGAGAGCTCGGAGACAGATAAAAACACTTAAAAGCGGCCCATTAAAGCGAAAGAATTCCTTAAACAAATTACCCATAAATGCACACATAATCGTTAGCTCTGCGGTTCACCTCAAAGGAGAGGTTGGCGTGGAAGGAGAGTGGAGAGTGGTATTTTTTTATCCTTATATATATATATATATATATATATATATATATATATATATATATATATATATATACACACACACACACACACGTACTGCTCAGGCAACGGGTTTAGCGAACGACATGGTTGCCATTGGAGATAAGATCTGACTATTGACCTTCTGGGGGCGAGGGTGAGGAGGGACGCGGAGCGGGCGGCGGGGGGGGGAGAGGGGCGGGAAAATAGTTTTGTGTGTGTGGGAAGAGGCGGGAGAGGGAGGGTGAGAGAAGAAGAGAAAACAGAAACGGAACGAAATGCCTTCGTACAAACGATCGCGTCTTACACGGCGAGATAAAGAGACGCGATGTGAGGGGATGTTGGGAGGGGCGTTGTTTTATTGCGAACCGCCTTTTAAGCGCCCCTGAACCACTCCTCCGCAGTCAGCAGATTTCATTTATTTGTTGCTTTTTGTTTTCTTCGGCGAATCCATGCCCAACAGGTCATCAATGTTGCGGTCAGCAGCGTAGGAGTACGTAGAGCGATTACATATACCAATAAACTCTAACTCCACTTTTGCGATTAATGGCAATCTCCATTATCGGCGAGCCATTGATTCGTCGAGGTTCATGTGCCGTGCTGATTTGCTCATTCGCATGCATGGGCTACGAATCATTTTCGTTGCGGCGACACCGAGCTGGCACATCTCGGGTTCGCGAGCGTCGGAGGAGATGCATCCATACCCATCCCATCCCTACAAAAGACACATATTTCGTTAATTCAATGAAATGAGAATTATGTTGTTCCAGAAATTTTATTTTCGAAATATTTCATTTTTGATATAAACCGTGTCCGAATAATCTTCTTTATCTTTAATTAATGCATTGCCAATATATATATATATATCCTCCGCATTATCCGATTTATCGATTGATTTTCAATGTGCCCTCCGTCCACAATACCTTGGGTAAACGAAACTTTCGTTGCAGTTGCATAGGTAATGTGATTATGAGCAATAAGCAGACATCTTTTCGCTTTTCGCTAGATTTATCAGTCCGAAGGAAATAATATTTGGACGAAGGAGCGGATCACGCGCCCGGTGAGCTGCAGGGCTGGCTGGCTCAGAGTGTCGCCAAGCAATAGGGGGAGTTAGTGCTCAACCGTGGGTTACTCTCAGCACACTCCGTGTATGTGAATAACGAGGAATGGATCGGGATGGTGCGGTGGTTCATGCATTGGTTTCTCATCCCGAGGACCCGGGTTCGACTACTGGGAGGGGCAGGATTTTTCAATGTTATCCCGATCCCGACTTGAGGTGCTTTGTGTAGGACACTTGTAGTGAGTGCGTCGTCGGTCGGATGGGACGCCAAACTGAGAACCCCTCGGCGCCTTCCGTTATTGATAGTGATCGATTGCAGACGCCGGGTTTCTCTCCACCCTTCCTCCGTTCCCTGAAGAATCCTATCCCTCCTACATATCCAACATATCCCTTCTGGCACCAATGACATCAACCGTCGGTCGGTCGTCTCCCCTTGTGACTAATAGCTAATAATCACAAGGGCTTGTAAACTGATAAACGGGCCCCTGGGCCAACGGCCGGATTCCAGCTGGTAATATCCAGTAGCGCCACCGGGGTTCAAACCTGACATCTTCGGATTGGCAGCAACACTCTCTAACCAATAATCAAGCCTGCTAGCATAATGAATATCTGAGATGTTTAGGTTCCTTGGTGTCTGCCTAACTCCCTGGGTTATTTCTTCACTTGTGCGTTATGAGGAATACTAAAAAACCAAGCACTTTAGTCACCAATTCTATAATTTAATTAACTTTTTATACCAAAGATTAGACATCCGTAAAAACTCTGGTATCTCTCCATTTAACTTGGAGATATTTAATTCTCACTAAAACGGATTCCTCGCATTCGTATGCCATTGACGTGAGAGCAAAATGAGGCAATGATTTTTATGGTAATATGATTGCGTGCCGGGGTGATTCAAAGGTAAGCCAATGAATGGTATTTGGCGATAGGGGCTGGAGAGATGACGGAAATCACTGTCACATCGAAGGTTAGGGTTCAGGATATATGTGTGCGCACACACACACACATATATCCTGTACCCTAACCTTCGATGTGACAGTGATTTCCGTATATGTATATATATATATATATATATATATATATATATATATATATATATATATATATATATATATATATATATATATATATAATGTATAGCACTTAGCACTAGTGGACACAGACAAAAACACAGAAACACACAAAAAAGAGACTCACTATTTTTCGAATTTTCGGTGGTCGTTGCCACCTTTATCAAGGAAGAGAGGGACAGAACTGAAGGGAATACGAGGCCTGGAGCGATGGATGGAAGGGGAAGGTGGGGAGGGAATTCCGAAGGGACGGGTTTGGAGGGGCAGCGTTAGAAGGGTGGGGAAAATGTAGAAGGTGATGGGGGTGGAAGGGGGATGAAAATATAATTAGAACAGGGTAATTAGTGCCTAATATTGATTCCTGGCCAGTTCCAGGACTCCAAAAGCCAGATGAAGGATTGCTCTAGTGTTTTCAGTTTCAGAGGAGGATCAGAGGGTGGGAGGGATGCAATGATTGATACACTATAGCATTTATCAAAGGGAGTGTTGTGTTCGGAGGCGTGTTTGGGGATAGGGAGCATGTCAATGAAGGAAGAGTTTTTGCATGAGGCTCGGTGGTTGTTGATTCTGATATTGAGGGGTGTGGTGGTTTGCCCAATAAAATAGGCAGGGCACAGTTGGCACTTCAGAAGGTACACTACATTGCTAGAAGTGCAAGTAGAGGAGGATATCGGTGGGAGAGAGTTAAAAAGCGGGTGGGAGAGGGATGGGATTTTGGTTTTGAAAATAGGGCATGTTTCTGGGTTTCTTTCATGGCGTGGGAGTGGTTTTGGGACGGGTTGGGGATTTTAGGAATGGATTGGTTGATTTGAGGAGATCGGATAGGTTTGCGGGGCGTTTGAAAGTAACTGAGGGGCATTTGGGAAAAAGGTTGGCGGTGGCATTATGATTTTTTGGGATAGGGTAGAGGTCTTTTAGGATTGATCGTAGATATTCTAAGCCCGGGAAATATGTAGTGCAAATTGAAAGAGGGTGGGGTTCCGCGTTGGAGGAAGGTTTGGGAGTGTACGCATGTTTTCGGATTCTTTTGTTCAGGAGGGATTCGGGATAACCTTTTTGAGGAGGGAACAGTGTAGACTTGAAAGGAAATTATCAAGGGAATCAGGGTCATTGCAAATTCTGTGTCCTCTTATAGACAGGGAGTAAGGAATGGAGCGTTTTTTGTGATATGGGTGGCAACTGTTATAGTGTAAGTATTGCTGTTTGTTTGTGGGTTTAATATGTACAGAGGTGTGAAATGTTTGGTTTCTTAATGTTACATTTACATCCAGGAAGGTGATTTGGGAGGAGGAAACTGTAGAACTGAAGGAGACAGAGGACGAAGCATTGAGGTCGGAAATGAAAGCTTTCAGGGAATCGGTACCGTGTGGCCAGAGGAGGAATATATCATCGATGTATCTGAGCCACAATAGAGGTTTCAGTGGTTGTTTTGACAGGAATTTCTTCTCTGCGAGACCAAGAAAGAGGTTTGCATAGGAGGTGATATGCTGGAGAGGGACCTGATTTAAAGTAGGATATTGTGTTTTGCTAGGGGTCACAAATTATTTAATTAGTAATCATGTCCATCCAAAAACCTACCTTAACCGGTAGATTACCTATATATAATATATATATATATATATATATATATATATATATATATATATATATATATATATATATATATATATAAACACAGCAATCAACCCGAAGGTCAGTTTAGTAGGTGATGGTAGAGATCACCCAGTACTAAGCCCTATATGGCGTGTGAAATTCACACATCAGGGTAGGGGGGCCAGTTCCTTTCCCTGTGCCGGTTGTGGTTTCCCAGGAAGATCTGGTACCCGAAAAATCACTTAATCTTGGGTGGAGCTGCAGGTGCCCAGAGTGCCTTGCCCGGGAATCGAACCCGGGACCCTCCGGTCAGCAGTCCAACGCTCTACCCACTGGACTACCGCGACCCTATATATAATGATAACTTTAGAAGAAAGTTCGATTCTTCCGTAACATTCGAATACATGCTTGCTATTGACCCAGTCACTGCGTGCAAGGTGGGTCACAAGTGCGAGGACAGACACGAGGAATGAAGATGCGCTCAGAATTAAAAATGACTCTTTATCCAGGAGTCCACCGACTAGGCAATAATTATTTTTGGTTGGAATACTGTTCAGCCATTTCGGTGTTCAGCTACTAAGGTATTATAATCGCCAATAGCACCTTGCCTTAATTGCAATTGGCTAGTGTCGACGAGTATTTTCCCGTTAATCTGAAACATGGAGCACATGCAAATGTGTTTTTAAAATGCTCAATGGAATGATATCAATCTTCGTCTTTGTCCTTCCACGGAACGCGGGGTGACCACGGCATCCCAAGTATGAAATCTCGAAATCACCAGATGATGACGCGCAGCATCGAAACCATGGTCGTAAAATATTACAATCTCTTTGGTGGAATTGTTAAGTTTCTTTATTGACCATCATCATGAGGGAATTCCACAAAGTTAAACCTGAAACTGTTATGTTAACCTAGTGATGGCTGGCACATGACATAGTGACGTAAATGAGGATGGAAATTAGTGTAATTAATTTTGAGGAATTATTTTCAGAAAAGCTGATAGTAGTTTTGATACCTTTTCTGTGGAGGTCATCACCAATACAAGAAAATATTATTAAGAGTAGAGTTTGAATTTATGTATTTGTGCATTTTCTTTCATAATTATCGCACATGAGCGACGAATTTCCCATTTATTGGGGTGCTTCACATTATTTCTGCATCACTGAATTGAGTGTGAGCGATGACGACTATGAGAGTTGACAGCGGAACCGGAGAGATATCACTCGCACATGCGCTGCGGAGAGAGTACACAAATAATACCTCCGACGGTGAAGAACCGGCTCATAAATTGTAAAAAGTGTTAATTATTTGGAAATATTAACCTTGAAACAAATACAAAATAATTAAATCCCCTCACCCAATAAGAGAGAGGATCATCATTAAAGTGAGCAGAGACGGTCACTGCCCCTGCGTCAAATGAGTATCAAATGAAATCAATTGTCGAAATATGCCAATGAAAGGAAGGCAGTGTTTGCATTGAAAGGCCAACACAACTGCAAATGACTGAGATTTAGTATTATTTACAAACATCAAATTGACCTGAGGATTACGGGGTACCAATCGACATGGCCCGTTTCTCCAATATCGACGCTAATGAGTGTCGAGTTTAATGTTAATATCAAATGGCGCACGGCGGGGCGACGTCACGCGGCGGTGTTGGCGAGGGGAATTGGGGGGGGGACCCCTTTCCACGCCCCCGCACCCTCCCGGCCCCGGGCCTCATAAAGGGGCCCGCAAAGCACAGGGCTACCCTCCACCCCCGCATGGAGGAGAAATTATCGGTCAATAAAAAGGGCGGTGGGGTCGTTACCTAGGCAACGCGGCGAGGGATCGCGTCCCTCCGGGCACAGAGCGCCTCCCTCACAGCATCCGGAGTCGTGTTGCGTCACGGCGCAACTCCGGTTTCCATTCGGCGCTGATTTCGCGATTTGGTGCGTAAGATTAGAATGACGGCCTCATCGGAGGCATCACGCACGGTCGACCTGAAGAGAAACACCCAACCTCCAGTAATCGCGTTACCCGAATGGCTGGTCACCTAACAGCCCCTGCCACTCGCCATTTGTGCTGGCTTGGAGATATGTGTGCGCGTCTTTAAAACGACAGAACCCGTAACGCCTGGAACATTATTCATGGAAAAGCGTCTTTTGGGTTTGCGGAAATAGCGGCGAAACGAAAGGTAATTTGCGGGTAATTTGAGTGTTTGCATTAATAGAAGGTTGTGGTTTCGTTTATCTCAAATAAATAAATAGTGGATTGTCACTAATGCATGGAGAAGCATAGCGAAAGATTAAAACGATTAAAAAGGTACGATTTTTTAAAGCATTGAGATTATTTTTAACCCTTTCCACTCGGGTGCTTTTTTCTCGATTGCCTTAGTCTACTCGGGATTCAATTTTTTAAATACCCCAAATTAGCTAAGCGTGGCACTAGAATGAAAAACTGGAGTTTCTTTTCATACAAACTTATTTATTTGGATTCTTTGACATAATTATTGATAAATTTATTGATAAACCATAATCTAAACTCTATAATTTTTCATGGTATGATATTTTTGCAAGCATTCACCAACATGAAGACCTGGTTTACATTCACACGTCTCACAGATATATATCGTCTCTCTTCTTCCTCCTTTGATCTTTCGGTCAGAGCGAACCGCACAATCTTTATGTTTTTTGTTAGGGTGAGGTGTGATCATATGGAGTTTTCCATCTGAACATCGCTCTATGTTTGTGGATGGTAATCTAACCCTGGAAGTTTGTGTACCATCTCGGAATTCTCCAACGAGATTGTGTACTAGTTTCCTAACAAATTTCACATGCGAGATCGGTTTTTCACTTTTTCTTTGTTGGCATTCTTCATACAATATAAATGAATTTACAACACTGACCTCAAGCCCCCAGAAAAACAATTTACGCCACCATTTTAGAGTTTTCCTCTTGAAACAGCTGCTTTCTAATTCTTTCGAATACTTATCCATCGTGAGGAGGGGAAAATCGTTCAGAATGAGCAACTACTAGCTGGCAAAGCATTCGTCCAAAGGGAAAGCATCTGTTGTAAGAGAACCCTCTGTCATTAGGGAAAACACCTGCGTTATGCTTCTAGAAATGTAAGTAAACCTCGGAGACTAAGATAAGGAAGGGTTTTTACCACAGGAGGATGATGCAACCTCAAAAAAGCACGACTCCAGGAAAAGGCCTAAGGTTCGTGTTTACTATGAATATAATAGATCATATCTTGGACCCTCCTACTCAAGATTCCTAACTATGCAATAGATAGAAAAAGAGTAGGCAGAATGTTTGATGAGACAGCGGACACTAGGAAGAAAAGGAAATGAAAGAGTCCAAACTAGAAAGCAATCTGACAGAAAGGATCAGCTGACTGAGGTAACTTTACATTCTGGCGATCTTTTTTCAGACACCGATAATCTCTAAAAGACATATCTGTAAAAGCACGCGGTTTACAATTAGGCACCAGACGCACGAATAAAAATACAATCGCTCTCATGCAAAGTCATTCGCACACACACACGCACACCCATAGAGTACATTATGCAATAATTGCCTCAGTCATTTAATGATTGTCTTCAAGTAAATAAATGCAGGTACATGGGTTTGATTTTGTAATGGATGAGTATCTCGCGATGAAGGGACGACAACTACGTGGATTTGCCTCGATGATGGCTGCTCTCCCTCCCTCTCAATGTCGCCCCAATCTATCTCTCTTATTTCATCCGCGTTGGCCGAATCTAAATTCAATTTGGGGTCATAATATTTGGAGCCACGCAGTAGCATGAAAACCCAGGTGTACCTTCATCTTGCCCGCTGTCACCGTGAATCAAGGGACGACCAATCTGATGCCTCCAACATATGAGACGGCCTCACTCCTTTCTACAAATCTGACAAGACTCCTCAGGACCATTTCCGAATCTTTGAGTCAAGTTTTCTCTTCTGGATGGCAAACTCATTAAACTGAATTTTAAGATCTTCAAGCTTTGGTCAGCCAGTCTGAGGGTCACAATGAATCCATAGCCCAATGCAGAATCGATGCGATTGTTACGAGATGAGAATTAATGCCGAATGAAATGATTTTATCAGGTAATCTACCGGTTAGGGTAGGTTTTTGGATGGACAAAATTACTAATTAAACACTTTGTGACCCCAAGCAAAACACAACGTCCTACTCTACATCAGGTCCCTCTTCATCTCTGAGTACTTTCTTCCTCCCTTCATCCCGTCCAACATCCCTATCCTGTTCCTTCCCTTTCCTCGTTTGCCTAACATTCTCCCCTCTATTACAGTCTTCAAAAACCCACAGTCTTCATCCACTTTTCCTGCCCCCAAAGGATTTCTCCCAACAAACCCCTCTCTTCGCCCACCATACCAAGTACTTCCTCATTTGTTTTCTTCTCTGTCCATTTCACCTTCTCCATTCTACTCCACACCCACATTTCAAAAGCCTCCAGTCTACGTCTATCCTCCTGCTTCAATGACCACATTTCCGCGCCGCACATAGCTACGCCCCATATCAAAGTTTTTACGAGTCTTTTCTTAACATCCTTACTCAAAGTCCCCGTCATCAACTCCCTCCTCCTAGTGAAAGCCTCTTTGTCTAACGCAATTCTTCTCCTTACGTCCCTACTACTTTGACCGTGTTGGTCCAAAACACTACCGAGATACGTAAACTGTTCTACCTGCTCTAGTTTTCGCCCTCCTATTTTAATGTTTAGCTTAGCCTTTTTCTTTCTAGAAAGTGGCATAACCTTTGAATTATAAATATTGATTCTCATCCCATACTTATCGCATTGATTTTACAATTCACTAAGCTACGGTTGCAGCCCATTGGCTGAGTGACAAACTAAAGCTTGGTCATCAGCAAACCATACTGATTTTACGAATTCCCCGCCCACCTTCATTCCTACCTCGAGTTCTTCCCATGCCACTTTAATCATTTCCTCTGCATAAAGGTTGAACAGCAACAGTGATAATGGGCACCCCTGCCTCACACCTCTTCCTAACACTGCCCAACCGGACTCACCGTTCCCCACTCGTACCTGAGCAGTCTGAGACATGTACAGGTTGCGGATTAGCCTCCTTTTCCTCCAATCTATTCCTATTTTCTGCAATATACTCATTAGTTTTTCCCAATTCACTCTATCAAACGCTTTTTTTGAAATCTACGAAACAGGCAAATACCTCCTGGTTGTGTTCTATATTCCGCTCGATTAATAATCTCATTACTGCAATGGCATCACGCGTACCTCTCCCCTTCCTAAACCCAAACTGATCATCCCCCAAGTAATCATTTGCCCTACTCTCTATCCTTTTGTTTATGATCCTGAGAAAAACTTTAGCTGCGTGGGATATCTTGTCTTCTTCTTGTCCTGCAGTTCTCACATGATGTAGCCTTTACCTTTTTTGGAATAGGAACTAAAACTGATCTCACAAAGTCTTCTGACCAGATTCCTTCCTCATAGATACTATGAATCAGCCCATATAGCCTCTTCCTCCCACATTTTCCTAAGCATTTTAAAAGTTCAGCGGGAATGTTATCCACCCCCACGGCCTTATTTATTTTCATCTCCCTTAATGCCCTTTCTATCTCATTGTCTAGTATGCCTGGACCTAAGATGTCTTCCTCTACGTCATATTCTTTTTCAATGTCTCACTTTGTTGGTCTAAGTTCTTTACTATAGAGTTCTTCTATATATTCCTTCCATCTCTCTTGGATCTTTCTTGCGTCAACTATTACCTTACCCGCCTGATATCTAACCGCTATCGTTGATCTCCCTTTCTTACTTCCCGATAAAGTTTTAACTTTGCTGTACAGCGCACCGATTTCACCCTTCCTCTGCAGACTTTCCATATCCTCGCACTGCGTCTTCTACCATGCTTCTTTTGCTTTATTTGTTCCTCGCCTCAATTTATTGTTTAATTCTTTCTACTTCATTTTGCCTAATTCAGTATTTACATTCTTCATTTTCGCCGCTCATCCATCTTTGTAATCATCTCATCCGTGATCCATGGTTTCCTAGTCCTTTTAGCGTTACCGGTTCCAATAGTGTCTTTTGCGGCTTTCGATAACCCTTTCTTGATCCTTTCCCATTTTTCTTCGATAGTACTAAGCCCTTTACCATCCTCCATGATTCCCTCTACAGCCTTTTGATACTCCTTCCTTTTTAATACATTTAATGTTTCTACGTTTCATTTCCTAACCCACCGCCCCTGCCTTATCTTTTTGAAACGGACGCTACATTTCATAACCACTAAATTGCGGTCAGAGTCCGCATCCGCTCCCGGAAAGCTGTGCGAATTTATCACACTGTTCCTAAACCTGTGTCTAACCAGAATATAATCTAGCTGATACCTTTCTGAGTCACCTGGCATTTTCCATGTATACCTGCGTCTTTTGTGGTGTCAAAACCAAGTTTTGGTGATGACTAAACACTGTCTCCTGCAGAACTCAACTGCTTTCTCCCCGCGGTCATGCCTCGTGCCTAAACCTTAGTCCCCCACCTCATCACCATCTCTTCCTTCGCCTACCGTCGCATTCCAATCCCCCATCACTATCAAATGTTTCCCTGTAGGAACACACGCGATTATGTCCTCTAACTGATCGTATATCCTATCGGCCTCTTCTTCCTTATGGTTGCTCGGCGGCATGTATACCTGAATAATAACCAAGTTCGTCGGTTCTGCTTTTATCTCTATTAGCAATATGCTATCCGTTACCTGTTCTATATTGACTACGCTTCTTTCTACTTTTTTATTTCATACTATGGCAACCCCTCGTTGGCTGTCGTCCTCGCCGCTGTATGTTATTCTATACTTATCACTCCAGTACTCCCCGCTATCCTTCCATCTCACCTCACATATACCTAAAATATTTATTTTTCCCCTTTCCAACTCTCGCTTAATATTCTCCGATTTCCCTGTCCTCGTCATTTTCCTAGCCTTCCACGTTCTTATTCTAACTAATTTGTTCTTCTTATCCAGCGTCTTCTGTCCTGCTGTTGCTGGTTTCGTGGGATGACGACCGCGGAAGCCTTGCCCCCCCGCTGCCGGGCACGACACACGGCCGATTGGGCTAAGCCCCGTAGTTGCCAGGACTCAAAATCTCTGTATTGTCCATCATGTTAATCTTGGGAATGATAATTGAGGTGGTTTCCCGTTGCCTTCCTCAATAGTGTTTTTAACGTGACACCATCACTTTTTGGCCGCCCCACTGGGGTCAGACGCCATTGCAGCCGCCTCACTGAGGAACAGACGCTGCGTGGACTACCTTTCGTTTGGCTCCTAACCTTCGACCTTTCTTGCATGGGTGACCCTACGAGGAGCAATTATTATTACTCCCGCCAGCAAAGCTCTAGGGGTCATCAGAACGCAGAAGCCCTTCCACCACTTCAAGGTTGTAGTCCGGGGAAGGGAAGAAAATTGTATGTTGGATATATAATGATATATATATTATGATAACAAAATATAAAATAAAATTAATGAGTTTGTCATAAATAGATTGGCTTAGGTTAGCATAAAATTTGTGAGATGAAGGCAGTAACAATTGAAACAGTCCCTTTATTTAGGAATAGCTTTAGAAGTATTTGTCAGAGTAATGAGAGCATGAAAAGAGTCGCGTTTAGAAGAGAGCCTCATGCAACGGTAATGGACTTGATGGCAGGAACATTGCATAAAACAGTAAAGACAAGGCTCGTGCAAACTGTAATACGGTTCGTAATTTTGCATGGCTCCGAAACTAGGGGGATCGAGATGGTGCGGGGGCTAACGTACTGGCTTCCCACCCTGAGGGCGCGGGTTCAAATCCCGGCGGTGTTGAATATTTTTCAGAGGTATCTCGATCCCTACTTGAGGTGCTTTGTGGAGGGCACTTTGAGTGAGTACGCCGTCCGTCGGATGGGACGTTAAACTGCGTACCCCTTGGCGCCTTTCGTTATGAAGAGTAGGCTAATACCGACGCCGGGTTTCTGTCTTCCCTTCACCCTTTCCTGTCCATCCCTTATGGCGCAAAATGACCTCAGCTGTCGGTCGCCTCCCCTAAAAACTACTACTACTACTCCGAAACTAGGTCGTTGAAGCAAGAGTATAAGGGCAGACCGGGAGATTTCAGGACGTGGTGTGAAGAAGGATGCAGGAAATAGATAAACGGAAAGAAAAGCAAAAGATCAAGTTTTAGGCATGGTATAGGAAGAAAGATGATTGTAGGGAGAAATTAGAAAATGGGAGGACGAAAGGTAGACAAGAGGGACAATTGTGAGTACTGAGGGAGGCACAATATGCGGGCTGGGACGCCGAGGGGAGGAAGCGGGGAAGGCGCAGTGAAGCGAGGATAGAACAACTATTTTGGATTGAATTTGGGGAGGCAGAAAGTGCATGTCCTGCCAGCTGGCCCACATGAAAGTACATGCCCTGCATCAATCAAGAATCAATTATTGTAACATGTAGTTCGGGTTTAGTGATGTATTTGTGTGACGCTAGTTACGGTCTGAGAGTGTGGGAATGCGTACTGGCTGGAATCATCAGCAGTCCGGTAGACTAGTTTGAAGAGTAAAATAAATAAATGAATAAAATAAGGTATGCCATCCTGCTGAATAGTGCACGATCGAGATGAATGTGGTAATTTTATTCGAACTCCTAAGGGAGAGGAGAAGAATATGACCATAGTTTATAATGAGCATAAATATTGAAGCTGTAAAATCTAAATTAACTAATTGGATTCGTGCAAGAGTGAGTGAACAAGCTGATACTTGTATGAAATAAATAAGTATGAGTTTATCGCTAACCAATAAAAATAATATCTGTAAATACAAACTAATAGATTTTATTTCATTTTATGAGCTTCTTAGAACACAATGTATGGAGCGTACAGTTCCCACGCATTCAAAAGAATTACTTCCGAAATATCTCGACTTACGACTAATTCAATGGAGTTTTTGAATTGAGTTACAAATTTATTACATACCGTTGTTTTTCCTTCCATTAGCGATTATTTTCCAAGTCTCTTCATTCCGACCCTTCGTATGGGAAACCGTATCTCTCGACCCGTAGATTATTACAGGTGTAAGCTACCATTTTGCTCACCGCGTCTGTAAGAATGCAGGTTGCTCTTACTTTGATGTCGCCGTAAAACTCTCTGGTTACAGTACACTGCGCCTCCTTTGGAAATAGAAATAAATTATATGTAGACATGGGAACATTTGAAATCGTTTGAAATACCTCGAGCGGTGATTTTTGCGTCAATTAGCTTGCGACCAGATCCATCGCGGTCGGCTCCACAAACGGATAGCTATCTGGGGACCCATCGCCCGTCTTTTTTCCCGTCACCACAGACAGTAGAGCTCGGTTAGTCACCTGTGACACGGCTTCCAAAAAACCAAGCAATAAAATGAGAAGAGTTCGAGAAAAAAAGAATCCGAGGGGATCCCTTTTTCCGGAACACATCCGACGTCGTAAATAAAAAATGAGCGTCGAGAGAGCGGGCGCTAAGGGACCCCGTGACCCTCGGCCGACGAGGGGAGGGTGACTCGTAAAAATCGGAGCCTCTCAATTTATCCTCCCCTCGCTTTATTTCCCTCGCAACTATTATTATTTTTTATACATTTATACTGATCCCTTCAGTCCGCGTGGGAATGGGTCCTTAACTCGGGAGCCCATCTCCCGGGGGTGGGGGGCCGGAGGTCACCCATCTGTCATTCGCCTCCCCTCCTCTCACCTAACGGGAAGGCAATAACCCTTCTTCCCTCGGGGACGCCCCAAGGTCACTCACTCACTCTCCCTCTCTCTCTCGGGGCAGGGAGCCTTTGGGATGCCGGGGCGCGGACAGGAGGACAAAGCGGCGGCGGTCCCCCCCCCCCCGGGAGTGACCGCACACGGGCGGACCATTACGGGGATGGCCGTTGTCTTGGGGGCATCTCCGCATCCGTGACACCGGGGGCGGGCGAGGGGTGTTTTATTAATCGGAATGTCGGGAGAGACATCGGCAGGGGACGACCCGATCCCACGTGAATCACTTTGCGGGTGTGGACCGCGGTGGTCAAATCCCCTCGATCCCTATTTCCGGGCGGGAATAGATCTCTCTCTCTCTGGGAAACACGAGTAATTTACGTGCCACCACCCCCTCCTCCCAAATGCCACCACATAAAGCTGAAAAATAAAAATCAGTGATTCCTAAATACGATGATATTATCAACATTCCACGCTTTTTACCATTAATAGCGTTTGTGGAAGGAAAGAGAGATGTGACGGGAATGGCGCCTTCGATTGAAGTAATGAATGATGATCAGTGCCATGCGAGAAAGGAGGGAGGAAATCACAGCCATTGGTTCAAGTGCACGTGGTGCTCTAATGGCTGAAACGATCCTCCGCCGGTTCGAGTAAAAATACGAGCTCGCTGGGAAAGAGGGAAAGCGAGGCGTGGATTGCGGGGAAGGGATCGGGGGATGCGCATCGTGAAGGGGGAGACAGAGAGAGAGAGAGGTCTCTACCCGCTCGCATCGCTCATGACGCGTGCTACGTGTGCGCGGGAGGCCGCAGGAAGCTCAAGTACTCCGGTGGCGGGATCAGGGGCAATGGAGAGACGCAAGGTAGGCGCCGAGGGAGTGAAAGTAATTCCGACCGGAGAATATTGAAGACTAATTGCCCGTCGACAGCCGGGAACTCATTCTTGCATGTGAAGCAGTAATTTGAAAGCATTTGCGCGAATCATATTATCGTGCCGTAGTGTCATGGAGAAGCGAGAGATTAAGATCCCATGAAAATATTTGCGACGGTCAACGAATACTTCCGAAGTTTTGTTGAATATCTCGTGCGCAGGAAAGTAGGCATAGATTGGGGTGCCGTATGAATGGTGGAGCACCACGCCAGCCCACGGAGGAGAGTGAGCGGAGGGGTGCCTGGTGGCGGGTCTGGGGGGGGGTGTTGGGAACTCCCCGGCGAGAGAGGCGACGATGGGGCAGCGGGGGCACTACTCGTGGCTATTCAACTGAATCAGGGGCGCGTGATGAGGGAGGTTCAAGGTCGTCGTCATCCGGTGCAGGCGGGACCTGATGTGCTCGGACTTGGTCGATTGGCATGCAGGCTTTTGAAGCATCATGGAAGGTAAGAGAGGCGGCTTACGGGGGAAATTCGAAGGAGGGAGGAAGAGAGGGTGCGGGAGGTAACCTACAGAGAGGCCATGGGGAGGATGACGGAGAGGAGGATGATGCTGGGGAAGAGAGAAGGAGAGGGAATCATGGGACAGGGGAAAGTATGCAGAGCCAAGGAATGAGTCAATGTCCTACGAAAGGTTCTATGAACTTTCCTTTGTCCTATTAGTAGGGCTTATGAGCACACTATCTACTAGTGAAACTTGTAGTGTGTAGTGCAGGGTCCATCCAAAACCCTAAGCTGGAATGCAATAGTTTATCAGAATATCTGCTTTTAAAAGTATGCCACAGAATCCTAAGCGGAGTGGACAACAATCTAATATAAACACGCTAATATGACGGTGATAATGGGCAACCCTGCCTTACACCTCTTCCTACCACTGCCAATACGGACTCCCCGTTCCCCACTCGTACCTGAGCAGTCTGAGACATGTACAGGTTGAGGATTAGCCTCCTTTTCCTCCAATCTATTCCCATTTTCTGCTAAATACTGATTAATTTTCCCCAATTCAGTCTATCAAACGCTTTTTCGAAATCTGCGAAACAGGCAAATAACTCCTGGTTGTATTCTATATTCCTCTCGATTAATAATCTCATTACTGCAATGGCATCACGCGTACCTCTCCCCTTCCTAAACCCAAACTGATCATCCCCCAAGTAATCATTTGCCCTACTCTCTATCCTTTTGTTTATGATCCTGAGAACAACTTTAGCTGCGTGGGATATCAAGCTTATTGTCCTGTAGTCCTCTCATGATGTAGCATTTACCTTTTCGGAATAGGACTAAAACTGATCTCACGAAATCTGCCGGCCAGTTTCCTTCCTCATAGATACTACGAATCAGCCCATATACAGGTTATGTTATCCACCCCCACGGCCTTATTTAGTTTCATCTCCCTTAATGCCCTTTCTATCTCATCGTCTAGTATGCCTGGGCCTAAGCTATCTTCGTCTACGTCATATTCTTTTTCAATGTCTTACTTTGTTTGTCGAAGTTATTTACTATACAGTTCTTCTATATACTCCTTCCATCTCTCTTGTATCTTTCCTGCGTCAAATTTTACCTTATCCGCGTTATCTCTAACTGTTAGCATAGGTCTTCCTTTCTTAATCCCCGATAACGATTTAACTTTGCTGTACAGCGCCCCAATTTCACCCTTCCTCTGCAGACTTTCCATATCCTCGCACTGCGTCTTCCACCATGCTTCTTTTGCTTTATTTCTCGCCCGCCTCAATTTATTGTTTAATTCTTTGTACTTCATATTGCCCAACTCTGTATTTACATTCTTCCATTTCCTCCGTTCATCCATCTTTGTAATCATCTCATCCGTGATCCATGGTTTCCTAGTCCTTATAGCGTTAACGGTTCCATTAGTGTCTTTTGCGGCTTTAGACAACCCCTTCTTGAAACATTCCCAATTTTCCTCGATAGTACTTAGCTCTTTACCATCCTCCATGATTTCCTCTACCGCCTGTTCACATTCCTTCATATTCAAACCTTTTAATGCTTCTATATTCCATTTTCTAACCCACCGCCCCTGCCTTATCTTTTTGAAACGTACGCTACATTTCATAACCACTAAATTGTGGTCAGAGTCCGCATCCGCTCCCGGGAAGCTGTGCGAATTTATCACACTGTTCCTAAACCTGTGTCTAACCAGAATATAATATAGCGGATACCTTTCTGAGTCACCTGGCATTTTCCATGTATACCTGCGTCTTTTGTGGTGTCTAAACCAAGTTTTGGTGATGACTAAACACTGTCTCCTGCAGACCTCCCCTGCTTTCTCCCCGCGGTCATTCCTCGTGCCTAAACCTTAGTCCCCCACCTCATCACCATCTCATCCTTCGCGTACCGTCGCATTCCAATCCCCCATCACTATCAAATGTTTCCCTGCGGGAACACACGCGAGTATGTCCTCTAACAGATCGTATATCCTATCGGCCTCTTCTTCCTTATGGTTGCTTGGCGGCATGTATACCTGAATAATAACCATGTTCGTCGGTTCTGCTTTTATTTCTATTAGTAATAATCTATCCGTTACCTGCTCTATGTTGACTACACTTCTTCCTAACTCTTTATTAAATACTATGGCAACCCCTCGTTGGCTCTCGTCCCCGCCGCTGTATATTTTTCTATAATTATAACTCCAGTAATCCCCGTATATCCTTATATATCACCTCGCATAACCTAAAATATCCTTTTTTCCCCTCTCCATCTCTCGGTTAACATTCTCCAGTTTCCCTTTCCTCATCATTGCCCTAACATTCCTTTTTCCTATTCTAACCAACTTTGTCTTCTTCCCCTGCGTCATCTGTCCTGCTGCTGGCGGTTTTCCCTTGCAAATGTTTCGTGGGATGACGACCGCAGAAGCCTTCCTCCCCCTCTGCCGGGCACGGCACAAGCCCTGTGGTTGCCAGGACTCAAAATATCTGTATTGTCCATCATGTAAATCTTGGGAATGATAATTGAGGTGGTTTCCCGTTGACATTCTCAATAGTGTTTTTAATATGACACCATTACTTACTGGCCGCCCCACTGGGTTCAGACGCCATTGCAGCCGCCTCACTGAGGAACAGACGCTGCGTGGACTACCTTTCGTCTGGCTCCTAACCTTCGACCTATCTCTGGCATGGGTGACCCTACCAGGAGCAATTTTTATTACTCCCACCAGCACAGCTCTAGGGGTCATCGGAACGCACAAGCCCTTCCACCACGTCAAGGTTGTAGTCCGGGGAGGGATGTATATATATATATATATATATATATATATATATATATATATATATATATATATATATATATATATATATATATATATATATACATATTTATAGATTTTTACATGTCGCCGCAAATATTTATCGCTTCTTTCAAAAACTTTTATTTTATTAAGATTTTTCCCAGCAGAATGTAGTACGCATTCCTAAACTAAAGTTCACCATACAATCATGCTAAACGATAATGTTTGATGCCCTCATCGCAGCTTTTTATTTTTCATTTTATCATCGTTTCTGATCGGTTTTCATTGTTAACTGACGAACAAAAAGTCATTAAACTTTGGAATAAGGGCACTGATAACGAGGAGAAGACCTGGTGGGCAAGTGCGCTTGCGGAACCGGACCCATATATACTGACCGACAGCAATTCCTAAGTCGGCCTGTTATTTCTCTGAAAAAACCGCCCCTATTGCTCCTTTCACGAATGACGTCCGGCACTTAGTGGTCGGAGGCGTTCGGCCTTTGGCGACGTCACCGGAGGCGCACCACGAGCCAGAATGCATCCGTTGTCATGCAAGTCCCTTCCTAATATCATTCGCGGATGACACAGTGACAAACAACACCATGATCGAACTACTAAAATTGAAGGTCACGCGCCGTAGTTGAATCGAAACCAAATCCACGATTACTGGCCAATTCGGCCGTTTGTAACATGTGATTGCGATACGGGGATCCAAGTGGATTGATTTTGTTCGAGCGAAAAGGAATGCACGCCCACCGGGCAGAGGCGGGGCGGGGGGAAGGAGAGAGGGTGGAGTGGGTGTGCTCTTCCCCCCTCCCCCCTCACCCCCCTGTGATCCTCGGTGACGCCGTCGCATTATTTTGAGTCACCACCGCACGTGATTCGAAAAATTAATGGAATATGACGACCTCGTCCATCTTAATTGGTTAATGGGAATGTAATTGTTTGTTTGTTTCGTATCGATAAGGCATCCATGACGCGGTTTGAAGGAGAGTGTTTGAGGCGCGCACATCGATCGAGGAAAAGGGGGCATTTTAAGCGTCTCTTATCATTTAATTGAGCGCATGATTCGCTCCTCGTCCGACCCACACGAGGCGAGCGACACTCGACCGCGATAAGGCGAACGCGATGGAAAATCAAACGGACGGAGGAGAGCAAAAAGAATACGCGCTGGGGGCGTTAATCTTCGCGATCTCCCCGGGAGATAGCGAGCAGCGGGCTGCAATTCTTCCGCGTTATCTGGGAGCACTCGACGGCAAGTGGCGATCGCCGCAAAGCGATCGATATGGAGTTATCGCGGAGAGAGAGACCTTGGTGGGCAAGGTCATTCCATCGGTCGCTGGGAATCGGACCGTCGTCGGCCGAAAGTGAGCTTTCCGTTCTCGGAGCAAGAGCAGGGCTCTGATCGCGGCCTCTCCTCCCCCCCCCCATCCCTTTCAATTGCGATGAATCCCACGCCACTTCCGAGGCGAACTCCAGGCGAATTGAACTATTCTAGGACCAAGTTTCAAGATGCCCAAATGATCTTTTGTGGCTATTCGAATAATTGAAATCGTCCCATAAAGACGTGTACAACGAATCGATTATTAAGAAATAATTTCTGAAAAAAATTCGCCTCGAATAATTAAACTGAATATAGCACCTCATGTAATATTTCCTCACCTATGAAACTCTGCATGATCTCTGGCTTGATGATATTCGGGGAATTGTCTGTGGCAAAGTGTACTACATAGACTCAAAGCTCAACTCTCCTATGTCAAGGAGAAAGCCTAGGGATGTCATCTTGCCCGTCTTCTTGGCCTATTGGATTTTCATTTTCACACCCTCTTTCGAATGACAATTATGAAATTAAACTGGGGAATTATATAGCTGAGTGAAAATCTTTCTCTTTCAACCTTGTGAGTACTATCTACTGAACTAAAAAAATATTGCCAGTTGAAAAAACGACCCGCACTCCTATGAAATGAAAGAATACATTATTAATCGGCATCATGAATAGTCCTTTAAAAGTTTCCCTGATTTCTAATGACCAAAAATGTTAATTTTTGTTGAGCCGTATTGTCGTTGATCTATTCACACACGCTTCTCCACTCTTAAGGCATTATTTCGTGGAATTTGCAAATCGGAGTATATAGCGATTTGGGAAATAGCCATTAATGAATTAACTGCATAAATATATCCTGCTGCTTTGTTAATATACTTATTTTATGGAGTAAGAAAGAAAACAATACAGAATGAATCGGAAGAAAGAGAACAAAGTAATAAGAATAGAATTTCCGAATTCTCCGATACACATCCACATGAAGAGGACATCTGTTAAACTCAATGTCGAGCAAATGAAAAAATCACGCAGAGAAGCATGAGAGCCCACCAGACGCGATTATGTGCGGCGAAAGATTCTTCAGATGCATTACCTCTGTAGCAATTTCAAATAAAAACTACAGTGAAACGAGGCAAAATTCGCACGCGGAGTTAAATGTGTGGTCATCACATTAGAAGCTATTTGTGATCAAATATGATATGACTTGCATTTATTCGAGTCGTTCATTTAAGGGGAGCGCAATTGTTATTATGCCGTCACTTCCTGCAGTCTCGTCATCAGAGAAAACCGGATTGGGAGCGAAGAGGTCGACCCGAAATTATTCATGCGCTATTTGGAATGCGCAGAGTACTCTGAGATTTCTTTGAGACTTTCCGGGGAAATTGCGAATTCATTCCTCGCTGACATCTATGAGCCTCACTTCACACTAGTTCCTCAGAAAATCCGATAAACTAACAATTTAGGTGATAAGATTGTTGTGATTCATGTTGTGTCCACCAGGACGGCACCACCGCCTCAGCCTTTTGTAAGGCCGTGTACAATAAAGCGCGGCCTTAAAGATGCTCCCCCTGGCGAGAAAATACAATCTTAACTGATGCACATTAGGATTCAACCTTTCGATTTCCTTGCCATCGTAATCGAACAAGACCGCTTCGTAAATAGTATTCACATTGCACTTCCGATTCAACCGAGCGTGCCTTCGACGGGTGGTGACATTCGCGAGGGAATTGGTGATTCGATGGGGGTTTACGAACACACTTCATACAGTGTGAGCATTTATGCATAGGCACTAGAAAGTGTCACAAGTTAAGTATGACAATTGAATGATGACACCAGCATCAACAATGTGTGTCACTCTGCAAAAAACACGAGAGAATCGTTTCCCGCATTTCGCTGAAGATTGCCATGATTAGTTTCCAATCAATCTAATATTTAAATTCCCTCGTCTACGAGTACAGTTTTGACTGCAAATGCGTCTAAAGAACGAATATTTCAACCAATGAACGTCGATACTTACTATGAACCATATGCCCTCCCGATTTACTGTAGGTATAGTCAAATTATTTAAATGCACGCGAATATTTTCATTTCTTCCTGAAAAATTAAATTGAAATATCTTTTCGAGAAGATTTTTGCAGGAGTCATATCACCCGCGACCGTACACTTAGTTTCCCACTGAAGTGATTGGGGTTACAAGTACCCCCTGGGGTGGAAACGTGGTTCCATTGGTCATATATGGCGATGCGGGATCGTCCTTTAGGCCCTTAAACAATAGATGCTTGAATGAGAAATAGGAGAGTGGGAGCATCGCAAAGGCGACAGCACCAGAATAGGTGCTTCCCCTTAGAATTACTGGGGCGTTGCATGACCATGTGGCAAATTCAAGGTTACGCCAGTTTATATTCCGCTGTTTCAGGCTTAACTTCGTGTTCAATATACATACTAAAAAGGCTTTGTACTTTTCCATAGGTTTATATCTGTGGAAAAGTACAAAGCCTTCTTAGCATGGAAGTTACACTAGTTTAGATAAAGACTAACAAATTTTCGCCGGGAATATGAAAATCGCCAAGGCCGAATCTACTCGTGGCCACAATCAGAAACTAACAATAAAAGGGACGAACGATTTTGCTGGTGAAGTGGTTCGTTGATGTAAATGGATTGCATAAAAAGTATCGGGAATATTTTTGGAAAATAGATTTATTACAGATATTTCCAAAATGCCGCTGAAAATTATTCAAGCAGAACATCCCTTGAGAGCGTCGAGACACACTTTAGCCCTTTGGCGGCTTCTCCATTACTCGGAGGCTCCCTGACAGGCGGAAGGTCCTTGAGGGTACGCGTGCAAGCTTCTTTGACGACACTCAAGGTCCCATGGTTGTGTCCTTTGAGGGAAGATTTAACTTTTGGGAATAAGAAATATGGGTCTGCTGGTGACAAGTCGGAACTGTAAGGAGGTTGGGTAATCGTCGCGATGACGTTTCGGGCCTTCGCCAGCAGACACTCAACCCTGATCTCTAAGTCGTCCGTCCAAAGACCTTCGGGAGGACGAGTTTAGCGAAGCAGATCTTACGCATCGCCAAATTTTCAGTGATATACGATAATGGTGTGCACTGTCATCTTATCAATGCCAACAGACGATCTGCCAACACGCGCAAACTCAATCGACGGTCTGAATTCAGCACTTCATGCACACGTCGGGAAGAAATTGTTACCGATACTTTTCATGCAAACCTTGTACCTATATATTCGCGAATTTTTCGCCAATAGGAAGTGTCGATGGAAAATGCTCAAGTTATGCAAAGGAGAAGGGCTCTCGTAGGCATCAAATAAAAGTTCTATGACATGGCAAAGCCAGGAAGTAAGCAGGGATGGTGTAGGTGAGGGGCAGTGACATCGAGTACATTCCAACGATGGAAGGCATTAGTAATGGGAGAAACGATTTTGTGCAGGCTTACGCCATATCAGAAATATTTGAGAAATTATCGTGTGACGTTTCTTATCGTGAGAATGAGGATGATTGTTGGGGTGGATATTATAAACACTCGGGTTTGATATGTTGTACCGAGACAAAGTAAACACACCGTTCACCCCAAAGTATCATATGCGCATTTCTATTGTGGTCTGAAGAATGAAAGAGGAAAATTGTGACGCATTAATTGCGAGAACAGAGTGATGACATACCAAGGCAGCGTGGGGGAACTTACAGGTTGTAGGAAAACAGCTCGAGACCCACGTCAATTACCAATCCTTGGATTACATGGAATCTCCTCTACAACTGCCGGTGCTCGTGTTTATGAATCAAGCACAACATTAAACATGCCCAATGTCGGCTCCACGATGGAGACGAAGCAATAAAGGCCACCTGGCGTCGGTGGAAACTTTTCTCGTCGTCTTTTATGCGCCGGCGTGCGATTCCAAAACGCAATCTCCGATTCGCCCCTCCCCTTCGGCCGCGCCTCCCCTCGCCGGGGGTGCGGAGGTAAGCAAGGGGGGGAGGGGCGATTTTCGGGGTGCATGGCATTTTCGCCCGGGGCCCAATTCGCGCTCTGAAGTTACGAAATGAAAGAATAAATGAGACATGCGTTCATTTTCGGGCGCCGCCAGGGATGCCGTCCCCCCCCCCCGGGGGGGGTTCCCCTTGCCTCCTTCCCATCATCCCCCGCTCGGGAGAAAGGGGCCGCGTGCCCCGAGGGAGGGGAGAGGCGGCCGGAAATCCGCCTTTGAGTGCAAGGGAGCGTCAACGCCCCCGCCGACGACGAAATTATTACACTCCCTCACCTTTTGCCGATATCCGGGCAAGGAGGCGAGGGGCGTTGCGGGGTGAACGCCCCCCCTCGCAAAAGATGAAGGTGGAAATTTGCAGTTCCCCGACGCGGTGGAGGCAGAGGGTGGAATCTGCGCCAGGGGCCGTTTTTTTTAAGCATTCCGTTTGCGGCTCGCATTATTGTCTTAATTAATTGCGACTAAGGAATTCCGGGCGCCCCGCCGTGGGGGGTGGTATGATCTCCCAAACCCCCGGTAGCGACGTCCCCCCCCGCCCCCACCAATGGCGGCGATTACCCGGAGGCATTGGTGGGGGAGGAGGGGGGCATGGGGCGCTCATCAAATGGAGTCGCTGCACCCTCCACACCCCCATGGGCCGCGGAGAGAAAGGAGACAGCAACCCCTCCTGCCTCTCTTCTGGGTCCGCTACATAGACGATATTTTTATTCTCTGGACACATGGCTCTGATTCTCTCAACAATTTCTTATCCGCCTTAAATCCATCTTTCACTGTTAAATTCACCTCTTCCATTTCAGACTCCACCATCACCTTTCTTGACACAGACTTCTCACTTCAAAACAACAAATTCACTACTTCAGTACACATCAAAGCCACTAACCATCAGCAATACCTACACCACACTAGCTGTCATCCTCAACACACGAAACGCTCGATTCCTAACTCTTTCTATCCGCGGACACCACAGCCACTCTCAACAAATATTCGGACAATCTACATCTTGCACTCCTCAAACGCGGTTACCCAGAAAAGTTACTACAAAATAAAATCCACCGCTCCACCCGACCATACACACCACACAAAAACAGGCCCACATCTGACGCAGGACTCAACCTTTGCACCACCGATTTCCCCGGATCACACAGACTGAAAATCCTCCTTAAAGAACTGTTTCCAATTTTACATGACAATGGCGCGACCTCATTCTTACTACCCCAATGCCCATCTATCGCATACAGACGACCCGCCAATCTCAAAAACCTTCTGAGATCCACCAACCCTTTGGCGCCCCACAGTGACAAATTTCCTTATATTTCCCGTACTTGCAACCGCCCCCGATGTAAAACCTGTCTTCTTATTGGGTCTACTCCCCTCTTCCTACATCCCCTCATTGCCCCCTCACCTCGTTCCCACGCTAATTGCCTCTCAAAAAACATTATTTATCTTTTGTCATCTATCTATCTACTTCCTTTTTACATAGGCGAATGCATTACCCCCTTATCCATCCGAATGATTAATCACCGGTATTCCTGCAATTCTGCCTCACTCTCTTCTCTTCCTATCCCTTCACACGCCAATTCCCACAACCTTTCATTCGACCAGTGTTTTGCTCTCAGCATCCTAGAATCCCTACCTGATTCAGCCACCAATATAGAGGTGAGAACTCGTGAATCCGTCTGCATATTAACTTTCCGTTCTTTCAAAATTCCCACCCTTAACCGCCATCTTTAATTGCCCTGCCAGCATTCCCTCCACACCTCCCCTCCCCGCCCATACCTCTTTCCCCTCTCCTAAGCAACAGCATATTTTCAGTCCCACTTGAAGAAGGCCTCTGAGAGGGCCGAAAGCTCGAAAAATTT
This sequence comes from Hetaerina americana, assembly GCF_022747635.1. Lineage (NCBI taxonomy): Eukaryota > Metazoa > Arthropoda > Insecta > Odonata > Calopterygidae > Hetaerina > Hetaerina americana. The sequence goes on along the minus strand of NW_027286786.1, from coordinate 5,782,911 downwards.
ACCGTGTGAGTGTCCTTTTAAATGTTGCTATTCTATTCTATTTGTGTTATATACATATATATATATATATATATATAATATATATATATAATTATATATAATTATATATAATTATATATATATAAACAAAGATAAAAGATATTTTTCCTGAAATTTTCTGAGTCGGAAACTTTTCAGACCACCAATGTATGTGCTATACATGTACGAATGGATATAATTCATAATAATTCATATATGTATAGCATATAGTATCCTTCACGCATTGCCCAACGTAATTTATTGGGGAACGTATGGTAGCTGAGGGAGGTAGAATTCTGTGGTTCATATTGGCAGTAGTCAATGGATGAATACCGCCCTTGCAGCAACATGATTGTTGATGAGTAGCTGCTTGGCAACAAGAAGGAGACATTAAAATGTGTATTCGGGAAAAGGAAGCTTTGTGTGTGAAAATACCACACTGTAAAATACAAGTATACAATACTTTTAAAGGATGAAAACCATTCCTTATGGTGGAGATTCCGATCCTGTACGTAGAGATTGGCTTGTACTTTGACACGGTCACCTTTAAAAGCACATTAGGGAATAACTCCGTTTGAATGATTGTCTCGGCATCTCCCGTAGTTCCTTAAACTGTGAAATATGCATACAATTTAGAAGGAGAACATTAAATGGAATTAAAATTCGTTTCCAAGGTGATCTAATGGATGCTTTCGTTACGGCCTGAACTGTTTTTTTGGAAGAAAACATATTAATGGATACCCTCGAAGTTATCAGAGTAAATTATTCCATAAGAAAGGTGGGAGTGAATCATTGCATAGTAGGCAAATTATATTCGTTCAGTGAAAATGACTGAGGCAAGTTCGCTTTTCATATAAATGCACGTTTGCTGGTTGGTTGGTTATTTTATCAATAATGTTCACACTTCAAGAGGAAAGTGGCACTTGATATGGACGGATCGATGGGTTGAAAATAATGAAGTGAGGACGTTTCCAACCACCTACGATAGAACAACCACCTCTGACTACAGACATTGGAGCTGCATCATATCCAAAAGACCACTTATTTGCAAAAGAATTAATGACCTGCAGAATTTCAGCTGCAGGAAAGGGGAAAGTTGTGATTAGTGTTTGAAAATTGCATCGGCACTAGGGCGCAGATGCATCCCTGCATGTCCACGCAGTTTATCTTTCCTCCCTTGAGAGCGTTGCGGTGGGAGGCACAATGCGCGGCACTTGTTCCGACGACTGCGACTCGAGGACCTTCGCATTCTCTCTTTAAGACCTTTGCAGTCCTGAGGTCATCCAGTCGGGTTGATTTCATTGCTTTTGGTCGCCTTTTCAGAAAATTTTGAGAACAAGAACCAACTATCGAGTCCGGTTTTCCGACCGGTCAATGAAAAAAATCCCAAAAGATAATGGCTGATAAGGAGAATATATCAAACCCGGTGAAGTTTCAAGGTGAATGATTGCGTTTGCGGACCCGCAGTCCAAACGTCGCCATTGATTGAACTCCGCCGAGTGCGTGTCCCGTGTCTCGCGGCCGAAAATGCCCCGGATGAGGAAATTCGGGAATTATTGGGTCATTAGACATCGGCAGCGTCATTCGGGATCGAAACGTGTCATCTGCGATGAACAGGGTTCGCACGCACGAATCGCAAGCCGGAGAACAAAAATTGCGAATTGGAAACGAAGAGGATTCGGATTTCGCGGGTTAAACCCTGAAGTTCCATGAACAATCAAAATGGAATGGGGAGGGTGAAACTGGGGCCGCGACGAGGAGACGTGGTCCACGGGACGTGGGCATCCATCCTCTGAGGGTGCGGGGTCGTCATCGCACATACACACACACACACGCCACATGAATGCATGTGGCGTGTAGTGTGTGTGTGTGTGTGTGTGTATGTGTGTGCATGAGCTATCGTTTTGAGATTTGTGCTCGGGACTCAATGGTACGGGGACCGTTTGCCGGGCCCAGCCCCCCGTGGTCTGCTCCCTCCGGTGGAAAAGACTCGAGGCATACGAGGGACGCCACTGCAGGCGACGCAGATTGCTCGAGAGGCGCGATTAACTTAATCGCCGAGATAAGTCAATGCCTTTTATATAAAGGCGAAAGCGAGGCACGATTTTTGAAGAATTGGCTGAGGTGAAGTGCGTGATTGGACGGAGGAGTCGCCGCGGGACAGAAATGGCCAAGAGTGAGTACCGACTGCCACCCGCCCCGTTGCCTCACTGGTGCCTCCACGGCGGCCCGAGTACGAGGGCTTTTGACACCAAGCGAAAAGCGCAATTTTGGCGCTAGCGCTGAATTATGCCCCAACTACTGCCCAGGGCAGCTTGGATCGAATTAGATCGAGTGATTTGGGGCACTCGGGGGCTCGAGAGACAATAATTCATTAGTTGGAGCGGATAATTTGCTTTAAGAGCCATGTTAAAATTCGATATTCGATTAAATTTCAAAAAATCCAAGTTTAAACGATAAGTTACGAATGTATTAGTGACAATTTCATTTAATAATTTCTTTCATTTGGGTCATATTATCACTCAGCCATTGAGAATATTTGAAATAAGGTGAAATAGTGGATTAAAAGGAGATTCCGAATGTAAATTGGATGCTGAAGAATGTGAAAGAGGGAGACGTGTCGGCGGGCAAGGAAGAAGGGGAGAGAGATAGTTAGCCATTTTATTTAGTCATTAGTATGGCGTGAAGGAAAGGCAGGAAATATTCAGTGCCTAAAAATACTTACTGCGACTATTTACTTGTTAGGCGAGAGTTATTGGTTGAGTATGCATAGTTCCTGTAGTCATCAAAACCCTCTATTGTCTAGTCATGAGTTGACGCAAATATTCTAGGATAAGTTATAATGTGTAGTACAAAAACAATCGTCGTCATAAATGGCAGTGATTTGCCAGCATTGCCTCTGGATAATTGCGAGGGGTTTGCAATTTCATATGTCTTTAACGACTACATTCAATTCATTACTATTAACATTTACAGTTATTTCAAGAGATAAAGCTGATGCATCGATGCTGTGAACCAGCAAGACCAGAATAAGACCACAACTAACGAATAAATACCACCACCATATTACTCGTCAAAATCGGTCTGCTCCATCATATACCGTTGATTGAATAGCCTGTAATTCTCATAATCGTTAAATATTTGTTAAAATGAAAGTTAAATTACAAACGTTGTGACAAAATGCAGGGAAAAAAGCACCAAACCCTGAATAATTAAGGCTTATATAGTCGAAGGTATATAAAAATTTTATCAGAGGAATTTAAATTAAAACCGCATGAGGCAAGGGAGAATGAGTTGGAGAAGAAGCCAATAATTCTTAATAAAGGGTCTCGCCAAGGAGGAAGCAATCAATGCATACGAATAGGCCTCTCTCCCTTTCACGGCAGTAATCTTGTTCTCCATTCCATCGAAATCCGCTTTCTCACACGCGACTCAGCTGCTCCGTCTTCGCTGTTCAGACTGAATTCACGCAGTCTCGATTACTCTCTGTCCCTTAAATTGTTGAGTGGTATTCGTGGCTGTGGTCGTAAGTATTGAACAATGTGATGAGCACATCGGCAAGAGGATACCGGATGAATAAAAAATATGGGTAGAGTGAAGATTTAAAGGTTTCCGTGCCTGCCTATATCTGCATTTATTCTTTGTTCAACTCCGCTCTATGGATCACGATATGAGCGATTGTAAATGACTTCAATTGAACCCAGCAAGTAATCGATCAATAGTTAATCTGCTATTTTTTTATTTCACTTCTATCATTTAAGTATATTTTTAAATGCACTGCTATGCTTAGAATTCCTAAAAGATTATTTTAAAGTTCCGCATATTGTTTGGTTGCCGTGAAAATGATCCGACAGATGAAATCATTTCCAGCACGCTTTTCAAGAGATAGACTAACTCCTGGTAGCAAGAGAGATTTTGGAAATTTTATGGTTTTCATTCCTTGGCATTTTAAGACAATTCGAAAATTTAAACGACTGCGACGAAGACGCGAAATTCAAAATATCCTCAGAACAATTAAGTTTTTGAGGCATGGCTTCATCTCACGATAGGTTCCTGGTTACGTTATCTCATTTTCAGGGCTCTTATCTCAAGGATTCAATCTGGATTCAAACAAGAATCCAATCAAGGATTCAGTCGTCCCGCGATCATTATCGTGGAGTGAATGACACGGCCGAATGTCAATCGGATGTGCGTTTGCAGCCGTTAGCCGCGTTCTTATTTGTGCTGACTAATGCCGAATGGCGATCGTACAACCCCTCTGCTTTGAATCAACCCTTACAGGGTCAGGCTTCACTTCGCGGAAGTTGTGTACGCCCATCAAATGAAGGAGAATACGTCCTCTTTCGTGGAATTTATTTGTCTCGGTACATTTGAGCATGCGAAAGCGGATAGCGGAAAGTCGGCATAATTGCTCGAATCTTAAGCATTAACTTCCTCCACCTTCTTTGACCCAACGCCCGCCCCATTAAGGCCTCAGGGTCGGCCGTTTGGCCCTCACTTCTCACGCCCCTTTGGCAGAAGGGCATCTAATTTGCGGTGGCCCACACTCCTCGATGTCTTCCGAGGAATGAAATATTTATTCTACCGCATAGATCTTTTTCCTTGTCCTTCTTCTGCCCAAATGTCGGAAATTTGCAACGCCATTTCAAAATGATGCTTTAAGATGTTGGCTAAATGCTTTATTTTCGGCAACCTGAATGCGAAATTAATAAACATGCCACTCCTCCGCACTCAATGCCAATGCCATTAAATGATTGCCAAGTATTAATCAGCAGCAGTGATAATCGTTCAGAGAGCTCAATGAAAGATATAATTGCATCCACTGTCCAGTGGTAATTCTCGTGGGAGATCGAAGGTCATATTCCCATTCGACATTGCCCATTGCATACACGACCAGTGAAGAATCCGCGTACAACATCGTTAGAGAGTCGGATCTAGAAAGTGACTAAACAGCATCTTTGAAGAATTAATGGAGGTGCCTGACCTCCAATTGACTGAGATTCCGCTTGCTCGGAACTTCAAGCTAAAAATACTTCCTTAAAAGCAATCACGGCCCAATTAGCTTGAAATTCACGATGGTTTTGGGTGACAATCGGCCTGTTTTATTAATTTGTTCTTTAAATTTTAATAACAGAATGAAAGAGGCAATTTCTCGGTCCTTTTCGGGTTTCATAATAAAATCGACAACATTAATGGCAAACTCTTATATTGCTCAAAACTTCGGCAAGTAATCGACAATTTCTTTTTGTATTTATTGAGATACTTTTGTAAAAAGATGATAAAGCTAAAACATCGATCTTTGATTTAATGCATCCCCCACTCTTTCCCAATCCATGTTGACTTCCTCTCTCGCTATGATAGCTTCTCTGGTTTACTTCAATACGCCCGCTGTGCTCGTCGTCCTCGCAGGGTATTCCCTTCCATCGTGATTCTAAGCCAATCCCTTGTGACTCGTGCCCAACCCACCTTGTTCCTCTTAGCCGTGGAGTGCCCTTTCTCCATAATAGTAGTCCTTTCCTCTTCCGCTCTTCCATAAACTTTCTCGTTCCTCACCATGACCGTCCATCTTATCTTCCTCATTTTCCTTCAGCACCATGGTTCAAAGGTTTCCATTTTTCCCTGGTCCCCTTTTCCAACGTTCAATGGCTCTGGCCAGGGGAGTGCCATGACCCAAACCACGGACGTTAAAACCCTTCGCACAAAGAATTTCAATCGGAAGAGCGATTAAAAAATCGATGTAATCCGACGAATCCAAAAAATAACTAGGAGTGTGAATACCACCGCTACTCAATTGAAACTCCCGCATTCCTTCAAAATCACACTCCTACTCATAACCCTTCCCACAGCCAGCAGCGCTCGATCGTTCTATCCCTGTGATTCCGAGTCCCTCCGCGAAACCGTAAGCAGCATTGAGATGATAACACGGGAAAGTGCTCGCATATGAATGCTTCAAACTTGATTCTCCCGCACTTAATATCGCCAAATGAAAACCTTCCAATAGCCCCCACATCTTCACCGCTCGTAAGTTTCCTCTCTCGCCCCCTTCGCTTCGCCCTTTCTTTGAGAAAGCCAGACTGAAGATGACGGCTTCCATCGACACGCATATTCGTGGGTGTCCATTTTTGGTTTTCACTTTAATTAAGCTGTTAACCATAATTTAGACACATATTTGTGCCTTCGTTGAAGAGCGTTCTACATTGACACGCACACGTGATCCGTTAGCTCGAGTCCCGGAGCCGCCTTTATCTAACAATTTCTTCCATCATACGTCCATCATCATATTCTCTGCCGCCCTTCCATAAATTTACCTGAGGTGGTTTCCCGTTGCCTTCCTCAATAATGTTTTAACGTGATACCGTCTGCGAAATGGCCGCCCCACTCAGGGGTCAAACACTTTTGAAGCCAGTCGCCTCACTGAGGAACAGATACTCTGCGGACTACCTCTTGCCTGGCTCTTAACCTTCGACCTATCTGATATGGGTGACCCTATCAGGAGCATACTATATATTGCTGCTCTCTCCAGCACAGCCCTAGGGGTCATTGGAACACACAAGCCCTTCCACCACGTCAAGGTTGTACTAGTCCTTCGAGAGAGATTCGATACTGTAGCAATCAAATAAGCAGGCCGATCTGCACACTACGGCATAGTATTTAAGGATCATTTCGGCCATGTTAGTTAGAGATTAGGCATAGCGTGGATTGTAGGTCCATGATTAATCAAATATCTACTATTAGTCCATAGGCTACTAGTAAAAAATCTAGAGATTGCTTAAACAGAAGTATTAACTGGAAACTTAAAAGCCTCCATGTCCCAATGGATTCTTATATTGTGGTGCGTATTAATAGTGAAAGCAATAACACTTGAAAATGGAAATTGTGTTGCTTCTACCCCGCTTTCAACGGAGAGCGTTAAGCAGACAAATATTCTCATTTCCCCACTTTGGCGTCCATTCCCCGCTTTCCTCTTTCCCGCAGTCGCAGCTTGTGTCGTGCTTGCCCTGGTGCTGGCCCTGGTAGAGTGCCGGGTGAACGAACCGCGAGGCTACTCCCTGCGACCCTACCCCGGAGACTGCAAATCTTTCTACAGCTGCGTCAGCTTCAAGTGCCCCGACGGCATGGTGTTCAACCCCCAAACCAAGCGGTGCCAGGTCGGCTCCCGGCTGCTCGCGGCACCCGAGGCCAGGGGAGTGACGGACCTGTTCCCCGACGCAACGGACAACACCATTTACTGGGAATGCACCAAGATGCCCTGCCCGGGTGGACTTCTATTCAACCCCGTGAAACTCTCCTGCGACGACCCGATGACCGCCGGCTGCACGGACTAGCGTTAGGACGGAGAGGAGTCGACTGACCCGTTGACCCCTCGCCGTCCGGAGACGGCTCAAACGAGGGATCACCCAAACTACGATCCAAGCATCTCGATTTCTTAGAAACGTTTCTCTCGACTCGTTTCATTTTTCCATTTATGTATGTTTACAATAAATAAATGGTTATTTTCTCTGAAATCATTCATGACTGGTTAGAATAGTTTTTAAACCTACCTGTGCCTCAATTCCATGCATCATTGCTATGAATATATTTGAGGAAAATATTACACCGATTTCCAGGAAAAATAACTCGTTAGATGTGGAAAAGAATTGCTCAAGGTGTCAATGGCAAATATGAGCGCATTATAATGTTGACAGGTATACATTCTCTGTGGTAATGCTGAAAGTTTGGCATCGTGTTATTCGTGGTATTGGCTTTTTAATTACCTTTCCCTTTAATTAAAGAACTTTTGAAATATTAGTGTTCAATTTTATTTTCCCTGTCGACTACTTCCGTCCACTCTCTCTCTCCTTCTAATGATGCGTGAATTTCAGCTCTCTATTTAACCGCGAATTACCACTGTGCCGTGATCACTATCCGATAGAACATAACCGACCGAACAGATGATTATTAGTATGCTCTTCGTACACAAGGATATGTTAAATACATCGCCCGTTTTCATGGACGCGGATCCAGGTGGGCGTGAAAAAATGAGGGAGCCTTTGTGCAGTGCCGATCGTCTGGAAAGAGGCGGGAGTCTTGCTCTCCCGGAATCAACGCCCCCTCTCCCTATCACCCCCCGCCCTTTACAGTCCGAGTCGCGGGCCGCGAGTCGCCGCGAGAGAGCACTGGGCGAGCGACGGCCCAACGGACACCAGCGCCGTCCTCCGCAGTGAGCCCTCGGCAAACTAGGCGGGCGAGCGGGAAAGACAGAAGGACCAAGTTGCCCTCGGCGGCGATGACGGAAGGGATAAGTGGCGTCCCGAGGGCTGACATATTCGTCTCCCGGACCATTTTTTTTATTCACAACACCCAGCAAAAGCAGTATGGGGCGATTAAATAAAAATCTTCATCTGCCGGGGTTCTGCCCGATTGCAAACGACTGTACCACTCAAAACACTAGCTTCGACTCATAGCTCCATTAACAAAGGCTCGCTGAATCATTTCAAATGTCTCCGTAGCCTTTTTGCTAAGTTTGAAAGAAAATTTCACGCACACACGCTGCTCCTCTAGCTCCTTTATTGCTGCTGCCGATGCACGCGGCGACGAACAGGTTAAGACACGTACCGCTGCTGCTGCGTAACGACTCATTGTAAACAAACGCAACACCTCTCGTTCGAGTCGTCAGATGCGTCGCTAGATAGCGCTCAGTGTCTCTATTCGATCCGTTGAATGGTTTGCATAGAATGAAATCAGTCAAGTTTTTTTTTATCACACCTTGTATTATGTTTTCCCCACCCTTTGTGCTCAAATGGACACTGGTATGAAAATGGTAACATTGGAAACCAATCTGATACACCTAAACGCGTGGCATTCATTCCTTATTGAAGTGTTCATGACCAGATGGAACTCTAGATTTTTTTGCAAGGAAAATTATCTAATACTTTTTAATTCTGTTGGAAGGACACTTTTCCAGACAATGAAAAAGCAGCTCAAGTGCTACTTTCTTTTGAAACGAAAATATAAGAACTTCGGGGAAAGAGATTGCATCCCCTAGTCCTTCTGTAGTAATAAAAACCACTTTATCTGTATGTGAAATCAAACTAAGTCCACACATATCCTTTTTACTTTTCGGAATTGGGACCAACACTGATCTGACGAAGTCTTACGGCCAAATTTTTCCTCATAGATGCTACGAATACTACGCATTAACATCTAAAAGACGAGGTGTTTGGGAGGAGATTATTAATCTTTGGCCTCCTTGACAACTTAATATAGCTTCGTTTATGTCTTTTGAAATTCCTATTTATTATGAACTCATTTTTCTTGTAATGAGCCCGTCTACCTTCCCGCCCTCATCATCCTCTCTCCAGCCGGCTAATTTCTTTTCTTTGATACCATTTGTTTTCCTTTACCATATTCTGTGTTTTTCTTTTTGATAACGTATGCTACACTTCATTAGTCCTCAATTATGATCTGATATGCATCCCTCGCATTTATCCCGGATAAATGTGGGAAATACGAGCTACGATGCTAATAATTGAGTGCCCAACCCTTATTATCATTATTAGGTAATCTACCGGTTAAGGTAGGTTTATGGATGGACACAGCTACTAAAGAAAAACATTGTGACTCCTAACAAAACAAAAAAATTCCAGCATCCTGCTCTACATCAGACCCCTCTTCATCTCTGAGTACCTTCTTCCTCCCTTCATCCCGTCTAACACCCCTATCCTCTTCCTTCCCTTTCCTCTTTTGCCCAACATTCTCCCCTCTATCACAGTCTTCAACATCCCACTGCCGGTCAACACCCCCTTCATCCACTTTTCCTGCCTCCATAGGATTGCTCCCAACAAACCCCTCTCTTCGCCCACCATACCAAGTACTTCTCCATTTGTTTTCTTCTCTCTCCATTTCACCTTCTCCATTCTTCTCCAAACCCACCTTTCAAAAGCCTCCAGTCTACGTCTATCCTCCTGCATCAATGACCACGTTTCCGCGCCGCACATAGCTACGCTCCATATCAAAGTTTTTACGAGTCTTTTCTTAACATCCTTACTCAAAGTCCGTGTCATCAACTCCCTCCTCCTTGTAAAAGCCTCTTTCCCTAGCGCAATTCTTCTCCTTACGTCCCTACTACATTGACCATGTTGATCCAAAACACTTCCCAGATACGTAAACTGTTCTACCTGCTCTAGTTTTTGCCCTCTTATTTTAATTTTTAGCTTAGCATTTTTTTCTTTCTAGAAAATTGGACCACCTTGTTTTATTAATATTGATTCTCATCCCATACCTGTCGCACTGAATTTCCAATTCACTCAGCAATGCTTGCAACCCCTTGGCTGACTGACAAACTAAAGCTTGGTCATCAGCGTACCTAACTGATTTTAGGAATTCTTCCCATGCCTCTTTAATCATTTCCTCTACATACAGGTTGAACAGCAACGGTAATAATGGGCAACCCTGCCTTACATCTCTTTCTAAAACTGGCCATCCGGACTCCCCGTTCCCCGAGCGCACCTTAGCAGTCTGAGACATGTCAAGGTTACGGATTAGCCTCCTTTCCTTCAATCTATTCCCATTTTCTACAAGATACTCATTAGTTTTCCCCAATTCACTCTATTAAACGCTTTTTCCAAATCTACAAAACAGACAAATACCTCCTGGTTGTATTCTATAGTATATTCCTCTCGATTAATAATCTCATTACTGCAATGGCATCACGCGTACCTCTCCCCTTCCTAAACCCAAACTGATCATCCCCTAAGTAATCATTTGCCCTACTCTCTATCCTTTTGTTTATGATCCTGAGAACAACTTTAGCTGCGTCGGAAATCAAACTTATCGTCCTGTAGTCCTCACATGATGTAGCCTTTACCTTTTTCGGAATAGGAACTAAAACTGATCTCACAAAGTCTTCCGGCCAGATTCCCTCCTCATAAATGCTACGGATCAGCCCATATAGCCTCTTCCTCCCACATTTTCCCAAGCATTTCAAAAGTTCCACGGGAATGTTATCTACCCCCACGGCCTTATTTAGTTTCATCTCCCTTAATGCCCTTTCTATATCATCGTCGAGTATGCCTGGACCTAAGCTGTCTTCCTCTACGTATGTTACTTTTCTATGTCCAATTTTGTTGATTTAAGTTTTTTACTACACAGTTCTTCTATATATTCCTTCCAACTCTCTTGGATCTTTCCTGCGTCAACTATTATCTTACCCGTCTTATATCATACTGTTAGCAACTTATTGTCCTGTAGTCCTCATCAGAATGTAACCTTAACCATTTTCAGAATAGGAACTGAAACTGATCTCACAAAGTCTTCCGGCCAGATTTCTTCCTCAAAGATACCACGAATCAGCCCATATAGCCTCTTCCTCTTACATTTTCCTAAACATTTCAATAGTTCCGCGGAAATGTTATCCACCCTAATGGCATTATTTAGTTTCATCTCTCTTAATGCCATTTCTATCTCATCGTCGAGTATGCCTGGACCTATGCTATCTTCAACAACGTCATGTTCCTTTTCTATGTCTAACCTTGTTTGGCCTAAGGTTTTTCTATACCGTTGATCTATAATTTCCTTCCATTTTTCTTGCATCTTTCCAGCGACAACAATTATCTTACCCACCTTATCTCTAACTGTTAGCATAGGCCGGCCTTTCTTACTTCCCAATAAAGATTTAACTTTGCTGTACAGGACACTAATTTCTCCCAGCCTCTGCAAACTTACCATAGCTTCGCACTGCGTCTTCCACCATGCTTCTTTTGCTTTATTTGTGGCCCGCCTCAATTTATTGTTTAATTCTTTGTACTTCATATTTGCCAACTCTGTATTTAAATTCTTCCATTTCCTCCGTTCCTCCATCTTTGTAATCATCTCATCCGTGATCCATGGTTTCCTAGTCCTTTTAGCGTTTACGGTTCCAATAGTGTCTTTTGCGGCTTTAGGTAACCCTTTCTTGATACTTTCCCATTTTTCTTCGATAGTACTTAGCTGTTTACCATCCACCATGATTTCCTCTACCGCCTGTTCGCATTACTTCATTTTCAAACCATTTAATGCTTATATATTCCATTTTCTAACCCATCGCTCCTGCCTTATCTTCTTGAAACGGACGCTACATATCATAACAACTAAATTGTGGTCAGGGTACGCATCCGCTCCCGGGAAGCTGTGCGAATTTATCACACCGTTCCTAAGCCTGTGTCTAACCAAAATATAATCTAGCTATACCGTTCTGAGTCACCTGGCATTTTCCATATGTACCTGCGTCTTTTGTGGTGTCTAAATCAAGTTTTAGTCATGTCTAACCCCTGTCCCCTGCAGAACTCCACTGCTTTCTCCCCGCGGTCATTCCTCGTGCCTAAGCCTTAGTCCCCCACCTCATCACCATCTCTTCCTTCGCCTACCGTCGCATTCCAATCCCCCATCAATATCAAATGTCTCCCTGCGGGAACACACGCGATTATGTCCTCTAACTGATCGTTTCTCCTATCGACCTCTTCTTCCTTATGGTTGCTCGTTGGCATGTATTCCTGAATAATAACCAAGTTCGTCGGTTCTGCTTTTATCTCTACTAGTAATATTCTATCCGTTACCTGTTATATATTTACTACGCTTCTTCCTACCTCTTTATTTAATACCATGGCAACCCCTAGTTGACTCTCGTCCCCGCCGCTGTATATTGTTATATAATTATCACTCCAGTAATCCCCGCTATCCTTCCATCTCACCTCGCATAGACCTAAAATATCGATATTTCCCCTTTCCATCTCTCGCTTAACATTCTCCAATTTCCCTGTCCTCATCATTGTCCTAACATTCCACGTTCCTATTCTAACTAATTTGGTCCTCTTCTCCTGCGTCTTCTGTCCTGCTGCTGCTGGTTTTCCTTTGCAAGGGTTTCGTGGGATGACGACCGCGGAAGCCTTGCCTCCCCCGCTGCCGGGCACGATACGCGGCCGATTGCGCAGACACCCGTAGTTACCAGGACTCAAAATCTCTGTATTTTCCATCATTTTACCTTGGGAGTGATAATTGAGGTGGTTTCCCGTTGCCTTCCTCAATAGCGTTTTTAAAGTGACACCATCCCTCCAGGAGCGCCCCACTGGGGTCAGACGCCTTTGCAGCCACTCGAGAGGAGGAAGGGCTTGGGCGTTCCGATGACCCCTAGAGTTGGCGGGAGCAATGATAATTACTCCTGGTCGGGTCACCCATGCCAGATAGATCGAAAGGTTAGGAGTCAGAGAGAAGGTAGTCCACGCGGCGTCTGTTCCTCAGTGAAGCGACTGCAAAGGTGTCTGACCCCAGTGGGGCGGCCATTGAGTGATGGTGTCGCGTTGGAAACACTATTGAGGAATTCCAAGGCCACGCGGAAGATGCCGCGAGAGTGTCTCTTAACGGAGTCATCCGCCAAATGTGCGCACTCGGCCGGACATCGAGGGTTTCGGGTTCGAATTCCGGTCAAGGCAAATGTTTTTTTTACGCTCTGACACTCGTACGTTTGAGGAAGGCAACATGAAACCACTTCAATTGCTGTTCTCATGATAAATACGGGCGAGGTCATATAAGTACCCTGCCTGACCTAGAGATGGTGGTAGTTGCCCAAAAAATATGACTTTATGAGAAAGTATGCAATCTATAAGGGATATTTTTGGAGTTTTAAGACGCCACGTTTTTTAGTATTGGTTTGGAAGACATCAATGGTGAACATTTTCACTGAATTTGTGAAAATGGATAAAATTGGCATCATTAATTGTTAGAAAACTTAATTTGAAAGGCCTTAGCCCAACTAATACAAAAGCTGAACTGGATTCTACTCTGGGTGAGTCTGCTCCTTCGTTTACAACACTAAAATATTGGGTAACAGAGTTTAAACGAGGCCGTGCGAGCTGTCCAGACGAGCATCGCATTGGTCGACCAAATGAAATGACGACTACAGAAATGGTGAAGTAAATCCACAAAAGGATGGTGGATGATCGTCGACTGAATGTTCGCGAGCGAACACACATAGTTGGCATTTCAAAAAGTGCGGTACATCGCATATTAACTGAAAATTTGGGCATGAGAAAGCTGTGTGCTAGATGTGTGCTGCGTTTGCTCACAATAGAGCAAAACCAGCCTCGTGAAAATGTTTCAATTAAGTGTTTAGCAAAGTTTCACAGCAGCAAAAGCAGCATTTTCGTGCCGTTTCATAACCAGGGATGAAACACGGGTCCATTACTTCACACCCGACACAAATAAGCGATCAAAACAATGGATTCAAAAGGGAGAACCGGCTCCAAAGAAGGCGAAGGCCGTTTCATTTGCAAACAAGGTCATGGCGTCGGTTTTTTGGGATGCGCGTGGGATAACTTTTATTGACTATCTTTGAAAAGGAAAAACTATCAATGGCGAGTATAATGCGAACTTATTGCAACGTTTGAGCGAAGAAATCAAGCAAAAGCGGCCGCATTTGGCTAAGAAGGAAGTGTTGTCTCATCAAGACATTATACCAGCTCACAAATCCGTTATTGCAATGGCTAAAATTCATTAATTAAAGTTTGAATTGCTACCTCATGCCTCACCCTATTCCCCAGGTTTAGCCCCCTCGGATTATTTTCTGTTCACAGACTTGAAATAGTGGCTCGGTGGTCAAATATTTTCCAACCGTGAAGAAATTATGTCGCCAGTAAGGGCTACGAGGGCGGTTCAATAAGTACCCGTGTTAGATATGAAGAAACCATTTATTCAAAAACATTTTTTTTAAACATAGTCCTCTTTTAGAAAGACACACTTCTTTCAACGTTCCGGCCATTTTTTTAACCCCTCCAAAAATGGTAATTGCCGAACTCTCCAAAATACGCCTCTGTCTCGGCGATAACTTCCTCGTTTGAGCTAATTTTTTTTCCCGCGAGCCATTTCTTCATTTAGGGAATAAGATAAAGTCATAGGGAGCCAGATCGGGTGAATACGGGGGCTGCGGCAGCAATTCATAACGTAGTTCATGCAGTTTGGCGGCGACAACTCCGGATGAATGTGCTGGTGCGTTATCGTGGTGAAACAGCACCTTCTTTTTCACCAAAAGCGGCCGTGTCTCCTTCAATTTTCTGTAAAAGCGGTCCAATAACTCACTGTAGTATTTCCCAGTGATCTTTCTTCCTTTTTCTAAAAAATCCATGAGGATGACGCCATTTTCATACCAAAAAACCGTCGCCATGACCTTTCCGGCCGATCGGACCATCTTCGCCTTCTTTGGAGCAGATTCACCGGGAGAAATAAATTGTTTTGATTGTTGGTTAGTTTCTGGTGTGTAATGATGAATCCAGATTTCATCAACAGTGATAACCCGACGCAAAAACACCTTCGGATCTCGATTAAATTGCTTCAAACACTGCTTCGAAGTTGACAGCCGGATCAGCTTGTTGTCCACCGTGAGCAATCGCGGCACACATCGGGCCGACAATTTTTCATCGCCAACTTATCATGTAAAATATTAATTGCCGTTCCGGTCGACACACCCACGGCCTCTGCTACTCCGCGCACTTTCATTCGTCGATCAGCCAGAATCATGGCGTGGACCTTTTGACTGATTTCCTCGGTAACCACGCCTGCCGGGCGTCCTGGTCGCTCCTCATCAAAAACAGATGTTCACCCACGTTTAAATTCGTTGAACCAGTATCTAACTGTGGTCATAGATGGCGCGAAGTGTCCCCATAAACAGCATCCAACCTTGCTTTTATCTCCTCGCATTTCTTCCCATCCCAAAACAAAAAGCGAATTACCGAACGATACTGCTCTTTTTCCATCTTAGGGAAAATCACGAAACACGTCTTACTCAAATGGCTGCCAAATCCAAAATAACCTTTAAATTAGTCTGAAATTTGTTTTACCGTCGTTTGATTGATGGCAGCACACGATGATAACATAAGGAACGGCCCTCAGGAACGCCCTTTGTCGTAAAATACGGGTACTTATTGAACCGCCCTCGTATTTTGAAAAGCAAGAGAGTTCTTATTATGAAAAGGGTATCGAACTCATTCAACATCGCTGGGAAAAGTTTATAGAGCTGATAGGAGATTATGCTGAAAAATAAATACATTTTTTTCCACAATTTTAGTGTTTTCTGTGTTGGGTTGGGTACCTCTGGGACCACCTCGCACAGACGGACACAAAGAAAAGCTTAATTCCGACCACTGTGGAACTCGGCCCACTGAGCCGGATGTCGCTCCCCGCAACGGGGGGGGGGGGCAAGGGTGGCCTCCACGACGCCGTCGTAAATAACGGGAAAGGGAGCGGGGCAGGATGAACGCGGGGGCAGGTGGAAGACCAAATATTGTTTGCAGAAAGAAGAGTGGAATTGTTGCTCAATCTGGTGGTAATCCAGGCTGACGCGACAATCGGTAATTGGCACAAGTGGGCAGCGGGATGGTGTTTAGGATCAGGTTGGGGGAATGATTGCGAACGCACGCGAGGGAAGAATGCGATAGTGGCGTGAGACGGATGCGACGGTTGGGGAGGGAGGGAGGAGGGAGTGTGGCTCATTTGTGTATTTCCTTCCCACGTTTTGAGAATATATGCTTTCCCTAAACCCGGCACTGATTACGGGCGAGTATGTCCCCACTGCCGAGAAAGGCCATTTTCTAAGCTTTTGCAGAATGCGAAAGAAATTGGTTATGAATTGCTGGTGCCCACCCTAGAGCTGCCTGGTAGACGGTCTTTTAAATGTGGACTGACTTCCAGTAAAATGATATTAAACCTTCCTCTAACTACTCGCAAAGAACTGTTTCTAAAAATTCTCGAAGCTTCGAAGCTACTGTAGTTAAAGTAACAAAACAATGTATCTCCTCGCAAAAATTCTTTTTAGATACGACTGGAAATTTTGTGGATAGTTACATTGTTTTGTGTTTTTTAATGCAGTGATAATGGATTTCCACAAAGCCCTGCCTGAACTCATCGCATATAAACTACGATATGTTCACCAAGCTTCTAAATTATTCTAGCGAGAATTTCTTCTGGACCTGGAACTTGGTTTGCTTTTATAGTTTGGGGTTGTTTTTCTATTCCCTATTAGGAAAATAAAATGCCGCTGGTGAGCTCTCAGTTGCGCGTGGGACTTCGTTTTGGAAACCAGCATTGGGCGTTCGGAAAGAATTATTTTAGGATGTTGGTTTTCTTTACGCTGTCTGGAACAATTTCCTTTGAAAATGTACAGTTAGGCGGTTCCTTTGTACGTATTCCCCGGACACAAGACTAAAATGGTTCATGGTTATTTTTCTAAGTATTTGCATAATATTTTAATTTTAAAGGGACCTAAGGATGTGCGCTATTGATTGATTTTGATCAACATGTTATGGTTTGCCTTTCTGAATTCTTCTTAAGTATTTTTTTCCGCATTAAAGCATTTTTTTCACTTGAGTGAACTTTTCTCTGTGCCTTTAAGGGCGATTTGACTTCTCTGCTGCGCAATCTTGGCTCATTATATCATCGTGTTTGCATTTGAGTGGAATGAACTCTGAATACTCGGTTTCATGGCCGCTAGTTGAGTTCTGTCAGGCGTTAAACAGCTGCAGAACTGACGGACGACGCTACAGTAGTGAAAACATTCTCACTCAGCGCATAATGAGCAACATCATTTGTTTGTAAATCCAGATTCATCAGTAAAATCATCGCCAAGTTAACATTCACATTGACGAGGCATTATATAACCGAGCCTGAGGGCCCCACCCTCATCGTTGTGTGAAATGATTGGGTTGTAATGAATTCTGCAGCCTAACAATGGCTCAACAAATATTTATTAAGAAGTCGGAACCAAGGTGTTGGAGACCAAAAACAAGAATTAAATAATGAAACCTCAAAATATTTAGGAAAGATAAAGAGAATTCGTCGTAAAACAGTCACCGGTCATTGCAATACGCCCATTAGAAGGTGAATTGAACGCATGTATTTTTGAGCGTTTTTATCACTGAATGTTCGACAATTTTTTTTTAATTACGCTAAATGAGCGCGTTCTTTTTTAAAAGAATAAATTGTTTTGATGTCAAAAACAATACTGTCTAATAATAACTAAAATATCTATGCAATATAAACATCCTCCGTTGGGTTTCAACGGGTATTTTCAGCTGACGTGGAGAACAGTTTCAGACAGTCATGCTACTGCTGGTCATCAGTGTCGGAGAATATCCGCCAGAATATCCACTCCATGCGTAACTTCAAAGAGTGGATTAAAGTATTAGCGGGATGTATTGGAGTACCAAATGGGGGAATGAAAGCCGCTCAAACTGGAGGGCTGGATTATCATCCCGGCGTCGGATAACATCTACCAAGGAGGAAGGACTTCGATATCAGGAATGGGAGGCTGAAGGGGTTTATGACATACCTTTTCGACACTCTCGAGGACTTTGGAAGGGTCGGATCATGTCGCAAGTGCTTCTTCCTATCTGGGATCCACTCCAGGTGGGAGTGCGGCTTCCTCCTTCGTGGGCGGAGTGGATTGGAGAGCGATAGTGAGGCGCCGGGAGGTCACGCTGCTCGACCGATATAAACACCCCCGTCCGCCGCTCCTTCACTCACCTCCACAGTCGGCATCCACGGCAGAGAACCGCAACCGAAAACAGAGACGGCAGCAATAGAAATGGCCGGTGAGTAGAAGCGCCTCGCCTCTTTACTTTAAGCGCCGCCTTTAAGACGCCTCGAACACATTTCGGCAGACAAGTCATGGGAACAGTCACTATTCGCTCTGAATTTTCTCCTAGATCTAACGCTTCATTAATCACCAGCTGGATTGATCGCCTTCTCTCTCACTGAAACTGTAATCGAAATAGATATTTGACTCACGCCTGACGAGCACATGCCACCCGTGAGCACACCAATCAGCGTAGACTGCTCGACCGGCAATCGTGTAAGGCCCACACTCACCGTTGAGGCCAGCAGGGGCGAGAACTCGGCAAACGGTGGACGGCTGGGGCGGACAGTGGGCTCGGCTTCGAATCGTGGGTCCTCGGACGGGTCACAACTGAACTCCCGAAGGCATCCTTTTGGGCGATTGGTGACGTCAATGCATTAATACCTTGGCAATGTTCGACGGCTCAATTATTTTACGTTGCCTAAATACTTAGTTTTTGATATTGCACTTCAATGCAAAGTTGTGAAATAGCATTCGAGCAAATATTTTTGGCAGGATGTCTTTTTCGACTTGGCGAACCTCAGATGGGTGGTCGTCTTCATTCCGACCGTGTTCTTTTGTTTGTGCAAATATAGCTCAAGGCTTCTTTTCAGGCAGAAATAGCAAAGCCACAGAAAAATAGTTTTTTGTTGAAAAACACGAAATAAGTCAGCCCTCAAAGACGCACTGACACTTAATTAACATTAATATCAGGTTTTTTAATTCCAACAGTTAAGTTAAAGTCAAAACTCTGCTAAATGTACAAAGTTATTGAACCAAATTTGTCGGTGAAAAAGAGTTGTTTTTCCTTTCAAGAGTTCAAAATGAAAATATATTTAACCAGTATCTACAGATTTGGCAAAAAAAGTGAGGCGTTAATCCGGATATTAATTTTTATTTCGTACTTTTGTCAAGTGTTTCTCGCTCCAACGGACAGGAAACGTCAACAGGCCCTCCCTCCTCCTCCACCCGCACCTCAAGGCACACACTCCGGGCATTTATCAGGACATGTCTCGGTAAACTTGACCTGGAAATTCAACCTTTACTCTTGACAAAACTCAACCTTTACTCTTTTCATCCACACCGTCGACTAAAAATCAGTCGTATGCCTCGAGGCAAATTGAGCCAAGCTCAATAATATTTCCTTTCCCCTTCCCATCCACTCGCGCGTTTTCACTCCCACGCCACGAGCGCAGAGGAACGACTCACCCTTGCCAGCGGTGAACGTGCCTTCCACACGCCCTTCAACCGAGGCATACATCGGCAACCGACCGTCAATCTCTTTGACATCGGTCGGTTTTGGAAAATGGGTGGCAGATGTTTGTCACAAAGATTTCAACGTTGTTGTCACTAATAAAAATCTTTCCCGAGCGTGACCCAGGAGCCGTGATACAACACGAACTTGCGGGAGGACTTTGAATACTAATGAAATGGAAAAATGTCTGTTGTGTGACATCCTCTCAGATCTTCTCCCACCGGGTTGGCGTCCGCCCACTGCTGCCGACATTTCGATAGCCGACTCGGCCATCGTTCTCAAGGCTTCTGAACTTGGCAGCAACGGAGAGACACTGACCCGGTGGGAGAAGACCCGAGAGGATGTCAATCAACGGATACACCGGGAAACACGTGATCTTTAACCGAAAAATGGCTGCTGTATCAGTTACTGTCCTGGTTTCATTCATCACATTATCTTACTGAAGGGTTCCCTTTCCTTTCTGATATTTATATCAGTTAACATCACTTTTACACGCAGCCATTTTGCAACACAAGGCAAATCCCATCCACCCCATCTCCGTGCATCTCTCGTTTGCACGTCATGCAAATTAGGCTGCTATAATCATCCCCATCGCAACCACCATCTCATAGAGACGAGACATTCAAAAAAGAGCTTTAAAGGTGGCTGGGGTCTGCTTTGTGAGCTGTCGGATGTAAGCTACGCATTAAAAAGACGCGATTTAGGGCTTTCATTCAAATCTCATTGAAATGTGTTGAGTCGTTTTCATGATGGAGGCGAAGAGAAGAGAGGCATTCGCGATTCCACGCGCACGATAGACTTTCATATTCTGATGATTCGTGTGCCTTATTTTCAGGGACCTGCGTCAAAGTCGTTTTCTTGCTGCTGGTGGTGATGGTGGCCGCTTCAACTGCGAGGAACCCATTGGCCAATATATGCAGCGGTGTCACGTGCCCCGGCACCTACATGCCCGGGAACTACCTGACGGCCAACCCGAACAACCCTTGCCAGTACTGCCAATGCGTGTGGGGTCGTCCCGTCGTGAGAGACTGCGCCAAATACTTGGGATGGTCCAACATGTACAGCCAATGCATTCCGATGGTCGGATGCTGAGCCAGGATGGACCGAATCCGCTCCACAAATGCACTCCGATGTCCAGACCATGTAATTGCAGAACAATTGCACGACACTATGATGTCATCGCACCCAACCAAAGTTGACGAATAAAAATACCTCTTTAACCTTGGATCTCTCGAGTTTTTGTTAGCCACAGCCGATGAGTTGGTTTCCGAATCGCGTAAAGTGAAGAATGCCTGTCTCCAAATTCGCCCACGACATACTGCACGATTGAACCGTGCGTCAAATGAGCTCCACGGATTCAAAGGAGAGGAGTGGTGGGACGGTGGCATTGCCACTCTACTCATTTATGCTTCGAAAGATGCCTCTGATGTCAGGAATAATGAATGAAAATGCACTAATCTTGCCACGAAGGTTTCCCCATTTAAAAAGACCGCCTTTCCCTCCTTTGCCGCCGCATTATCGCGCCTTGGCGTGCACCATGTCACTTGAGCCACCTGCTTCCAGCTTTTTTTATTTTATGACCTCGGGAGTAAGAAAACAATCTCCTAAAAATTGACACTTGGGCTGAAGAAAAGTTTATAAATTTCCTATTTTTGAAGCTCAAGTTAATGGTTGGAACTTAAAATATAGATAATGGAAATAATGTAATAATATATATGATTATATAATATAAATAATTAATAGTAAAAACTCCACAATTCTCTCCATATAAAAATGCATCTAAAAGTTGAACTTAAAATTAAACCACTTGGCTTTTCCACATAGAAAAATTTTATACTTACGACCTAGGTTTCGTCATGGTATAACATCATCAGGACCTGAATTTTAAGTTCAATGTGAAGAATTTCCACCAAGTGACGCCAGAAACAGTTTTATTTTTGTATCTAAAAGCTTAGAGTATTACCTTACATACGTGGAAAAATAAGAGAATAAATTATATTCCATGTTTTCACAAGTCATATATCACTCATCCATCTAGCATTCATTCGAAAGGCGCTAAGTTTTGCAAACCGCTGTCTTCATTCAAGAGAATGAGGAAAGCGATGTTGAATCCCCGCAGCTTCAAAAAAGGAGCGCAACAATCAGTTTTAATGGAGCAAGTGAAAAATATGGAGCAAACCAAAGAGCAGAATGAGGTTTTGACCTCCGCTCATATTAAAATCAATTCGCTGTCAGTCCATGATTTTATTCCACGTCTTGAGTTAACAGCGTTATAATAATAATAAATGTATACTTTGTCCAGCAATAACTCCGTCAAGAGATGCATGTAAGAGTCACTTTCACTACCTCATCATAAACGGTTTTCATTTACTCCTAAAATGTGTGAGGCACAGCGCACGGAGACTATTGAATAGACCGTTTCATTAAAACCGAGGTTTATCAATCAAGAAGTAATACTGAGGGTACTTAAGGGGTTGTATATAGTATGTAGGTTCCGACCACAGTGTGGTACAGATAATAAAGGGGGAATTTAAGATTAATAGGTAAAAAAAAGAGAAATATAAAAAAATGAAATATAAATAATACAAAAAAATAAAAGGCAAATATAATCAAAGGGCGAGAGAAATAAAATGGTGTAACAGAGTGAAACGTATGAAAGGAAAGTGGAAGAGACGGAGGGGAGAATGAGGAAGAAGCCTTTAAATGCGTCGAGCGAGATTCGAGGGAAGCCGCAGATGGAATCTTAAGGAAAACGAAAGTCATTCCAAGAAAGGAAGGAATACCAAGAAAGTCCTGGGTGTGTTAAAGGAGCGAAGAGTGCTCTGGGGATCATTAAGATGCTCAGGCGACGAGAGGAAAAAAATGATTGAGCGACGCGATCGAGAGAGAAGCCGAGAGGGCGGCGGAAGAATGTCCACCTCAGAAAATGGGCCGTACTTGAGGTCAACATAGGGCAGAGAAATACTGAATCTTCCAATAGAGTAGTAACGACTTCTACGGAAAGAAATTGAAAATACGCGCCAGAATTATTGATAAAGGGCGCACTATTCTTAATGGCCTTACTGATATTTCAAAAAGATGGAAAAATTCGATAGGGAAATCGATGTGGAAGTGCAAAGGAGGAGGGAGGCCGAAAGGTGGAAGAAGAAAACTTTCACAGCACTACAAGGAGAGAGGAATGTGAGGTCACGCTCGACTAGAGAGTAATCAGGGGCGCAGAGAGAACCTCAGCTCAGTCCCTGAGGGCGGAGTCGCTCTCCTCTCGGCTGGGAACCCCTCCGCGCGGCCGCTTCACGAGGGCGAGCGAGTGTCTAACTGTAGAAACGATTGCCGAACTCGTCCGCCCCATACCTGCTAATTCCAATGTCATTCGCTTGGCTGGGGTCCTCTTTCTGCAATGATCTCGTGGGCACATTCATCCTAACGGCATCGAAGTTTCCCCGTTTCTTTTGTTCAGAAAGTACTCTTAGATTTTTAATAGGTCATAGGAATTTTTAAAATTTTTTATTTTATGCCCAAACGATGTCAGCTCTTTGTTTCCAATGGCACCTATCATACTAGGAACTTTGAGAGCTCATTACCTATTTCATTATTTCATTTCTTCTATGGAAATGTCTCGAAACTTTTGAAGTTTCTCCATAAATCCATCCATTCGGGGAGCGCACAGGTTCGTCTTGCTCCCATACTTGACGACCACGCTCGCAGATTCCATCACTGATCGCTTGCTACTCGAGAGTTTGGTTCTTCTTCGTTATGTTTTGATTTCAAATCACTGAAACTAACTGTTATCTTCTCGTGTCCCCCTGGGGATGACTTAGTCGCCCTTAGTGCTGCAATTCAAAGGTACATTGAAATAGTTTAGCGTTTTCTATTTTGCAAATCTTTTAACATTTCGCTCTCTGCTTTTTTACCATCTCATATCCCTTCCTCGTTCACCCGATATTATTTAGCCTTATCTACCTCAGGGTCAAATTTTCCCAAATTCTTTTTTCAATGAGAATATAAGAGCACATGGGAGTCGTCTTCATTTGCCGCTCTCCAGATAGGCAAGACGGGGATTACCTCCCACTTAAGAGACCCATGCTAGTTCATTTGCGTTTCCAGGTGGTAAAAGAGATCTCAACATAGCCATGGTAACAAGTAGCTTTATCAAGGGGCTTCTACATCGACATCAAATTAATACCTCGCAAGCCGCCGCAAGGGCGTGTGGTGGGAGGTGTTAGGGAACCCGTAATTAAGAAAGAAAAATAACCGCATGCAAAAGCAAAAAATTTATACAATCTACAAACAAAACATGGTATACATTCATGCAAACACACAAAATACCAGCTAAAATACCCATGCGCCTACAAATATACCTGATGTCTTTGCAATGTTTAATTTTGTTCCGGTTTGTAAATTCAGTGTTTTCAATATTCCTGGAGTGACTTCGGTTCCTTACTATTATGATTTCTGATTGTTCGGGGAGAGAATGAGTATTTGTATCTATCTGTCCTGGAATCTATCTCCCTTATTTTATCTTTGTGGTCTGATCTATCTAACTAGTGTGGGGCCCATTATAATTCCTTTAGTGTCATCGTTAAACTCGTTTGTTCTGAACCTTTCTAAAAGTCTAAGCCTCGCTTGTTCTCTCCGTACTTCAAGTGGTTCCCAGCCTAAATCCCCTAAGAGACCTGTCACACTTGTGTTCTTATCATAGCAATTTTTAACGAATCTAGCGGATTTTCTCTGGACTATATCTAATTCTTTTTGCCAAAATTTTCTGCCAATGATCCCAAATACTTGCGGCATATTCCAAATGAGGTCTAACTAGAGCGAAATAATACCTCTCTTCAACTTTTTCATTACATCTCCCCACCACCCGTTTAATGAAGCCAAGTTTCTTTAAAGCTGATCCGCATATTGTCCTGATATGTGATCCCCATGAAAGGTGTGGTGTTAGAACAACCCCCAAATATTTAACTTGATTTGCCGTAGTCAATACTGAACCCTCTATTTTGTAGTTTATATCCTGTTCCTCGCTTCCTTTATTCCAAAATTTCAAAACTGCGCATTTATCTATATTAAGTGTTAATCCCCATTTATTGCACCATTCCGAGATATTGTCTAAGTCTCTAGAGAGTAGCTCGCGATCTAGTTGGCTCCTTATTTCCCTGTATATCCCCGTGTCGTCAGCAAATAACCTCAGATTGCTACTAACGTGTGTGCTTAAGTCATTTATGTAAATAAAGAACAGAAGATGCCCTATTACACTTCCCTGGGGGACGCCCGAAGTTACATATCTATCCGTTGAGCACAACCCATCTATGACTACTATTTGTTATCGATTTGACTAGAAGTCTCTAGTTCAATTAATAATTTTCTCATTGATTCCATAGTATTTAAGTTTATGTAACAATTTATTGTGTGGGACTTTGTCGAAGGCTTTTTTGAAATCCAGGAAAAATGCATCGACTTGTGTGTTGTTATCTCCCGATCTAAGTATATCGTGAATGAAGAGACCAAGTTGTGTTTCGCAAGATCTGCTTTTCCTAAATCCGTGCTGGTTGTGGATTAGTATTTTCCTACTATCAAGAAATCTAATAATGTGAGTGACAATAATGTGTTCTAGTATTTAACAGGAATCGATGTTCAAGAAATGGGTCGGTAATTGGTTGGTTCATCCCTATCGCCGCCTTTATAGATGGGAGTTTTATGGGCCAGCTTCCAGTCGCGAGGTACCTTTGATTTTAGAAAAACGGGCCAATGTGTTCAGCTAATTCCTTTAATATTTTAGCAGGTATATCTTCCGGACCGGAGGCACAAGTTCAGCCAAGTTACTATCGTTTATGCATTTTTAGGCACCTATGAGATTATTTCTACGTAGGTTGTATGTTGTTTTAACGTAATTGTTTATTTGTTCTATTATTTTTGGGATCTGAGAGGCGTAACCTGATCTGAAGTGACAAAAAGCGCTTGATTCCAATTAATTTATCCCTAAATATGACCTTCGCTCTTGCCTACCAACAATACTTAATGCAACAATTTCAGAGTGTAAAAATTATTCGCCAGGATTCGGACCCGGATCCCTTAATGTCCGGTCGCATGCTTCAGCCAGTTAACCTATTGAGGCGTCCTCTTAAACTCTGAATTTTTTTCAGAGAAATTTCAGAAAATTTTCAGAGTTTAAGAGGATGAATCGATAGCTTTACTGGCTAAAGCATTCGACCGGACATTGAGGGATCCGGGTTCGAATCCCGGTCAAGACGAATGATTTTTACTCTCTGAAATCGTTGCATTGAAATGCACATTAGCGGATGACTACGTTAAAAGTTACTGTTGCGGCATCTCCCGCAGTTTCTTTGGAACCATGCTTAACCCTCGCAACGTGTCCATGTAACCTACGCGCTACCGACTGCGATGCCTCGGCAGTATAATGGACCCCGGAACGATTAAGGAGTACCCGACACGATGAAAGGACAGGCCTCAGATCAACAAAGTCCGCTCCGATTTCCCGGCAAAATCCCAGCAATCTCTGGTTTAAACCCTCTAATCGGTTCCAAACGAGCCTTCCGAGGTCAATACGCGGCACAATACTACAAATACTAAAGAGTATTGGGACCTTCAACTCCTCCTCGACCCGTTTCACCTCCGAGTGCATCTGCTTAAAGGAGCGCAGGATCTCTTCAGAACCACGTCCCGAAGCGTAGTTTGTCCCGACATGAGCAACAATTCGTAGCTTAGAGCAACCCGTATTGCTGACGGCCGCCTTCACCGCCTGCGTCATCCCGCCGCCTGATACATATCCCAGGACGACAAGAATCCAGCATCTTCCTCCTGTTGGACTCTGCGGCGCAGCGTATACATTATACGCCGGACATTAGAACTGCCTGATATAATTGTTCTCTCCCTTCCCGAGCGCTGATGTCTCCAACAGGTACGGTAGTGCTGTCATCCGACAGCACCTGGTACCTGTTGGAGACGGGGATGGAATCTGCCTCCGCAGAGCCCAATCCTCGCCCTTGCCCAGAGACACGACTCTCCAATCGTCCGACCTACGATACTTGGAGGCTTTCTGATTACAATTCTCATTTTTTTTTAGACGAAAACATCCCAGCTGCGTGAGTGACTACATTGTAATTTTATTACAAGGAAATTGTTTCATCGGTATTTCAAATGGCCCAATAAAAGTACAAATTTTGCCATAATATTAAATAATTGGTGATACTTTGTACTTTAACTGGCACTTGCTAATTGTTTGAATTCCCGGGTAATTGACGTAGAAGATACATAAAAATCAGCCTTTCAATCGACAGCAGGTCCTAGATGTCTCATTTCATTTTCATATTAATACGGTTAATTTACGAATTTGATAGCAACCATTCTCCCAAGAGAGCCTTGGGCTATTAAAACGAGAATCTCCATTGTCATCCGCATTAGAATACTATGGAGGAAGTTAATCAAAATATCAATAATGCAAAAGGGGACAGAATTTTTAATTGTTCTGCATCCACTTCGTGCTTCGCACTCTGCGGCTGTTATGACGCCCAGCTTCCCTCAGCTGGTGAGCCAACTCGATAACAAGGCAAGCACGAATTATACGGACAATGAGAGGTTGTGCTTCCACGAGGGAGCTGCTGCTATGCATCGCCTTATCGGAAGATGGAGCGTCAAACGAGTGAACGTTGCCACGGAGACGCGGGTGCTGCGGAAAGAGGGCGCCAGCAGTCACCGCCTCACCTGTGATCAATCCAAGAAAACAATGCATGCTACAAATAAATACCAAATTTATGATGCGTTCAGAACCAGGAAAACCTGTTAGATTAATACGTCCACCTGAATTTGAAAAGATTCCGGGGTGAGTTTAATCGCGGTGGGGAAAAAGCCTATTAAATATATCTTATCGCATGCTACGCGAATGCGGCTCAGAGTGGTTGGGAAAATGTTTCAGTTATCGTATTTCCCGCTTGATGCCTTACGTCTCCGTGAAAAGTATCATTGAGCGGAAATGAGATATGCTGCCCAGTTTGAAATGAGCTAAATTGCGGACTTCGTAGAGGGTGCCATTATTGTCCCTCGAAGATCAAGGAAAAAAAGCCAATTATTATCAAGTACTTGGGTGACAGCACTTGAACTCTATCTTAAAGAACCTTAATCTTCGCTACTATAAATAATAAGGTTCTCTAGTGGAATGACAAAACAAAGATTGTATCCAGTCTCTGAGATCTTATATCTACGAGTTAAGGTTAGAAGCGTCGCTACCGGATGATAAAAGTTCCTTAGGCGATCCCTGGGGGCGGATGCTTTGTTCGGTCATTCATTTAACTTTGAGAGAGACGAGTGTTTAAGTAAATTACTGATGGCTTTTATCTTTTGATTGGATTGTTATCTGGGAGGCATATTTTTATGGAATCAATAGAATTAATAGCGTTGTTCCTCTACAAGAACACATTGTTCCCCTCGATCCAAATGTGATAGTGATTTGAGCGTGCAAAGGTAAAATGTACATGCAGACGAAAGGCAAAGCTGCATTTACATATATTTCTGGAATACTGTCAAAAAGAGTTTGACTTCGTATCAGCTTTAAAAGTAAGCCGAATGAAACTGATGAGCTTTAATGATTCGTTGATGATCACGGTGAATTAATTATCGTACGCCATTAGGAGAGCAAGCAGGAATTCTAGAGAGTAGTTTCATCAAGCGAAAGAAAAGTTTTCCGATTTGGGCAGCTTCACTCCCGCCGCCCATCTCAAGCCTCCATCGCTCCCTCCACGACGAATGTTTTCATCATCAGGTCATTGCCGATCTTTATGTTTACGATGATCTTCGGTCCCTCCTTCCCGGAACCACCACTTCCGCCTGTATTCCCTTCTCCCGTGCGTTCATTTGAAGGAGCGCCACAAAAAATGGCTACCGAACTACTCTTTGCTGCTGACATCATCCACGCCTCGCCAGCACTGACGGAAGCACGGTCATCATGCTTTAATGCCATGCTTCATTCTTCCCTGGCCTGTGTATTTACTTATCAGGATACTTTTTCTATTATTTTGGTGCCTTCTTTACTGCAGCCGTCACAATTACTACCATCTTTCTTCTTCCACCCTTGCTGATTCTAATTCCAAATTAACAAAGTTCAAACGACAATCAAAGCGCTACGAATGCATTTTTCCTGCCTACTTATGATTTCTCCTAAAAACCCCCTCCCCTCCCGCCATTCAAAGCATTTCCTCATTTTTTTTTCTTCTCTGTCCATTTCACCTTCTCTATTCTTCTCCACACCCACATTTCAAGAGCCTCCAGTCTACGTCTATCCTCCTGCTTCAATGACCACGTTTCCGCGCCGCACATAGCTACGCTCTATATCAAAGTTTTTACGAGTCTTTTCTTAACATCCTCACTCAAAGTCCCCGTCATCAACTCCCTCCTCCTTGTGAAAGCCTCTTTGCCTAGCGCAATTCTTCTCCTTACGTCCATACTACTTTGACCGTGTTGGTCGAAAACACTACCGAGATACATAAACTGTTCTACCTGCTCTAGTTTTTGCCATCCTATTTCAATGTTCAGCTTAGCCTTTTTCTTTCTGGAAAATGGCATAACCTTTGTTTTATTAATATTGATTCTCATCCCATACCTGTCGCACTGAGTTTCCAATTCACTAAGCAATGCTTGCAACCCCTTGGCTGACTGACAAACTAAAGCTTGGTCATCAGCAAACCTAACTGATTTTACGAATTCCCCGCCCACTTTCACTCCTACCTCGAGTTCTTCCCATGCCTCTTTGATCATTTCCTCTGCATACAGGTTGAATAGCAACGGTGATAATGGGCAACCCTGCCTTACACCTCTTCCTAACACTGCCCATCCGGACTCGCCGTTTCCCACTCACACTTGAGCAGTCTGAGACGTGTACCGGTTACGGATTAGTCTCCTTTCCTTCTAATCTATTCCTGTTTTCTTTAATTTACTCATCAGCTTTTCCAAATTCACCATATCAAACGCTTTTTCGAAATCTACGAAACAGGCAAATATCTTCTGGTTGTATTCTATATTCCTCTCGATTAATAATCTCATTACTGCAATGGCATCACGCGTACCTCTCCCCTTCCTAAGCCCAAACTGGTCATCCCCTAAGTAGTCATTTGCCCTACTCTCTATCCTTTTGTTTATGATCCTGAGAACAACTTTAGCTTCGTGGGATATCAAACGTATTCTCCTGTAGTCCTCACATGACGTAGCCTTTGCCTTTGTCGGAATAGGAACTAAACCTGATATCACAAACTCTTCCGGCCAAATTCAGTCCTCATAGATACTACGAATCAGTCCATATAGACTCTTCCTTCCACAATTTCCCTAGACCTTTCAGTGTTTCCCCAGGAATGCAATTTCCCTTTCGGCCTTATTTGATCTAATCACCCTTAATACCGTTTCTGTCTCATCGTCCAGTAATATTTAACGGTATATTGACATTGAAGTCATCTATTGCAAGGACATTGTGAATATTTTTGGAATATACAGGCGTATACTTATACCTGTAGATTCATATACCTGTACATATACCTGAATGGTTGAATGGCACCATAAAACTTCTCAAGAAAGGAACTCACATAAGCAGAGGGATATTTATAAATTACAATAATAGCAAGATTTTACGATTAAAGCAATAAGTCATTCAAGACTTTTCAAATTCCTTTCCACTGCTCTCCTTAAATTAATTACTGAGGCAATGGCATCATTTTTGGGTAATATAGCCATGCCACCACGTCCGCATACTCAGGCCTGAGCAAGTATGACAAGAGTGTAAAACAAATGAGAGCGAGGGTACGATTATCATTTCGGATATTAATTCTATCTCAACTCCACTCGCAGTAGGACGATCTGTTTGATGACGACCTCTCTATGTCAATTTTCAGCTCTCGGGATCTCTAATATTGCTATTATCTCCTCCTCTCTGAGTCCATATTGTTTGTTTATTTTCTCATTTCTTATACTTTTACCTCTTTGTTCATGCAAGTATTTCAACTCTGACGAGTTCTCTGTATTTTTGGGAAAAAGAAAATTTAAAAATACATATGTAACAATAGCTGTATTAGTAATGTTTCAGGAAAAATATTAAGTTTACCGGAGGTATCGCCACCATTGTATTACTATTACTTTATAATTTAATTTATCTTACATCTTCGTATTAGTGTTGTATAAAAGAATGATATCGGGATTGTGAGTTGAGGGAAACCTCAGGCCAATTTCGACTTGCACAGGGGAGTTACAAGGTCACTTACCTCGACTTCATCCAGGGAGTCACATGTTACATCGACAACGTCCTTCTAGACCACATACTATATGTCCTTGCTTTCAGTGGCGCATAATTCACGATTGCCAAGGGTTGAGCCACAATTCTGTGGCATGACATATGTAACCTCACCCCAATGGATCCGCCTCCTCAGCGGAAATGGTTAAAACGTTTTACACTTCAAATAAAAGTATGTCCATTGGTATTTAAAAATACGCCATGGTTAGAAAAACCTAAATTTCGTGGATAATTGCCCCGTGAGAATATCGCAGCTCGTGTTGGAAAAAACTTAAAAACGAAAAAATAAGCCAATGGAATCCGCGAAGCAGTTTAAGCGAATGTTTTCCTGCACGACAATAGATTGCGTTCTCCCAATCACTGGTGCGTCATTGAAGATTCGAATATTTAAGGTTTATAATTTTTGATATTATTTATTATTCATAACCACCGCCAGAGTTATTTGAGATCATTATGATAAATTGTTTACAAAGATAAAGCATGGTAGAATTAAATCATTTTCACTGAAAACAGGTAATTTCCCTTCATACTTCATTCAGGGAAAGCTCTGACTTTTCAACGAAATATGCGTGGCACAGACAAGTCGGAGTTGATGACTAATTTTTAGCTCTGCAGTTTTCCCTCCTCCCTTATTTCTAGAAAAATTTAATATTTCTCTCCTCCCTTTCCCTCTCTCAGCATTCTCCCAATTTTCATCATTTCATTGCCTACTCTTGCTCCCGTTGCGCCCGCCTCACTGCAATTTTCCAAACAGCCGCCTTTCTTCCCCAACTATTTCATCGTCCGTCCATTTTATTTCCCCCACTCCTCACTACGCCCCTTAACAATCTTAAAGGCCACTAATCTAGTATGTACTTTCCTGAGTCACACAAGACAAATATCCATGTTCTCTAGACTTTACTTTTCTTCTATACTTCAGTTGACTGTCATCAATTCTAGCCCATTTCGACAGGAGTCTTTCACCTAAGACAATTTTTCTTGCAATGTCTCTACTATTTTTCTCAAAAACACTCAACCAATGGGTAACATTTTCTACGTGCCTAATTAATTTCTCCCAGGTTTATTGTTCATCTCAGCCTTCTATTTTCCTTCTAAACTAATGATGCCTTTGTTCTTGCATGATTAATACTCAACCCGCACCGTCAAATTCGCCATCGTCACCGGCAATTCTCTCATTTTGTCGCACCCCCATTCCCCACCCCCTCGATCCCGCGAAACGGAATCTTGACGAGATTATGCGAGGAGGCTCTCCCGAGGGAAAAGGGGAAAGATTGCCTGGATAAGAAGAAATGGTTTTTTTCTCTACTAGTCGAAGCGATTGCGAATGGCGGCGTGAGTGGGGGTCGTCGGACAGATTCCGGGCGATAAAAGCAATGGACCTCCCCTTCGCCGCGATGTATATATAGAAGCCCGAGCGTGGATTGTTCCCAGCCACGTTTGGCACGGTTAAGTACAGAACAGATCCAGCTGTCATATTAAATGAAGGGTAAGTACTGCCCCAAGATCAGCATTAGCGCACTTGCATGATCGATCTCCTCTCTCTCTCTCACTCCCTCCCCTCGGGATCCCACCGACAGGCAGATGAGTGAACGGAAGGCCCACGCACCGAGCCGTTGAAAGTCATTGCGCGTATGTTTTTCATCGAAAGTCATCCCGAAATTTTGATTCGATGTTCATTATTTAAAAGGAAATCCGCCAGTGTCACTCAAGCGCGAAAAATATTATTAACTTCGTAAAAATTCATGCTGGAGGAAAATAGCACAAAAAATGGGTGTCATAGTTGTCATCTTGCGCGATACGTTTCTTGTTTTCCGATGGCCGAATTTCAAATGCACCCTTTAACAATGGAGAAGGTACGCTCCTTCTTACTGATCTACCAACATTACGTAAATGCAGTGCGGGAGCCTTTAGAGCCCAGTTTATTACTACACGGGCTTGCTCATCTTTGACGCTGAATTAAGTACTAATCTCAACAGAATGGTCCCAGGGCAATCGGACGAAGATGCTGCCTAAACGAGGCTAGACCAATCACTTGGGCAACACAGCTTCAAATCGCGAAGGACATAAACCAACACTGCCCGATTTTCTTGAAAATAAGAAAAAATCTGATTTCTCAAGTAGTGCTTTGTATATATATATATATATAAAATATAAACGTAAGATGCTTTATATATATACGTAAAAGATTATCGGTATATTTTGGTGTAAATGTTCGTTTTAAAACAACGAAATTTCCAGCTAGTAAATTAAAATAGGAATTCTTGAAACTAGACGCGAAACTGACGAAATGAATTAATTGCTTGCCGCGAGAACAGTCAATACGAGCCACTGCAATCTGTGCCATAACGAGGGTTTGAAAAAGTAGGAATAGTTTTTCAGTTCAGATTACGTCCGAGTAACAGAAATCCATGACTACGCAATCGATTCACTGAAATATCGAACAGAAATGCCGATATTCGGTCTGCTGGTTTTTTCTATATTAAATACTTTGGCCTTTGGAGTACCACATGCGTATGACTCTTGGCTTCAGTGGTCTTATTACATTGTAAGACATTACAAAAAGTCAGCGATACCTATACCATTCAGTTTGATTTTCAGTTCCCCGG
Source organism: Hetaerina americana (assembly GCF_022747635.1). Lineage (NCBI taxonomy): Eukaryota > Metazoa > Arthropoda > Insecta > Odonata > Calopterygidae > Hetaerina > Hetaerina americana. The sequence goes on along the minus strand of NW_027286786.1, from coordinate 5,749,132 downwards.
CAGATCAGAATGTTTTACGCCATTGTCGAGAGCCCCTAACAGATTTATTTCATGGACGAACACACTTTTAACTCTCGGTCTCGTTTTATCGAAACACTTCAAGAAATTACTCCAGATTACTTCTCAGTGTTCATGCAATTGGAGGAGGTTGCGCGGTACCATATTAACACGGTGAATACTTGTAAGAAAAGATGTAAAGAATATATGTAATCATTTGATTACTTTGTTGTGTAAAATTGTATATTTCCGCTTAGTTTTTTTCTTGTTGATTGGGAAACTGATGTTATTGAGATGGGGATTTTCCTTTTTTTTGTTCTAGAGATTGATGCTTGGAAGTTTCCTTTTGCTTATTCCTTTCCCGGAAGTGGATTTTTTTCTTACTGTTTTTATTTACTACTTTTTGAGATATTAATTGGATTTGAGATATCATGTTCTTTTTCCAAGGCGAGTTGGATTGTAAATCTTAGGTCATGTTTGCCACCTGACATTGTCTCTCATGTAAGTTTTAATTAAAATATAATTAATCAGGGTGGGTGTCACGCTGGACAGTTTCGGGTTTGAGTCCAAGTATTTAGATTAAACAACCCGATCTGAAGTCCAAGATATGCCATTCTCTGGATATAAATATTTTCTGGGAAATCATAGTTACTGCTAATTAAATATTCTCTGAATGTGTTACATTTGACGTGATATTCGTATTTTGGTAAATGAAGCAGAGAAATACTTCGAAAAAAAACGGTGCATTTTCTCTTTGTGCGGATGCAGCACCCTTTAGCATTGAGGCCTCTTTCTTTCTCACTCTTCCTAAGATGATAAAACACTTGGTGCAATTATGAAAAAGGATTTCGCGATACGGAATAAACATTTATGGAAACTCTTCACCTCTAAATCTTTTCTTTCCAGGCCTCAACTAGTGTCTCCCGCAAGGTTATTCAGTTCACCACTCACTCCCCTCCACACCACTTCTACTCTGTCCCTTCCGAGTGCAATTTGCCGTTTGGTCATGGGGCCTTCACTACATTCCGCTAGCAGTTATTCAGCCTTTTTAATGTTCCGCATCCTCCTAATTATATCCAACAAACATCTTTCTTTCGTCGATATATTTTAGTCTCACCGATTGTCCTCCGCTCTTTACATAAACTATTAAAACATCTCTAATTGGAAACTGTATTGAATGGTAGTTAATTTTGCTTCCATTTCCTCAGTTCTAGGATTTTCGGTCGTCCAGACGCTGGCTTTTGCCGCGCTGGTCAGTGCCGCCTACGATGGCCCCGTGGTTAGCTGCAAGGAAGGGTCATGCCCAACCTGCTACGAGAATATGACGACGAACTTCCCCGTGGAAAACGACGTCTGCTCCTTCTGCGTCTGTGAGGATCTCATCCCGACGTTAAAGAAGTGCCCGTCGGGGTACGAGTGGGACCCCGCGATCCAAATATGCGTCAAGTCAGACAGGTGTAATGAGTGCCCCTGCGGTAACTGCCCCCTTTGCTTCCACGGCATGGATTACCCGATCACCAATCCGAGCGACAAATGCAAGTACTGCCTGTGCTCGAGGGAGGGCTCCGTCTACCCGGTGACCTGCCCGCCCGGCTTCGCTTTCAACAAGACGAGCCACGACTGCGACATCCTCGACCCCGACTGCGGGCAGTGCGCCGGGGTGGTGTGCCCCGACGACGATGAAGAGCACCACTACCCGCGAATCGACGACCCCACCGGCTGCTCCTTCTGCTGCTGCCTGCCCCACAGCAAGCGCCCCATCGTCAAGTACTGCCCCTTCCACGAGAAGTACAACCCTAGCACCAACACCTGCGACGATTCCACCAAGGAGCAGTGCGCCAACGTCACCGTCTCACCTCCCCCAATTGGTGGTGGGGGCGGCGGCTGCGACTCCGTTACCTGCCCGATGGACCCTAAGAAGGCGCCCCTCTACCCCGCCGGGGACCCCCGCTTCTTCTGCCAGTGCGACTGGGGTGGCATGGTGCACCAGATGCCCTGCTCTCCCGGGACGACCTTCTCCCAGAAGTTGCAAGCGTGCCTGTGAGACCGGGAAACCAGCGAGCCCTTCCTTGCACCCTCTGCATGACCTAACCCCAAGTACAGCAAGCCCCAATTCATGCACCACTCAACCACCACTGTGGAATTTTCATAGAAATAAAGTACCATTTCCCTAATATTCTCTGGTTATTATTCATGCACCATCCTGGTGAACACGACAGCAATCTCCGTGGTTACTCTTCATTACTTAGATGCACGAATTGAAAGATATTTTTTCAATGGAACGATAAGAAACCGGGCGGGGAAATGAAAAGAAATGCCAACTTCATCCCATGCTTGCTGTTGCTTCAGTTCCCACTTCATTCATTATATTATATATATATATATATATGATATAATGACATATCATTCATATATATATATGATATGCATATGGTTCGAATATTTGTTAAGCCAAATTAATCACGAGCATTTTGACCATTCTCATTTAACCAATTGTAAATATTCATTTATTTTTCTTATTTCCTTAGATTTTCTATTAAACAGGACAGGAACAGGTTGAGGCAGAGAAGCTAGGCATCATTCCAATACTTTTCAAGATAGAATAGCTTATTTCGGCATTCATTTATTTCAATGGTAATGGAATTGAGATACGAAATATTAATAAGATGGATGTAGTTGGGCCTAGTTTCATGAAATAGAATAATTAAGTCGGAAAAAACATTACTTTCAAAATATTCATTGATTAATAAAATAATGAAACATTTACCTTATCTGCAACGCGTATTATTTTCAGAAGTTTTTCATATTATTTTTATAATCATAATCAACAAAGGAAAATGTTCAGAGTAGGCGTAGACATTGCCACCAAAGGCGCGTGAGCTGAAACGCAAGCATTCCTGAAAGGCAGGCCGCCATAGAATACGCGAGACCCCATGAAAGCCGAAATGGGTGTCGTTTCAATTCTAATTGTAACCGACGTATCGTTTATAAAATGGCTGCCACGGGCATCGGAATCTGTCTCGCAACACCCCAGTTGACACCCGCCCGAAGGATTGACACCCACCGGAACCGGTCCTTTTGATCGGTCCAGAGTGTTGCTGGCTTCGGCATCGCGCCGAGAACTCCTTCGCGCGCCACGTTCCTACATTCGTCCATGTTGGCGGGAGCACCGAATATCTTCGGTGCCTCCCACCGATTCTCAGAATGATCCGCGAGCCGGCGTGGGCCAGCTTGGGAGGCACTTTCTCTCTCTCTCTCGGAGCCAGAATCACAGACAAAACGTGGAGTTTGAACTTGTCACTCTGGTCACTTTTGTCACAGAGCAAAGATCACACAGATTTCAAAATATTCATGTTTGCGCTAAATAAATGGAAAAATTCATTTACGCACATTTAGGCCAATGGTTTTCGCACGAGGAAGTTAAACTTAAAGTTTAGCGAACAATGAAACGTATAAATATATCACCAATGCTTTAATCATGGAAAATATGTTTATCGTGTTCACAAAATCTGCCTTGGGTTTCTGATTTTATCTTGAAACTTAACAGCCACGTATAAAAATATTCATTACAAAAAATGTGGGATCAAGTAGAACATAAAAGGGCTCGAAATGGCTTATTTAGGAGATGTCCTTCGCCGAATTACGCCAATTAATGGGATCCCTGCAATGAGACTTGGATAGTGCGAGCATTTGAACCCGGCCGACGCAAAATTTTAGGAATATTGTCAGGAGTTCCTTATTCACTGAAATTGGTATGCATTGAATTATGAATACTCGTTCAATACGAAATAAGTAGCATAAAAACGGCATCACTGCTTATGAAATATCAAAAACCTTTTAAAAAAATGAGCATAAATATTTTGTTAATCACGTATTACTGGTTAGGCAGTTACCAATGGTGCTCTCTCGTTTGCACGAAAACCGGCACTAATTTGGTGATTTGATCATGCTCCAACTCTCCAACACATCGCGTGATGACCAGAACGTGCTTAACCATCGACGCTCTTCCTCCCGCCCTCCGTCGATGGCCGCCTGCCCTGAAATCTCCACGCCTCGCGGTCCAGCTCTGAACAACCACCCACCCTCTCCACTCGCCTCCACCTCCACGCGACCCCCCCCCCACCCCCCGTCTCGCCATTCTACATCCTCCCTCTAAATACTCCCCTTTTCATAAAATCACTCGTCCTTGCTTGTGCTCAATGGGTAAATCGCAGCCAAAAAATGAAGCTTTTTCGTTTCTTTTCGTGTCAATCAAATGAATTAAAAAGCTATCAATTCCAACATCTTGGTTCATTAATAGTTTTCCAATTCTTAGAATGAAAATTTCAATGCAACATGCAGTATTTGAGAAACATTAAGTGTGGAAAATTTCACGAATTTGCCACTTACCTACAGATTACTTAAACCCAGCTTCGGTTGTGCCATTTGGAATATCTACACAACATCCACGTTAAAACATTTTATACCTTTCCACAGACTTCATTTTTTGGCACGGCGCGTTTCACCAACTTGCGGCATCATCAGGAAGGTACGGTACTAGATGTGTCGCAGGTTGGTGAAACTCGTGGCATCATGACATAAATTCTGTGGAAAAGTACTAAAAATATAATAACGTGGATACTAAATACTTACACGGAGTGAATCCTGAAACCTTTGCGCGTATCTCCATATATTCCCATAATAATCAACCCTCGTTATTCGTCCCTCGAGTAGCCAAGTTGACCAAGCAGATCGCTACGCCGAAAATATCAGGGACACGCACACGAGACCCTTCAAAATTAATTCTCAAAAGGAAATCTCTTTTTAAATTGCCAAAGGATGTCAATGCCGCGTGGTTGGCGGCCGCGACTCATTATTGGTGGGAGCGCAGCACAGAAAGAGAGAGTCGTATTCGGTTTATGAGTCTTTTACTTATCCCTTTTCAAGCTATGGGTGTAAGGCACTGGGGAGTGGGGACGAGCGAGCGGGGCAAAGCTTGACATCTCTAGTGTGGTCGTATGTTCGACCGACGGACACAGAGAGAGGGTATCCGGTGAGGAATGGGTCGTCTGGATAGGCGCAATGCAGCTACATAGTAGCTACATTGTAGCAACAAGGGAATTGGTTAGCGGACATTGTCTTGTTTTCGTTTCCGAGAAACCCGCACTACATCACCATGCATTGTCTGGTATGCTGGGGGGCACTCCTTGGGAGAGTAAACCAATAGTGGGGGCTTCCGAGAAATTCACACAACATTATTGTTTGAAAGAAAAGAATCTTTAAAGGTTCTTTTATCCCCCATTCCCCGAACCGAAATTAGTCTCATCTGTGGCGTTTAATGTGAAGATCCTTGTCCACGGTAAAGTAGTCATCTAAAGACCAACCACTCTAATGGAGAACGCAATAACTATATTCCGTAAATATTGCTGCTTTCGGCCAAGCATTTTACGGTAACACTATTACTACAAACGCATAAATAAATAACATTGAATAAATAGGCAAAAATTAATTTTATTGGGGCATTCAACAGATGTTTCATAGAAAAAATCATGTCGGGTCAACTTGGAAGGCGGTGGTTATCCAAAGTCTTCGGCAGGAGAGGGGGGTGTGGCTTCGCTCCAGAGCCATCGCATCGCCCCCTGGTGGCTCCCCGCCCGGCTCCTGGTCGCACCCCGCCGCCGTTGCCCCTCCGTGGCGGTGTCCTAGCATTCGGGGGAGCGGATGCAGTCCCGGGAGCCGTGGTCGTAGGCCCTACCGCCGGGGCAGTGGGCGATCTGGGGCGTGCCTCCGGCGCAGCAGCAGAAGGAGCAGATCCCGTGGGGGTTGGGGATGATGTTGTTGACGCCGCGGAGGGGCGGCGGGCACTTGACCAGGGAGCACCCGTCCATGTCGCGCACCTTGGCGCTGGCGCAGGCGGCGAGGACGCCGAGGACCAACAGGAAGAGCAGGGGACGCATCTCTGGAAGCAGCAGACGAAGGAGAGGGGAGCATGAGGCCAAAGGAAAGGGGGTGGAGCGCCGAGTGGTCAGCCAGCCGCAAATGGCCGCCGCTTCGGTTCGAAGGTGTCCTTTGAACTGTGCCTGGCCCAACTGCGGAACTGACTAGCTGGATCAGGGATGGCGGTGAATATAGTAGGAGGACCGAAGCAACGGAGTCGCGTGCTCTGGATTTGGAAGATTAAATAGACTGGCGAAAGGGGAAGACCGAAAGACAGTGCGAGGAACCTCCGAGGCTCTTGGGCTTAGAACCGCACCCGAGCAAATGAGCACGCTGAGCAGTGAGCTCACCGGCGTTGGAAGGAGCAAGGGGCGTGGCGAGGAAATGATGACCACCCGAGGAGGAGCTACAATTCACCACCGCCAGGTGATTGATAGATAGTCAGGAGTTTCGGGACTCCAGGACACGTTTCATTCAAGCTTATACTACATGCATGCACAGTGCAATTTTCAACGGCTCTGAGATGCAGATGATAGAAGCCTCGGAAGAAGAAACGGATGCGGTGAAACCTACTTCCGGTGGCAGGGAAGAATGAAAATGAAGCTGACGAAAAATGCCATGTGAAGAAAGAAGGGCACTCATCATTGGAAGAAGAGAATAACTGCAGGAAAGGTTAAGAATGAAAAAGGAATGCAAAGGAATGAAACGGGCTAGGCGAGCGCTTGGAGAATAATTACACTGTGACAAGGACAACTAGCAATGATGTTGAAATAAAGGAGGAATCGGAAAGTTCAAAGGGAAGATGAGGTTTAAGGAAGCCGTGGCAGAAGGGAATCGGACGCATTTGCGATTGATTAGTTGAAAAAATATTTATAATAACGAGGAAGGCATCTTTCTGTTTTTTCCCATTCGTGTGGGCACCGAAGAGTCACGTGTGTGGGGGGGGGAGGTGGGAGCACTACATCTCCAGATACAATGGCAATTAAATCAGAAACATTTAACGATTCGCGTGCATCGCGGCTTCATCTCCTTTAAAACAGCTGCCAGTCGATTGTTCGTCGGCAGCCTGTTAGAGTGAACAACATGGCTTGAAGACAGCGAAATCCTGCCAATTATATCTTTTAAAGCAAATGTGAGAGTGACGACAAGAGCAGTCGACATTTTATTCGACATTTTTTAAGTGCACCAAGTGCAAACTAAACCTTTCGGTTTCTTATAAATGCCATATTCTTATGCTTCAGTTGAAACATAGACAGCGTCGATCTTATTAATCACCTGGAAGTTACTTTTCCGACTTGAAAGAATCACATAAAAGCCTATTTAAGGAATACACCTAAAGGTTACTTGTAGCACATTTAAATTGCGCTAAGTTTTGAATCGACTATCGAGACAAAATTTTCAAATAAGGCAAATAGTAATTTCCCATGATCTTTCACTTCCGAACACACTCGATTAGGAGGCAGGGAAACATGATAGCCGTTTACGTATAGGATAAAACTCACTGCAATTAGTTGTTGAAACGGCTGACCACGTGCTGAAGATAGTTCTGTGATGCTCTGATCTTCACCTCAGTACCTGTGGCCTTCCTCGAGCTAGGCCCGAGTCTTTTATACGATCTGAGCAGTCAGATAAAAGAGTTGTGTGAAAAGTCAAATGGGCCGGCAGACAAGTTCTTTTATGTCGACGAAAAAAATCCACTCGACTCCCACACCTTCCGAGGACCAATCCGCTGTACGGCGAGGGAGATAAAGGCCCATCTATCTCGGTCGCCAACTAACCCCCACCCCCCATTTCCCCCCTCCCCCACATTCACGCGCTCCTTCGGGAAGGGAGCTTCGGATCTCAGAGAATCGGAAAATGCCGTCGAGTGGATGGGGCATGGCCTGAATTGTCATAGGCATACGTACGGCAGAAAATGAAACCCTGACTTTCATGAAAAATCGGCGTTAGTGGGCATCGGCTCGAAATTTGTCGTGAGAAGCATTTCAAAACGCTCGAGAGCCTCGTGAGATCTTGCTCAAATGTATACTGAGCATGGATAGTAATTTTCAATAATCATTTTGAGATACAATTAAAAGTAATATTTCCTAAATATCTGATATTAAAAATATCTAAAACAGCAAAAATGATGGAGTGCAATCTGTGCAATCCTCTCTACCTTGTAGTATGAAAGCGAAAATTACGCCATACATACCAAACGACACCAAACCATATAGTATGTCATTGAATGCATAAAATTATAACCTTTTTCCTTTTAAAGTATCAAAAGCTACATTTAGCGAAGAAGAAACCTATCGATTTTTTTCCGAGGGTTAATTTTTCCGCGATATGTTTCAATAAAAGTTCCGAAGATGTCCAGGCCGAACCCGGCTACAAAACCGTCCCCAATCCTTTTCGTAGGGTGTGTCAGCTCGAGGGAACACCACCGCGCACTTCCTTGCTTGCGTTAATCGCACGCTCCCTTGTGTTCGATCGCCCCTGCCTTGGCCGCAGCGCTGATGTCAACCACGGAGTCGAGGGTAGTATTCATAACAAAACCCTTAAACTCAGTTTTTAAGGCGTTGCACAGCGATTTGAACTTGATTTTAAAGTATTTCTGATTTCAATTCCCTTGGTCTGCTCGTGATGTAAGTGATCGCGGTGCTTTTGAATTGTCGTTTTTCAGTGTCCCACGCGAAGAACTTTCTCTCCGTCTTTAACGAGAGCTGAGGATAGAGCAACGATTGCAATATTGATTGCATTATTATGTATTAGCTGGAACGTATCGGGCATCGATTGGAGTTCTCAGAAAGCAAGTATTAGAGAGAAGTATTAGATTCCAAATTGCGAAAAATTACTCTGCATGGCTTGTGCAGACAATTACACGTCCCAGCAAAAGGTTTCTCTCTCCCCCGTTCCCTCGTTTAAACGCTCTTCATGTCACCTTTCCATGGTTATGTTTTCGTTTCTACTCTCTATAAACATTTTAATCAAGCTACACTATGCTGTCATCACTATTCAACTGCCATGGAAACAAATACAAAGTTATTTGGAATGTAAGTAGGACATTTTCACATACAATGGACTTGGAGGTAATGAGTCGTATGGGCTTATTCTCCCCCGATGGTGGCCTCCTGTGGGCATGGATATCTTGCTGCTGCGCCACAACGTGGACTCGGGTGAGCACAGATCGCGACAACCTTCTTCGAAAGACGGCTAGGTCAAGGAAACAGAGATGCAACTGGCCGGCAATCGGGTGGACTGTGTTGGAACCCCGCTTGAGTTAATTCCATTACGATTTCCACTTATAATATACATGGACTCCTGGCAAATTTCTGGATTGGCCTGATTATTACGTCATGCTACGCCTTCACCTATTTCAGTTCTGAATTTAATTGAAAATAATTTCTTAGTGATCATTAATAAAAAACTTAAAACAAATGTAATTATGTAGCTAAAACTTCTCAAGCACATGGATTTATGAAGGATCTAATTCCTAACCATGAAATAATTATGGATTTGTTTTTTAAGTTTTCCTAAATAAATATGTGCACTGAACAGTTCGATCACTGCCTTCACAAAAAAGTTCCAAGACCAGCAATTCCAAAGCAAAGTTCACTGATCAATTTCTGAGAACCATGCCGTATTTGCCAAAAAATACTTTCTTCTACGGCTTTCCGCCAATTTCCTCTTTCCACACACGAGGACTGTTGGTGATAGTCGGGCCTTTCACAAGCACATTCAACATATTATTATTAGGTAATCTGCCGGTTATGGTAGGTTTTTGGATGGACGAAGCTACTAAATAAATATCCTGTGACTCCTAACAATATTCAGTATCTTACTATACATCAGGTCCCTCTTGATCTTTGAGTACTTTTGTTCCTCCCTTCATCCCGTCCAACATCCCTATCCTGTTCCTTCCCTTTCCTCGTTTGCCTAACATTCTCCCCTCAATTACAGTCTTCAACATCCCGCTGCCGGTCAATAACTTCTTCATCCAGTTTTCCTGCCTCCATAGGATTGCTCCCAGAAAACCCCTCTCCTAGCCCACCATACCAAGTACTTCCTCATTTGTTTTCTTCTCTGTCCATTTCACCTTCTCCATTCTCCTCCACACCCACATTTCAAAAGCCTTCAGTCTACGTCTATCCTCCTGCTTCAATGACCACTTTTCCCCGCTGCACATTGCTATCAAAGTTTTTACGAGTTTTTTCTTAACATCCTTACTCAACGTCCCCGTCATCAACTCCCTCCTCCTTGTGAAAGCCTCTTTGCCTGGCGCATTTCTTCTCCTTACGTCCCTACTACTTTGACCGTGTTGGTCCAAAACACTACCGAGATACGTAAACTATTCTACCTGCTCTAGTTTTTGCCCTCCTATTTTAATGTTTAGCTAAGCCTTTTTCTTTCTAGAGAATCGCATAACCTTTGTTTTATTTTTATTGATTCTCATCCCATACCTGTCGCACTGAAATTCCAATTCACTAAGCAATGCTTGCAACCGCATAGCTGACTGAAAAACTAAAGCTTGGTCATCAACAAACCTAACTGACTTTACGAATTCCCCGCCCACTTTTATTCCTACCTCCAGTTCTTCCCATGCTTCTTTAATCATTTCCTCTACATACAAGTTGAAAAGCAACGGTGATAATGGGTAATCCTACCTTACTCCTCTTCCTAACACTGCCCATCCGGACTCCCCGTTTCCCACTCCTACCTGAGCAGTCTGAGACATGTACAGGTTGCGGATTAGCCTCCTCTCCTTCCAATGTATTCCCATTTTCTGCAATATACTCATTAGTATGCCCCAATTCAATCAATTAAACGCTTTTTCGAAATCTACGAAACAGACAAATTCCTCCCGATTAATAATCTCATTACTGCAATGGCATCACGCGTACCTCTCCCCTTCTTAAGCCCAAACTAGTCATCCCCTATGTAGCCATTTGCCCTGCTCTCTATCCTTTTGTTTATCATCCTTAGAATAACTTTAGCTGCATGGGATTTCAAACTAATTGTCCTATAGTCCTCACATGACGTAGCCTTTACCTTTTTCGGGATAGGAACTAAAACTCATCTCACAAAGTCTTCCGGCAAAATTCCTTCCTCATAAATACTACGAATCAGCCTATAAAGCCTCTTCCTCCCACATTTTCCTAAACATTTCAATAGTTCCGCGGGAATGTTATCCAACCCCACGGCCTTATTTAGTTTCATCTCCCTTGATGACCTTTCTATCTCATGGTCGAGTATCCCTGGACCTAAGCTATCTTCCTCTACGTCATATTCTTTTTCAATGTCTAAATTTGTTGGTCTAAGTTCTTTACTATACAGTTGTTCTATATATTTCCTCCATATCTTGGATCTTTCCTGCGTCAACTATTATCTTACCTGACTTATCTCTAACTGTTACCATAGATCTTTCTTTCTTACTTCCCGATAAAGATTTATCTTTGCTGTACAGCGCACCAATTCCACCCTTCCTCTGCAAACTTTTCATGTCCCCACACTGCGTCTTCCATAACGCTTCTTTTGCTTTATTTTTGCTCGCCTCAATTTATTGTTTAACTCTTTGTACTTCATTTTGCCTAACTCTGTGTTAACATTCTTCCATTTTCTCCTCTCATCCATCTTTGTAATCATCTCATCCGTGATCCATGGTTTCCTAGTCCTTTTCGCATCAACGGTTCCAATAGTGTCTTTTGCGGCTTTAGACAACCTTGCCTTGATACTTTCCCATTTTTCTTCGATAGTACTCAGCTCTTTACCATCCTCCATGGTTTCCTTTACAGCCTGTTGATACTCCTTGCTTTTCAATTTCATTTTCTAACTTGCCGCTCCTGCCTTATCTCTTTGAAACGGACGCTACATTTCAGAACAACTAAATTGTGGTCAGAGTCCGCATCCGCTCCCGGGAAGCTGTGCGAATTTATCACGCCGTTCCTAAACCCGTGTCTAACCAGAATATAATATAGCTGATACCTTTCTGAGTCACCTGGCATTTTCCATGTATACCTGCGTCTTTTGGAGTGTCTAAACCAAGTGTTGGTGGTGACTAACCCCTGTCTCCTGCAGAACTCAACTGCTTTCTCCCCGCGGTCATTCCTCGTTCCTTAACCATAGTCCCCGACCTCGTCACCATCTCGTCCTTCGCCTACCGTCGCGTTCCAATCCCCCATCACTATCAAATGTTTCCCTGCAGGAACACACACGATTATGTCCTGTAATTGATCGTATATCCTATCGACCTATTCCTCCGTATGGTTTTTCGGTGGCATGTATACCTGAATAATAACCAAGTGCGTCGGTTCTGCTTTTATCTCTACTAGTAATATTCTATCCGTTACCTGTTATATATTTACTACGCTTCTTCCTACCTCTTTATTTAATACCATGGCAACCCCTAGTTGACTCTCGTCCCCGCCGCTGTATATTGTTATATAATTATCACTCCAGTAATCCCCGCTATCCTTCCATCTCACCTCGCATACACCTAAAATATCTATATTTCCCCTTTCCATCTCTCGCTTAACATTCTCCAATTTCCCTGTCCTCATCATGGTCCTAACATTCCACGTTCCTCTTCTAACTAATTTATTCTTCTTCTCTTGCGTCTTCTGTCCTGCTGCTGCCGGTTTTCCCTTGGAAGGGTTTCGTGGGATGACGACCGCGGAAGCCTTGCCTCCCCGGCTGCCACGCACGACACACGGCCGATTGGGCCGAGTCCCGTGGTTGCCAGGACTCAATCTCTATTGTCCATCACATTGTTCTTGGGAATGATAATTGAGGTGGTTTCCCGTTGCCTTCCTCAATAGTGTTTTTAACGTGACACCATTACTTACTGGCCGCCCCACTGGGGTCAGACGCCATTGCAGCCGCCTCACTGAGGAACAGACGCTGCGTGGACTATCTTTCGTCTGGCTCTTAACCTTCGACCTATCTGGAATGGGTGACCCCACCAGGAGCAATTGTTATTAATCCCGCCAGCACAGCTCTAGGGGTCATGGGAACGCACATGCCCTTCCACCACGTCAAGGTTGCAGTCCGGGGAGTGATTCAACATATTACGAATACTTAAATAAAATGATTCCAAGTAGAATGTTAAATGGTAGTCTTCTTACTTCATTAACTTCTGTCCCCTAGAGAACTCTTCCTTATTGCCTTTTGGACTGACATGGAATTGCAAATCTGAAAACATGAAACTACTGGTACTAAACCGTAATTTGACGTGATATTAAGCGCATCGCATATCCGAAAAGGCGTGCTTGGGTGACGGAAAAGAGAATCTCCGATTGGAGACAGGTTCTCAATAATAGAATCTTCACAGTTTTACTTTTTCACCAAATTGATTAGGCGTTCATCCGATTCTCACTTTCACATCTAACTTAAAATTAAGATCTGTATTTGATTACGTAATATGATATGAAGCTACTCTAATTCCCCTATTTAATAAATGGAGCAAAAACTGTCGTTGTAGCTGCTTCTCCTCCCGTTGCGATCGGAGGAGAAGCGGCCGGGACTTGGATGATTCAAGTGTGACCCCTGGCAGCAGGTGAAGCGAGGTCGCCAAATTGCATTCTAATCGCGAGAAAGCCATTGTTTTATTCTGGTAAAAAACTCAAAAATAAACGAATAAAACTGCAACCATGATTTTTGTGTCCTTTTCATGCGTAACCCCCGATTGTGAATTGGCGTGAAGAGATCCTCTCCGTTTGGGAGCAGCCGAGGAGTGAGATGAGTGGGTGGGCGCATTGAGATTGGCGGAGAATGCCTTCAGCCGGGAAGGGCATATTCGCGGAGAGGTCACTCATTCGCAAAACAGAGAGAGTTTAATAACCATAATACCCGTAAGAAATCGATAGAGCAAACTGCCTACCGATGACCAACCGGGATGGCGTAGAGGGGTGAATAGAGTGAGAGAAATAGACTTCGGCATTCTGGAGCACCAATAGATTTGAATCCTGCCTTGGATTCTTAAAATGCATTGTTTTCCGCTGCTGTTCCCTTGGCGCAAATACGCAAGCCATCCAAATTACCTTTCCCTCCTGTGATTTCGCCAGGTACCTGCACACAGACTTTTAGATCCACGCCAAACATTTATAGTTTTTTTACTTTCTTCCATCTAATTATGCGTTTTAATTCCAACCTTTCCTCTCTCGACTCTTTCTGATAATCACGTTTCTATTCTATTGTTTTATAGTTCTTTGCCTATTAACTGTTCCCATAAATTTCTTTACAAATGTCCCTTATTTATATATTCTCATATCTTTTCCATTGCACCTCTCTCACTCTCTCTGTGCTCACTCACAACTATTTTGAACCTGAAGTTACACTTCATCAGAACTAAGTTACGACCTTAATGCCCTTCATTGCCGCAAAATGGTACGAATCCATTGCGCTGTATCTAAATTTGTGCCTTTCCATCTAGTCTAGTCTAGACTCACGGGGATTTTCCATTATTACCGATATCTATTGCGGTGCTTTAGCCTCCTCTTCGTGTTTGTTCACCCATTTCTCCTCAAGAGCTCTTCTGCTTTCTCGCCGCGGTCATTCCTTGTTCCTAAACCGTCGTCCCATACCAGACTCCCATTTCTCCCTATACCTGCCAACCTCCTAATCACCCACCTCTATCAAACGTTTCCTCCCTGTTAAACCCGCAATTATTTTATCTAATTGGTCCTACGCAATATTTTTTTTCCTCCCTATGATTTCTTGGTGGAATGTAGACCCAAACAATGGCCGAGTTTGTTGGTAGGGGTTAGGATTTGGTGCGGAGAGAATGGGGTCTTGTGGATTTCAGTACGCCGCGAAGCTTTGCGAGGCGTTTGAAAGAGACGGCTTTTAGGCTTAAGTGATGTTGGGAGCATGGGGGGTGACTGAGGGATAGGAGAGGTGGCAATTGGTGAGTCTTTCTTTAAGTCCACGCGTGTTTTGATAGATAAGACAGGATTTCTTTGAAAATATCAAAAGGGTTCACTGGATTCCCCCGAGTTTCAGGTCTTATGTCCTTAGAATTTAGAGCGCCATAGTCGAAAATGCTTCCCATATAAGTGAATCGTTCTCTCTGGTCTATTATAATTTTTCATTTTGATGATAAATCTTACCTCCGTGATAAAGAAGGCACTTCCCTTTTTCGCATAGAATTTTTTTGCACGGCCTAGGTTTCGTTACAGCGTAATATCTTCAGGTGCACCTGAAGATGCTACGCTGTAACGAAACCTAGGTCGTACAAAAAAATTCTATGTGAAAACGGGAAGTGTAGTCTTTCATCATCAAGAGTTTCCACCATGTTACGCCTGGAACTGTGTCCTAACTTCCACATCTCTTTAAAGCCCCATTAGTTTAGTTTTGCTCGCAATTATTCACATTCCATCACAATAACCTTTTTTGAGCCCTCTCAAAATTCCCCGAGCTAACAGATGTTTCCTGATTGTACTATATATCGCATGCAGATTCAGTTTTAATCATATGGAGCATAAGACATCGAAAAATACAAAATAAGGTGGGTCGTTAGTGGCCGAAGATTAAGGTTCCATTTGGAGGGAGAGCAATTTGCACGGAAACTTGTATTAACACCTTACATCAGGACTTTTTTGGGATATTTTATCCGATTCAAGACTGCCGAAAAAAGACGTAAAATACAAGCTCGTATTTAACAGTTGTTTGCAGTAAAATCGCTTGTCAGGCTACGCAACAGTTTTCCAGTGAGAAGTTGCTTTCCTAGATATTAAATCTGCTTATCTCAAGACGGTCATTAAGATCTCTATCAAGTTAGACAAGATTACAGTATGTACAATTTAATTCAATTCCACTTCTGCTAATCATGCTACTTTAAGATAAGAGGAGACAATACCTCATTTATTCCTCGTTTGAGAATCATGGGGTAATCAAATTCGAGTGTATTTTTTCTCTAAAATTTAATTACCCGAGCAGGAGATAATGCATATCAGAAAAAGTGTCCCCCTCAAACAATGTCCTCCTCGCTCTTATCGTAACGTAATGTTTTGAAAATACCAGTTAATTGCTCTACGGCTGCGCCTCTTGAGGAGCTATCATTATTTGCCAACTATATCTTTTATCATTGTCACAACATGAAAAAAACCTCAATTTTCAGCTAAATTAAAATCTATGCAAAACATAGAATATATATATATATATATATATATATATATATATATATATATATATATATATATATATATATGTATATATATATATATTTATTTATTTATTTACAGTAAAAAATACGTTTTTAACAATTAAATTTAATTTTACAGAATATTTGTTCTAACATATATCCTGTAAAAATTGAATCTTATTTTAAAAAAACAACAACAAAAATTCTCTGGCTGCGTAGATTTTCGCGGCGGTGGCTTGAAGAATTCTGCATGTCCGGGTTTTCACCGCGTTGTTGTTTGAAGCCGACAACAGTTTCGCCGAAGTTTCATCCGCCGGATGAAACTGTTGTCGGCTTCAAACAACAACGCGGTGAAAACCCGGACATGCAGAATTCTTCAACAAAAATTCTCGTCACTGTTTTGGATCAATTAATATGACCAACGATATTCATTTAATGAAAAATTCTACCCATATGACTGTTTCGTGGTTCCAGGATAAAGAAAGGAATAAACCGAACAAATGAATAAAGACTCCCGCATTTGGGTTCCCGCGAGCGACTTTCCTCCGGCCTTCAATGAAATCCGACAGGCGATTAAATGCGGGCAGTGTAGATTTTTCTACGTCACTAAGCAACCGCCATGCTTGTACACAACACCTCCCATGAAAGTTTTTGCCCATTCATGTCACTTTGAAATAAATTGCAGTGGCTCTAAGCTGTCCGTCACGTTTTCATTCAACGTGCGGATACTCCGACATTTCTTTCATGTAGACACTGTATAAGCTATAAAGTCCGCGTGAATTTGATCGGCTCACAAACCCAAAGGATTGAAATCGTCGTGATTCCAATAAGTCCGCCAAAATGCGCTCGAGAGCTGCCGAGGGGTCGTCGTTAACTTTGCACGAATGGATTATGAAGAGGGCAATGAGGATCAGCGTGATGACGCAGAGGATCCACAGTGCCACAAATGCAGAGGTGAGGAACCTTGGTTCAGGATGAAGCAGTGTAAGGGAGAGAGTGGTCTTGAAATCGATCAGCGCAAGATCCAATAATACTTTAAGCAAGTCGTATTTTCACCCGGGTGGTGCAGTTCTTTCTGATGCTAGGCGCGGGGACCGATTGAACCCATCGGCGAATCACGTACTATGAGCGAATATGAATTCACACAGACTTTTTGCACTTCTTCTATGCAGCCGTAGAACCACACGGAAATCCACAGTCACTTGACTATTCTCTTCGAAGGCATTTGATCATCAACATAAATAATACCCCTGACAAGGCGGGATAAGGTGTGCGAAGATGAGATTCGCGAAAAACGCGAAAACGCCTCGACAAGGAAGATGTTCGAGATGACGGCGCTGGAAATAAGAATAAGGGCGAGGATGAGAGAGATGGGATGGGTCCGCCGGAGGAGGGGCTGAGAGAGAATTGGGTCGAGGAGAACGAGTTGGTGGGCATTGGTCCAGAGGCCTTCCGACGTGACGACCCATCAAATGGATGCAACCAACGCCGCACACGTTTTGCATACTCTGCTAAAAGAATTATGCATATGCATAATGTTTTCGAAGAGAAAATATTATAAACTATCAACAAAACGAAGAACGTTTATTTTAATATAAATTACAGATTCAGGTGTGATATGGGGTGGAACTGTTCCATAATATCAGAGACGAAATCTATTGCAATTTTCCACTTAATAAAGATTTATTCCAGACTAGTTTCGATGTGCTACTTCAAAATGACGTAGTACATCGAAACAAGTCGCAAATGCATGATTATAAAGGGGAAAATTGTAATATTTTTTGTCTTTATTACATTGTTTATTTCATTTCAAAATTTACATTTTTTTAATAAGGATTGGTGATGAATGTTGAACTTGGGGGTGAATCAAGCACTTCCACTTCGGCTATGTTCATTTCTTTCAATGCCATGCGTTTCGTACGTACTAATGACCGGTAAAGGTGAGATCTCACTCACCGGGACGGTTTATACTTGACCGTTCGGGCAGTCAATGAACATTTCGGTCGGATGAAGCCGAAATTCTCTTCGGCGCGAATGGCGGCCGCAAGTGAGCGGAATCGCTCCTTCCCTCCATCCCCAATCTCGCCAGGGCGCGAAATGCCCTCAGTGGCAGGCAGATGGCTGCACTTGAAAGAACTCCATCGGCACTTCGGCACTGAATATCATTTATCTGCGACCGCAATTAGTGCTGCATATTCAATGATGGGCACACGCAGGGCGGTCCTTAACAGTTAATGGGGCAGTTAAGGCAGCTCGAGCTAACTTACCTATCTGATATAAAATTGTATAAACCCTATTACCTACATCAATCTCGCATTTAGCCTAGAAATTTCTGTAATGTTGCCCTGGTTAAATGAATATTTGAAATCCTCACTTTTATTTCATTCGAAATGGATTTTGAGTGATCTTAGACGCCATCGTAGAGATAACTACCATTCACCCTTCCTAATGATCGATGGCTTCAGGAAAGACTTGACGGAGTCGATTCATGTGAAACAATCAAAATTAATGCTTCGCTGTTCCCGAGTATTTTATTCAAATAAGAGCCGGTTTTTGACTCGTAGCGTTATCTTCAGTTGGACTCTCCTGAAAAAGGCGTCCAAGGTCGAAACTCGGGTCTTACCTAAATTAAAAGATGTGAAACGGCAAAGTGTTAATATGTCATTCGCTCACCAATCGGAAACGGTCTGCGCTCTGCATTGGGATTCTCCGCCCTCCTTCCGTCACTCCACGACCGATCGCTCATTCCTTCGCAAACATTACATTCCTCAACCAGCAGTTACACAGCCACGCATTCCTTCTTCTATCAAAGTCCTGAGCATAGAGATCAGCATTTGCGTTCCTAGAATACGATTCCATCCCTTTCTTCCCGATGCTCGAAACAAGCGCTTCTTTCTCTTTGCACGAGCTTTCTCTATCGATGAGTCGTTCGGGGCTTTGACGAAGTGAAGGGGTCGTAGTGTCCCCGACGAAAGAGGGCAATTTTTGAACGACGACAAATGACGAAAGTCAACAAGAGGAGAGACGCTTCCGTCTCTCCTCTGATCGCTTCTTTCCTTCATTCCAACACCACACTACTGCAGTCCAACCCGCTTCAAATAGTTCGAATAGCGAGCTTACTTTCATCCAAGTTGGGAACAATGACTTCTGTAACGTCTTTTTGCCGTAGTAGTAGTAGTATTTAGGGGAAGGAGGCGACCGACAGCTGAGGTCATTTGCGAGGCCATAGGGGATGGACAGGAAAGGATGGAGGGTGGAGAGAAACCCGGCGTCGGCATTAGCCTACTCTTCATAACGAAAGGCGCCAAGGGGTCCGCAGCTTAACGTCCCATACGACGGACGGCGTACTTACCCAAAGTGCCCTCCGCCTCAAGTAGGGATCAAAGCGCCTCAAGTAGGGATCGAGATACCTCTGAAAAATATTCAACACCGTCGGGATTTGAACCCGGGTCTTCTGCGTGGGAAGCCAGTACATTAGCCACCGTCTTTTTGTCCCGTGTATGCTAATATATATCTATTTTTTTCTTTCTCCTTCCTTACGGTGATCTTTCATCCTACTAATGCGAGTATCATTCTTTAACCCATTAAACAAATTGTCGCCCTCACATCAGGAATAAATATCTCTCTCTGTCCCATCCCATCCCTGGATTTTTTTTGGTTTTACATGCATTGAATTTTTTTCAAATTCATCAATATCTTTTCATACAAATTTTATGCGGGTGCGCCTAATCTGGTAGGGTTCAAAAAAACCTTTCCCATCCCTATCGGTGCATTATAATCCTCTTTTTATTGCATATACACAAATAAATTAGGCATAGGTACATATAAAACTATTCATTTCAATTATATAATTAATCAGTAAAGAGATGAAATTTTAATATAATTAAGCACTCATCTATCAATTTTGGTTGCCAGGATCACGTCCCCGTATTTGAAAGACTGCAGCGGTAGGGTGAAATCGGTGCGCTGTACAGCAAAGTTAAATCGTTATCGGGAAGTAAGAAAGGAAGAGCTATGCTAACAGTTAGATATGAGGCGGGTAAGGTAATAGTTGACGCAGGAAAGATCCAAGAGAGATGGAAGGAGTATATAGAAGAACTGTATAGTAAAGAACTCAGACCAACAAAGTTAGACATTGAAAAAGAAAATGACGTAGAGGAAGATAGCTTAGGTCCAGGCATCCTGGACAATGAGATAGAAAGGGCATTAAGGGAGATGAAACTAAATAAGGCCGTGGGGGTAGATAACATTCCCGTGGAACTTTTGAAATGCTTGGGAAAATGTGGGAGGAAGAGGCTATATGGGCTGATCCGTAGCATTTATGAGGAGGGAATCTGGCCGGAAGACTTTGTGAGATCAGTTTTAGTTCCTATTCCGAAAAAGGTAAAGGCTACATCATGTGAGGACTACAGGACGATAAGTTTGATTTCCGACGCAGCTAAAGTTGTTCTCAGGATCATAAACAAAAGGATAGAGAGTAGGGCAAATGATTACTTAGGGGATGATCAGTTTGGGTTTAGGAAGGGGAGAGGTACGCGTGATGCCATTGCAGTAATGAGATTATTAATCGGGAGGAATTTGTCTGTTTCGTAGATTTCGAAAAAGCGTTTAATTGATTGAATTGGGGCATACTAATGAGTATATTGCAGAAAATAGGAATAGATTGGAGGGAAAGGAGGCTAATCCGCAACCTGTACATGTCTCAGACTGCTCAGGTGCGGGTGGGGAACGGAGAGTCCGGATGGGCAGTGTTAGGAAGAGGTGTAAGGCAGGGTTGCCCATTATCACCGTTGCTGTTCAACCTGTATGCAGAGGAAATGATCAAAGAGGCATGGGAAGAACTGGAGGTAGGAATGAAAGTGGGCGGGAAATTCGTAAAATCAGTTAGGTTTGCTGATGACCAAGCTTTAGTTTGTCAGTCAGCCAAGGGGCTGCAAGCATTGCTGAGTGAATTGGAAATTCAGTGCGACAGGTATGGGATGAGAATCAATATTAATAAAACAAAGGTTATGCGATTTTCTAGAAAGAAAAAGGCCAAGCTTAACATTAAAATAGGAGGGCAAAAACTAGAGCAGGTAGAACAGTTTACGTATCTCGGTAGTGTTTTGGACCAACACGGTCAAAGTAGTAGGGACGTGAGGAGAAGAATTGCGCTAGGCAAAGAGGCTTTCACAAGGAGGAGGGAGTTGATGACAGGGACTTTGAGTAAGGATGTTAAGAAAAGATTCGTAAAAACTTTGATATGGAGCGTAGCTATGTACGGTGCGGAAACGTGGTCATTGAAGCAGGAGGATAGACGTAGATTGGAGGATTTTGAAATGTGGGTGTGGAGAAGAATGGAGAAGGTGAAATAGACCGAGAAGAAAACAAATGAGGAAGTACTTGGTATGGTGGGCGAAGAGAGGGGTATGTTGGGAGCAATCCTATGGAGGCAGGAAAAGTGGATGAAGGGGGTGTTGACCGGCAGTGGGATGTTGAAGACTGTGATAGAGGGTAGAATGTTGGGCAAAAGAGGAAAGGGAAGCAACAGGATAGGGATGTTGGACGGGATGAAGGGAGGAAGAAAGTACTCAGAGATGAAGAGGGGTCTGATGTAGAGTAGGTTGATGGATTTTGTGTTTTGTTAGGAGTAATAAAATATTTGTTTGGTAGTTGTGTCCATCCAAAAACCTACCTTAACCGGTAGATTACCTTAAAAAAATCAAATTATTCGCTCCATATTCCACACTAGTTGATTCCACTTATTCATCCATTCATCAACTTACTTATAAAAATGCGAGAGGTTCGAACTCAGCTTCGGAGCATGCGGACACTAATGTTAATCGTTGGATAATTGAATGAAATGGTGTGAGAAAGCGATAAGATAAAAGGGTTTATCTTTGAAAAGGGACGAATAAGATTTCCGGAAAAAATAATGCATTCCTTCGTATCTGAACGAAATCCATACTCTCGTAATGGCAGATGCTCCCACTTGGAAAGTCGACAGATAACGACGCATCCTAAGACATATAAAAGGCTCCTTTCCACGCAGCCCGTCCACTTGCAAGTGGAGGACGGAAAACGGGAATTCATCGATTACAGGAAACGCCCATCGCAACGTCAGCCTCCACTTTCAGCAATGGAAGGTGAGAATACCTTGGCCTTCTCTGAAGGTACTTCAACGGCCCTTCTGGTGTAGTGCGGAGAATTGTTTCGCGAGAGAAATAACTCCCAGTGGATAAGCACGGACGGTTGACTAAATTATTACCAACATTTTGAACACGTCACGTCACAAGTTATTTGCATTAATGATAGCGTCCTTTGAATGGCATGGGAATGAATTAATTTGATTGGTTATAGCAACCATTGCATGGTGACAAGTATCGTGATATTGGTGGCTGCTCCATGCTTGGTAATCACGTCCAGTTGAAAGCAGAGCACTTCATGGTAATCGAAGCAGAGCGAGGCACCTCATGGCCGCGTCTAGTGATGACATTGTTTTAAAAGCGGAAAGAGAGACGCTCACAGTCATGGACATCTAATAGAAATAATCTAATTAGAAACGGATTTGTTGCCAGCTGAGATATTTATCACTTTGCTCTCCTCAAAAACAGGAGTTGAATGGTTTTCTTGTTCCTCCATTATTATTTGTTTAGTAACACATTCTTCAGCACTTGTTCCAAAACTCAACTCTAATTGAAGACCTTCAGTGAATTTCGCATAAATTATTCGAGAGGAATTTTAGACTCTCTCTCTCTTTATATATATATATATATATATATATATATATATATATATATATATATATATATATATATATTTATTTATTTATTCATTCATTCATTTATTTATTTATTTATATTTATTTATTTATGTGGGTCGCGGTAGTCTATGGGGTAGAGGGTTGGACTACTGACCAAGGGTTTGATTCCCGGGCAAGCCTCTCTGGACACCTACAGCTACACCCAAGCTGTGTGATTTTCCGGGTGCCAGGTCTTCTAGGGAAACCATAACTGGCGCAGAGAAGGGAACTGGCCCCCCTAATTACCCTGCTAATGTGTGAATTTCACACGCCGTCGAGCTGAGTACTTGGTGAACTCTACCATCACCTGCCAAACCGACCATCGGGTTGTTCGGATTAACGTGCTTATGGTTTATATTTATAAAGGACACTAATATTTTGATTTTTTGAGCTTTCGGCCTTCTCTGAGGCCTTCTCCTGGTGATGCTGCTGACCTGCTTAGGCCAGACAGCAGTTTGACCTGGAGAATCCCTCAGAGAAGGCCGAAAGCCAAACAATCTAAAATATTAGCTTCCTTTTGCGTGTTATTTATTTTATTTTGTGATCTATTGTGCCGCCCACATTTCATCCATACGTAGATAGGTGATGGTAGAGTTCACGCAGTACTAAAACCTATACGGCTTGAGATATGTACTCATAAGCAGGCTGATAAGGGAGACAGTTCCTTTCCCTGTGCCGGTTATGGTTTCCCATGATGATCTGGTACCTGAAAAATCACATAGCTTGGGAGGTGCCCACAGAGGTTTGCCCTGGAATCGGACCCGGACCCTTTAATAACTAAGATAGGGAGCATAGTATGGGCATAAGTTGTCTTCGTAAAGAGCAGCAGTCAAAAGTTTTCGTAAGATTTCATCACTTATCTGGCCGAGAGGTTTTCTTTGTGGGCGAAGAATTCGCTTAGAAGGAGAGAGTGCGCGGGGGGGGGGGGAGTGACATCCTCCCGTCTCAATCATCCTGGGTTATTTAAAAAGATCGGTAGACATCCGATGATTGAAAATTGTGGCATCACTTCATATTACCCTGTTTCCCGCTGATTGTTTCATTCCTTCATGATGTATTGTGCCGGCTTTTTCAATTGCATTTTTCTCGTAATTCGTGCCTGGACCCGATCATTGAGTATAGCCAAGTCACCCCATGAACACTTCAATTGTTACATAAGGTGCACTCTGGCGGTTGAGGGTGTGTCCACGCCCTTGTCGAGAGTGCCCTCCTACGCCTTCTCTTCTTATTTCGGAATTCATTTGTCGCTCTGCGTTACACCCCTTTCACTTCCATCGCTCGTCTCCGACACCGCATTTCCAATCTTGTTCTCTCCGTTCGTACGGCACTCAAACCCGAAGAACAACAAAAATACATTCCTGAGGACCACATATTTGTGCCTGCTTAAGTACTTATATCCAAAAATAGTTATTTCTTCTCCGAGTAGTTGCCGAAATTAATCACATTTCTCATCCCCACATCCCCTCATTGCCCCCTCACCTCATTCCCACACTATTTGCCTCTCAAAAAACATTATTTATTTTTTGTCATGCAAAAAATGCACTTCGTTTTACTTAGGTCAATGCATTACCCCCTTATCCATTCGAAAGAATAATCACCGGTACTCCTGCAATTCTGCCTCACTCTCTTCCCCTCCTATCCCTTCACACGCAAATTCCCACCACCATTCATTCGACCAGTGTTTTGCTCTTAGCATCCTAGAATCCCTAACCGATTCAGCCACCGAAAGAGAGGTGAGAACTGGAGAATCCGCGTGTATATTACTTTCCGATCTTTCAAAATACCCACCCTTAACCGCCATCTTTAATTTCCTTCCAAGCATTCCCGGGAACACTCCTCCCCTCCCCCGCCCTGTCCCCTTACAAAACTCAAGCAAATGTTCAGTCTTAATTGAAGAAGGCCTGGGAGAAGGCCGAAAGCTTAAACAATTTACCAGGTGATAGTCCTTTAAAGTGTAACTATTTACGTGTGATATATTGTGCCGTCCAAATATTATACATATATATATATAGAAATATATTATTATTATTAGGTAATCTACCGATTGAGGTAGGTTTTTGGTTAGATACTGCTACTAAATAAAAAATGTTGTTACTACTAACAAAACATAAAATCCTACTCTTTATCAGGTCACTCTTCATCTCTAAGTACTTTCTTCTTCCCTTCATCCCGTCCAACATCCCTATCCTGTTCCTTCCCTTTCCTCATCTGACATTAACATTCTCCCCTCAATTACAGTCTTCAATATCCCTCTGCCGGTCAATTCCCCCTTCATCCACTTTTCCTGCCTCCATAGTAATATCTCCCAACAAACCCCTCTCTTCGCCCACCATACCAAGAACTCCCTCATTTGTTTTCTTATCGGTCAATTTCGCCTTCTCCATTCTTCTCCACACCCACATTTCAAAAGCCTCCAGTTTACGTCTATCCTCCTGCTTCAATGACCACGTTTCCGCGCCGTACATACAGGTAGCTACGGTCCATATCAAAGTTTTTACGAATCTTTTCTTAACATCCTTAGTCAACGTCCCTGTCATCAACTCCCTCCTCCTTGTTAAAGCATCTTTGCCTAGCGCAATTCTTCTCCTTACGTCCCTACTACTTTGACCGTGTTGGTCCAAAACACTACCGAAATACGTAAACTATTCTACCTGCTCTATTTTTTGCCCTCCTCTTTTGATGTTTGGTTTAGCCTTTTTCTTTCTAGGAAATAGCATAAGCTTTGTTCTATTGATATTGATTCTCAACCCATACCTGTCGCTCTGAGTTTCCAATTCACTCAGCAATACTTGCAACCCCTTGGCTGACTGACAAACTAAAGCTAGGTCATCAGCAAACTTAACTGATTTGACGTATTCCCCGCCCACTTTCATTCCTACCTCCAGTTCTTCCCATGCCTCTTTAATCATTTCCTCTGCATACAGTTTGACCACCCTGCCTTACACCTCTTCCTAACACTGCCCATCCGGACTCCCCGTTTCCCACTCACACCTGAGCAGTCTGACACATGTACCGGTTACGGATTAGTCTCCTTTCCTTCTAATCTATTCCTGTTTTTTTTAATTTACTCATTAATTTTCCCAATTGACTCTGTCAAACGCTTTTTCAAAATCTACGAAACAGGAAAATGCATCCTGCTTGTGTTGTATATTCCTCTCGATTAATAATCTCATTACTGCAATGGCATCACGCGTACCTCTCCCTTTCCTAAGCCAAAACTGGTCATCCCATAAGTAATCATTTGCCTTAATCTCTATCCTTTTGTTTATAATCATTAGAACAATTTAATCTGCGTGGGATATCAAACTTATTGTCCTGTAGTTCTCACAAGATGTAGCCTTTACCTTTTTCGGAATAGGAACTAAAACTGATCTCACAAAGTCTTCAGGCCAGATTCCTTCCTCATAAATACTCTGAATCAGCCCATATACCCTCTTCCTCCAACATTTTCCTAAACATTTCAGTGGCTCCGTAGGAATGTTATCTACCCTCACTGCTTCAATTAGTTTCAGGAAGGCATTATTCTCCCTTCATGCCCTTTTTATCTCATTGTCTAGTATGCCTGGACCCAAGCTGTCTTCCTCTACGCCATGTTACTTTTCTATGTCTAACTTTGTTGGTCTAAGTTCTTTACTCTAAAGTTCTTCTTTATAATTCCCTCCGTCTCTCTTGGATATTTCCTGCGTCGACTATTATCTTCCCTGACTTATCTCCAACTGTTATCATAGATCTCCCTTTCTTACTTCCCGATAAAGATTTAATTTTCCTCTACACCGCACCAATTTCACCCTTCCTCTGATAACTTTCCATATCCCCACACTGCGTCTTCCATAATGCCTCTTTTGCTTTATTTGTTAATCGCCCAAATTTATTGTTTAACTCTTTGTACTTCGTTTTGCCTAACTCTGTGTTTACATTCTTCCATTTTCTCCTCTCATCCATCTTTGTAATCATCTCATCCGTGATCCATGGTTTCCTAGTCCTTTTCGCGTCAACGGTTCCAAGTGTCTTTTGCGGCTTTAGACAACCTTGCCTTGATACTTTCCCATTTTTCTTCGATAGTACTCAGCTCTTTACAATCCTCCATGGTTTCCTTTACAGCCTGTTGATACTCCTTGCTTTTCAATTTCATTTTCTAACTTGCCGCTCCTGCCTTCTCTCTTTGAAACGGACGCTACATTTCAGAACAGCTAAAATGTGGTCAGAGTCCGCATCCGCTCCCGGGAATCCGTGTGAATTTATCACGCCGTTCCTAAACCCGTGTCTAACCAGAATATAATATAGCTGATACCTTTCTGAGTCACCTGGCATTTTCCATGTATACCTGCGTCTTTTGGAGTGTCTAAAC
Organism: Hetaerina americana; assembly: GCF_022747635.1. NCBI lineage: Eukaryota > Metazoa > Arthropoda > Insecta > Odonata > Calopterygidae > Hetaerina > Hetaerina americana. The sequence goes on along the minus strand of NW_027286786.1, from coordinate 5,721,970 downwards.
CAAGTGTTGGTGATGACTAGCCCCTGTCTCCTTCAAAGCTCAACTTTTTTCTCCGCGTGGTCATTCCCCGTGCCTAAACCGTAGTCCCCCAACTCATCACTATCTCTTCCTTCGCCTACCGTCGCATTCCAATCCCCCATCACTATCAAATGTTTCCCTGTCGGAACACACGCGATTATGTCCTCTAACTGATCGGACATCCTATCGACCTCTTCTTCCTTATAGTTGCTCGGTGGCATGTATACCTGAATAATAACCAAGTTCGTCGGTTCTGCTTGTATCTCTACCATTAATAATCTTTCCGTTTCCTGCTCAATGTTGGCTACGCTTCTTCCTACCTCTTCATTTAATACTATGGCAACCCTTCGTTGGCTCTCGTCCCCGCCGCTGTACATTATTCTATAATTATTACCACAGTAATATTAATACGTTTTTCGGTTCTCCTATTATCTCTGCGAGTATTATTCTAACCGTTACCTGTTTATTGTTACCACGCTTTTTCCTACCTCTTAATTTAATACTCTGGCAACCCCTAGTTGGCTCTCGTCCCCACCGCTGTACATTATTCTATAATTATTACTCCAGTAATCCCAGCTATCCTTCCATCTATAGCGTCCGTTGCAAAAAGATAAGGCAGGGGCCGCGAGTTAGAAAATGGAATTTAGAAGCATTAAATGGTTTGAAAAGGAAGAAATACACACAGACGGTAGGGAAAATCATGGAGGATGGTAAAGAGCTAAGTACTATCAAAGAAAATTTTGAAAGTTTCAAGAAAGGGTTGTATAAACCGCAAAAGACAAAATTGGAACCATTAACGCTATAAGGACTAGGAAACCATGGATCACGGATGAGATGATTACAATGATGGATGAGCGGCGAAAATGGAAGAATGTAAATACAGGGTTGGGCAATATGAAGAACAAAGAATTAAACAATAAATTGAGGCGGGCGACAAATAAAGCAAAAGAAGCATGGTGGAAGACGCAGTGCGAGGATATGGAAAGTCTGCAGAGGAAGGGTGAAATCGGTGCGCTGTATAGCAAAGTTAATTCGTTATCGGGAAGTAAGAAAGGAAGATCTATGCTAACAGTTAGAGATGAGGCGGGTAAGGTAATAGAGTACGCAGGGAAGATCCAAGAGATATAAAAGGAGTATATAGAAGAACTGTATAGTAAAGAACTTAGACCAACAAAGTTAGACATTGAAAAAGAATATGACGTAGAGGAAGTCAGCTTAGGTCCAGGCATACTAGACAATGAGGTAGAAAGGGCATTAAGGGAGATGTAACTAAATAAGGCCGTGGGGTGGATAACATTCCCGCGGAACTATTGAAATGTTTTGGGAAATGTGGGAGGAAGAGGCTATATGGGCTGATTCGTAGTATTTATGAGGAAGGAATCTGGCCGGAAGACTTTGTGAGATCAGTTTTAGTTCCTATTTCGAAAAAGGTATAGGCTACATCATGTGAGGACTACAGGACAAAAAGTCTGATATCCCACGCAGCTAAGGTTGTTCTAAGGTTCATAAACAAAATGATAGAGAATAGGGCAAATGATTTCTATGGGAGTGATCAGTTTGGGTTTAGGAAGGGGAGAGGTACACGTGATGCCATTGCAGTAATGAGATTATTATTTGAGAGGAATATAGAATACAACCAGGAGTTATTTGCCTGTTTCGTAGATTTCGAAAAAGCGTTTAATGGAATGAATTGGGGAAAACTAATGAGTATCTTGCAGAAATTGGGAATAGATTGAAGGAAAGGAGGCTAATCCGTAACCTTGACATGTCTCAGACTGCTAAGGTGCGCTCGGGGAACGGGGAGTCCGGTTGGGCAGTGTTAGAAAGAGGTGTAAGGCCGGGTTGCCTATTATCACCGTTGCTGTTCAACCTGTATGCAGAGGAAATGATCAAAGAGGCATGGGAAGAACTGGAGGTAGGAATGAAAGTTGGCGGGGAGTTCGTGAAATCAGTTAGGTTTGCTGATGACCTAGCTTTAGTTTGTCAGTCAGCCAAGGGGTTGCAAGTATTGCTGAGTGAATTGGAAACTCAGAGCGACAGGTATGGGTTGAGAATCAATATCAATAGAACAAAGCTTATGCGATTTCCTAGAAAGAAAAAGGCTAAACCAAACATCAAAAGAGGAGGGCAAAAAATAGAGCAGGTAGAAAAGTTTACGTATCTCGGTAGTGTTTTGGACCAACACGGTCAAAGTAGTAGGGACGTGAGGAGAAGAATTGCGCTAGGCAAAGAGGCTTTCACGAGGAGGAGGGAGTTGATGAAAGGGAGGTTGAGTAAGGATATTAAGAAAAGACTCGTAAGAACTTTGACATGGAGCGTAGCTACCTGTATGTACGGTGCGGAAACGTGGCCATTTGATGCAGGAGGATAGACGTAGATTGGAGGCTTTTGAAATGTGGGTGTGGAGAAGAATGGAGAAGGTGAAATGGACAGAGAAGAAAACAAATGAGGGAGTTCTTGGTATTGTGGGCGAAGAGAGGGGTTTGTCGGGAGAAATCCTATGGAAGCAGGTAAAGTGGATGAAGGGGTTATTGAGCGGCAGTGGGATGTTTAAGACTGTGATAGAGGGGAGAATTTTGGGCAAAAGAGGAAAGGGAAGGAGCAGGAAAGGGAAGTTGGACGGGATGAAGGGAGGAAGAAAGTACTCAGAGATGAAGAGTGACCTGATATAGAGTAGGTTGATGGTTTTTGTGTTTTATTAGGTGTAATTAAATGTTTGTTTGGTAGTTGTGTCCATACAAAAACCTACCTCGACCGGTAGATTACCTTAAAAAAAATAATGTCCTATAGCCGAGTCTGTTACGTATTTCCATGGTTGTTCATTTGCTCGTCGTTTTTCACCAAAACGTTGAATCCCGGCTTGTGAATGGGAATTGGACCTCGTGACGTCCTTCGGTTAGAGCATTCCAGTTCCCAAGAATAATTAGGCTGCCACCCTCGTTATTCATATTTCCATAATTTAAGCGAGGACATTTTACCATCCTCCCCATGCTCTGTGTCGTCATCATTGAATGCTATCGTTAGCATTTGAAATTCTAGCACGTGAACACAATTGTGGGTATTTTTCTGGCGTCATTCACACAAATCTTTCGGGGAATGACGGGAAGCTCTTCATTATCAAGGTAACGCTGTTCTGCTCTGTCATTCCCGTTCCCATGTATTCTTGGGGTCAACCTGTGAATTTTATCCTGTATTTCCGATCTAAAAGTCTGCTTTTTCAGTCCATTTCATTACCTCTACTAAATACCTCATATTACGAGATTACGGTCAGTGCTTATTTTTTCTCTCTGTCCGTTAGCGTTTCTCAATAGATATCATGTGTCTAGACAGAAAAGAAGAATTATCATGCGAGACCCTGGGGCACCAACTGCACTTGAACCCGGAAGCACCCTGCTGCTTCGTTCATCCAAGCCACAGCGTCACTAATTCCGACGGTTTAACGCACTTCGTCATCAAACATATTATACGATAAATATAAGGATTATGTGTCAGAAATAATATCGGTATCACGCATAGAATTATTTAAATGAATTCCCCGATTCACACTGCACTCAGGGGTCTGAAATTAATGCTGACAAGCGTTGCTTTGAGCCGCGGCAATTAATAGTGGAAGTAGCTGGATAGATCCAAGATGGATTAGATTAGGGATATTCCGCAATCCTTGACCCTATGATGTACAAGCCGCAATTTCCACCAACGGTGATTGTATTACTATGAAATAGGATCACCGAGAGTCCTCACATGTTTATCACCACTGAAAGATTGAATTACACGAACACGTTTTGAAAAATCAGGAAATTGACTGTACTGTCGTGGAAGGAAGCTCCATTCCTGAATAATTCCGTTTCTTTGGGGGGCAGCATTAATTTCGCAACGCATATGAAAATGCGCATAAGGTTCGTCTCGGAGACGTAAGGCTCGTCTCAAACGCGCAGATTCGCTTGCAAAATTCATTCCTTTCCAGAGATGCGGATCCACGCCGAATGGTCTCCCGGTGCTGTACCCGAGGCCAGGTTCTAACAAATGAATATCTATTTCCGCAGGGTGGAAATTCTCCGCGGCGACTGCCTTCCTCTTTGTGGCGTGCGCGTCCGCGTCTTTCGATGTCAGCGGTCTTAAAAACTGCTCTGACATCTGGTAAGTTACCCCCTACTTTCATTGAATTCATCCCGTTCCGTACTTCGAGTCATTCAAATCATACATTTACATCTACATAATACCGCATGGGCGTGTGATGGGGAGTGTTAGGTCACCAACCGTAAAAAGGAACAATGTCACATGCAAAACAACAACATGGAAAATTACACCCACAGCAGCGCACACACTCATGCAAAAATCCCTTCATCCAACACTCATGCAAACACATAAACCATAACCAACAAACAACTGCACCCCAGAATGGAGCAGCTCAGTCCACTCTCATTCATAATCCACGCTTTCCATCGCTTATTTGCACACGTATCACAAATTAACACCGTGTAAAATCGCAGACACACTTCATTTCGGTTTGACACCAGCCACGACAAAATAATCTTGAATATCGTCACATTAACGAATTATGTCACCTCATATTTCGCCGTAAGTCTTTTGCTAACGTAATATAATATAAGAAATAAACATCCCATATTTTCAAATATACCTTTTTCATTTTCAATCGAGTAAAATAGCGTAAGAATAATGGCAGTGTCTATTCCTTTCATTGAAAGTTGATTCACTGTCCTTCTCTCCGTATACTATTTGTTCAAAATTGAAACCCGCTAAAAATAGTTTTAGTAATACTCGTTTGAAAAGAATCGATGCTATAATTTCAGCTGGTAAAGTCGTCCTAGAATTGATTCAATTGAAAGAGCATACATTCAATTATTTTGTTCGGATTGGCTTGCTTCCTCAGCGCTTTCATAACTTTCTTCACCTTTTTGTGGATTGATCAGCGAGCATCCCTACCAATGCATGAACATTAGAATCGACGTAATCGGGGATTCTTGAAAACTAAAATCCGCTATATTTCACCAAAATAAAGATCCGATACGTGGTATTGAGGAGGGCGTCCACTCCGAGAAGTTAAAGACCGTCTGCAACCCTTATACACACGATAGATCACTAAAGCGTTCCTAGTTTGCACCATTCGCGTTGAAAGAAACGACGAGTACACCGCGGCGCAGAAGCTGAAATGGAACACCTCGTTCTCATATCCATTTACGACCACCCCAAACATGTTTGGCCCCAGGGGAAGACTTACGACGGAGACATCGTTGACTTGGGGATATTAATCATTGTCATGTAAATCCGGAACGCGTCTGAACACTGCTTGCTTTGCAAACTCGCCCATCTCCCGAGTGCTAATTTGAAGTTTCATTGCCATGTTCAAGGTGTCCCCACCACCCCAAGGGAAACAAGTTCCCCGACCCAGTTGACAAGTGCGGCTACTGCTGTTGCTACGACGGCAACGGGCCGGCCACGTACATCTCATGCGGCGACCAGAAGTTCGACGCCGCCACGCAGCAATGCGTACCTTCGGACGAATGCGTCACCTGCAAGCTGGAAAAGTGCTCCGCAGACCCCTGCTTCACACACATCGAACACCCCACACCGGACGAGAACGACATCTGCAAGTACTGCCTTTGCAGCGAGGACGGCAACAGCGTCACCTCCCAAAAGTGCCCCTGCGGCTTCAGGTACAACCACGCAACCATGGACTGCGACATTCCAGACCCGAGGTGCGACTGCGGGACGCCAATGGATTGCGAGGGCGTCGTGTGCCCCGGCAACCTTGCCGACGACGAAGAGAAACGATACCCGAACGTCGCCAACAAATGCGGATTCTGCTGCTGCGAAGGATCCAACAAGAAGCCGAAGATTAGGATATGCCCCTTACACGAGATGTACGACCCGGCCAAGGACGACTGCGTCCCCTCGGACGGCACGTGCGGCCCCACAGACCACGGCAGCCACGACGACAATGGCAGCCACGATGACAATGGCAGCCACGACGACAATGGCAGCCACGACGACAATGGCAGCCACGATGACAATGGCAGCCACGACGACAATGGCGGCACCGCTGGGCGAGACTGTTCCTCCGTGAAGTGCCCAAGCGACCCCACCGGCGCCCCCCTCTACGCCATCGCGGACCCCCGGTTCTTCTGCCAGTGCGACTGGGGCGGCATGGTGCACCAGATGCCCTGCTCTCCCGGGACGACCTTCTCCCAGTCGTTGCAAACGTGCCTTTGAGTCTGGGAAACGAGGAAACCAGCGAGGGGCCCGGGCGCCCTTCCCCGCACCCTCCAGATAATTAAACCCCAAGTACGGCAAGCCCTAATGTATATGCACCACTCGAACATCACTGTGGAATTTTTATAGAAATAAATAGCCATTTCCTTAATATTCTATGGTTGTCATTTATGACCCCATTTAAACCACCCGCTTACACTCATATAATAATCGGTGGGTGCGTGGAATATTGTAATGTACAACCTTGTAATATTGCTTCACTCACACAATTTAAAAAAATTATATTTCGAATTTTTCGATTACAGAAAAATCATGTTCAATTCATTCCATCATCGCCGTCTCTTCAACAGGAGATGCTTATATTTCAACAATTAGGTGATTTCAGCGCAAAGTTTCGTTGAATAAATAAAGGTGACAAATCGTGAGAATTTTGTTCACTACCGTTTACTCAATCGTTCAAAATTCAAATATTTTTCTTTTATTTCATAAATCTCTGTACAGATATAACCGAGGAACCCGACAGTAAAAAAAACATTTGCACTATTTTCTCAAGACCCATTACCTTATTTCCTCATGAATTTCTTTCTATGTCAATGGAATTGAGAATCTAAATACTGGGTGGGACAGAATGGACTCCTTGATATGACGGGTAAAATGTAAAATAAACAACCAAGATAATTAAAAAAGATTTTTATTTCTGAAAACTACATTTCATGTAATTTTATTTTCATTAGGTTTAAAAAATTATTTCATTCAGGTGATGACCTTGGTGAGTGATGCACTTGTTGAGTCGTTCCAAAAAGTTTTTGTAAACTCTTCTCAGCCTACGTTACCTTGCGTTATTCCAGCGAGAGGGAAAAATCAAACGGGCCCAAATCCGGGGAGCGAGCGAGGGGGCGATGGAACATCCCCTCGTATCTTGATCAGGCGGCCGGGAAATTATTCACGCAGGATTTGGCGTGAACGATTACCGGTGAGAGCCGTGGTACCATCCAGTTCAAACCGAAAGGCTTCTATGTCATATTCCTCACCATACTCTTTGGGGAGTAAAACGTTCTCCAGCATCTTATAATAGCGCACAGTAATAGTTGAACCCCGAGATTCAAAAATAGTAAGGCCCAATAATGCCTATGGAGGACACAGCGCACCAAAATGTCAATTTGGGGCTAAGAAGAGGTCTTGGGTGAAGTTCGCGAGGGTTGTCAGGGGCCCATCAATGAAAATTTTGCTTATTAACTGAGCCGGAGAGGTGAAAATGTGCTTCATCGCTAGACCACAGAATAGTGGGAGTTGCATAAAGGTTAAGATTGCATTGCAAGCATCCGTACGTTTCCCCGAGTCTTCTGAGCTCAATTCTTGAGCAACCATCATCTTGTAGGAGTATAAGTGAAGGTCAGAGTGCAAACTTCGCCTTATCGTTCTGGGCGACACAGCAGCGTGTTTCCGCGATGGAAACCTTTCAATGGACGCTCTCACTGCCACGACGTTTTTAGGTGTTCGCACGCTTTTAGGTCACCCAGCTGGTTTTCTAAGAAGTCTAGATCTTATCAATCGACCACCAGTAATTTATTGCCCAATGGTTGTAGCATCAGGAACCCTGTCATGACGAGCAAAACCAAACCGCCTACAAGAAGCCCTCTGCGTCGCCACCACACAATCATTGTTTTTAAAGGACGTTTCTACGACAAAGCCACGATTCTCAACAGACCATTGCATGGCAACTTCTAAAATGGCGTTGTTTTCCCCAGCTAACGCTACTACTTACGTTCCACTAATTTACCTGCGCGCTCTTCAGTGAGTTTTTAAAACTAGGGAGTCCATTCGGCTTCACCCTGTATTAGCAAGATGGATACAAATATACTTAGGCAATAGCCTTAGCTTCGGGGACAGTGTTCATTGCGTTTAAAATATATCCTGTATTTTCCAAAAATCATTTATTTCTTCGTGAAATAATAAAACACTTATTTGACTACAAATAGGCATTTTTAAAGGAACCATATTAAAAGGACTTTGTACTACTCCACAGATTTTTATCATATGGTACAAGGCGTTTCACCGACTTGCGGCATCATCAGATGCAAATATACTTAACACCAGTGCGAGAATGTATACGCTCAGGAGAGAGTGGGGGGGCGGGGGGGGAGGGAAGCAGGGCCTGAGAGGGGAGGGGGACGGGAACAGCTGCTCGTTACAAAGTGTCAAGTTGGGGTTTGCTTGGTGCCTCCGTATCTCCATTTGCTCGAGAGCGTCCATTTTTAATCCATTTGGGAGAATATGAAAATATCAGATTTTAAATTCTACGGAAAAATTTCGTTTAATCCAAATGAACCCTTCCGCCTCCAGGTTGTACGGACTCCCTAAACTATACAAACAAGCAATGCCCATTCGACCTGTAGTCTCAGCTATGTCCGCCCCTTCACACCTTCTATCACCTAAATTAAGCAATATGCTCCGAGATTTCACAGGTTTTAGACCTAAATACGGAGTTAAAATCTCAATTGAGCTTGCCAAAAAATTAAATGAAATCAATGTACCGGATAGGGCGAGACTGGCCTCATTTGACATTGAGAATTTATTTACTTGAGTGCCCATATCTGACGCCTTGCTTAGGGTGAGAGAACTCCTCCAGGATTCCACCATTTCCCAAAATATGTCCCACGAATTGATCTCCCTCATCAAAATTACAGTTAACCGAAGCTATTTTAGTTTCAACCACATTTTTTATAGTCAAACGGATGGGGTAGCTATGGGCTCCCCCCTTTCCCCCTTCCTAGCCGAAATCTTCCTCAATTCATTAGAGGAAAATGTTTTCAATACTGAGAATCAGCATGTAAAAAAACGTGTGTTATTGGTGGCGTTACGTTGACGACATTCTATGCCTTTGGACAGGAATCAAGCGTCACCTTCCTCCGTTACATAAACACACCCCATTCTAATATTTCCTTCTCCATGGAAAAAGACGTCAACGCCACAATAAACTTCCTCGACTTGTCAAAAGGGAAAAAAGACATGAGTTTGCAATTTACAGGAAATTACAGGAAAATGAACTGTAGAGTAACGCTGCCGCGATAGGGACAAAGACAAAGCTGCGTGAACTGGAAACTTGTGACAAACCTGCGAAGATTCCTCACGACCGACCGAAGTAACTCTAAGGAGGGAATAGGGGGGGGAGGGAAGGCTCTGAGATCACCGCTTCAAACAAAATCCCAGCACAGCTGATTTGGCAGCTGCGAGAAAGATGATAGTTGAACGAATGTCAATTTTTATCATAGGACGATATTTGGATAAGGAGATTTGGGCAAAAAATGATGGAAGAAAATATGGGAATGTAGGTCTACGTGACGTGAAATGGAGGGATGACAGGAACTTTTGAGGCGATAACTACACGGTACAACGTTTGTATAAAAAGTATCGGCAACAATTCTTTCCCGACGTGTGCATGAAGTGCTGAATTCAGACTTTCGGTTGAATGTACGCGTGATCGGAGATCGTTTATTGGCATTGATAGGATGACAGTGCACACCATTGTCACTTAAAAACTGGCGATGCCAAAGGCCTGCGCTAAAATTGTCCCGAAGGTCTGGACGGGCGATCAAATGACAAATGCTCCAAGGTAATCGACTACCTGTTGAAAAATGTCATCGCGACGATTCCCCAACTCCCTTGCAATCCCGACTTGGCACCAGCAGACTATTTTCTATTCCCTATAAAAGTGATACCCTTCTTCAAAGGACACCACCATGGGACCCTAAGTGCCGTCAAAGAAGCTTGCACGCGTACCCCTAAGGACCTTCCGCCTACGAGGGAGCCTTCGAGTCGTAGAAAAGCCGCTGGCGGGAAAAGTGTGTTGGCGCTCAAGGGGAGAAGTACTGTGAAGAACTTAGAAGCATTGAAGATCATACCTGAAATGAATCTATTATTCCGAAACGTTTTATGCAACCCATCTATTCGACAGTGGAGGGGAGAATACTATTCGTATCATTATGGTAACATCGAGCAAAAAAGAAGGAAGAAGATTATAGAGGGAAGTCAATTATGGTATGTTATGATAAAAGTAAAAGCAGATCCAACGAACCTAGTTGAGATTCAGGTTTATCGTGCATAAAGAATATTAGCAAAAGGAATGAAGAAGTAGAAATGTAATTTATCATGTGTGCGAAAATATTGGCAACATTCTTACTTGAAAACAATAAGTGGTGATCGGGCATTGAGAGGCTGTGAGGGGTGAGGTGGGAATCACGAGATCTGGAACTAGGGCTTAAGTGTAGGGCATAACCATTTGAGGAACATAAAGAAGAACGGACATCATGTTCCTTCTAGAATATCATCTAGGAAAGAGATTTATGAAAAATGTATTGATTAACACAAGTTTACCGTGAATGGATGCAGCTTCGAATGACAATCAAGTACTCGTTAAATTCAGCGACCAACTCGGGCAAATAAGGGAGAGATGCGTAAAGGAGCAGTAGACACTGTGAGGACGTGAGGGGATACGTAGCTGGGAAAAATCCTGACTGAGGACCAGGTCAATCAAATAAAAATATAGAAGGGACTTACGTACACAAGCAATCACTCAATCACTCGGGTGCGTCAGACCTTTGTCAATCGCACTCACTCACTCGCTCAGGGTTTACAAGAATCTCTCCAATGCCAGTGACCCGTCCCAAACCCAATTTCTACATGCTTGCCCGCAGACTCTACGTATGTGGTTCCCCCAAGTTAAGTCTTTAGTGATTGTAAAACATAGGTATTTTATCATATTAACTACGTCTAGTTCAACTCTAGCATTTGAAAAACAAATTCCGTTGATCTTATAAAGATATTTACCACCGAACGTTGTGAAACAGAAGCAAAGATTAGAAAAGGAGTAAGACAAGGATGTCCACTTTCGACATTTCTTTTTGGCGCCTATATTGAAGAGGCTACAGAGACAATGAAGGAGAAGACGACATAATGGTGTAGGGATAAGGGGAAGAAAGAAACACTGCAATAGGCATGCAGATGACATTGTGACCCTGGCGGCAGAGTCAGCCAAAGATATGAATAGAATGCTCAAAACCTTTTCCACTATTATGAAAAAATGGAAACTAAAAATAAATGTTAAGAAAATCGCAGCTATGACAGTTTCTAGAAACAGGACAGAACCCCCTGTAAATGTAATGATAGGGGAATCAAGGATAAGCCAAGTAGAACAGTTCTGCTATCTTGGAAGTGTAAAATTACAAGAGAAAGCAGATGTCCCTCTGCAGTGGAAAAAAGGATAGTCCGGGCGAAGGGGGCTCATGAGCATAAAAAGAATCTTCTAGGAAATTAACATATGAAATTGGAAAATCCTCTGCCAAAACGTTTATTTGGAATCACATGTATGCGAAACTTGGACATTGGGAAAGAGGGAAGAGGCTCGGTTGGAAGCAATTAAAAGCAGTGGATTTAGTGAAGGATAACTGGAATAAGGTGGACGGACAAGAAAAGCAACATAGAATTATCGAGAGAAATTAAAGAGGAAAGGAATTTAATTGAATTTATGGTGACAAGGAAAATAAATTATGTTGATATGTTCTTAAACATCAAAACTCCCGGAAAAATATGTGGGGAAAAAACAGGAAAAAAGGGAAGAGGAAGGTCGAGAAAGAAATTAACAGATGATATAAAAAGTACAGAGAGGAACGAAAGAAAAGAAGAAAACAAAATAAAAAAGCCTACATGGTACTGAGAAGAACGGAAATGAAGGCACACCAATGGCAAGGCTCCGCCTTTAGCAGATGATGATGATGAGATTGGACATATATGCCGCGCAAGGTAGACGTGGCGGAAGAGGAAAGGGAAAGGGTTGCACGTACGATTTCGCAGTGGGTTGAGCGGGCAGCGTGGGCGAGGGCGCGGGGGAGAGATGACCGCATGCACGCGGACGCAAAGGGGTGTGGCGGGCGGGAATCCAAGTGGGCAATTATTGCTGGCTACAGACGACCGGGTTAGGATTAGAGTGTAGATGGACCCTGACACTTCTAGGATAAACAGCGTGCCACGCTCTCTTCACCAGCATCCTCCCCGCCCCTCCATCACCCTCTCCATAGCCTCTCTTTAGGTCACCTCCCGCACCCTCTCCTCCTCCTCACTTCCAATACCTACTCTTCCCCTAGCACGAACAGACCTCCATTTATTTTCATTTCTCTACGTTTTAATTTCTCCACACCCGGATCAAATAATCATATAATCTACGCTTGTCCTATTGCCTCAACGACCAAGTTTCCGATGCAGAAAAAACTGCCCCGTGCTCAATTTTTCACCAACGTTTTCCCTCATGTCTTAAAATAAGGGTCGTATCTTCAACTGGCCCCTCTTCGGTGCGAAGGCTTCAACAGTTCCTCCTGCATTCTACAGCAGGCGTCTCCGGGTTCCAGTTCCGCTGAGGGCAACGCCATTTCGGCCTGAACATTGAAGCCTTTACCACCACTTGATTAAAGCATCTTTAATTAACGCAATAGTTCTTGAAACGTGCTTCACTCCTTGGCTCACCTTCCGAAACACTTCCTGTGAGGTGATATTTTCTACCTGCACTAGTTTACCATCACCAATCCTAGCCTTCGTATTTCTTGAGACTCTCATTACCCTATAAATTCTCATACAGTACTACGCATCACATTGATTCTGCAATGTGCTAAGTAATCACTGAAACCCTTTGGCTGACTGGCTAATTAAATTCGCTAAGCAACTGCTTTGAATGGTTCCTCGCTTGCTGACACTTCAGCCTCCAGTCCTTCCCATGCCTCCCTTACCATTTCCTCCGCATGTAACACTGGAAAACACCGCTGACTTCGATAAATATCGCGGGGGTCTTGCTCCCCTGTCTAGCCCATCCCAACTCCACGGCTTCCTAATTTTTATGAGGATTACTGCAGGGAGTTTATCTCTACCATAACATTCTTCAATTTTATTTCCTTTAATGCCTTTTTCTATCTCACTGTGAAGTACGAGATTCATTGCATTAATTATACTGTATTCATCGCACTAATCAATCCTTCTCCACCTGATATTCCCTATGTGTTCAATGTTTTCAGGTTTAACTTTGTGAAAATCCATTCTCACTGAAGTAAAAAATACCAATGAATCTTTCCACTAAAAACGTATGCTATCCGGTACAAATGGTTTCGGCGCATCGCCGTCACTCTCAAGTATGGCGTCATCCTTAGGATGCAGAGGGGACATCATTTATGCATATTATCTTTATATTTTGTCAGAAAATTAAAAAGGGGTTTTTCTTTCTTAAAAAGTTCTTCCACTTTGCTGTTGAGCAAATGGTCGCGTTCCTCCCTGTCTCTGCAAACTCTCCATGCATCTCGCACTGCTCCTCCACCATATTTCCTTTCCCTAATATTTTCTCTCTCCAGTCAATTGTTTTAACATTTGTGCCTTATTATCCCAAATTCTACACCCACCATCCATTTCTTTCTTTTATTCATCTTTTTGATCACATTTTCCACGATCCATGACTTCCAACGCCCCTCTTTTGCATACCATTCACATCCTTTCGTTTAGCGCTTCCATTAACCATTGATTAAGATATTTGCAGCTTCCTTCTGCACCCCCATCCCTTTATTCTCTTAAGAATCCCTTCTTCTTAAGAATTTTATCAGCTACCTCTTCACAGTCCTTCCATTTGGCCATAGTTCAATGCTCTGCATTCTATTTTCTTGATCTCCTTCTTTACTTCATGTTCTTGACTTTGAAATTACACTTCAAGATAACCTAATTGCAATTCTAATTCGCGTCTTCTCTCGGGAAATTGTGTGAGTTGCTCGTGCTATTCCTAAATATGCACCTGCCTAACCATAATGAAGTCTAAATTATATATCCCTTTATTTAGCCACACTTTGCATGTTTAACTGCATCCACATGATCAGTACACCATGCTATTATTATTAATAACTCATTTATCCTGCAAATCTCTCTACTTCTCTCTCCTCGGCCATCCTTTCTCCCTCCCACCTTAGTCCCTTCATCTCTCCCCTCAACTTCCACCGCATTATATTCCCCCATCACCATCAGGGGTTCCCTTCCACGTGCATTTGCAATCGTTTCGTCTGACTTGTCGTAAACACTGCTCTTATTTCTGCCTGTAATATTCTGCCATCCACCTATTCCACGTTCACTACACCCTTGTCCCCAGTTTCTTATTCATTAATCGTAATTCACGGTCAACCCCCTCCATCCGCTACGCATCACTTTTAGCCTACCAGGAGCATTGCCCTCCCCAGAACGCCCTTCATAGGACGCAGCATCCAAGGGGGGCAGCAGCGTCCTTAGCTTCTTAAATTTTAGAGCGAACTTCGTTAGCACTCAATTGATGTCGCTGTCGTCGCCTTCGCCCGGACAAATGTTCAGCCCTTTATTTGTGAATCCTATGCGTCTGCCTCTCGACCGTTTCGGCGTTTGTGTTGTCTCGCCGAACATCTCCGTCGTCTTCCACATTTATCGACCGGTTTTCCGGGGGTGGATCTAATACCGAGTTGTTCCTTATATCGCACCTATTGGCACTGTTCTCGTTATTCCAAAGGCCATTCTCCTCTTTCATTTTGCTTCCCTAGATTTTATCTTCCTCTTGTTATTCCTCATTCGACATTCTATGTGACTGAATACTATTCTCTTTGCATAATTTCGACTATTTTTTTAATAAGAGACAAATAAATACCAATCGGTGAAAAGTAATAAAAAAAGAGAGTAGCAATTTTCAACTAAATAAGTTCAATTGTACGAGCGAGTTTCGATGCATTAAATATTTGGCCTGATGATGATGTAATGCCTCGAAACCGGGGGTACAATTGAACTTATCCAGTGGAAAATTGTTACTCTCTTTTCCTTATTGTGTACGAATTCCACCGCATCACGCCCAAAATTATTCCATTGACGATAAGTAAGTTTAAATAACTTTCACAAATAATCACATTTATAATAGAAACAATGATCTTGCAGACGTTGCCTATATTAAAACCAGGGCCATCAAAATTACACTGGTTAGAGAGGTTGATATGAAGAAGAGCCACTCAAAACAATCCGACAGGAGATGCATCGGAAAACTTAATATTGGCGTAGAAGGAAACGTTTTACTTTCCATTCGCGGTCATTCATTCAGCCATCATGCTCAATAATGCCCCATCTTCATAACACTGAACAGTGCCTGGCCTCCACGAATGCCCATGCCTCATTGGACCAATATACAGTCGCGGATTCCTATGCAAAGTTTACATTGATAAAACAACTGAAGGCATCTCGCCGTGGCCTATACCCTCGCCGTTCATCCCCCGAAGAGACATGTTTCATCAAATAGCCTAACAGGACAAGCCTTCATGGAAGTTACCGTAAAAATAATGCCTTTATTGTTCGATGACCAGGAACACACAGATGAAGAAGGCAAGTTGAAAGCGAATAAATTGGACACTAACGTAAGCAGAACATTAAAAAATGGCTCTGGAAAACACCAAATCATAGAATAGCCATGAATAGCTTTGGAGTTTCAGTAAAAAAGTAGAGTTCATGATGGGAAATTACATATTGAGTATTTTATTAATGAGCAAGATTTGAGGGTAAATGACAGAATTCCAAAAGTATTTAGGGATTTAAGACTCAATGTAATTCTGCTATGTTCCATATCCATAGGTCCTGTGGTGAGTAATTAGCAAAGCGTTAGAAGGACGTCTCCCTCGACCGGGCACTTTGCAACATGATATCGCCCTGAAATTACTAGTTATCGACGACTTGAACTTCCGTGGATACCAGGATTTAATCCCCGTCTATGTTAATATCTTTCCCAAATTTGTCTATTTTTTATTTATCGATCAACTAAACATCCCGGAATTTCTTGATACGGGCAGCCTTCTCCTTCAAAACACCACTGATAGCATTCAAATAGGAGAAACTTCATGGTGCGCAAGTACTGTCAAGACAGTAAATTACGTTTTGAAATTAAATATGAGCGCCAGACTAAGTTTTATTGCATACATTTGAAAGGCACAATTTAAAACCATTTTTCTAGATAGTTTCCATTTTAGTGGAGGCATTTATCATAAAGATACGCAAGCTTTTCAATTCCGTCTCTGAAAAAATCTGCCGCCGTATATTTTAAACTCTAGTTTGCGCCAGCATGTGATTCTGCCTAAATGTCAAATCGTTAAAGCGCTGTGTTGCCAGTCACATCTTCATCGCTGGAAAGAGGTGTGTCGCCGATTTTCACGAATTTTCCCTTTGATTTCCACCGTCAGTTCATTTGTCACCACAAGGCAAGGCCGGCCACTGCGGTCCTCGTCGTGAAAATTGATGCGGTCATTTTTAAACTGAGAATTCACTACTGCCTCACTCTGTCTCCACTCATTACTCCGTCCCCGTACACACTTTACAAAGTTTACAATGAATTTCAATTGGCTTGTGGTTTTCTACCAATTAAAGCCTTTTCACAGATCTCACTTCACAGCTCGCGGGATTTTCTATTGGAGCGCACATTTGAATAGTTCGCAATGTGAGCAAAGTAGAAGAAGAACCCCAGTCCGCCTGCACTCTTACCCCCACCGCGGCAGGATGCGTAGTACCGAGTGTAGCGGGGACGTTTAGACACAAGGGTGATGGCTCTAGCCCAATTAACCACCACCACGCTAGGCCGAAACGTAAGTTTCTTTCTTGATCGGCCTCGTATTTCAATATTTATTTTACAATCGCATATAAAATTATGCTCTTAATTTCCGAAGAGTGGTCTGCAAACTTTGACGGCATTGAAAGGCAAACTGCGAGACGGACAGTTCATTCTTCCCTCGTCAAGGTTCGGTGGCGCTGCTCGCACTAAAGTGACGAGGAAGCGAAAACTCTTCCCTGGTCGAAATGCCCGGGCAAAAATTGGAAATGGAATGAGACAGCCGCGGCGGACCGTGAGGCAGTGACTGAGAAGAGCGAATGATTAAACCTCGGGAGGAGAGAGGGAGTGGAGGCCATGGAAATTTGCCCGTGCCATAATTTGCCTGCCCAAGGTGGGTACCGCATACATGGCTGATATGGAAAATATCGGAATTTTTTTTATTTATTTCACATATTGCTACAATGTCTCAAAATTCTTCAAAGTGCATCTCTCGAGCGTCAGCAAACTTTTGCCAGCGGGTTTTCTACGGCTCGAAGGCTTCCGGAATCCGGAAGTACGGATTCCGGAAGGTGCGTATGGGGTTAGCTTCTTTGACGGCACTTGGGATTCCATGGAGGTGTCCTTTGAGGGAGGGGGGAGTTCACTTTTGGAAAAAGTCCGCTGGTGCCAAGTCCGGACTGCAGGGGGATTGGGAAATCGTCGCGATGACGTTACAGTTGGTCTTCGCTAGCAGACACTGGACTCTGCTCTTGGTCGGCCGTCAAGACCTTCAGGACGAGTTAACACATCTTTCTCATCACCAAATTTTCGGTGATAATGGTGTCTTCACTGTCATCTTATTGTCAAAGCCAATACGATCTGCGATCATGCGCACACTTGATCGATGGTCTGAATTCAGCCATTCACGCACACGCCAGGGAAACATTGCTGGCGAAAGTATTTATACAAACCTTGAACATGCGTGCAGAAAGGAAATCGTCGTC